>NW_028243347.1:0-592000 GCF_964263255.1 Lissotriton vulgaris | reverse complement strand
GCGAATTTCTATTTAACCATCTGCTATCATGGGAGACCTCAGGGATGCATGTTTTGAGCCCAGTACTGAGCCTGAAAAGCATTTCCAACCCCACATACAAGTAAAACTAGCTAAAATGTGCCTGGCTGCTCTTCACTGAAAAGCTCATTCTGAGTACATTTTTGGCATACGTTTGCTCCTGCCGGGTCAGCTGAGCAGCGAATTTCTATTTAACCATCTGCTATCATGGGAGACCTCAGGGCTGCATGTTTTGAGCCCAGTACTGAGCCTGAAAAGCATTTCCAACCCCACATACAAGTAAAACTAGCTAAAATGTGCCTGGCTGCTCTTCACTGAAAAGCTCATTCTGAGTACATTTTTGGCATACGTTTGCTCCTGCCGGGTCAGCTGAGCAGCGAATTTCTATTTAACCACCTGCTATCATGAGAGACCTCAGGGCTGCATGTTTTGAGCCCAGTACTGATCCTGAAAAGCGTTTCCAACCCCACTTACAAGTAAAACTAGCTAAAATGTGCCTGGCTGCTATTCACTGAAAAGCTCATTCTGTGTACATTTTTGGCATACGTTTGCTCCTGCCGGGTCAGCTGAGCAGCGAATTTCTATTTAACCATCTGCTATCATGAGAGACCTCAGGGCTGCATGTTTTGAGCCCAGTACTGATCCTGAAAAGCGTTTCCAACCCCACTTACAAGTAAAACTAGCTAAAATGTGCCTGGCTGCTATTCACTGAAAAGCTCATTCTGTGTACATTTTTGGCATATGTTTGCTCCTGCCGGGTCAGCTGAGCAGCGAATTTCTATTTAACCATCTGCTTTCATGAGAGACCTCAGGGCTGCATGTTTTGAGCCCAGTACTGAGCCTGAAAAGCGTTTCCAACCCCACTTACAAGTAAAACTAGCTAAAATGTGCATGGCGTCTCTTCACTGAAAAGCTCATTCTGAGTACATTTTTGGCATACGTTTGCTCCTGTCGGGTCAGCTGAGCAGCAAATTTCTATTTTATCACCTGCTATCATGAGAGACCCCAGGGCTGCATGTTTTGATTCCAGTATTGATCCTGAAAAGCGTTTCCAACCCCACTTACAAGTAAAACTAGCTAAAATGTGCCTGGCTGCTATTCACTGAAAAGATCATTCTGTGTAACTTTTTGGCATACGTTTGCTCCTACCGGGTCAGCTGAGCAGCGAATTTCTATTTAACCACCTGCTTTCATGAGAGACCTCAGGGCTGCATGTTTTGAGCCCAGTACTGAGCCTGAAAAGCGTTTCCAACCACTTACAAGTAAAACTAGCTAAAATGTGCCTGGCTGCTATCACTGAAAAGCTCATTCTGTGTACATTTTTGGCATACATTTGCTCCTACCGGGTCAGCTGAGCAGCAAATTTCTATTTAACCACATGCTTTCATGAGAGACCTCAGGGCTGCATGTTTTGAGCCCAGTACTGAGCCTGAAAAGCATTTCCAACCCCACTTACAAGTAAAACTAGCTAACATGTGCCTGGCTTTTATTCACTGAAAAGCTCATTCTGTGTACATTTTTGGCATACGTTTGCTCCTACCGGGTCAGCTGAGCAGCAAATTTCTATTTAACCACCTGCTTTCATGAGAGACCTCAGGGCTGCATGTTTTGAGCCCAGTACTGTGCCTGAAAAGCGTTTCCAACCCCACTTACAAGTAAAACTAGCTAAAAAGTGCCTTGCTTCTCTTCACTGAAAAGCTCATTCTGAGTACATTTTTAGCATACGTTTGCTCCTGCCGGGTCAGCTGAGCAGCGAATTTCTATTCAACCACCTGCTATCATGAGAGACCTCAGGGCTGCATGTTTTGAGCCCAGTACTGATCCTGAAAAGCGTTTCCAACCCCACTTACAAGTAAAACTAGCTAAAATGTGCCTGGCTGCTATTCACTGAAAAGCTCATTCTGTGTACATTTTTGGCATACGTTTGCTCCTGCCGGGTCAGCTGAGCAGCGAATTTCTATTTAACCACCTGCTTTCATGAAAGACCTCAGGGCTGCATGTTTTGAGCCCAGTACTGAGGCTGAAAAGCATTTCCAACCCTACTTACAAGTAAAACTAGCTAAAATGTGCTTGGCTTCTCTTCACTGAAAAGCTCATTCTGTGTACATTTTTGGCATACGTTTGCTCCTACCGGGTCAGCTGAGCAGCGAATTTCTATTTAACCACCTGCTATCATGAGAGACCTCAGGGCTGCATGTTTTGAGCCCAGCACTGAGCCTGAAAAGCATTTCCAACCCCACTTACAAGTAAAACTAGCTAAAATGTGCCTGGCTGCTATTCACTGAAAAGCTCATTCTGTGTACATTTTTGGCATACGTTTGCTCCTACCGGGTCAGCTGAGCAGCGAATTTCTATTTAACCACCTGCTTTCATGAGAGACCTCAGGGCTGCATGTTTTGAGCCCAGTACTGAGCCTGAAAAGCATTTCGAACCCCACTTACAAGTAAAACTAGCTAAAATGTGCCTAGCTTCTCTTCACTGAAAAGCTCATTCTGAGTACATTTTTAGCATACGTTTGCTCCTGCCGGGTCAGCTGAGCAGCGAATTCCTATTTAACCACCTGCTATCATGAGAGACCTCAGGGCTGCATGTTTTGAGCCCAGTACTGATCCTGAAAAGCGTTTCCAACCCCACTTACAAGTAAAACTAGCTAAAATGTGCCTGGCTGCTATTCACTGAAAAGCTCATTCTGTGTACATTTTTGGCATACGTTTGCTCCTGCCGGGTCAGCTGAGCAGCGAATCTCTATTTAACCATCTGCTATCATGAGAGACCTCAGGGATGCATGTTTTGAGCCCAGTACTGAGCCTGAAAAGCATTTCCAACCCCACATACAAGTAAAACTAGCTAAAATGTGCCTGGCTGCTCTTCACTGAAAAGCTCATTCTGAGTACATTTTTGGCATACGTTTGCTCCTGCCGGGTCAGCTGAGCAGCGAATTTCTATTTAACCACCTGCTATCATGAGAGAATTCAGGGCTGCATGTTTTGAGCCCAGTACTGATCCTGAAAAGCGTTTCCAACCCCACTTACAAGTAAAACTAGCTAAAATGTGCCTGGCTGCTATTCACTGAAAAGCTCATTCTGAGTACATTTTTAGCATACATTTGCTCCTGCCGGGTCAGCTGAGCAGCGAATTTCTATTTAACCACCTGCTATCATGAGAGACCTCAGGGCTGCATGTTTTGAGCCCAGTACTGATCCTGAAAAGCGTTTCCAACCCCACTTACAAGTAAAACTAGCTAAAATGTGCCTGGCTGCTATTCACTGAAAAGCTCATTCTGTGTACCTTTTTGGCATACGTTTGCTCCTGCCGGGTCAGCTGAGTAGCGAATTTCTATTTAACCATCTGCTTTCATGAGAGACCTCAGGGCTGCATGTTTTGAGCCCAGTACTGAGCCTGAAAAGCGTTTCCAACCCCACTTACAAGTAAAACTAGCTAAAATGTGCCTGGCTGCTATTCACTGAAAAGCTCATTCTGTGTACATTTTTGGCATACGTTTGCTTCTGCCGGGTCAGCTGAGCAGCGAATTTCTATTTTACCACCTGCTATCATGAGATACCTCAGGGCTGCATGTTTTGAGCCCAGTATTGATCCTGAAAAGCATTTCCAACCCCACTTACAAGTAAAACTAGCTAAAATGTGCCTGGCTTCTCTTCACTGAAAAGCTCATTCTGAGTACATTTTTAGCATACGTTTGCTCCTGCCGGGTCAGCTGAGCATTGAATTTCTATTTAACCACCTGCTATCATGAGAGACCCCAGGGCTGCATGTTTAAGCCCAGTACTGAGCCTGAAAAGCATTTCCAACCCCACATACAAGTAAAACTAGCTAAAATGTGCCTGGCTGCTCTTCACTGAAAAGCTCATTCTGAGTACATTTTTGGCATACGTTTGCTCCTGCCGGGTCAGCTGAGCAGCGAATTTCTATTTAACCATCTGCTATCATGGGAGACCTCAGGGCTGCATGTTTTGAGCCCAGTACTGAGCCTGAAAAGCATTTCCAACCCCACATACAAGTAAAACTAGCTAAAATGTGCCTGGCTGCTCTTCACTGAAAAGCTCATTCTGAGTACATTTTTGGCATACGTTTGCTCCTGCCGGGTCAGCTGAGCAGCGAATTTCTATTTAACCACCTGCTATCATGAGAGACCTCAGGGCTGCATGTTTTGAGCCCAGTACTGATCCTGAAAAGCGTTTCCAACCCCACTTACAAGTAAAACTAGCTAAAATGTGCCTGGCTGCTATTCACTGAAAAGCTCATTCTGTGTACATTTTTGGCATACGTTTGCTCCTGCCGGGTCAGCTGAGCAGCGAATTTCTATTTAACCATCTGCTATCATGAGAGACCTCAGGGCTGCATGTTTTGAGCCCAGTACTGATCCTGAAAAGCGTTTCCAACCCCACTTACAAGTAAAACTAGCTAAAATGTGCCTGGCTGCTATTCACTGAAAAGCTCATTCTGTGTACATTTTTGGCATATGTTTGCTCCTGCCGGGTCAGCTGAGCAGCGAATTTCTATTTAACCATCTGCTTTCATGAGAGACCTCAGGGCTGCATGTTTTGAGCCCAGTACTGAGCCTGAAAAGCGTTTCCAACCCCACTTACAAGTAAAACTAGCTAAAATGTGCATGGCGTCTCTTCACTGAAAAGCTCATTCTGAGTACATTTTTGGCATACGTTTGCTCCTGTCGGGTCAGCTGAGCAGCGAATTTCTATTTTATCACCTGCTATCATGAGAGACCCCAGGGCTGCATGTTTTGATTCCAGTATTGATCCTGAAAAGCGTTTCCAACCCCACTTACAAGTAAAACTAGCTAAAATGTGCCTGGCTGCTATTCACTGAAAAGATCATTCTGTGTAACTTTTTGGCATACGTTTGCTCCTACCGGGTCAGCTGAGCAGCGAATTTCTATTTAACCACCTGCTTTCATGAGAGACCTCAGGGCTGCATGTTTTGAGCCCAGTACTGAGCCTGAAAAGCGTTTCCAACCACTTACAAGTAAAACTAGCTAAAATGTGCCTGGCTGCTATCACTGAAAAGCTCATTCTGTGTACATTTTTGGCATACATTTGCTCCTACCGGGTCAGCTGAGCAGCGAATTTCTATTTAACCACCTGCTTTCATGAGAGACCTCAGGGCTGTATGTTTTGAGCCCAGTACTGAGCCTGAAAAGCATTTCCAACCCCACTTACAAGTAAAACTAGCTAACATGTGCCTGGCTGCTATTCACTGAAAAGCTCATTCTGTGTACATTTTTGGCATACGTTTGCTCCTACCGGGTCAGCTGAGCAGCAAATTTCTATTTAACCACCTGCTTTCATGAGAGACCTCAGGGCTGCATGTTTTGAGCCCAGTACTGTGCCTGAAAAGCCTTTCCAACCCCACTTACAAGTAAAACTAGCTAAAATGTGCCTAGCTTCTCTTCACTGAAAAGCTCATTCTGAGTACATTTTTAGCATACGTTTGCTCCTGCCGGGTCAGCTGAGCAGCGAATTCCTATTTAACCACCTGCTATCATGAGAGACCTCAGGGCTGCATGTTTTGAGCCCAGTACTGATCCTGAAAAGCGTTTCCAACCCCACTTACAAGTAAAACTAGCTAAAATGTGCCTGGCTGCTATTCACTGAAAAGCTCATTCTGTGTACATTTTTGGCATACGTTTGCTCCTGCCGGGTCAGCTGAGCAGCGAATCTCTATTTAACCATCTGCTATCATGAGAGACCTCAGGGATGCATGTTTTGAGCCCAGTACTGATCCTGAAAAGCGTTTCCAACCCCACTTACAAGTAAAACTAGCTAAAATGTGCCTGGCTGCTATTCACTGAAAAGCTCATTCTGAGTACATTTTTAGCATACATTTGCTCCTGCCGGGTCAGCTGAGCAGTGAATTTCTATTTAACCACCTGCTATCATGAGAGACCTCAGGGCTGCATGTTTTGAGCCCAGTACTGATCCTGAAAAGCGTTTCCAACCCCACTTACAAGTAAAACTAGCTAAAATGTGCCTGGCTGCTATTCACTGAAAAGATCATTCTGTGTAACTTTTTGGCATACGTTTGCTCCTACCGGGTCAGCTGAGCAGCGAATTTCTATTTAACCACCTGCTTTCATGAGAGACCTCAGGGCTGCATGTTTTGAGCCCAGTACTGAGCCTGAAAAGCGTTTCCAACCACTTACAAGTAAAACTAGCTAACATGTGCCTAGCTGCTATTCACTGAAAAGCTCATTCTGTGTACATTTTTGGCATACGTTTGCTCCTACCGGGTCAGCTGAGCAGCAAATTTCTATTTAACCACCTGCTTTCATGAGAGACCTCAGGGCTGCATGTTTTGAGCCCAGTACTGTGCCTGAAAAGCGTTTCCAACCCCACTTACAAGTAAAACTAGCTAAAAAGTGCCTTGCTTCTCTTCACTGAAAAGCTCATTCTGAGTACATTTTTAGCATACGTTTGCTCCTGCCGGGTCAGCTGAGCAGCGAATTTCTATTCAACCACCTGCTATCATGAGAGACCTCAGGGCTGCATGTTTTGAGCCCAGTACTGATCCTGAAAAGCGTTTCCAACCCCACTTACAAGTAAAACTAGCTAAAATGTGCCTGGCTGCTATTCACTGAAAAGCTCATTCTGTGTACATTTTTGGCATACGTTTGCTCCTGCCGGGTCAGCTGAGCAGCGAATTTCTATTTAACCACCTGCTTTCATGAAAGACCTCAGGGCTGCATGTTTTGAGCCCAGTACTGAGGCTGAAAAGCATTTCCAACCCTACTTACAAGTAAAACTAGCTAAAATGTGCTTGGCTTCTCTTCACTGAAAAGCTCATTCTGTGTACATTTTTGGCATACGTTTGCTCCTACCGGGTCAGCTGAGCAGCGAATTTCTATTTAACCACCTGCTATCATGAGAGACCTCAGGGCTGCATGTTTTGAGCCCAGCACTGAGCCTGAAAAGCATTTCCAACCCCACTTACAAGTAAAACTAGCTAAAATGTGCCTGGCTGCTATTCACTGAAAAGCTCATTCTGTGTACATTTTTGGCATACGTTTGCTCCTACCGGGTCAGCTGAGCAGCGAATTTCTATTTAACCACCTGCTTTCATGAGAGACCTCAGGGCTGCATGTTTTGAGCCCAGTACTGAGCCTGAAAAGCATTTCGAACCCCACTTACAAGTAAAACTAGCTAAAATGTGCCTAGCTTCTCTTCACTGAAAAGCTCATTCTGAGTACATTTTTAGCATACGTTTGCTCCTGCCGGGTCAGCTGAGCAGCGAATTCCTATTTAACCACCTGCTATCATGAGAGACCTCAGGGCTGCATGTTTTGAGCCCAGTACTGATCCTGAAAAGCGTTTCCAACCCCACTTACAAGTAAAACTAGCTAAAATGTGCCTGGCTGCTATTCACTGAAAAGCTCATTCTGTGTACATTTTTGGCATACGTTTGCTCCTGCCGGGTCAGCTGAGCAGCGAATCTCTATTTAACCATCTGCTATCATGAGAGACCTCAGGGATGCATGTTTTGAGCCCAGTACTGAGCCTGAAAAGCATTTCCAACCCCACATACAAGTAAAACTAGCTAAAATGTGCCTGGCTGCTCTTCACTGAAAAGCTCATTCTGAGTACATTTTTGGCATACGTTTGCTCCTGCCGGGTCAGCTGAGCAGCGAATTTCTATTTAACCACCTGCTATCATGAGAGAATTCAGGGCTGCATGTTTTGAGCCCAGTACTGATCCTGAAAAGCGTTTCCAACCCCACTTACAAGTAAAACTAGCTAAAATGTGCCTGGCTGCTATTCACTGAAAAGCTCATTCTGAGTACATTTTTAGCATACATTTGCTCCTGCCGGGTCAGCTGAGCAGCGAATTTCTATTTAACCACCTGCTATCATGAGAGACCTCAGGGCTGCATGTTTTGAGCCCAGTACTGATCCTGAAAAGCGTTTCCAACCCCACTTACAAGTAAAACTAGCTAAAATGTGCCTGGCTGCTATTCACTGAAAAGCTCATTCTGTGTACCTTTTTGGCATACGTTTGCTCCTGCCGGGTCAGCTGAGTAGCGAATTTCTATTTAACCATCTGCTTTCATGAGAGACCTCAGGGCTGCATGTTGTGAGCCCAGTACTGAGCCTGAAAAGCGTTTCCAACCCCACTTACAAGTAAAACTAGCTAAAATGTGCCTGGCTGCTATTCACTGAAAAGCTCATTCTGTGTACATTTTTGGCATACGTTTGCTTCTGCCGGGTCAGCTGAGCAGCGAATTTCTATTTTACCACCTGCTATCATGAGATACCTCAGGGCTGCATGTTTTGAGCCCAGTATTGATCCTGAAAAGCATTTCCAACCCCACTTACAAGTAAAACTAGCTAAAATGTGCCTGGCTTCTCTTCACTGAAAAGCTCATTCTGAGTACATTTTTAGCATACGTTTGCTCCTGCCGGGTCAGCTGAGCATTGAATTTCTATTTAACCACCTGCTATCATGAGAGACCCCAGGGCTGCATGTTTAAGCCCAGTACTGAGCCTGAAAAGCATTTCCAACCCCACATACAAGTAAAACTAGCTAAAATGTGCCTGGCTGCTCTTCACTGAAAAGCTCATTCTGAGTACATTTTTGGCATACGTTTGCTCCTGCCGGGTCAGCTGAGCAGCGAATTTCTATTTAACCATCTGCTATCATGGGAGACCTCAGGGCTGCATGTTTTGAGCCCAGTACTGAGCCTGAAAAGCATTTCCAACCCCACATACAAGTAAAACTAGCTAAAATGTGCCTGGCTGCTCTTCACTGAAAAGCTCATTCTGAGTACATTTTTGGCATACGTTTGCTCCTGCCGGGTCAGCTGAGCAGCGAATTTCTATTTAACCACCTGCTATCATGAGAGACCTCAGGGCTGCATGTTTTGAGCCCAGTACTGATCCTGAAAAGCGTTTCCAACCCCACTTACAAGTAAAACTAGCTAAAATGTGCCTGGCTGCTATTCACTGAAAAGCTCATTCTGTGTACATTTTTGGCATACGTTTGCTCCTGCCGGGTCAGCTGAGCAGCGAATTTCTATTTAACCATCTGCTATCATGAGAGACCTCAGGGCTGCATGTTTTGAGCCCAGTACTGATCCTGAAAAGCGTTTCCAACCCCACTTACAAGTAAAACTAGCTAAAATGTGCCTGGCTGCTATTCACTGAAAAGCTCATTCTGTGTACATTTTTGGCATATGTTTGCTCCTGCCGGGTCAGCTGAGCAGCGAATTTCTATTTAACCATCTGCTTTCATGAGAGACCTCAGGGCTGCATGTTTTGAGCCCAGTACTGAGCCTGAAAAGCGTTTCCAACCCCACTTACAAGTAAAACTAGCTAAAATGTGCATGGCGTCTCTTCACTGAAAAGCTCATTCTGAGTACATTTTTGGCATACGTTTGCTCCTGTCGGGTCAGCTGAGCAGCGAATTTCTATTTTATCACCTGCTATCATGAGAGACCCCAGGGCTGCATGTTTTGATTCCAGTATTGATCCTGAAAAGCGTTTCCAACCCCACTTACAAGTAAAACTAGCTAAAATGTGCCTGGCTGCTATTCACTGAAAAGATCATTCTGTGTAACTTTTTGGCATACGTTTGCTCCTACCGGGTCAGCTGAGCAGCGAATTTCTATTTAACCACCTGCTTTCATGAGAGACCTCAGGGCTGCATGTTTTGAGCCCAGTACTGAGCCTGAAAAGCGTTTCCAACCACTTACAAGTAAAACTAGCTAAAATGTGCCTGGCTGCTATCACTGAAAAGCTCATTCTGTGTACATTTTTGGCATACATTTGCTCCTACCGGGTCAGCTGAGCAGCAAATTTCTATTTAACCACCTGCTTTCATGAGAGACCTCAGGGCTGCATGTTTTGAGCCCAGTACTGTGCCTGAAAAGCGTTTCCAACCCCACTTACAAGTAAAACTAGCTAAAATGTGCCTAGCTTCTCTTCACTGAAAAGCTCATTCTGAGTACATTTTTAGCATACGTTTGCTCCTGCCGGGTCAGCTGAGCAGCGAATTCCTATTTAACCACCTGCTATCATGAGAGACCTCAGGGCTGCATGTTTTGAGCCCAGTACTGATCCTGAAAAGCGTTTCCAACCCCACTTACAAGTAAAACTAGCTAAAATGTGCCTGGCTGCTATTCACTGAAAAGCTCATTCTGTGTACATTTTTGGCATACGTTTGCTCCTGCCGGGTCAGCTGAGCAGCGAATCTCTATTTAACCATCTGCTATCATGAGAGACCTCAGGGATGCATGTTTTGAGCCCAGTACTGAGCCTGAAAAGCATTTCCAACCCCACATACAAGTAAAACTAGCTAAAATGTGCCTGGCTGCTCTTCACTGAAAAGCTCATTCTGAGTACATTTTTGGCATACGTTTGCTCCTGCCGGGTCAGCTGAGCAGCGAATTTCTATTTAACCACCTGCTATCATGAGAGAATTCAGGGCTGCATGTTTTGAGCCCAGTACTGATCCTGAAAAGCGTTTCCAACCCCACTTACAAGTAAAACTAGCTAAAATGTGCCTGGCTGCTATTCACTGAAAAGCTCATTCTGAGTACATTTTTAGCATACATTTGCTCCTGCCGGGTCAGCTGAGCAGCGAATTTCTATTTAACCACCTGCTATCATGAGAGACCTCAGGGCTGCATGTTTTGAGCCCAGTACTGATCCTGAAAAGCGTTTCCAACCCCACTTACAAGTAAAACTAGCTAAAATGTGCCTGGCTGCTATTCACTGAAAAGATCATTCTGTGTAACTTTTTGGCATACGTTTGCTCCTACCGGGTCAGCTGAGCAGCGAATTTCTATTTAACCACCTGCTTTCATGAGAGACCTCAGGGCTGCATGTTTTGAGCCCAGTACTGAGCCTGAAAAGCGTTTCCAACCACTTACAAGTAAAACTAGCTAACATGTGCCTAGCTGCTATTCACTGAAAAGCTCATTCTGTGTACATTTTTGGCATACGTTTGCTCCTACCGGGTCAGCTGAGCAGCAAATTTCTATTTAACCACCTGCTTTCATGAGAGACCTCAGGGCTGCATGTTTTGAGCCCAGTACTGTGCCTGAAAAGCGTTTCCAACCCCACTTACAAGTAAAACTAGCTAAAAAGTGCCTTGCTTCTCTTCACTGAAAAGCTCATTCTGAGTACATTTTTAGCATACGTTTGCTCCTGCCGGGTCAGCTGAGCAGCGAATTTCTATTCAACCACCTGCTATCATGAGAGACCTCAGGGCTGCATGTTTTGAGCCCAGTACTGATCCTGAAAAGCGTTTCCAACCCCACTTACAAGTAAAACTAGCTAAAATGTGCCTGGCTGCTATTCACTGAAAAGCTCATTCTGTGTACATTTTTGGCATACGTTTGCTCCTGCCGGGTCAGCTGAGCAGCGAATTTCTATTTAACCACCTGCTTTCATGAAAGACCTCAGGGCTGCATGTTTTGAGCCCAGTACTGAGGCTGAAAAGCATTTCCAACCCTACTTACAAGTAAAACTAGCTAAAATGTGCTTGGCTTCTCTTCACTGAAAAGCTCATTCTGTGTACATTTTTGGCATACGTTTGCTCCTACCGGGTCAGCTGAGCAGCGAATTTCTATTTAACCACCTGCTATCATGAGAGACCTCAGGGCTGCATGTTTTGAGCCCAGCACTGAGCCTGAAAAGCATTTCCAACCCCACTTACAAGTAAAACTAGCTAAAATGTGCCTGGCTGCTATTCACTGAAAAGCTCATTCTGTGTACATTTTTGGCATACGTTTGCTCCTGCCGGGTCAGCTGAGCAGCGAATTTCTATTTAACCACCTGCTTTCATGAAAGACCTCAGGGCTGCATGTTTTGAGCCCAGTACTGAGGCTGAAAAGCATTTCCAACCCTACTTACAAGTAAAACTAGCTAAAATGTGCTTGGCTTCTCTTCACTGAAAAGCTCATTCTGTGTACATTTTTGGCATACGTTTGCTCCTACCGGGTCAGCTGAGCAGCGAATTTCTATTTAACCACCTGCTATCATGAGAGACCTCAGGGCTGCATGTTTTGAGCCCAGCACTGAGCCTGAAAAGCATTTCCAACCCCACTTACAAGTAAAACTAGCTAAAATGTGCCTGGCTGCTATTCACTGAAAAGCTCATTCTGTGTACATTTTTGGCATACGTTTGCTCCTACCGGGTCAGCTGAGCAGCGAATTTCTATTTAACCACCTGCTTTCATGAGAGACCTCAGGGCTGCATGTTTTGAGCCCAGTACTGAGCCTGAAAAGCATTTCGAACCCCACTTACAAGTAAAACTAGCTAAAATGTGCCTAGCTTCTCTTCACTGAAAAGCTCATTCTGAGTACATTTTTAGCATACGTTTGCTCCTGCCGGGTCAGCTGAGCAGCGAATTCCTATTTAACCACCTGCTATCATGAGAGACCTCAGGGCTGCATGTTTTGAGCCCAGTACTGATCCTGAAAAGCGTTTCCAACCCCACTTACAAGTAAAACTAGCTAAAATGTGCCTGGCTGCTATTCACTGAAAAGCTCATTCTGTGTACATTTTTGGCATACGTTTGCTCCTGCCGGGTCAGCTGAGCAGCGAATCTCTATTTAACCATCTGCTATCATGAGAGACCTCAGGGATGCATGTTTTGAGCCCAGTACTGAGCCTGAAAAGCATTTCCAACCCCACATACAAGTAAAACTAGCTAAAATGTGCCTGGCTGCTCTTCACTGAAAAGCTCATTCTGAGTACATTTTTGGCATACGTTTGCTCCTGCCGGGTCAGCTGAGCAGCGAATTTCTATTTAACCACCTGCTATCATGAGAGAATTCAGGGCTGCATGTTTTGAGCCCAGTACTGATCCTGAAAAGCGTTTCCAACCCCACTTACAAGTAAAACTAGCTAAAATGTGCCTGGCTGCTATTCACTGAAAAGCTCATTCTGAGTACATTTTTAGCATACATTTGCTCCTGCCGGGTCAGCTGAGCAGCGAATTTCTATTTAACCACCTGCTATCATGAGAGACCTCAGGGCTGCATGTTTTGAGCCCAGTACTGATCCTGAAAAGCGTTTCCAACCCCACTTACAAGTAAAACTAGCTAAAATGTGCCTGGCTGCTATTCACTGAAAAGCTCATTCTGTGTACCTTTTTGGCATACGTTTGCTCCTGCCGGGTCAGCTGAGTAGCGAATTTCTATTTAACCATCTGCTTTCATGAGAGACCTCAGGGCTGCATGTTGTGAGCCCAGTACTGAGCCTGAAAAGCGTTTCCAACCCCACTTACAAGTAAAACTAGCTAAAATGTGCCTGGCTGCTATTCACTGAAAAGCTCATTCTGTGTACATTTTTGGCATACGTTTGCTTCTGCCGGGTCAGCTGAGCAGCGAATTTCTATTTTACCACCTGCTATCATGAGATACCTCAGGGCTGCATGTTTTGAGCCCAGTATTGATCCTGAAAAGCATTTCCAACCCCACTTACAAGTAAAACTAGCTAAAATGTGCCTGGCTTCTCTTCACTGAAAAGCTCATTCTGAGTACATTTTTAGCATACGTTTGCTCCTGCCGGGTCAGCTGAGCATTGAATTTCTATTTAACCACCTGCTATCATGAGAGACCCCAGGGCTGCATGTTTAAGCCCAGTACTGAGCCTGAAAAGCATTTCCAACCCCACATACAAGTAAAACTAGCTAAAATGTGCCTGGCTGCTCTTCACTGAAAAGCTCATTCTGAGTACATTTTTGGCATACGTTTGCTCCTGCCGGGTCAGCTGAGCAGCGAATTTCTATTTAACCATCTGCTATCATGGGAGACCTCAGGGCTGCATGTTTTGAGCCCAGTACTGAGCCTGAAAAGCATTTCCAACCCCACATACAAGTAAAACTAGCTAAAATGTGCCTGGCTGCTCTTCACTGAAAAGCTCATTCTGAGTACATTTTTGGCATACGTTTGCTCCTGCCGGGTCAGCTGAGCAGCGAATTTCTATTTAACCACCTGCTATCATGAGAGACCTCAGGGCTGCATGTTTTGAGCCCAGTACTGATCCTGAAAAGCGTTTCCAACCCCACTTACAAGTAAAACTAGCTAAAATGTGCCTGGCTGCTATTCACTGAAAAGCTCATTCTGTGTACATTTTTGGCATACGTTTGCTCCTGCCGGGTCAGCTGAGCAGCGAATTTCTATTTAACCATCTGCTATCATGAGAGACCTCAGGGCTGCATGTTTTGAGCCCAGTACTG
Source organism: Lissotriton vulgaris (assembly GCF_964263255.1). NCBI lineage: Eukaryota > Metazoa > Chordata > Amphibia > Caudata > Salamandridae > Lissotriton > Lissotriton vulgaris. The sequence continues at coordinate 577,764 of NW_028243347.1, read as the reverse complement.
ATCCTGAAAAGCGTTTCCAACCCCACTTACAAGTAAAACTAGCTAAAATGTGCCTGGCTGCTATTCACTGAAAAGCTCATTCTGTGTACATTTTTGGCATATGTTTGCTCCTGCCGGGTCAGCTGAGCAGCGAATTTCTATTTAACCATCTGCTTTCATGAGAGACCTCAGGGCTGCATGTTTTGAGCCCAGTACTGAGCCTGAAAAGCGTTTCCAACCCCACTTACAAGTAAAACTAGCTAAAATGTGCATGGCGTCTCTTCACTGAAAAGCTCATTCTGAGTACATTTTTGGCATACGTTTGCTCCTGTCGGGTCAGCTGAGCAGCGAATTTCTATTTTATCACCTGCTATCATGAGAGACCCCAGGGCTGCATGTTTTGATTCCAGTATTGATCCTGAAAAGCGTTTCCAACCCCACTTACAAGTAAAACTAGCTAAAATGTGCCTGGCTGCTATTCACTGAAAAGATCATTCTGTGTAACTTTTTGGCATACGTTTGCTCCTACCGGGTCAGCTGAGCAGCGAATTTCTATTTAACCACCTGCTTTCATGAGAGACCTCAGGGCTGCATGTTTTGAGCCCAGTACTGAGCCTGAAAAGCGTTTCCAACCACTTACAAGTAAAACTAGCTAAAATGTGCCTGGCTGCTATCACTGAAAAGCTCATTCTGTGTACATTTTTGGCATACATTTGCTCCTACCGGGTCAGCTGAGCAGCAAATTTCTATTTAACCACCTGCTTTCATGAGAGACCTCAGGGCTGCATGTTTTGAGCCCAGTACTGTGCCTGAAAAGCGTTTCCAACCCCACTTACAAGTAAAACTAGCTAAAATGTGCCTAGCTTCTCTTCACTGAAAAGCTCATTCTGAGTACATTTTTAGCATACGTTTGCTCCTGCCGGGTCAGCTGAGCAGCGAATTCCTATTTAACCACCTGCTATCATGAGAGACCTCAGGGCTGCATGTTTTGAGCCCAGTACTGATCCTGAAAAGCGTTTCCAACCCCACTTACAAGTAAAACTAGCTAAAATGTGCCTGGCTGCTACTCACTGAAAAGCTCATTCTGTGTACATTTTTGGCATACGTTTGCTCCTGCCGGGTCAGCTGAGCAGCGAATCTCTATTTAACCATCTGCTATCATGAGAGACCTCAGGGATGCATGTTTTGAGCCCAGTACTGAGCCTGAAAAGCATTTCCAACCCCACATACAAGTAAAACTAGCTAAAATGTGCCTGGCTGCTCTTCACTGAAAAGCTCATTCTGAGTACATTTTTGGCATACGTTTGCTCCTGCCGGGTCAGCTGAGCAGCGAATTTCTATTTAACCACCTGCTATCATGAGAGAATTCAGGGCTGCATGTTTTGAGCCCAGTACTGATCCTGAAAAGCGTTTCCAACCCCACTTACAAGTAAAACTAGCTAAAATGTGCCTGGCTGCTATTCACTGAAAAGCTCATTCTGAGTACATTTTTAGCATACATTTGCTCCTGCCGGGTCAGCTGAGCAGCGAATTTCTATTTAACCACCTGCTATCATGAGAGACCTCAGGGCTGCATGTTTTGAGCCCAGTACTGATCCTGAAAAGCGTTTCCAACCCCACTTACAAGTAAAACTAGCTAAAATGTGCCTGGCTGCTATTCACTGAAAAGATCATTCTGTGTAACTTTTTGGCATACGTTTGCTCCTACCGGGTCAGCTGAGCAGCGAATTTCTATTTAACCACCTGCTTTCATGAGAGACCTCAGGGCTGCATGTTTTGAGCCCAGTACTGAGCCTGAAAAGCGTTTCCAACCACTTACAAGTAAAACTAGCTAACATGTGCCTAGCTGCTATTCACTGAAAAGCTCATTCTGTGTACATTTTTGGCATACGTTTGCTCCTACCGGGTCAGCTGAGCAGCAAATTTCTATTTAACCACCTGCTTTCATGAGAGACCTCAGGGCTGCATGTTTTGAGCCCAGTACTGTGCCTGAAAAGCGTTTCCAACCCCACTTACAAGTAAAACTAGCTAAAAAGTGCCTTGCTTCTCTTCACTGAAAAGCTCATTCTGAGTACATTTTTAGCATACGTTTGCTCCTGCCGGGTCAGCTGAGCAGCGAATTTCTATTTAACCACCTGCTTTCATGAGAGACCTCAGGGCTGCATGTTTTGAGCCCAGTACTGATCCTGAAAAGCGTTTCCAACCCCACTTACAAGTAAAACTAGCTAAAATGTGCCTGGCTGCTATTCACTGAAAAGCTCATTCTGTGTACATTTTTGGCATACGTTTGCTCCTGCCGGGTCAGCTGAGCAGCGAATTTCTATTTAACCACCTGCTTTCATGAAAGACCTCAGGGCTGCATGTTTTGAGCCCAGTACTGAGGCTGAAAAGCATTTCCAACCCTACTTACAAGTAAAACTAGCTAAAATGTGCTTGGCTTCTCTTCACTGAAAAGCTCATTCTGTGTACATTTTTGGCATACGTTTGCTCCTACCGGGTCAGCTGAGCAGCGAATTTCTATTTAACCACCTGCTATCATGAGAGACCTCAGGGCTGCATGTTTTGAGCCCAGCACTGAGCCTGAAAAGCATTTCCAACCCCACTTACAAGTAAAACTAGCTAAAATGTGCCTGGCTGCTATTCACTGAAAAGCTCATTCTGTGTACATTTTTGGCATACGTTTGCTCCTGCCGGGTCAGCTGAGCAGCGAATTTCTATTTAACCACCTGCTTTCATGAAAGACCTCAGGGCTGCATGTTTTGAGCCCAGTACTGAGGCTGAAAAGCATTTCCAACCCTACTTACAAGTAAAACTAGCTAAAATGTGCTTGGCTTCTCTTCACTGAAAAGCTCATTCTGTGTACATTTTTGGCATACGTTTGCTCCTACCGGGTCAGCTGAGCAGCGAATTTCTATTTAACCACCTGCTATCATGAGAGACCTCAGGGCTGCATGTTTTGAGCCCAGCACTGAGCCTGAAAAGCATTTCCAACCCCACTTACAAGTAAAACTAGCTAAAATGTGCCTGGCTGCTATTCACTGAAAAGCTCATTCTGTGTACATTTTTGGCATACGTTTGCTCCTACCGGGTCAGCTGAGCAGCGAATTTCTATTTAACCACCTGCTTTCATGAGAGACCTCAGGGCTGCATGTTTTGAGCCCAGTACTGAGCCTGAAAAGCATTTCGAACCCCACTTACAAGTAAAACTAGCTAAAATGTGCCTAGCTTCTCTTCACTGAAAAGCTCATTCTGAGTACATTTTTAGCATACGTTTGCTCCTGCCGGGTCAGCTGAGCAGCGAATTCCTATTTAACCACCTGCTATCATGAGAGACCTCAGGGCTGCATGTTTTGAGCCCAGTACTGATCCTGAAAAGCGTTTCCAACCCCACTTACAAGTAAAACTAGCTAAAATGTGCCTGGCTGCTATTCACTGAAAAGCTCATTCTGTGTACATTTTTGGCATACGTTTGCTCCTGCCGGGTCAGCTGAGCAGCGAATCTCTATTTAACCATCTGCTATCATGAGAGACCTCAGGGATGCATGTTTTGAGCCCAGTACTGAGCCTGAAAAGCATTTCCAACCCCACATACAAGTAAACTAGCTAAAATGTGCCTGGCTGCTCTTCACTGAAAAGCTCATTCTGAGTACATTTTTGGCATACGTTTGCTCCTGCCGGGTCAGCTGAGCAGCGAATTTCTATTTAACCACCTGCTATCATGAGAGAATTCAGGGCTGCATGTTTTGAGCCTAGTACTGATCCTGAAAAGCGTTTCCAACCCCACTTACAAGTAAAACTAGCTAAAATGTGCCTGGCTGCTATTCACTGAAAAGCTCATTCTGAGTACATTTTTAGCATACATTTGCTCCTGCCGGGTCAGCTGAGCAGCGAATTTCTATTTAACCACCTGCTATCATGAGAGACCTCAGGGCTGCATGTTTTGAGCCCAGTACTGATCCTGAAAAGCGTTTCCAACCCCACTTACAAGTAAAACTAGCTAAAATGTGCCTGGCTGCTATTCACTGAAAAGCTCATTCTGTGTACCTTTTTGGCATACGTTTGCTCCTGCCGGGTCAGCTGAGTAGCGAATTTCTATTTAACCATCTGCTTTCATGAGAGACCTCAGGGCTGCATGTTTTGAGCCCAGTACTGAGCCTGAAAAGCGTTTCCAACCCCACTTACAAGTAAAACTAGCTAAAATGTGCCTGGCTGCTATTCACTGAAAAGCTCATTCTGTGTACATTTTTGGCATACGTTTGCTTCTGCCGGGTCAGCTGAGCAGCGAATTTCTATTTTACCACCTGCTATCATGAGATACCTCAGGGCTGCATGTTTTGAGCCCAGTATTGATCCTGAAAAGCATTTCCAACCCCACTTACAAGTAAAACTAGCTAAAATGTGCCTGGCTTCTCTTCACTGAAAAGCTCATTCTGAGTACATTTTTAGCATACGTTTGCTCCTGCCGGGTCAGCTGAGCATTGAATTTCTATTTAACCACCTGCTATCATGAGAGACCCCAGGGCTGCATGTTTAAGCCCAGTACTGAGCCTGAAAAGCATTTCCAACCCCACATAGAAGTAAAACTAGCTAAAATGTGCCTGGCTGCTCTTCACTGAAAAGCTCATTCTGAGTACATTTTTGGCATACGTTTGCTCCTGCCGGGTCAGCTGAGCAGCGAATTTCTATTTAACCATCTGCTATCATGGGAGACCTCAGGGCTGCATGTTTTGAGCCCAGTACTGAGCCTGAAAAGCATTTCCAACCCCACATACAAGTAAAACTAGCTAAAATGTGCCTGGCTGCTCTTCACTGAAAAGCTCATTCTGAGTACATTTTTGGCATACGTTTGCTCCTGCCGGGTCAGCTGAGCAGCGAATTTCTATTTAACCACCTGCTATCATGAGAGACCTCAGGGCTGCATGTTTTGAGCCCAGTACTGATCCTGAAAAGCGTTTCCAACCCCACTTACAAGTAAAACTAGCTAAAATGTGCCTGGCTGCTATTCACTGAAAAGCTCATTCTGTGTACATTTTTGGCATACGTTTGCTCCTGCCGGGTCAGCTGAGCAGCGAATTTCTATTTAACCATCTGCTATCATGAGAGACCTCAGGGCTGCATGTTTTGAGCCCAGTACTGATCCTGAAAAGCGTTTCCAACCCCACTTACAAGTAAAACTAGCTAAAATGTGCCTGGCTGCTATTCACTGAAAAGCTCATTCTGTGTACATTTTTGGCATATGTTTGCTCCTGCCGGGTCAGCTGAGCAGCGAATTTCTATTTAACCATCTGCTTTCATGAGAGACCTCAGGGCTGCATGTTTTGAGCCCAGTACTGAGCCTGAAAAGCGTTTCCAACCCCACTTACAAGTAAAACTAGCTAAAATGTGCATGGCGTCTCTTCACTGAAAAGCTCATTCTGAGTACATTTTTGGCATACGTTTGCTCCTGTCGGGTCAGCTGAGCAGCGAATTTCTATTTTATCACCTGCTATCATGAGAGACCCCAGGGCTGCATGTTTTGATTCCAGTATTGATCCTGAAAAGCGTTTCCAACCCCACTTACAAGTAAAACTAGCTAAAATGTGCCTGGCTGCTATTCACTGAAAAGATCATTCTGTGTAACTTTTTGGCATACGTTTGCTCCTACCGGGTCAGCTGAGCAGCGAATTTCTATTTAACCACCTGCTTTCATGAGAGACCTCAGGGCTGCATGTTTTGAGCCCAGTACTGAGCCTGAAAAGCGTTTCCAACCACTTACAAGTAAAACTAGCTAAAATGTGCCTGGCTGCTATCACTGAAAAGCTCATTCTGTGTACATTTTTGGCATACATTTGCTCCTACCGGGTCAGCTGAGCAGCAAATTTCTATTTAACCACCTGCTTTCATGAGAGACCTCAGGGCTGCATGTTTTGAGCCCAGTACTGAGCCTGAAAAGCATTTCCAACCCCACTTACAAGTAAAACTAGCTAACATGTGCCTGGCTGCTATTCACTGAAAAGCTCATTCTGTGTACATTTTTGGCATACGTTTGCTCCTACCGGGTCAGCTGAGCAGCACATTTCTATTTAACCACCTGCTTTCATGAGAGACCTCAGGGCTGCATGTTTTGAGCCCAGTACTGTGCCTGAAAAGCGTTTCCAACCCCACTTACAAGTAAAACTAGCTAAAATGTGCCTAGCTTCTCTTCACTGAAAAGCTCATTCTGAGTACATTTTTAGCATACGTTTGCTCCTGCCGGGTCAGCTGAGCAGCGAATTCCTATTTAACCACCTGCTATCATGAGAGACCTCAGGGCTGCATGTTTTGAGCCCAGTACTGATCCTGAAAAGCGTTTCCAACCCCACTTACAAGTAAAACTAGCTAAAATGTGCCTGGCTGCTATTCACTGAAAAGCTCATTCTGTGTACATTTTTGGCATACGTTTGCTCCTGCCGGGTCAGCTGAGCAGCGAATCTCTATTTAACCATCTGCTATCATGAGAGACCTCAGGGATGCATGTTTTGAGCCCAGTACTGAGCCTGAAAAGCATTTCCAACCCCACATACAAGTAAAACTAGCTAAAATGTGCCTGGCTGCTCTTCACTGAAAAGCTCATTCTGAGTACATTTTTGGCATACGTTTGCTCCTGCCGGGTCAGCTGAGCAGCGAATTTCTATTTAACCACCTGCTATCATGAGAGAATTCAGGGCTGCATGTTTTGAGCCCAGTACTGATCCTGAAAAGCGTTTCCAACCCCACTTACAAGTAAAACTAGCTAAAATGTGCCTGGCTGCTATTCACTGAAAAGCTCATTCTGAGTACATTTTTAGCATACATTTGCTCCTGCCGGGTCAGCTGAGCAGCGAATTTCTATTTAACCACCTGCTATCATGAGAGACCTCAGGGCTGCATGTTTTGAGCCCAGTACTGATCCTGAAAAGCGTTTCCAACCCCACTTACAAGTAAAACTAGCTAAAATGTGCCTGGCTGCTATTCACTGAAAAGATCATTCTGTGTAACTTTTTGGCATACGTTTGCTCCTACCGGGTCAGCTGAGCAGCGAATTTCTATTTAACCACCTGCTTTCATGAGAGACCTCAGGGCTGCATGTTTTGAGCCCAGTACTGAGCCTGAAAAGCGTTTCCAACCACTTACAAGTAAAACTAGCTAACATGTGCCTGGCTGCTATTCACTGAAAAGCTCATTCTGTGTACATTTTTGGCATACGTTTGCTCCTACCGGGTCAGCTGAGCAGCAAATTTCTATTTAACCACCTGCTTTCATGAGAGACCTCAGGGCTGCATGTTTTGAGCCCAGTACTGTGCCTGAAAAGCGTTTCCAACCCCACTTACAAGTAAAACTAGCTAAAAAGTGCCTTGCTTCTCTTCACTGAAAAGCTCATTCTGAGTACATTTTTAGCATACGTTTGCTCCTGCCGGGTCAGCTGAGCAGCGAATTTCTATTCAACCACCTGCTATCATGAGAGACCTCAGGGCTGCATGTTTTGAGCCCAGTACTGATCCTGAAAAGCGTTTCCAACCCCACTTACAAGTAAAACTAGCTAAAATGTGCCTGGCTGCTATTCACTGAAAAGCTCATTCTGTGTACATTTTTGGCATACGTTTGCTCCTGCCGGGTCAGCTGAGCAGCGAATTTCTATTTAACCACCTGCTTTCATGAAAGACCTCAGGGCTGCATGTTTTGAGCCCAGTACTGAGGCTGAAAAGCATTTCCAACCCTATTTACAAGTAAAACTAGCTAAAATGTGCTTGGCTTCTCTTCACTGAAAAGCTCATTCTGTGTACATTTTTGGCATACGTTTGCTCCTACCGGGTCAGCTGAGCAGCGAATTTCTATTTAACCACCTGCTTTCATGAGAGACCTCAGGGCTGCATGTTTTGAGCCCAGTACTGAGCCTGAAAAGCATTTCGAACCCCACTTACAAGTAAAACTAGCTAAAATGTGCCTAGCTTCTCTTCACTGAAAAGCTCATTCTGAGTACATTTTTAGCATACGTTTGCTCCTGCCGGGTCAGCTGAGCAGCGAATTCCTATTTAACCACCTGCTATCATGAGAGACCTCAGGGCTGCATGTTTTGAGCCCAGTACTGATCCTGAAAAGCGTTTCCAACCCCACTTACAAGTAAAACTAGCTAAAATGTGCCTGGCTGCTATTCACTGAAAAGCTCATTCTGAGTACATTTTTGGCATACGTTTGCTCCTGCCGGGTCAGCTGAGCAGCGAATCTCTATTTAACCATCTGCTATCATGAGAGACCTCAGGGATGCATGTTTTGAGCCCAGTACTGAGCCTGAAAAGCATTTCCAACCCCACATACAAGTAAAACTAGCTAAAATGTGCCTGGCTGCTCTTCACTGAAAAGCTCATTCTGAGTACATTTTTGGCATACGTTTGCTCCTGCCGGGTCAGCTGAGCAGCAAATTTCTATTTAACCACCTGCTATCATGAGAGAATTCAGGGCTGCATGTTTTGAGCCCAGTACTGATCCTGAAAAGCGTTTCCAACCCCACTTACAAGTAAAACTAGCTAAAATGTGCCTGGCTGCTATTCACTGAAAAGCTCATTCTGAGTACATTTTTAGCATACATTTGCTCCTGCCGGGTCAGCTGAGCAGCGAATTTCTATTTAACCACCTGCTATCATGAGAGACCTCAGGGCTGCATGTTTTTAGCCCAGTATTGAGCCTGAAAAGCGTTTCCAACCCCACTTACAAGTAAAACTAGCTAAAATGTGCCTGGCTTCTCTTCACTGAAAAGCTCATTCTGTGTACATTTTTGGCATACGTTTGCTCCTACCGGGTCAGCTGAGCAGCGAATTTCTATTTAACCACCTGCTTTCATGAGAGACCTCAGGGCTGCATGTTTTGAGCCCAGTACTGAGCCTGAAAAGCATTTCGAACCCCACTTACAAGTAAAACTAGCTAAAATGTGCCTAGCTTCTCTTCACTGAAAAGCTCATTCTGAGTACATTTTTAGCATACGTTTGCTCCTGCCGGGTCAGCTGAGCAGCGAATTCCTATTTAACCACCTGCTATCATGAGAGACCTCAGGGCTGCATGTTTTGAGCCCAGTACTGATCCTGAAAAGCGTTTCCAACCCCACTTACAAGTAAAACTAGCTAAAATGTGCCTGGCTGCTATTCACTGAAAAGCTCATTCTGTGTACATTTTTGGCATACGTTTGCTCCTGCCGGGTCAGCTGAGCAGCGAATCTCTATTTAACCATCTGCTATCATGAGAGACCTCAGGGATGCATGTTTTGAGCCCAGTACTGAGCCTGAAAAGCATTTCCAACCCCACATACAAGTAAAACTAGCTAAAATGTGCCTGGCTGCTCTTCACTGAAAAGCTCATTCTGAGTACATTTTTGGCATACGTTTGCTCCTGCCGGGTCAGCTGAGCAGCGAATTTCTATTTAACCACCTGCTATCATGAGAGAATTCAGGGCTGCATGTTTTGAGCCCAGTACTGATCCTGAAAAGCGTTTCCAACCCCACTTACAAGTAAAACTAGCTAAAATGTGCCTGGCTGCTATTCACTGAAAAGCTCATTCTGAGTACATTTTTAGCATACATTTGCTCCTGCCGGGTCAGCTGAGCAGCGAATTTCTATTTAACCACCTGCTATCATGAGAGACCTCAGGGCTGCATGTTTTGAGCCCAGTACTGATCCTGAAAAGCGTTTCCAACCCCACTTACAAGTAAAACTAGCTAAAATGTGCCTGGCTGCTATTCACTGAAAAGCTCATTCTGTGTACCTTTTTGGCATACGTTTGCTCCTGCCGGGTCAGCTGAGTAGCGAATTTCTATTTAACCATCTGCTTTCATGAGAGACCTCAGGGCTGCATGTTTTGAGCCCAGTACTGAGCCTGAAAAGCGTTTCCAACCCCACTTACAAGTAAAACTAGCTAAAATGTGCCTGGCTGCTATTCACTGAAAAGCTCATTCTGTGTACATTTTTGGCATACGTTTGCTTCTGCCGGGTCAGCTGAGCAGCGAATTTCTATTTTACCACCTGCTATCATGAGATACCTCAGGGCTGCATGTTTTGAGCCCAGTATTGATCCTGAAAAGCATTTCCAACCCCACTTACAAGTAAAACTAGCTAAAATGTGCCTGGCTTCTCTTCACTGAAAAGCTCATTCTGAGTACATTTTTAGCATACGTTTGCTCCTGCCGGGTCAGCTGAGCATTGAATTTCTATTTAACCACCTGCTATCATGAGAGACCCCAGGGCTGCATGTTTAAGCCCAGTACTGAGCCTGAAAAGCATTTCCAACCCCACATACAAGTAAAACTAGCTAAAATGTGCCTGGCTGCTCTTCACTGAAAAGCTCATTCTGAGTACATTTTTGGCATACGTTTGCTCCTGCCGGGTCAGCTGAGCAGCGAATTTCTATTTAACCATCTGCTATCATGGGAGACCTCAGGGCTGCATGTTTTGAGCCCAGTACTGAGCCTGAAAAGCATTTCCAACCCCACATACAAGTAAAACTAGCTAAAATGTGCCTGGCTGCTCTTCACTGAAAAGCTCATTCTGAGTACATTTTTGGCATACGTTTGCTCCTGCCGGGTCAGCTGAGCAGCGAATTTCTATTTAACCACCTGCTATCATGAGAGACCTCAGGGCTGCATGTTTTGAGCCCAGTACTGATCCTGAAAAGCGTTTCCAACCCCACTTACAAGTAAAACTAGCTAAAATGTGCCTGGCTGCTATTCACTGAAAAGCTCATTCTGTGTACATTTTTGGCATACGTTTGCTCCTGCCGGGTCAGCTGAGCAGCGAATTTCTATTTAACCATCTGCTATCATGAGAGACCTCAGGGCTGCATGTTTTGAGCCCAGTACTGATCCTGAAAAGCGTTTCCAACCCCACTTACAAGTAAAACTAGCTAAAATGTGCCTGGCTGCTATTCACTGAAAAGCTCATTCTGTGTACATTTTTGGCATATGTTTGCTCCTGCCGGGTCAGCTGAGCAGCGAATTTCTATTTAACCATCTGCTTTCATGAGAGACCTCAGGGCTGCATGTTTTGAGCCCAGTACTGAGCCTGAAAAGCGTTTCCAACCCCACTTACAAGTAAAACTAGCTAAAATTTGCATGGCGTCTCTTCACTGAAAAGCTCATTCTGAGTACATTTTTGGCATACGTTTGCTCCTGTCGGGTCAGCTGAGCAGCGAATTTCTATTTTATCACCTGCTATCATGAGAGACCCCAGGGCTGCATGTTTTGATTCCAGTATTGATCCTGAAAAGCGTTTCCAACCCCACTTACAAGTAAAACTAGCTAAAATGTGCCTGGCTGCTATTCACTGAAAAGATCATTCTGTGTAACTTTTTGGCATACGTTTGCTCCTACCGGGTCAGCTGAGCAGCGAGTTTCTATTTAACCACCTGCTTTCATGAGAGACCTCAGGGCTGCATGTTTTGAGCCCAGTACTGAGCCTGAAAAGCGTTTCCAACCACTTACAAGTAAAACTAGCTAAAATGTGCCTGGCTGCTATCACTGAAAAGCTCATTCTGTGTACATTTTTGGCATACATTTGCTCCTACCGGGTCAGCTGAGCAGCAAATTTCTATTTAACCACCTGCTTTCATGAGAGACCTCAGGGCTGCATGTTTTGAGCCCAGTACTGAGCCTGAAAAGCATTTCCAACCCCACTTACAAGTAAAACTAGCTAACATGTGCCTGGCTGCTATTCACTGAAAAGCTCATTCTGTGTACATTTTTGGCATACGTTTGCTCCTACCGGGTCGGCTGAGCAGCAAATTTCTATTTAACCACCTGCTTTCATGAGAGACCTCAGGGCTGCATGTTTTGAGCCCAGTACTGTGCCTGAAAAGCGTTTCCAACCCCACTTACAAGTAAAACTAGCTAAAATGTGCCTAGCTTCTCTTCACTGAAAAGCTCATTCTGAGTACATTTTTAGCATACGTTTGCTCCTGCCGGGTCAGCTGAGCAGCGAATTCCTATTTAACCACCTGCTATCATGAGAGACCTCAGGGCTGCATGTTTTGAGCCCAGTACTGATCCTGAAAAGCGTTTCCAACCCCACTTACAAGTAAAACTAGCTAAAATGTGCCTGGCTGCTATTCACTGAAAAGCTCATTCTGTGTACATTTTTGGCATACGTTTGCTCCTGCCGGGTCAGCTGAGCAGCGAATCTCTATTTAACCATCTGCTATCATGAGAGACCTCAGGGATGCATGTTTTGAGCCCAGTACTGAGCCTGAAAAGCATTTCCAACCCCACATACAAGTAAAACTAGCTAAAATGTGCCTGGCTGCTCTTCACTGAAAAGCTCATTCTGAGTACATTTTTGGCATACGTTTGCTCCTGCCGGGTCAGCTGAGCAGCGAATTTCTATTTAACCACCTGCTATCATGAGAGAATTCAGGGCTGCATGTTTTGAGCCCAGTACTGATCCTGAAAAGCGTTTCCAACCCCACTTACAAGTAAAACTAGCTAAAATGTGCCTGGCTGCTATTCACTGAAAAGCTCATTCTGAGTACATTTTTAGCATACATTTGCTCCTGCCGGGTCAGCTGAGCAGCGAATTTCTATTTAACCACCTGCTATCATGAGAGACCTCAGGGCTGCATGTTTTGAGCCCAGTACTGATCCTGAAAAGCGTTTCCAACCCCACTTACAAGTAAAACTAGCTAAAATGTGCCTGGCTGCTATTCACTGAAAAGCTCATTCTGTGTACCTTTTTGGCATACGTTTGCTCCTGCCGGGTCAGCTGAGTAGCGAATTTCTATTTAACCATCTGCTTTCATGAGAGACCTCAGGGCTGCATGTTTTGAGCCCAGTACTGAGCCTGAAAAGCGTTTCCAACCCCACTTACAAGTAAAACTAGCTAAAATGTGCCTGGCTGCTATTCACTGAAAAGCTCATTCTGTGTACATTTTTGGCATACGTTTGCTTCTGCCGGGTCAGCTGAGCAGCGAATTTCTATTTTACCACCTGCTATCATGAGATACCTCAGGGCTGCATGTTTTGAGCCCAGTATTGATCCTGAAAAGCATTTCCAACCCCACTTACAAGTAAAACTAGCTAAAATGTGCCTGGCTTCTCTTCACTGAAAAGCTCATTCTGAGTAAATTTTTAGCATACGTTTGCTCCTGCCGGGTCAGCTGAGCAGCGAATTTCTATTTAACCACCTGCTATCATGAGAGACCCCAGGGCTGCATGTTTAAGCCCAGTACTGATCCTGAAAAGCGTTTCCAACCCCACTTACAAGTAAAACTAGCTAAAATGTGCCTGGCTTCTCTTCACTGAAAAGCTCATTCTGAGTACATTTTTAGCATACGTTTGCTCCTGCCGGGTCAGCTGAGCAGCGAATTTCTATTTAACCACCTGCTATCATGAGAGACCTCAGGGCTGCATGTTTTGAGCCCAGTACTGATCCTGAAAAGCGTTTCCAACCCCACTTACAAGTAAAACTAGCTAAAATGTGCCTGGCTGCTATTCACTGAAAAGCTCATTCTGTGTACATTTTTGGCATACGTTTGCTCCTGCCGGTTCAGCTGAGCAGCGAATTTCTATTTACCCACCTGCTTTCATGAGAGACCTCAGGGCTGCATGTTTTGAGCCCAGTACTGAGCCTGAAAAGCGTTTCCAACCCTACTTACAAGTAAATTTAGCTAAAATGTGCCTGGCTGCTAATCACTGAAAAGCTCATTCTGTGTACATTTTTAGCATACGTTTGCTCCTGCCGGGTCAGCTGAGCAGCGAATTTCTATTTAACCACCTGCTATCATGAGAGACCTCAGGGCTGCATGTTTTGAGCCCAGTATTGATCCTGAAAAGCGTTTCCAACCCCACTTACAAGTAAAACTAGCTAAAATGTGCCTGGCTTCTCTTCACTGAATAGCTCATTCTGAGTACATTTTTAGCATACGTTTGCTCCTGCCGGGTCAGCTGAGCAGCGAATTTCTATTTAACCACCTGCTATCATGAGAGACCCCAGGGCTGCATGTTTTGATTCCAGTATTGATCCTGAAAAGCGTTTCCAACCCCACTTACAAGTAAAACTAGCTAAAATGTGCCTGGCTGCTATTCACTGAAAAGCTCATTCTGTGTAACTTTTTGGCATACGTTTGCTCCTACCGGGTCAGCTGAGCAGCGAATTTCTATTTAACCACCTGCTTTCATGAGAGACCTCAGGGCTGCATGTTTTGAGCCCAGTACTGAGCCTGAAAAGCGTTTCCACCCACTTACAAGTAAAACTAGCTAAAATGTGCCTGGCTGCTATCACTGAAAAGCTCATTCTGTGTACATTTTTGGCATACATTTGCTCCTACCGGGTCAGCTGAGCAGCGAATTTCTATTTAACCACTTGCTTTCATGAGAGACCTCAGGGCTGCATGTTTTGAGCCCAGTACTGTGCCTGAAAAGCGTTTCCAACACAACTTACAAGTAAAACTAGCTAAAACGTGCCTTGCTTCTCTTCACTGAAAAGCTCATTCTGAGTACATTTTTAGCATACGTTTGCTCCTGCCGGGTCAGCTGAGCAGCGAATTTCTATTCAACCACCTGCTATCATGAGAGACCTCAGGGCTGCATGTTTTGAGCCCAGTACTGATCCTGAAAAGCGTTTCCAACCCCACTTACAAGTAAAACTAGCTAAAATGTGCCTGGCTGCTATTCACTGAAAAGCTCATTCTGTGTACATTTTTGGCATACGTTTGCTCCTGCCGGGTCAGCTGAGCAGCGAATTTCTATTTAACCACCTGCTATCATGAGAGACCTCAGGGCTGCATGTTTTGAGCCCAGTACTGAGCCTGAAAAGCGTTTCCAACCCCACTCACAAGTAAAACTAGCTAAAACGTGCCTGGCTTCTCTTCACTGAAAAGCTCATTCTGAGTACATTTTTAGCATACGTTTGCTCCTGCCGGGTCAGCTGAGCAGCGAATTCCTATTTAACCACCTGCTATCATGAGAGACCTCAGGGCTGCATGTTTTGAGCCCAGTACTGATCCTGAAAAGCGTTTCCAACCCCACTTACAAGTAAAACTAGCTAAAATGTGCCTGGCTGCTATTCACTGAAAAGCTCATTCTGTGTACATTTTTGGCATACGTTTGCTCCTGCCGGGTCAGCTGAGCAGCGAATCTCTATTTAACCATCTGCTATCATGAGAGACCTCAGGGATGCATGTTTTGAGCCCAGTACTGAGCCTGAAAAGCATTTCCAACCCCACATACAAGTAAAACTAGCTAAAATGTGCCTGGCTGCTCTTCACTGAAAAGCTCATTCTGAGTACATTTTTGGCATACGTTTGCTCCTGCCGGGTCAGCTGAGCAGCGAATTTCTATTTAACCACCTGCTATCATGAGAGAATTCAGGGCTGCATGTTTTGAGCCCAGTACTGATCCTGAAAAGCGTTTCCAACCCCACTTACAAGTAAAACTAGCTAAAATGTGCCTGGCTGCTATTCACTGAAAAGCTCATTCTGAGTACATTTTTAGCATACATTTGCTCCTGCCGGGTCAGCTGAGCAGCGAATTTCTATTTAACCACCTGCTATCATGAGAGACCTCAGGGCTGCATGTTTTGAGCCCAGTACTGATCCTGAAAAGCGTTTCCAACCCCACTTACAAGTAAAACTAGCTAAAATGTGCCTGGCTGCTATTCACTGAAAAGCTCATTCTGTGTACCTTTTTGGCATACGTTTGCTCCTGCCGGGTCAGCTGAGTAGCGAATTTCTATTTAACCATCTGCTTTCATGAGAGACCTCAGGGCTGCATGTTTTGAGCCCAGTACTGAGCCTGAAAAGCGTTTCCAACCCCACTTACAAGTAAAACTAGCTAAAATGTGCCTGGCTGCTATTCACTGAAAAGCTCATTCTGTGTACATTTTTGGCATACGTTTGCTTCTGCCGGGTCAGCTGAGCAGCGAATTTCTATTTTACCACCTGCTATCATGAGATACCTCAGGGCTGCATGTTTTGAGCCCAGTATTGATCCTGAAAAGCATTTCCAACCCCACTTACAAGTAAAACTAGCTAAAATGTGCCTGGCTTCTCTTCACTGAAAAGCTCATTCTGAGTAAATTTTTAGCATACGTTTGCTCCTGCCGGGTCAGCTGAGCAGCGAATTTCTATTTAACCACCTGCTATCATGAGAGACCCCAGGGCTGCATGTTTAAGCCCAGTACTGATCCTGAAAAGCGTTTCCAACCCCACTTACAAGTAAAACTAGCTAAAATGTGCCTGGCTTCTCTTCACTGAAAAGCTCATTCTGAGTACATTTTTAGCATACGTTTGCTCCTGCCGGGTCAGCTGAGCAGCGAATTTCTATTTAACCACCTGCTATCATGAGAGACCTCAGGGCTGCATGTTTTGAGCCCAGTACTGATCCTGAAAAGCGTTTCCAACCCCACTTACAAGTAAAACTAGCTAAAATGTGCCTGGCTGCTATTCACTGAAAAGCTCATTCTGTGTACATTTTTGGCATACGTTTGCTCCTGCCGGTTCAGCTGAGCAGCGAATTTCTATTTACCCACCTGCTTTCATGAGAGACCTCAGGGCTGCATGTTTTGAGCCCAGTACTGAGCCTGAAAAGCGTTTCCAACCCTACTTACAAGTAAAACTAGCTAAAATGTGCCTGGCTGCTAATCACTGAAAAGCTCATTCTGTGTACATTTTTAGCATACGTTTGCTCCTGCCGGGTCAGCTGAGCAGCGAATTTCTATTTAACCACCTGCTATCATGAGAGACCTCAGGGCTGCATGTTTTGAGCCCAGTATTGATCCTGAAAAGCGTTTCCAACCCCACTTACAAGTAAAACTAGCTAAAATGTGCCTGGCTTCTCTTCACTGAATAGCTCATTCTGAGTACATTTTTAGCATACGTTTGCTCCTGCCGGGTCAGCTGAGCAGCGAATTTCTATTTAACCACCTGCTATCATGAGAGACCCCAGGGCTGCATGTTTTGATTCCAGTATTGATCCTGAAAAGCGTTTCCAACCCCACTTACAAGTAAAACTAGCTAAAATGTGCCTGGCTGCTATTCACTGAAAAGCTCATTCTGTGTAACTTTTTGGCATACGTTTGCTCCTACCGGGTCAGCTGAGCAGCGAATTTCTATTTAACCACCTGCTTTCATGAGAGACCTCAGGGCTGCATGTTTTGAGCCCAGTACTGAGCCTGAAAAGCGTTTCCACCCACTTACAAGTAAAACTAGCTAAAATGTGCCTGGCTGCTATCACTGAAAAGCTCATTCTGTGTACATTTTTGGCATACATTTGCTCCTACCGGGTCAGCTGAGCAGCGAATTTCTATTTAACCACTTGCTTTCATGAGAGACCTCAGGGCTGCATGTTTTGAGCCCAGTACTGTGCCTGAAAAGCGTTTCCAACACAACTTACAAGTAAAACTAGCTAAAACGTGCCTTGCTTCTCTTCACTGAAAAGCTCATTCTGAGTACATTTTTAGCATACGTTTGCTCCTGCCGGGTCAGCTGAGCAGCGAATTTCTATTCAACCACCTGCTATCATGAGAGACCTCAGGGCTGCATGTTTTGAGCCCAGTACTGATCCTGAAAAGCGTTTCCAACCCCACTTACAAGTAAAACTAGCTAAAATGTGCCTGGCTGCTATTCACTGAAAAGCTCATTCTGTGTACATTTTTGGCATACGTTTGCTCCTGCCGGGTCAGCTGAGCAGCGAATTTCTATTTAACCACCTGCTATCATGAGAGACCTCAGGGCTGCATGTTTTGAGCCCAGTACTGAGCCTGAAAAGCGTTTCCAACCCCACTCACAAGTAAAACTAGCTAAAACGTGCCTGGCTTCTCTTCACTGAAAAGCTCATTCTGAGTACATTTTTGGCATACGTTTGCTCCTGCCGGGTCAGCTGAGCAGCGAATTTCAATTTAACCACCTGCTATCATGAGAGACCTCAGGGCTGCATGTTTTGAGCCCAGTACTGATCCTGAAAAGCGTTTCCAACCCCACTTACAAGTAAAACTAGCTAAAATGTGCCTGGCTGCTCTTCACTGAAAAGCTCATTCTGTGTACATTTTTAGCATACGTTTGCTCCTGCCGGGTCAGCTGAGCAGCGAATTTCTATTTAACCACCTGCTATCATGAGAGACCTCAGGGCTGCATGTTTTGAGCCCAGTACTGATCCTGAAAAGCGTTTCCAACCCCACTTACAAGTAAAACTAGCTAAAATGTGCCTGGCTGTTATTCACTGAAAAGCTCATTCTGTGTACATTTTTAGCATACGTTTGCTCCTGCCGGGTCAGCTGAGCAGCGAATTTCTATTTAACCACCTGCTTTCATGAAAGACCTCAGGGCTGCATGTTTTGAGCCCAGTACTGAGGCTGAAAAGCATTTCCAACCCTACTTACAAGTAAAACTAGCTAAAATGTGCCTGGCTTCTCTTCACTGGAAAGCTCATTCTGTGTACATTTTTGGCATACGTTTGCTCCTACCGGGTCAGCTGAGCAGCGAATTTCTATTTAACCACCTGCTATCATGAGAGACCTCAGGGCTGCATGTTTTGAGCCCAGCACTGAGCCTGAAAAGCATTTCCAACCCCACTTACAAGTAAAACTAGCTAAAATGTGCCTGGCTGCTATTCACTGAAAAGCTCATTCTGTGTACATTTTTGGCATACGTTTGCTCCTACCGGGTCAGCTGAGCAGTGAATTTCTATTTAACCACCTGCTTTCATGAGAGACCTCAGGGCTGCATGTTTTGAGCCCAGTACTGAGCCTGAAAAGCATTTCCAACCCCACTTACAAGTAAAACTAGCTAAAATGTGCCTAGCTTCTCTTCACTGAAAAGCTCATTCTGAGTACATTTTTAGCATACGTTTGCTCCTGCCGGGTCAGCTGAGCAGCGAATTTCTATTTAACCACCTGCTATCATGAGAGACCTCAGGGCTGCATGTTTTGAGCCCAGTACTGATCCTGAAAAGCGTTTCCAACCCCACTTACAAGTAAAACTAGCTAAAATGTGCCTGGCTGCTATTCACTGAAAAGCTCATTCTGTGTACATTTTTGGCATATGTTTGCTCCTGCCGGGTCAGCTGAGCAGCGAATTTCTATTTAACCATCTGCTTTCATGAGAGACCTCAGGGCTGCATGTTTTGAGCCCAGTACTGAGCCTGAAAAGCATTTCCAACCCCACTTACAAGTAAAACTAGCTAAAATGTGCATGGCTTCTCTTCACTGAAAAGCTCATTCTGAGTACATTTTTGGCATACGTTTGCTCCTGTCGGGTCAGCTGAGCAGCGAATTTCTATTTTATCACCTGCTATCATGAGAGACCCCAGGGCTGCATGTTTTGATTCCAGTATTGATCCTGAAAAGCGTTTCCAACCCCACTTACAAGTAAAACTAGCTAAAATGTGCCTGGCTGCTATTCACTGAAAAGATCATTCTGTGTAACTTTTTGGCATACGTTTGCTCCTACCGGGTCAGCTAAGCAGCGAATTTCTATTTAACCACCTGCTTTCATGAGAGACCTCAGGGCTGCATGTTTTGAGCCCAGTACTGAGCCTGAAAAGCGTTTCCAACCACTTACAAGTAAAACTAGCTAAAATGTGCCTGGCTGCTATCACTGAAAAGCTCATTCTGTGTACATTTTTGGCATACATTTGCTCCTACCGGGTCAGCTGAGCAGCGAATTTCTATTTAACCACCTGCTTTCATGAGAGACCTCAGGGCTGCATGTTTTGAGCCCAGTACTGAGCCTGAAAAGCATTTCCAACCCCACTTACAAGTAAAACTAGCTAACATGTGCCTGGCTGCTATTCACTGAAAAGCTCATTCTGTGTACATTTTTGGCATACGTTTGCTCCTACCGGGTCAGCTGAGCAGCAAATTTCTATTTAACCACCTGCTTTCATGAGAGACCTCAGGGCTGCATGTTTTGAGCCCAGTACTGTGCCTGAAAAGCGTTTCCAACCCCACTTACAAGTAAAACTAGCTAAAAAGTGCCTTGCTTCTCTTCACTGAAAAGCTCATTCTGAGTACATTTTTAGCATACGTTTGCTCCTGCCGGGTCAGCTGAGCAGCGAATTTCTATTCAACCACCTGCTATCATGAGAGACCTCAGGGCTGCATGTTTTGAGCCCAGTACTGATCCTGAAAAGCGTTTCCAACCCCACTTACAAGTAAAACTAGCTAAAATGTGCCTGGCTGCTATTCACTGAAAAGCTCATTCTGTGTACATTTTTGGCATACGTTTGCTCCTGCCGGGTCAGCTGAGCAGCGAATTTCTATTTAACCACCTGCTATCATGAGAGACCTCAGGGCTGCATGTTTTGAGCCCAGTACTGAGCCTGAAAAGCGTTTCCAACCCCACTTACAAGTAAAACTAGCTAAAACGTGCCTGGCTTCTCTTCACTGAAAAGCTCATTCTGAGTACATTTTTGGCATACGTTTGCTCCTGCCGGGTCAGCTGAGCAGCGAATTTCTATTTAACCACCTGCTATCATGAGAGACCTCAGGGCTGCATGTTTTGAGCCCAGTACTGAGCCTGAAAAGCATTTCCAACCCCACTTACAAGTAAAACTAGCTAACATGTGCCTGGCTGCTATTCACTGAAAAGCTCATTCTGTGTACATTTTTAGCATACGTTTGCTCCTGCCGGGTCAGCTGAGCAGCGAATTTCTATTTAACCACCTGCTTTCATGAAAGACCTCAGGGCTGCATGTTTTGAGCCCAGTACTGAGGCTGAAAAGCGTTTCCAACCCCACTTACAAGTAAAACTAGCTAAAATGTGCCTGGCTGCTCTTCACTGAAAAGCTCATTCTGTGTACATTTTTGGCATACGTTTGCTCCTGCCGGGTCAGCTGAGCAGCGAATTTCTATTTAACCACCTGCTTTCATGAGAGACCTCAGGGCTGCATGTTTTGAGCCCAGTACTGAGCCTGAAAAGCGTTTCCAACCCCAATTACAAGTAAAACTAGCTAAAATGTGCCTGGCTTCTCTTCACTGAAAAGCTCATTCTGAGTACATTTTTGGCATACGTTTGCTCCTGCCGGGTCAGCTGAGCAGCGAATTTCTATTTAACCACCTGCTTTCATGAGAGACCTCAGGGCTGCATGTTTTGAGCCCAGTACTGAGCCTGAAAAGCGTTTCCAACCCCACTTACAAGTAAAACTAGCTAAAATGTGCCTGGCTTCTCTTCACTGAAAAGCTCATTCTGAGTACATTTTTGGCATACGTTTGCTCCTGCCGGATCAGCTGAGCAGCGAATTTCTAATTAACCACCTGCTATCATGAGAGACCTAAGGGCTGCATGTTTTGAGCCCAGTATTGAGCCTGAAAAGCGTTTCCAACCCCACTTACAAGTAAAACTAGCTAAAATGTGCCTGGCTGCTATTCACTGAAAAGCTCATTCTGTGTACATTTTTGGCATACGTTTGCTCCTACCGGGTCAGCTGAGCAGCGAATTTCTATTTAACCAGCTGCTTTCATGAGAGACCTCAGGGCTGCATGTTTTGAGCCCAGTACTGAGCCTGAAAAGCGTTTCCAACCCCACTTACAAGTAAAACTAGCTAAAATGTGCCTGGCTTCTCTTCACTGAAAAGCTCATTCTGTGTACATTTTTGGCATACGTTTGCTCCTGCCGGGTCAGCTGAGCAGCGAATTTCTATTTAACCACCTGCTTTCATGAGAGACATCAGGGCTGCATGTTTTGAGCCCAGTACTGAGCCTGAAAAGCATTTCCAACCCCAATTACAAGTAAAACTAGCTAACATGTGCCTGGCTTCTCTTCACTGAAAAGCTCATTCTGAGTACATTTTTGGCATACGTTTGCTCCTGCCGGGTCAGCTGAGCAGCTAATTTCTATTTAACCACCTGCTTTCATGAGAGACCTCAGGGCTGCATGTTTTGAGCCCAGTACTGAGCCTGAAAAGCATTTCCAACCCCACTTACAAGTAAAACTAGCTAAAATGTGCCTGGCTGCTATTCACTGAAAAGCTCATTCTGTGTACATTTTTCGCATACGTTTGCTCCTGCCGGGTCAGCTGAGCAGCGAATTTCTATTTAACCATCTGCTTTCATGAGAGACCTCAGGGCTGCATGTTTTGAGCCCAGTACTGAGCCTGAAAAGCGTTTCCAACCCCACTTACAAGTAAAACTAGCTAAAATGTGCCTGGCTGCTATTCACTGAAAAGCTCATTCTGTGTACATTTTTGGCATACGTTTGCTCCTGCCGGGTCAGCTGAGCAGCGAATTTCTATTTTACCACCTGCTATCATGAGATACCTCAGTGCTGCATGTTTTGAGCCCAGTATTGATCCTGAAAAGCGTTTCCAACCCCACTTACAAGTAAAACTAGCTAAAATGTGCCTGGCTTCTCTTCACTGAAAAGCTCATTCTGAGTACATTTTTAGCATACGTTTGCTCCTGCCGGGTCAGCTGAGCATCGAATTTCTATTTAACCACCTGCTATCATGAGAGACCTCAGGGCTGCATGTTTTGAGCCCAGTACTGATCCTGAAAAGTGTTTCCAACCCCACTTACAAGTAAAACTAGCTAAAATGTGCCTGGCTTCTCTTCACTGAAAAGCTCATTCTGAGTACATTTTTAGCATACGTTTGCTCCTGCCGGGTCAGCTGGGCAGCGAATTTCTATTTAACTACCTGCTATCATGAGAGACCTCAGGGCTGCATGTTTTGAGCCCAGTATTGATCCTGAAAAGCGTTTCCAACCCCACTTACAAGTAAAACTAGCTAAAATGTGCCTGGCTTCTCGTCACTGAAAAGCTCATTCTGAGTACATTTTTAGCATACGTTTGCTCCTGCCGGGTCAGCTGAGCAGCGAATTTCTATTTAACCACCTGCTATCATGAGAGACCCCAGGCCTGCATGTTTTGAGCCCAGTATTGATCCTGAAAAGCGTTTCCAACCCCACTTACAAGTAAAACTACTAAAATGTGCCTGGCTGCTATTCACTGAAAAGCTCATTCTGTGTACATTTTTAGCATACGTTTGCTCCTGCCGGGTCAGCTGAGCAGCGAATTTCTAATTAACCACCTGCTATCATGAGAGACCTCAGGGCTGCATGTTTTGAGCCCAGTACTGATCCTGAAAAGCGTTTCCAACCCCACTTACAAGTAAAACTAGCTAAAATGTGCCTGGCTGCTATTCACTGAAAAGCTCATTCTGAGTACATTTTTAGCATAAGTTTGCTCCTGCCGGGTCAGCTGAGCAGCAAATTTCTATTTAACCACCTGCTATCATGAGAGACCTAAGGGCTGCATGTTTTGAGCCCAGTATTGAGCCTGAAAAGCGTTTCCAACCCCACTTACAAGTAAAACTAGCTAAAATGTGCCTGGCTTCTCTTCACTGAAAAGCTCATTCTGAGTACATTTTTAGGATACGTTTGCTCCTGCCGGGTCAGCTGAGCAGCGAATTTCTATTTAACCACCTGCTATCATGAGAGACCCCAGGGCTGCATGTTTTGAGCCCAGTATTGATCCTGAAAAGCGTTTCCAACCCCACTTACAAGTAAAACTAGCTAAAATGTGCCTGGCTTCTCTTCACTGAAAAGCTCATTCTGTGTACATTTTTGGCATACGTTTGCTCCTGCCGGGTCAGCTGAGCATCGAATTTTTATTTAACCACCTGCTATCATGAGAGACCTCAGGGCTGCATGTTTTGAGCCCAGTACTGATCCTGAAAAGTGTTTCCAACCCCACTTACAAGTAAAACTAGCTAAAATGTGCCTGGCTTCTCTTCACTGAAAAGCTCATTCTGAGTACATTTTTAGCATACGTTTGCTCCTGCCGGGTCAGCTGGGCAGCGAATTTCTATTTAACTACCTGCTATCATGAGAGACCTCAGGGCTGCATGTTTTGAGCCCAGTATTGATCCTGAAAAGCGTTTCCAACCCCACTTACAAGTAAAACTAGCTAAAATGTGCCTGGCTTCTCGTCACTGAAAAGCTCATTCTGAGTACATTTTTAGCATACGTTTGCTCCTGCCGGGTCAGCTGAGCAGCGAATTTCTATTTAACCACCTGCTATCATGAGAGACCCCAGGCCTGCATGTTTTGAGCCCAGTATTGATCCTGAAAAGCGTTTCCAACCCCACTTACAAGTAAAACTAGCTAAAATGTGCCTGGCTGCTATTCACTGAAAAGCTCATTCTGAGTACATTTTTAGCATACGTTTGCTCCTGCCGGGTCAGCTGAGCAGCAAATTTCTATTCAACCACCTGCTTTCATGAGAGACCTCAGGGCTGCATGTTTTGAGCCCAGTACTGAGGCTGAAAAGCGTTTCCAACCCCACTTACAAGTAAAACTAGCTAAAATGTGCATGGCTGCTATTCACTGAAAAGCTCATTCTGTGTACATTTTTGGCATACGTTTGCTCCTGCTGGGTCAGCTGAGCAGCGAATTTCTATTTAACCACCTGCTTTCATGAGAGACCTCAAGGCTGCATGTTTTGAGCCCAGTACTGAGGCTGAAAAGCATTTCCAACCCTACTTACAAGTAAAACTAGCTAAAATGTGCCTGGCTTCTCTTCACTGAAAAGCTCATTCTGAGTACATTTTTAGCATACGTTTGCTCCTGCCGGGTCAGCTGAGCAGCGAATTTCTATTTAACCACCTGCTATCATGAGAGACCTCAGGGCTGCATGTTTTGAGCCCAGTACTGATCCTGAAAAGCATTTCCAACCCCACTTACAAGTAAAACTAGCTAAAATGTGCCTGGCTGCTATTCACTGAAAAGCTCATTCTGTGTACATTTTTGGCATACGTTTGCTCCTGCCGGGTCAGCTGAGCAGCGAATTTCTATTTAACCACCTGCTTTCATGAAAGACCTCAGGGCTGCATGTTTTGAGCCCAGTACTGAGGCTGAAAAGCATTTCCAACCCTACTTACAAGTAAAACTAGCTAAAATGTGCCTGGCTTCTCTTCACTGAAAAGCTCATTCTGTGTACATTTTGGCATACGTTTGCTCCTACCGGGTCAGCTGAGCAGCGAATTTCTATTTAACCACCTGCTATCATGAGAGACCTCAGGGCTGCATGTTTTGAGCCCAGCACTGAGCCTGAAAAGCATTTCCAACCCCACTTACAAGTAAAACTAGCTAAAATGTGCCTGGCTGCTATTCACTGAAAAGCTCATTCTGTGTACATTTTTGGCATACGTTTGCTCCTACCGGGTCAGCTGAGCAGCGAATTTCTATTTAACCACCTGCTTTCATGAGAGACCTCAGGGCTGCATGTTTTGAGCCCAGTACTGAGCCTGAAAAGCATTTCCAACCCCACTTACAAGTAAAACTAGCTAAAATGTGCCTAGCTTCTCTTCACTGAAAAGCTCATTCTGAGTACATTTTTAGCATACGTTTGCTCCTGCCGGGTCAGCTGAGCAGCGAATTTCTATTTAACCACCTGCTATCATGAGAGACCTCAGGGCTGCATGTTTTGAGCCAAGTACTGATCCTGAAAAGCGTTTCCAACCCCACTTACAAGTGAAACTAGCTAAAATGTGCCTGGCTGCTATTCACTGAAAAGCTCATTCTGTGTACATTTTTGGCATACGTTTGCTCCTGCCGGGTCAGCTGAGCAGCGAATTTCTATTTAACCATCTGCTATCATGAGAGACCTCAGGGATGCATGTTTTGAGCCCAGTACTGAGCCTGAAAAGCATTTCCAACCCCACATACAAGTAAAACTAGCTAAAATGTGCCTGGCTGCTATTCACTGAAAAGCTCATTCTGTGTACATTTTTGGCATACGTTTGCTCCTGCCGGGTCAGCTGAGCAGCAAATTTCTATTTAACCACCTGCTATCATGAGAGACCTCAGGGCTGCATGTTTTGAGCCCAGTACTGAGCCTGAAAAGCGTTTCCAACCCCACTTACAAGTAAAACTAGCTAAAATGTGCCTGGCTTCTCTTCACTGAAAAGCTCATTCTGAGTACATTTTTGGCATACGTTTGCTCCTGCCGGGTCAGCTGAGCAGCGAATTTCTATTTAACCACCTGCTATCATGAGAGACCTCAGGGCTGCATGTTTTGAGCCCAGTACTGATCCTGAAAAGCGTTTCCAACCCCACTTACAAGTAAAACTAGCTAAAATGTACCTGGCTGCTCTTCACTGAAAAGCTCATTCTGTGTACATTTTTGGCATACGTTTGCTCCTGCCAGGTCAGCTGAGCAGCGAATTTCTATTTAACCACCTGCTTTCATGAGAGACCTTAGGGCTGCATGTTTTGAGCCCAGTACTGAGCCTGAAAAGCGTTTCCAACCCCAATTACAAGTAAAACTAGCTAAAATGTGCCTGGCTTCTCTTCACTGAAAAGCTCATTCTGAGTACATTTTTGGCATACGTTTGCTCCTGCCGGGTCAGCTGAGCAGCGAATTTCTATTTAACCACCTGCTTTCATGAGAGACCTCAGGGCTGCATGTTTTGAGCCCAGTACTGAGCCTGAAAAGCGTTTCCAACCCCACTTACAAGTAAAACTAGCTAAAATGTGCCTGGCTTCTCTTCACTGAAAAGCTCATTCTGAGTACATTTTTGGCATACGTTTGCTCCTGCGGGGTCAGCTGAGCAGCGAATTTCTAATTAACCACCTGCTATCATGAGAGACCTAAGGGCTGCATGTTTTGAGCCCAGTATTGAGCCTGAAAAGCGTTTCCAACCCCACTTACAAGTAAAACTAGCTAAAATGTGCCTGGCTGCTATTCACTGAAAAGCTCATTCTGTGTACATTTTTGGCATACGTTTGCTCCTACCGGGTCAGCTGAGCAGCGAATTTCTATTTAACCAGCTGCTTTCATGAGAGACCTCAGGGCTGCATGTTTTGAGCCCAGTACTGAGCCTGAAAAGCGTTTCCAACCCCATTTACAAGTAAAACTAGCTAAAATGTGCCTGGCTTCTCTTCACTGAAAAGCTCATTCTGTGTACATTTTTGGCATACGTTTGCTCCTGCCGGGTCAGCTGAGCAGCGAATTTCTATTTAACCACCTGCTTTCATGAGAGACATCAGGGCTGCATGTTTTGAGCCCAGTACTGAGCCTGAAAAGCGTTTCCAACCCCAATTACAAGTAAAACTAGCTAAAATGTGCCTGGCTTCTCTTCACTGAAAAGCTCATTCTGAGTACATTTTTGGCATACGTTTGCTCCTGCCGGGTCAGCTGAGCAGCTAATTTCTATTTCACCACCTGCTTTCATGAGAGACCTCAGGGCTGCATGTTTTGAGCCCAGTACTGAGCCTGAAAAGCATTTCCAACCCCACTTACAAGTAAAACTAGCTAAAATGTGCCTGGCTTCTCTTCACTGAAAAGCTCATTCTGAGTACATTTTTGGCATACGTTTGATCCTGCCGGGTCAGCTGAGAAGCGAATTTCTATTTAACCACCTGCTATCATGAGAGACCTCAGGGCTGCATGTTTTGAGCCCAGTACTGATCCTGAAAAGCGTTTCCAACCCCACTTACAAGTAAAACTAGCTAAAATGTGCCTGGCTGCTATTCACTGAAAAGCTCATTCTGAGTACATTTTTAGCATACGTTTGCTCCTACCGGGTCAGCTGAGCAGCGAATTTCTATTTAACCACCTGCTTTCATGAGAGACCTCAGGGCTGCATGTTTTGAGCCCAGTACTGAGCCTGAAAAGCGTTTCCAACCCCACTTACAAGTAAAACTACTAAAATGTGCCTGGCTGCTATTCACTGAAAAGCTCATTCTGTGTACATTTTTAGCATACGTTTGCTCCTGCCGGGTCAGCTGAGCAGCGAATTTCTAATTAACCACCTGCTATCATGAGAGACCTCAGGGCTGCATGTTTTGAGCCCAGTACTGATGCTGAAAAGCGTTTCCAACCCCACTTACAAGTAAAACTAGCTAAAATGTGCCTGGCTGCTATTCACTGAAAAGCTCATTCTGAGTACATTTTTAGCATACGTTTGCTCCTGCCGGGTCAGCTGAGCAGCGAATTTCTATTTAACCACCTGCTATCATGAGAGACCTAAGGGCTGCATGTTTTGAGCCCAGTATTGAGCCTGAAAAGCGTTTCCAACCCCACTTACAAGTAAAACTAGCTAAAATGTGCCTGGCTGCTATTTACTGAAAAGCTCATTCGGTGTACATTTTTGGCATACGTTTGCTCCTACCGGGTCAGCTGAGCAGCGAATTTCTATTTAACCAGCTGCTTTCATGAGAGACCTCTGGGCTGCATGTTTTTAGCCCAGTACTGTGCCTGAAAAGCATTTCCAACCCCACTTACAAGTAAAACTAGCTAAAATGTGCCTGGCTTCTCTTCACTGAAAAGCTCATTCTGAGTACATTTTTGGCATACGTTTGCTCCTGCCGGGTCAGCTAAGCAGCGAATTTCTATTTAACCCCCTGCTATCATGAGAGACCTCAGGGCTGCATGTTTTGAGCCCAGTACTGATCCTGAAAAGCGTTTCCAACCCCACTTATAAGTAAAACTAGATAAAATGTGCCTGGCTGCTCTTCACTGAAAAGCTCATTCTGTGTACATTTTTGGAATACGTTTGCTCCTGCCGGGTCAGCTGAGCAGCGAATTTCTATTTAACCACCTGCTTTCATGAGAGACCTCAGGGCTGCATGTTTTGAGCCCAGTACTGAGCCTGAAAAGCGTTTCCAACCCCAATTACAAGTAAAACTAGCTAAAATGTGCCTGGCTTCTCTTCACTGAAAAGCTCATTCTGAGTACATTTTTGGCATACGTTTGCTCCTGCCGGGTCAGCTGAGCAGCTCATTTCTATTTAACCACCTGCTTTCATGAGAGACCTCAGGGCTGCATGTTTTGAGCCCAGTACTGAGCCTGAAAAGCATTTCCAACCCCACTTACAAGTAAAACTAGCTAAAATGTGCCTGGCTTCTCTTCACTGAAAAGCTCATTCTGAGTACATTTTTGGCATACGTTTGCTCCTGCCGGGTCAGCTGAGCAGCGAATTTCTATTTAACCACCTGCTATCATGAGAGACCTCAGGGCTGCATGTTTTGAGCCCAGTACTGATCCTGAAAAGCGTTTCCAACCCCACTTACAAGTAAAACTAGCTAAAATGTGCCTGGCTGCTATTCACTGAAAAGCTCATTCTGAGTATATTTTTAGCATACGTTTGCTCCTACCGGGTCAGCTGAGCAGCGAATTTCTATTTAACCACCTGCTTTCATGAGAGACCTCAGGGCTGCATGTTTTGAGCCCAGTACTGAGCCTGAAAAGCGTTTCCAACCCCACTTACAAGTAAAACTACTAAAATGTGCCTGGCTGCTATTCACTGAAAAGCTCATTCTGTGTACATTTTTAGCATACGTTTGCTCCTGCCGGGTCAGCTGAGCAGCGAATTTCTAATTAACCACCTGCTATCATGAGAGACCTAAGGGCTGCATGTTTTGAGCCCAGTATTGAGCCTGAAAAGCGTTTCCAACCCCACTTACAAGTAAAACTAGCTAAAATGTGCCTGGCTTCTCTTCACTGAAAAGCTCATTCTGAGTACATTTTTAGCATACGTTTGCTCCTGCCGGGTCAGCTGAGCAGCGAATTTCTATTTAACCACCTGCTATCATGAGAGACCCCAGGGCTGCATGTTTTGATTCCAGTATTGATCCTGAAAAGCGTTTCCAACCCCACTTACAAGTAAAACTAGCTGAAATGTGCCTGGCTGCTATTCACTGAAAAGCTCATTCTGTGTACATTTTTGGCATACGTTTGCTCCTACCGGGTCAGCTGAGCAGCGAATTTCTATTTAACCACCTGCTTTCATGAGAGACCTCAGGGCTGCATGTTTTGAGCCGAGTACTGAGCCTGAAAAGCATTTCCAACCCCACTTACAAGTAAAACTAGCTAAAATGTGCCTGGCTGCTATTCACTGAAAAGCTCATTCTGTGTACATTTTTGGCATACGTTTGCTACTACCGGGTCAGCTGAGCAGCGAATTTCTATTTAACCACCTGCTTTCATGAGAGACCTCAGGGCTGCATGTTTTGAGCCCAGTACTGATCCTGAAAATCGTTTCCAACCCCACTTACAAGTAAAACTAGCTAAAATGTGCCTGGCTGCTATTCACTGGAAAGCTCATTCTGAGTACATTTTTAGCATACGTTTGCTCCTGCCGGGTCAGCTGAGCAGCGAATTTCTATTTAACCACCTGCTATCATGAGAGACCTCAGGGCTGCATGTTTTGAGCCCAGTACTGATCCTGAAAAGCGTTTCCAACCCCACTTACAAGTAAAACTAGCTAAAATGTGCCTGGCTGCTATTCACTGAAAAGCTCATTCTGTGTACATTTTTGGCATACGTTTGCTCCTGCCGGGTCAGCTGAGCAGCGAATTTCTATTTAACCATCTGCTTTCATGAGAGACCTCAGGGCTGCATGTTTTGAGCCCAGTACTGAGCCTGAAAAGCGTTTCCAACCCCACTTACAAGTAAAACTAGCTAAAATGTGCCTGGCTGCTATTCACTGAAAAGCTCATTCTGTGTACATTTTTGGCATACGTTTGCTCCTGCCGGGTCAGCTGAGCAGCGAATTTCTATTTTACCACCTGCTATCATGAGATACCTCAGTGCTGCATGTTTTGAGCCCAGTATTGATCCTGAAAAGCGTTTCCAACCCCACTTACAAGTAAAACTAGCTAAAATGTGCCTGGCTTCTCTTCACTGAAAAGCTCATTCTGAGTACATTTTTAGCATACGTTTGCTCCTGCCGGGTCAGCTGAGCATCGAATTTCTATTTAACCACCTGCTATCATGAGAGACCTCAGGGCTGCATGTTTTGAGCCCAGTACTGATCCTGAAAAGTGTTTCCAACCCCACTTACAAGTAAAACTAGCTAAAATGTGCCTGGCTTCTCTTCACTGAAAAGCTCATTCTGAGTACATTTTTAGCATACGTTTGCTCCTGCCGGGTCAGCTGGGCAGCGAATTTCTATTTAACTACCTGCTATCATGAGAGACCTCAGGGCTGCATGTTTTGAGCCCAGTATTGATCCTGAAAAGCGTTTCCAACCCCACTTACAAGTAAAACTAGCTAAAATGTGCCTGGCTTCTCGTCACTGAAAAGCTCATTCTGAGTACATTTTTAGCATACGTTTGCTCCTGCCGGGTCAGCTGAGCAGCGAATTTCTATTTAACCACCTGCTATCATGAGAGACCCCAGGCCTGCATGTTTTGAGCCCAGTATTGATCCTGAAAAGCGTTTCCAACCCCACTTACAAGTAAAACTAGCTAAAATGTGCCTGGCTGCTATTCACTGAAAAGCTCATTCTGAGTACATTTTTAGCATACGTTTGCTCCTGCCGGGTCAGCTGAGCAGCAAATTTCTATTTAACCACCTGCTTTCATGAGAGACCTCAGGGCTGCATGTTTTGAGCCCAGTACTGAGGCTGAAAAGCGTTTCCAACCCCACTTACAAGTAAAACTAGCTAAAATGTGCATGGCTGCTATTCACTGAAAAGCTCATTCTGTGTACATTTTTGGCATACGTTTGCTCCTGCTGGGTCAGCTGAGCAGCGAATTTCTATTTAACCACCTGCTTTCATGAGAGACCTCAGGGCTGCATGTTTTGAGCCCAGTACTGAGGCTGAAAAGCATTTCCAACCCTACTTACAAGTAAAACTAGCTAAAATGTGCCTGGCTTCTCTTCACTGAAAAGCTCATTCTGAGTACATTTTTAGCATACGTTTGCTCCTGCCGGGTCAGCTGAGCAGCGAATTTCTATTTAACCACCTGCTATCATGAGAGACCTCAGGGCTGCATGTTTTGAGCCCAGTACTGATCCTGAAAAGCATTTCCAACCCCACTTACAAGTAAAACTAGCTAAAATGTGCCTGGCTGCTATTCACTGAAAAGCTCATTCTGTGTACATTTTTGGCATACGTTTGCTCCTGCCGGGTCAGCTGAGCAGCGAATTTCTATTTAACCACCTGCTTTCATGAAAGACCTCAGGGCTGCATGTTTTGAGCCCAGTACTGAGGCTGAAAAGCATTTCCAACCCTACTTACAAGTAAAACTAGCTAAAATGTGCCTGGCTTCTCTTCACTGAAAAGCTCATTCTGTGTACATTTTGGCATACGTTTGCTCCTACCGGGTCAGCTGAGCAGCGAATTTCTATTTAACCACCTGCTATCATGAGAGACCTCAGGGCTGCATGTTTTGAGCCCAGCACTGAGCCTGAAAAGCATTTCCAACCCCACTTACAAGTAAAACTAGCTAAAATGTGCCTGGCTGCTATTCACTGAAAAGCTCATTCTGTGTACATTTTTGGCATACGTTTGCTCCTACCGGGTCAGCTGAGCAGCGAATTTCTATTTAACCACCTGCTTTCATGAGAGACCTCAGGGCTGCATGTTTTGAGCCCAGTACTGAGCCTGAAAAGCATTTCCAACCCCACTTACAAGTAAAACTAGCTAAAATGTGCCTAGCTTCTCTTCACTGAAAAGCTCATTCTGAGTACATTTTTAGCATACGTTTGCTCCTGCCGGGTCAGCTGAGCAGCGAATTTCTATTTAACCACCTGCTATCATGAGAGACCTCAGGGCTGCATGTTTTGAGCCAAGTACTGATCCTGAAAAGCGTTTCCAACCCCACTTACAAGTAAAACTAGCTAAAATGTGCCTGGCTGCTATTCACTGAAAAGCTCATTCTGTGTACATTTTTGGCATACGTTTGCTCCTGCCGGGTCAGCTGAGCAGCGAATTTCTATTTAACCATCTGCTATCATGAGAGACCTCAGGGATGCATGTTTTGAGCCCAGTACTGAGCCTGAAAAGCATTTCCAACCCCACATACAAGTAAAACTAGCTAAAATGTGCCTGGCTGCTATTCACTGAAAAGCTCATTCTGTGTACATTTTTGGCATACGTTTGCTCCTGCCGGGTCAGCTGAGCAGCAAATTTCTATTTAACCACCTGCTATCATGAGAGACCCCAGGGCTGCATGTTTTGAGCCCAGTATTGATCCTGAAAAGCGTTTCCAACCCCACTTACAAGTAAAACTAGCTAAAATGTGCCTGGCTTCTCTTCACTGAAAAGCTCATTCTGAGTACATTTTTAGCATACGTTTGCTCCTGCCGGGTCAGCTGAGCAGCGAATTTCTATTTAACCACCTGCTATCATGAGAGACCCCAGGGCTGCATGTTTTGAGCCCAGTATTGATCCTGAAAAGCGTTTCCAACCCCACTTACAAGTAAAACTAGCTAAAATGTGCCTGGCTGCTATTCACTGAAAAGCTCATTCTGAGTACATTTTTAGCATACGTTTGCTCCTGCCGGGTCAGCTGAGCAGCGAATTTCTATTTAACCACCTGCTTTCATGAGAGACCTCAGGGCTGCATGTTTTGAGCCCAGTACTGAGGCTGAAAAGCGTTTCCAACCCCACTTACAAGTAAAACTAGCTAAAATGTGCATGGCTGCTATTCACTGAAAAGCTCATTCTGTGTACATTTTTGGCATACGTTTGCTCCTGCTGGGTCAGCTGAGCAGCGAATTTCTATTTAACCACCTGCTTTCATGAGAGACCTCAGGGCTGCATGTTTTGAGCCCAGTACTGAGGCTGAAAAGCATTTCCAACCCTACTTACAAGTAAAACTAGCTAAAATGTGCCTGGCTTCTCTTCACTGAAAAGCTCATTCTGAGTACATTTTTAGCATACGTTTGCTCCTGCCGGGTCAGCTGAGCAGCGAATTGCTATTTAACCACCTGCTATCATGAGAGACCTCAGGGCTGCATGTTTTGAGCCCAGTACTGATCCTGAAAAGCGTTTCCAACCCCACTTACAAGTAAAACTAGCTAAAATGTGCCTGGCTGCTATTCACTGAAAAGCTCATTCTGTGTACATTTTTGGCATACGTTTGCTCCTGCCGGGTCAGCTGAGCAGCGAATTTCTATTTAACCACCTGCTTTCATGAAAGACCTCAGGGCTGCATGTTTTGAGCCCAGTACTGAGGCTGAAAAGCATTTCCAACCCTACTTACAAGTAAAACTAGCTAAAATGTGCCTGGCTTCTCTTCACTGAAAAGCTCATTCTGTGTACATTTTGGCATACGTTTGCTCCTACCGGGTCAGCTGAGCAGCAAATTTCTATTTAACCACCTGCTATCATGAGAGACCTCAGGGCTGCATGTTTTGAGCCCAGCACTGAGCCTGAAAAGCATTTCCAACCCCACTTACAAGTAAAACTAGCTAAAATGTGCCTGGCTGCTATTCACTGAAAAGCTCATTCTGTGTACATTTTTGGCATACGTTTGCTCCTACCGGGTCAGCTGAGCAGCGAATTTCTATTTAACCACCTGCTTTCATGAGAGACCTCAGGGCTGCATGTTTTGAGCCCAGTACTGAGCCTGAAAAGCATTTCCAACCCCACTTACAAGTAAAACTAGCTAAAATGTGCCTAGCTTCTCTTCACTGAAAAGCTCATTCTGAGTACATTTTTAGCATACGTTTGCTCCTGCCGGGTCAGCTGAGCAGCGAATTTCTATTTAACCACCTGCTATCATGAGAGACCTCAGGGCTGCATGTTTTGAGCCCAGTACTGATCCTGAAAAGCGTTTCCAACCCCACTTACAAGTAAAACTAGCTAAAATGTGCCTGGCTGCTATTCACTGAAAAGCTCATTCTGTGTACATTTTTGGCATACGTTTGCTCCTGCCGGGTCAGCTGAGCAGCGAATTTCTATTTAACCATCTGCTATCATGAGAGACCTCAGGGATGCATGTTTTGAGCCCAGTACTGAGCCTGAAAAGCATTTCCAACCCCACATACAAGTAAAACTAGCTAAAATGTGCCTGGCTGCTCTTCACTGAAAAGCTCATTCTGAGTACATTTTTGGCATACGTTTGCTCCTGCCGGGTCAGCTGAGCAGCGAATTTCTATTTAACCACCTGCTATCATGAGAGACCTCAGGGCTGCATGTTTTGAGCCCAGTACTGATCCTGAAAAGCGTTTCCAACCCCACTTACAAGTAAAACTAGCTAAAATGTGCCTGGCTGCTATTCACTGAAAAGCTCATTCTGAGTACATTTTTAGCATACGTTTGCTCCTGCCGGGTCAGCTGAGCAGCGAATTTCTATTTAACCACCTGCTATCATGAGAGACCTCAGGGCTGCATGTTTTGAGCCCAGTACTGATCCTGAAAAGCGTTTCCAACCCCACTTACAAGTAAAACTAGCTAAAATGTGCCTGGCTGCTATTCACTGAAAAGCTCATTCTGTGTACATTTTTGGCATACGTTTGCTCCTGCCGGGTCAGCTGAGCAGCGAATTTCTATTTAACCATCTGCTATCATGAGAGACCTCAGGGATGCATGTTTTGAGCCCAGTATTGATCCTGAAAAGCGTTTTCCAACCCCACTTACAAGTAAAACTAGCTAAAATGTGCCTGGCTTCTCTTCACTGAAAAGCTCATTCTGAGTACATTTTTAGCATACGTTTGCTCCTGCCGGGTCAGCTGAGCAGCGAATTTCTAGTTAACCACCTGCTATCATGAGAGACCCCAGGGCTGCATGTTTTGATTCCAGTATTGATCCTGAAAAGCGTTTCCAACCCCACTTACAAGTAAAACTAGCTAAAATGTGCCTGGCTGCTATTCATTGAAAAGCTCATTCTGTGTAACTTTTTTTTTTATTTTTTTTTATTTATTTTATATTTTTCTTTGTTACAACAATTAATTATGAGCATTCCAAATACAACAAGCATTGA
This sequence comes from Lissotriton vulgaris, assembly GCF_964263255.1. NCBI lineage: Eukaryota > Metazoa > Chordata > Amphibia > Caudata > Salamandridae > Lissotriton > Lissotriton vulgaris. The sequence continues at coordinate 542,160 of NW_028243347.1, read as the reverse complement.
ATATTGAAAATTAAATTATACAATAGACTTTTGGCCAAACACAAAGTACACAGTAATATAAGTCTTCTAAGGTTAAAAAACATAGTCTAAGATCAACGAAGAAGGAGCCAAAAACAAACATTTAACATCAAGAATAAAGGCTACTGCTTCCCTCTACCCCTAGCTATTCCTTCTTTGGCCCTCTTTCCATTTGCATAGTGGCTCCCAGATTCTTCTCCCCAACCGTCTTCCACTCCTTCCCTTCCGGGCAAAAATGTTTTCCTCTATATTATATGCATATAGAGTATTTGCCAGCCAGCATTGCATATTCGGAGGGTTTTTATCAAGCCATGCCCTGGCTATTGTTAGTCTATAGACAGCCATTACTACAAAAAGGAATTCAGCATATTCGGCATATTGTGTCTGCACATCGTCGCTCACCCCTAACATAATCAAGGCTGGCGTAAGTGTTATCGCAATATCCAATGAGTTCGCCAAAAACCCCTCAATTTCCCTAATCAAAGTTCTTAGCTGTGGGCATGAAGCAAAGATGTGCACACTATCTGCTTCCAATTCATTACATCTGGGACAATTGATTCCTTGATTCCCACCCCATTTAGCAATCTTTGCCGGTGTAAAGTACAAAGAGTACAATGTTTTGTAATGCTGCGATTGCAGCGGGGCAGCACATAATATCGTTGATCCAAATTTCAATGAGTCATAAAAGTATCTTGGATCAATACCCAATTTATCTTCCCATTTTTTGCTAAATTTATCTAAATCATCCTGCTTGTCTTTCACCAATGCTGCATAAAGAGATTTAATGGTACAATCTCCTGACAGTTTTATTTTCTCCAATATATCAACTTTATTAAAGCCTGCCGGACCCCCGACTTTGTTGTTGAGGAAACTTCTAACCTGTAGGTATTTGAAAAATCCCCTATTATCTAGCCCATATTTTCCTCGCAACTCTGAAAATTGCATAAAGCCATCTTGTGCATACAAGTCTCCAATTTGTGTAACCCCCTTTAGTGCCCACTCTGCCATAATATAGTCTCCGAAAATTTCCTTTGGTAGTGACCTATTGTTATTTAATAAAACATATCTGTTGTATCTCCCAAGTTTTACCCTCTTCAAAAAAGCATTCCATGTCGTAACGGCTGCCTTAACAGTTTTAAACTTAGTCCTCTTGAAGTAACTGTAATCAATACACTTTAAAAAACAGTTCTCTGCATTTACCCCAAGGGTTACAGCGTACACAGGGCTGCATGTTTTGAGCCCAGTACTGAGCCTGAAAAGCATTTCCAACCCCACTTACAAGTAAAACTAGCTAAAATGTGCCTAGCTTCTCTTCACTGAAAAGCTCATTCTGTGTAACTTTTTGGCATACGTTTGCTCCTACCGGGTCAGCTGAGCAGCGAATTTCTATTTAACCACCTGCTTTCATGAGAGACCTCAGGGCTGCATGTTTTGAGCCCAGTACTGAGCCTGAAAAGCGTTTCCACCCACTTACAAGTAAAACTAGCTAAAATGTGCCTGGCTGCTCTTCACTGAAAAGCTCATTCTGTGTACATTTTTGGCATACGTTTGCTCCTGCCGGGTCAGCTGAGCAGCGAATTTCTATTTAACCACCTGCTTTCATGAGAGACCTCAGGGCTGCAAGTTTTGAGCCCAGTACTGAGCCTGAAAAGCGTTTCCAACCCCAATTACAAGTAAAACTAGCTAAAATGTGCCTGGCTGCTATCACTGAAAAGCTCATTCTGTGTACATTTTTGGCATACATTTGCTCCTACCGGGTCAGCTGAGCAGCAAATTTCTATTTAACCACCTGCTTTCATGAGAGACCTCAGGGCTGCATGTTTTGAGCCCAGTACTGAGCCTGAAAAGCATTTCCAACCCCACTTACAAGTAAAACTAGCTAAAATGTGCCTGGCTGCTATTCACTGAAAAGCTCATTCTGTGTACATTTTTGGCATACGTTTGCTCCTACCGGGTCAGCTGAGCAGCAAATTTCTATTTAACTACCTGCTTTCATGAGAGACCTCAGGGCTGCATGTTTTGAGCCCAGTACTGTGCCTGAAAAGCGTTTCCAACCCCACTTACAAGTAAAACTAGCTAAAACGTGCCTGGCTTCTCTTCACTGAAAAGCTCATTCTGAGTACATTTTTAGCATACGTTTGCTCCTGCCGGGTCAGCTGAGCAGCGAATTTCTATTCAACCACCTGCTATCATGAGAGACCTCAGGGCTGCATGTTTTGAGCCCAGTACTGATCCTGAAAAGCGTTTCCAACCCCACTTACAAGTAAAACTAGCTAAAATGTGCCTGGCTGCTATTCACTGAAAAGCTCATTCTGTGTACATTTTTGGCATACGTTTGCTCCTGCCGGGTCAGCTGAGCAGCGAATTTCTATTTAACCACCTGCTATCATGAGAGACCTCAGGGCTGCATGTTTTGAGCCCAGTACTGAGCCTGAAAAGCGTTTCCAACCCCACTTACAAGTAAAACTAGCTAAAACGTGCCTGGCTTCTCTTCACTGAAAAGCTCATTCTGAGTACATTTTTGGCATACGTTTGCTCCTGCCGGGTCAGCTGAGCAGCGAATTTCTATTTAACCACCTGCTATCATGAGAGACCTCAGGGCTGCATGTTTTGAGCCCAGTACTGATCCTGAAAAGCGTTTCCAACCCCACTTACAAGTAAAACTAGCTAAAATGTGCCTGGCTGCTCTTCACTGAAAAGCTCATTCTGTGTACATTTTTGGCATACGTTTGCTCCTGCCGGGTCAGCTGAGCAGCGAATTTCTATTTAACCACCTGCTTTCATGAGAGACCTCAGGGCTGCAAGTTTTGAGCCCAGTACTGAGCCTGAAAAGCGTTTCCAACCCCAATTACAAGTAAAACTAGCTAAAATGTGCCTGGCTTCTCTTCACTGAAAAGCTCATTCTGAGTACATTTTTGGCATACGTTTGCTCCTGCCGGGTCAGCTGAGCAGCGAATTTCTATTTAACCACCTGCTTTCATGAGAGACCTCAGGGCTGCATGTTTTGAGCCCAGTACTGAGCCTGAAAAGCGTTTCCAACCCCACTTACAAGTAAAACTAGCTAAAATGTGCCTGGCTTCTCTTCACTGAAAAGCTCATTCTGAGTACATTTTTGGCATACGTTTGCTCCTACCGGGTCAGCTGAGCAGCGAATTTCTAATTAACCACCTGCTATCATGAGAGACCTAAGGGCTGCATGTTTTGAGCCCAGTATTGAGCCTGAAAAGCGTTTCCAACCCCACTTACAAGTAAAACTAGCTAAAATGTGCCTGGCTGCTATTCACTGAAAAGCTCATTCTGTGTACATTTTTGGCATACGTTTGCTCCTACCGGGTCAGCTGAGCAGCGAATTTCTATTTAACCAGCTGCTTTCATGAGAGACCTCAGGGCTGCATGTTTTGAGCCCAGTACTGAGCCTGAAAAGCGTTTCCAACCCCACTTACAAGTAAAACTAGCTAAAATGTGCCTGGCTTCTCTTCACTGAAAAGCTCATTCTGTGTACATTTTTGGCATACGTTTGCTCCTGCCGGGTCAGCTGAGCAGCTAATTTCTATTTAACCACCTGCTTTCATGAGAGACCTCAGGGCTGCATGTTTTGAGCCCAGTACTGAGCCTGAAAAGCATTTCCAACCCCACTTACAAGTAAAACTAGCTAAAATGTGCCTGGCTTCTCTTCACTGAAAAGCTCATTCTGAGTACATTTTTGGCATACGTTTGCTCCTGCCGGGTCAGCTGAGAAGCGAATTTCTATTTAACCACCTGCTATCATGAGAGACCTCAGGGCTGCATGTTTTGAGCCCAGTACTGATCCTGAAAAGCGTTTCCAACCCCACTTACAAGTAAAACTAGCTAAAATGTGCCTGGCTGCTATTCACTGAAAAGCTCATTCTGAGTACATTTTTAGCATACGTTTGCTCCTACCGGGTCAGCTGAGCAGCGAATTTCTATTTAACCACCTGCTTTCATGAGAGACCTCAGGGCTGCATGTTTTGAGCCCAGTACTGAGCCTGAAAAGCGTTTCCAACCCCACTTACAAGTAAAACTACTAAAATGTGCCTGGCTGCTATTCACTGAAAAGCTCATTCTGTGTACATTTTTAGCATACGTTTGCTCCTGCCGGGTCAGCTGAGCAGCGAATTTCTAATTAACCACCTGCTATCATGAGAGACCTCAGGGCTGCATGTTTTGAGCCCAGTACTGATCCTGAAAAGCATTTCCAACCCCACTTACAAGTAAAACTAGCTAAAATGTGCCTGGCTGCTATTCACTGAAAAGCTCATTCTGAGTACATTTTTAGCATACGTTTGCTCCTGCCGGGTCAGCTGAGCAGCGAATTTCTATTTAACCACCTGCTATCATGAGAGACCTCAGGGCTGCATGTTTTGAGCCCAGTACTGATCCTGAAAAGCGTTTCCAACCCCACTTACAAGTAAAACTAGCTAAAATGTGCCTGGCTGCTCTTCACTGAAAAGCTCATTCTGTGTACATTTTTGGCATACGTTTGCTCCTGCCGGGTCAGCTGAGCAGCGAATTTCTATTTAACCACCTGCTTTCATGAGAGACCTCAGGGCTGCAAGTTTTGAGCCCAGTACTGAGCCTGAAAAGCGTTTCCAACCCCAATTACAAGTAAAACTAGCTAAAATGTGCCTGGCTTCTCTTCACTGAAAAGCTCATTCTGAGTACATTTTTGGCATACGTTTGCTCCTGCCGGGTCAGCTGAGCAGCGAATTTCTATTTAACCACCTGCTTTCATGAGAGACCTCAGGGCTGCATGTTTTGAGCCCAGTACTGAGCCTGAAAAGCGTTTCCAACCCCACTTACAAGTAAAACTAGCTAAAATGTGCCTGGCTTCTCTTCACTGAAAAGCTCATTCTGAGTACATTTTTGGCATACGTTTGCTCCTACCGGGTCAGCTGAGCAGCGAATTTCTAATTAACCACCTGCTATCATGAGAGACCTAAGGGCTGCATGTTTTGAGCCCAGTATTGAGCCTGAAAAGCGTTTCCAACCCCACTTACAAGTAAAACTAGCTAAAATGTGCCTGGCTGCTATTCACTGAAAAGCTCATTCTGTGTACATTTTTGGCATACGTTTGCTCCTACCGGGTCAGCTGAGCAGCGAATTTCTATTTAACCAGCTGCTTTCATGAGAGACCTCAGGGCTGCATGTTTTGAGCCCAGTACTGAGCCTGAAAAGCGTTTCCAACCCCACTTACAAGTAAAACTAGCTAAAATGTGCCTGGCTTCTCTTCACTGAAAAGCTCATTCTGTGTACATTTTTGGCATACGTTTGCTCCTGCCGGGTCAGCTGAGCAGCTAATTTCTATTTAACCACCTGCTTTCATGAGAGACCTCAGGGCTGCATGTTTTGAGCCCAGTACTGAGCCTGAAAAGCATTTCCAACCCCACTTACAAGTAAAACTAGCTAAAATGTGCCTGGCTTCTCTTCACTGAAAAGCTCATTCTGAGTACATTTTTGGCATACGTTTGCTCCTGCCGGGTCAGCTGAGAAGCGAATTTCTATTTAACCACCTGCTATCATGAGAGACCTCAGGGCTGCATGTTTTGAGCCCAGTACTGATCCTGAAAAGCGTTTCCAACCCCACTTACAAGTAAAACTAGCTAAAATGTGCCTGGCTGCTATTCACTGAAAAGCTCATTCTGAGTACATTTTTAGCATACGTTTGCTCCTACCGGGTCAGCTGAGCAGCGAATTTCTATTTAACCACCTGCTTTCATGAGAGACCTCAGGGCTGCATGTTTTGAGCCCAGTACTGAGCCTGAAAAGCGTTTCCAACCCCACTTACAAGTAAAACTACTAAAATGTGCCTGGCTGCTATTCACTGAAAAGCTCATTCTGTGTACATTTTTAGCATACGTTTGCTCCTGCCGGGTCAGCTGAGCAGCGAATTTCTAATTAACCACCTGCTATCATGAGAGACCTCAGGGCTGCATGTTTTGAGCCCAGTACTGATCCTGAAAAGCATTTCCAACCCCACTTACAAGTAAAACTAGCTAAAATGTGCCTGGCTGCTTTTCACTGAAAAGCTCATTCTGAGTACATTTTTAGCATACGTTTTCTCCTGCCGGGTCAGCTGAGCAGCGAATTTCTATTTAACCACCTGCTATCATGAGAGACCTAAGGGCTGCATGTTTTGAGCCCAGTATTGAGCCTGAAAAGCGTTTCCAACCCCACTTACAAGTAAAACTAGCTAAAATGTGCCTGGCTGCTATTTACTGAAAAGCTCATTCTGTGTACATTTTTGGCATACGTTTGCTCCTACCGGGTCAGCTGAGCAGCAAATTTCTATTTAACCAGCTGCTTTCATGAGAGACCTCAGGGCTGCATGTTTTGAGCCCAGTACTGTGCCTGAAAAGCATTTCCAACCCCACTTACAAGTAAAACTAGCTAAAATGTGCCTGGCTTCTCTTCACTGAAAAGCTCATTCTGAGTACATTTTTAGCATACGTTTGCTCCTGCCGGGTCAGCTGAGCAGCGAATTTCTATTTAACCACCTGCTATCATGAGAGACCTCAGGGCAGCATGTTTTGAGCCCAGTACTGATCCTGAAAAGCGTTTCCAACCCCACTTACAAGTAAAACTAGCTAAAATGTGCCTGGCTGCTATTCACTGAAAAGCTAATTCTGTGTACATTTTTGGCATACGTTTGCTCCTGCCGGGTCAGCTGAGCAGCGAATTTCTATTTAACCACCTGCTATCATGAGAGACCTCAGGGTTGCATGTTTTGAGCCCAGTACTGAGCCTGAAAAGCGTTTCCAACCCCACTTACAAGTAAAACTAGCTAAAATGTGCCTGGCTTCTCTTCACTGAAAAGCTCATTCTGAGTAAATTTTTGGCATACGTTTGCTCCTGCCGGGTCAGCTGAGCAGCGAATTTATATTTAACCCCCTGCTATCATGAGAGACCTCAGGGCTGCATGTTTTGAGCCCAGTACTGATCCTGAAAAGCGTTTCCAACCCCACTTATAAGTAAAACTAGCTAAAATGTGCCTGGCTGCTCTTCACTGAAAAGCTCATTCTGTGTACATTTTTGGCATACGTTTGCTCCTGCCGGGTCAGCTGAGCAGCAAATTTCTATTTAACCACCTGCTTTCATGAGAGACCTCAGGGCTGCATGTTTTGAGCCCAGTACTGAGCCTGAAAAGCGTTTCCAACCCCAATTACAAGTAAAACTAGCTAAAATGTGCCTGGCTTCTCTTCACTGAAAAGCTCATTCTGAGTACATTTTTGGCATACGTTTGCTCCTGCCGGGTCAGCTGAGCAGCTCATTTCTATTTAACCACCTGCTTTCATGAGAGACCTCAGGGCTGCATGTTTTGAGCCCAGTACTGAGCCTGAAAAGCATTTCCAACCCCACTTACAAGTAAAACTAGCTAAAATGTGCCTGGCTTCTCTTCACTGAAAAGCTCATTCTGAGTACATTTTTGGCATACGTTTGCTCCTGCCGGGTCAGCTGAGCAGCGAATTTCTATTTAACCACCTGCTATCATGAGAGACCTCAGGGCTGCATGTTTTGAGCCCAGTACTGATCCTGAAAAGCGTTTCCAACCCCACTTACAAGTAAAACTAGCTAAAATGTGCCTGGCTGCTATTCACTGAAAAGCTCATTCTGAGTACATTTTTAGCATAAGTTTGCTCCTACCGGGTCAGCTGAGCAGCGAATTTCTATTTAACCACCTGCTTTCATGAGAGACCTCAGGGCTGCATGTTTTGAGCCCAGTACTGAGCCTGAAAAGCGTTTCCAACCCCACTTACAAGTAAAACTACTAAAATGTGCCTGGCTGCTATTCACTGAAAAGCTCATTCTGTGTACATTTTTAGCATACGTTTGCTCCTGCCGGGTCAGCTGAGCAGCGAATTTCTAATTAACCACCTGCTATCATGAGAGACCTCAGGGCTGCATGTTTTGAGCCCAGTACTGATCCTGAAAAGCGTCTCCAACCCCACTTACAAGTAAAACTAGCTCAAATGTGCCTGGCTGCTATTCACTGAAAAGCTCATTCTGAGTACATTTTTAGCATACGTTTGCTCCTGCCGGGTCAGCTGAGCAGCGAATTTCTATTTAACCACCTGCTATCATGAGAGACCTAAGGGCTGCATGTTTTGAGCCCAGTATTGAGCCTGAAAAGCGTTTCCAACCCCACTTACAAGTAAAACTAGCTAAAATGTGCCTGGCTTCTCTTCACTGAAAAGCTCATTCTGAGTACATTTTTAGCATACGTTTGCTCCTGCCGGGTCAGCTGAGCAGCGAATTTCTATTTAACCACCTGCTATCATGAGAGACCCCAGGGCTGCATGTTTTGATTCCAGTATTGATCCTGAAAAGCGTTTCCAACCCCACTTACAAGTAAAACTAGCTAAAATGTGCCTGGCTGCTATTCACTGAAAAGCTCATTCTGTGTACATTTTTGGCATACGTTTGCTCCTACCGGGTCAGCTGAGCAGCAAATTTCTATTTAACCACCTGATTTCATGAGAGACCTCAGGGCTGCATGTTTTGAGCCCAGTACTGAGCCTGAAAAGCATTTCCAACCCCACTTACAAGTAAAACTAGCTAAAATGTGCCTGGCTGCTATTTACTGAAAAGCTCATTCTGTGTACATTTTTGGCATACGTTTGCTCCTGCCGGGTCAGCTGAGCAGCGAATTTCTATTTAACCACCTGCTATCATGAGAGACTTCAGGGCTGCATGTTTTGAGCCCAGTACTGATCCTGAAAAGCGTTTCCAACCCCACTTACAAGTAAAACTAGCTAAAATGTGCCTGGCTGCTATTCACTGAAAAGCTCATTCTGTGTACATTTTTGGCATACGTTTGCTCCTACCGGGTCAGCTGAGCAGCGAATTTCTATTTAACCACCTGCTTTCATGAGAGACCTCAGGGCTGCATGTTTTGAGCCCAGTACTGATCCTGAAAATCGTTTCCAACCCCACTTACAAGTAAAACTAGCTAAAATGTGCCTGGCTGCTATTCACTGAAAAGCTCATTCTGAGTACATTTTTAGCATACGTTAGCTCCTGCCGGGTCAGCTGAGCAGCGAATTTCTATTTAACCACCTGCTATCATGAGAGACCTCAGGGCTGCATGTTTTGAGCCCAGTACTGATCCTGAAAAGCGTTTCCAACCCCACGTACAGGTAAAACTAGCTAAAATGTGCCTGGCTGCTATTCACTGGAAAGCTCATTCTGTGTACATTTTTGGCATACGTTTGCTCCTGCCGGGTCAGCTGAGCAGCGAATTTCTATTTAATCACCTGCTTTCATGAGAGACCTCAGGGCTGCATGTTTTGAGCCCAGTACTGAGGCTGAAAAGCATTTCCAACCCTACTTACAAGTAAAACTAGCTAAAATGTGCCTGGCTTCTCTTCACTGAAAAGCTCATTCTGTGTACATTTTTGGCATACGTTTGCTCCTACCGGGTCAGCTGAGCAGCGAATTTCTATTTAACCACCTGCTTTCATGAGAGACCTCAGTGCTGCATGTTTTGAGCCCAGTACTGCGCCTGAAAAGCGTTTCCAACCCCACTTACAAGTAAAACTAGCTAAAATGTGCCTGGCTGCTATCACTGAAAAGCTCATTCTGTGTACATTTTTGGCATACGTTTGCTCCTACCGGGTCAGCTGAGCAGCGAATTTCTATTTAACCACCTGCTTTCATGAGAGACCTCAGGGCTGCATGTTTTGAGCCCAGTACTGAGCCTGAAAAGCATTTCCAACCCCACTTACAAGTAAAACTAGCTAAAATGTGCCTGGCTGCTATTCACTGAAAAGCTCATTCTGTGTACATTTTTGGCATACGTTTGCTCCTACCGGGTCAGCTGAGCAGCGAATTTCTATTTAACCACCTGCTTTCATGAGAGACCTCAGGGCTGCATGTTTTGAGCCCAGTACTGTGCCTGAAAAGCGTTTCCAACCCCACTTACAAGTAAAACTAGCTAAAATGAGCCTGGCTTCTCTTCACTGAAAAGCTCATTCTGAGTACATTTTTAGCATACGTTTGCTCCTGCCGGGTCAGCTGAGCAGCGAATTTCTATTTAACCACCTGCTATCATGAGAGACCTCAGGGCTGCATGTTTTGAGCCCAGTACTGAGCCTGAAAAGTGTTTCCAACCCCACTTACAAGTAAAACTAGCTAAAATGTGCCTGGCTTCTCTTCACTGAAAAGCTCATTCTGAGTACATTTTTGGCATACGTTTGCTCCTGCCGGGTCAGCTGAGCAGCGAATTTCTAATTAACCACCTGCTATCATGAGAGACCTCAGGGCTGCATGTTTTGAGCCCAGTACTGATCCTGAAAAGCGTTTCCAACCCCACTTACAAGTAAAACTAGCTAAAATGTGCCTGGCTGTTATTCACTGAAAAGCTCATTCTGAGTACATTTTTAGCATACGTTTGCTCCTGCCGGGTCAGCTGAGCAGCGAATTTCTATTTAACCACCTGCTATCATGAGAGACCTCAGGGCTGCATGTTTTGAGCCCAGTACTGATCCTGAAAAGCGTTTCCAACCCCACTTACAAGTAAAACTAGCTAAAATGTGCCTGGCTGCTATTCACTGAAAAGCTCATTCTGAGTACATTTTTAGCATACGTTTGCTCCTACCGGGTCAGCTGAGCAGCGAATTTCTATTTAACCACCTGCTTTCATGAGAGACCTCAGGGCTGCATGTTTTGAGCCCAGTACTGAGCCTGAAAAGCGTTTCCAACCCCACTTACAAGTAAAACTACTAAAATGTGCCTGGCTGCTATTCACTGAAAAGCTCATTCTGTGTACATTTTTAGCATACGTTTGCTCCTGCCGGGTCAGCTGAGCAGCGAATTTCTAATTAACCACCTGCTATCATGAGAGACCTCAGGGCTGCATGTTTTGAGCCCAGTACTGATCCTGAAAAGCATTTCCAACCCCACTTACAAGTAAAACTAGCTAAAATGTGCCTGGCTGCTATTCACTGAAAAGCTCATTCTGAGTACATTTTTAGCATACGTTTGCTCCTGCCGGGTCAGCTGAGCAGCGAATTTCTATTTAACCACCTGCTATCATGAGAGACCTAAGGGCTGCATGTTTTGAGCCCAGTATTGAGCCTGAAAAGCGTTTCCAACCCCACTTACAAGTAAAACTAGCTAAAATGTGCCTGGCTGCTATTCACTGGAAAGCTCATTCTGTGTACATTTTTGGCATACGTTTGCTCCTGCCGGGTCAGCTGAGCAGCGAATTTCTATTTAACCACCTGCTTTCATGAGAGACCTCAGGGCTGCATGTTTTGAGCCCAGTACTGAGGCTGAAAAGCATTTCCAACCCTACTTACAAGTAAAACTAGCTAAAATGTGCCTGGCTTCTCTTCACTGAAAAGCTCATTCTGTGTACATTTTTGGCATACGTTTGCTCCTACCGGGTCAGCTGAGCAGCGAATTTCTATTTAACTACCTGCTTTCATGAGAGACCTCAGTGCTGCATGTTTTGAGCCCAGTACTGAGCCTGAAAAGCGTTTCCAACCCCACTTACAAGTAAAACTAGCTAAAATGTGCCTGGCTGCTATCACTGAAAAGCTCATTCTGTGTACATTTTTGGCATACGTTTGCTCCTACCGGGTCAGCTGAGCAGCGAATTTCTATTTAACCACCTGCTTTCATGAGAGACCTCAGGGCTGCATGTTTTGAGCCCAGTACTGAGCCTGAAAAGAATTTCCAACCCCACTTACAAGTAAAACTAGCTAAAATGTGCCTGGCTGCTATTCACTGAAAAGCTCATTCTGTGTACATTTTTGGCATACGTTTGCTCCTACCGGGTCAGCTGAGCAGCGAATTTCTATTTAACCACCTGCTTTCATGAGAGACCTCAGGGCTGCATGTTTTGAGCCCAGTACTGTGCCTGAAAAGCGTTTCCAACCCCACTTACAAGTAAAACTATCTAAAATGAGCCTGGCTTCTCTTCACTGAAAAGCTCATTCTGAGTACATTTTTAGCATACGTTTGCTCCTGCCGGGTCAGCTGAGCAGCGAATTTCTATTTAACCACCTGCTATCATGAGAGACCTCAGGGCTGTATGTTTTGAGCCCAGTACTGAGCCTGAAAAGCGTTTCCAACCCCACTTACAAGTAAAACTAGCTAAAATGTGCCTGGCTTCTCTTCACTGAAAAGCTCATTCTGAGTACATTTTTGGCATACGTTTGCTCCTGCCGGGTCAGCTGAGCAGCGAATTTCTAATTAACCACCTGCTATCATGAGAGACCTCAGGGCTGCATGTTTTGAGCCCAGTACTGATCCTGAAAAGCGTTTCCAACCCCACTTACAAGTAAAACTAGCTAAAATGTGCCTGGCTGCTATTCACTGAAAAGCTCATTCTGAGTACATTTTTAGCATACGTTTGCTCCTGCCGGGTCAGCTGAGCAGCGAATTTCTATTTAACCACCTGCTATCATGAGAGACCTCAGGGCTGCATGTTTTGAGCCCAGTACTGATCCTGAAAAGCGTTTCCAACCCCACTTACAAGTAAAACTAGCTAAAATGTGCCTGGCTGCTATTCACTGAAAAGCTCATTCTGAGTACATTTTTAGCATACGTTTGCTCCTACCGGGTCAGCTGAGCAGCGAATTTCTATTTAACCACCTGCTTTCATGAGAGACCTCAGGGCTGCATGTTTTGAGCCCAGTACTGAGCCTGAAAAGCGTTTCCAACCCCACTTACAAGTAAAACTACTAAAATGTGCCTGGCTGCTAATCACTGAAAAGCTCATTCTGTGTACATTTTTAGCATACGTTTGCTCCTGCCGGGTCAGCTGAGCAGCGAATTTCTAATTAACCACCTGCTATCATGAGAGACCTCAGGGCTGCATGTTTTGAGCCCAGTACTGATCCTGAAAAGCATTTCGAACCCCACTTACAAGTAAAACTAGCTAAAATGTGCCTGGCTGCTATTCACTGAAAAGCTCATTCTGAGTACATTTTTAGCATACGTTTGCTCCTGCCGGGTCAGCTGAGCAGCGAATTTCTATTTAACCACCTGCTATCATGAGAGACCTAAGGGCTGCATGTTTTGAGCCCAGTATTGAGCCTGAAAAGCGTTTCCAACCCCACTTACAAGTAAAACTAGCTAAAATGTGCCTGGCTGCTATTTACTGAAAAGCTCATTCTGTGTACATTTTTGGCATACGTTTGGTCCTGCCGGGTCAGCTGAGCAGCGAATTTCTAATTAACCACCTGCTATCATGAGAGACCTCAGGGCTGCATGTTTTGAGCCCAGTACTGATCCTGAAAAGCATTTCCAACCCCACTTACAAGTAAAACTAGCTAAAATGTGCCTGGCTGCTATTCACTGAAAAGCTAATTCTGAGTACATTTTTAGCATACGTTTGCTCCCGCCGGGTCAGCTGAGCAGCGAATTTCTATTTAACCACCTGCTATCATGAGAGACCTAAGGGCTGCATGTTTTGAGCCCAGTATTGAGCCTGAAAAGCGTTTCCAACCCCACTTACAAGTAAAACTAGCTAAAATGTGCCTGGCTGCTATTCACTGGAAAGCTCATTCTGAGTACATTTTTGGCATACGTTTGCTCCTGCCGGGTCAGCTGAGCAGCGAATTTCTATTTAACCACCTGCTTTCATGAGAGACCTCAGGGCTGCATGTTTTGAGCCCAGTACTGAGGCTGAAAAGCATTTCCAACCCTACTTACAAGTAAAACTAGCTAAAATGTGCCTGGCTTCTCTTCACTGAAAAGCTCATTCTGTGTACATTTTTGGCATACGTTTGCTCCTACCGGGTCAGCTGAGCAGCGAATTTCTATTTAACCACCTGCTTTCATGAGAGACCTCAGTGCTGCATGTTTTGAGCCCAGTACTGAGCCTGAAAAGCGTTTCCAACCCCACTTACAAGTAAAACTAGCTAAAATGTGCCTGGCTGCTATCACTGAAAAGCTCATTCTGTGTACATTTTTGGCATACGTTTGCTCCTACCGGGTCAGCTGAGCAGCGAATTTCTATTTAACCACCTGCTTTCATGAGAGACCTCAGGGCTGCATGTTTTGAGCCCAGTACTGAGCCTGAAAAGCATTTCCAACCCCACTTACAAGTAAAACTAGCTAAAATGTGCCTGGCTGCTATTCACTGAAAAGCTCATTCTGTGTACATTTTTGGCATACGTTTGCTCCTACCGGGTCAGCTGAGCAGCGAATTTCTATTTAACCACCTGCTTTCATGAGAGACCTCAGGGCTGCATGTTTTGAGCCCAGTACTGTGCCTGAAAAGCGTTTCCAACCCCACTTACAAGTAAAACTAGCTAAAATGAGCCTGGCTTCTCTTCACTGAAAAGCTCATTCTGAGTACATTTTTAGCATACGTTTGCTCCTGCCGGGTCAGCTGAGCAGCGAATTTCTATTTAACCACCTGCTATCATGAGAGACCTCAGGGCTGCATGTTTTGAGCCCAGTACTGAGCCTGAAAAGTGTTTCCAACCCCACTTACAAGTAAAACTAGCTAAAATGTGCCTGGCTTCTCTTCACTGAAAAGCTCATTCTGAGTACATTTTTAGCATACGTTTGCTCCTGCCGGGTCAGCTGAGCAGCGAATTTCTATTTAACCACCTGCTATCATGAGAGACCTCAGGGCTGCATGTTTTGAGCCCAGTACTGATCCTGAAAAGCGTTTCCAACCCCACTTACAAGTAAAACTAGCTAAAATGTGCCTGGCTGCTATTCACTGAAAAGCTCATTCTGAGTACATTTTTAGCATAGGTTTGCTCCTACCGGGTCAGCTGAGCAGCGAATTTCTATTTAACCACCTGCTTTCATGAGAGACCTCAGGGCTGCATGTTTTGAGCCCAGTACTGAGCCTGAAAAGCGTTTCCAACCCCACTTACAAGTAAAACTACTAAAATGTGCCTGGCTGCTATTCACTGAAAAGCTCATTCTGTGTACATTTTTAGCATACGTTTGCTCCTGCCGGGTCAGCTGAGCAGCAAATTTCTATTTAACCACCTGCTATCATGAGAGACCTAAGGGCTGCATGTTTTGAGCCCAGTATTGAGCCTGAAAAGCGTTTCCAACCCCACTTACAAGTAAAACTAGCTAAAATGTGCCTGGCTGCTATTTACTGAAAAGCTCATTCTGTGTACATTTTTGGCATACGTTTGCTCCTACCGGGTCAGCTGAGCAGCGAATTTCTATTTAACCAGCTGCTTTCATGAGAGACCTCAGGGCTGCATGTTTTGAGCCCAGTACTGTGCCTGAAAAGCATTTCCAACCCCACTTACAAGTAAAACTAGCTAAAATGTGCCTGGCTTCTCTTCACTGAAAAGCTCATTCTGAGTACATTTTTAGCATACGTTTGCTCCTGCCGGGTCAGCTGAGCAGCGAATTTCTATTTAACCACCTGCTATCATGAGAGACCTCAGGGCTGCATGTTTTGAGCCCAGTACTGATCCTGAAAAGCGTTTCCAACCCCACTTACAAGTAAAACTAGCTAAAATGTGCCTGGCTGCTATTCACTGAAAAGCTAATTCTGTGTACATTTTTGGCATACGTTTGCTCCTGCCGGGTCAGCTGAGCAGCGAATTTCTATTTAACCACCTGCTATCATGAGAGACCTCAGGGCTGCATGTTTTGAGCCCAGTACTGAGCCTGAAAAGCGTTTCCAACCCCACTTACAAGTAAAACTAGCTAAAATGTGCCTGGCTTCTCTTCACTGAAAAGCTCATTCTGAGTACATTTTTGGCATACGTTTGCTCCTGCCGGGTCAGCTGAGCAGCGAATTTCTATTTAACCCCCTGATATCATGAGAGACCTCAGGGCTGCATGTTTTGAGCCCAGTACTGATCCTGAAAAGCGTTTCCAACCCCACTTATAAGTAAAACTAGCTAAAATGTGCCTGGCTGCTCTTCACTGAAAAGCTCATTCTGTGTACATTTTTGGCATACGTTTGCTCCTGCCGGGTCAGCTGAGCAGCGAATTTCTATTTAACCACCTGCTTTCATGAGAGACCTCAGGGCTGCATGTTTTGAGCCCAGTACTGAGCCTGAAAAGCGTTTCCAACCCCAATTACAAGTAAAACTAGCTAAAATGTGCCTGGCTTCTCTTCACTGAAAAGCTCATTCTGAGTACATTTTTGGCATACGTTTGCTCCTGCCGGGTCAGCTGAGCAGCTCATTTCTATTTAACCACCTGCTTTCATGAGAGACCTCAGGGCTGCATGTTTTGAGCCCAGTACTGAGCCTGAAAAGCATTTCCTACCCCACTTACAAGTAAAACTAGCTAAAATGTGCCTGGCTTCTCTTCACTGAAAAGCTCATTCTGAGTACATTTTTGGCATACGTTTGCTCCTGCCGGGTCAGCTGAGCAGCGAATTTCTATTTAACCACCTGCTATCATGAGAGACCTCAGGGCTGCATGTTTTGAGCCCAGTACTGATCCTGAAAAGCGTTTCCAACCCCACTTACAAGTAAAACTAGCTAAAATGTGCCTGGCTGCTATTCACTGAAAAGCTCATTCTGAGTACATTTTTAGCATACGTTTGCTCCTACCGGGTCAGCTGAGCAGCGAATTTCTATTTAACCACCTGCTTTCATGAGAGACCTCAGGGCTGCATGTTTTGAGCCCAGTACTGAGCCTGAAAAGCGTTTCCAACCCCACTTACAAGTAAAACTACTAAAATGTGCCTGGCTGCTATTCACTGAAAAGCTCATTCTGTGTACATTTTTAGCATACGTTTGCTCCTGCCGGGTCAGCTGAGCAGCGAATTTCTAATTAACCACCTGCTATCATGAGAGACCTCAGGGCTGCATGTTTTGAGCCCAGTACTGATCCTGAAAAGCGTTTCCAACCCCACTTACAAGTAAAACTAGCTCAAATGTGCCTGGCTGCTATTCACTGAAAAGCTCATTCTGAGTACATTTTTAGCATACGTTTGCTCCTGCTGGGTCAGCTGAGCAGCGAATTTCTATTTAACCACCTGCTATCATGAGAGAACTAAGGGCTGCATGTTTTGAGCCCAGTATTGAGCCTGAAAAGCGTTTCCAACCCCACTTACAAGTAAAACTAGCTAAAATGTGCCTGGCTTCTCTTCACTGAAAAGCTCATTCTGAGTACATTTTTAGCATACGTTTGCTCCTGCCGGGTCAGCTGAGCAGCGAATTTCTATTTAACCACCTGCTATCATGAGAGACCCCAGGGCTGCATGTTTTGATTCCAGTATTGATCCTGAAAAGCGTTTCCAACCCCACTTACAAGTAAAACTAGCTAAAATGTGCCTGGCTGCTATTCACTGAAAAGCTCATTCTGTGTACATTTTTGGCATACGTTTGCTCCTACCGGTTCAGCTGAGCAGCGAATTTCTATTTAACCACCTGATTTCATGAGAGACCTCAGGGCTGCATGTTTTGAGCCCAGTACTGAGCCTGAAAAGCATTTCCAACCCCACTTACAAGTAAAACTAGCTAAAATGTGCCTGGCTGCTATTTACTGAAAAGCTCATTCTGTGTACATTTTTGGCATACGTTTGCTCCTGCCGGGTCAGCTGAGCAGCGAATTTCTATTTAACCACCTGCTATCATGAGAGACCTAAGGGCTGCATGTTTTGAGCCCAGTATTGAGCCTGAAAAGCGTTTCCAACCCCACTTACAAGTAAAACTAGCTAAAATGTGCCTGGCTGCTATTCACTGAAAAGCTCATTCTGTGTACATTTTTGGCATACGTTTGCTCCTACCGGGTCCTGAGCAGCGAATTTCTATTTAACCACCTGCTTTCATGAGAGACCTCAGGGCTGCATGTTTTGAGCCCAGTACTGAGCCTGAAAAGCATTTCCAACCCCACTTACAAGTAAAACTAGCTAAAATGTGCCTGGCTGCTATTCACTGAAAAGCTCATTCTGTGTACATTTTTGGCATACGTTTGCTCCTACCGGGTCAGCTGAGCAGCGAATTTCTATTTAACCACCTGCTTTCATGAGAGACCTCAGGGCTGCATGTTTTGAGCCCAGTACTGATCCTGAAAATCGTTTCCAACCCCACTTACAAGTAAAACTAGCTAAAATGTGCCTGGCTGCTATTCACTGAAAAGCTCATTCTGAGTATATTTTTAGCATACGTTTGCTCCTGCCGGGTCAGCTGAGCAGCGAATTTCTATTTAACCACCTGCTATCATGAGAGACCTCAGGGCTGCATGTTTTGAGCCCAGTACTGATCCTGAAAAGCGTTTCCAACCCCACTTACAGGTAAAACTAGCTAAAATGTGCCTGGCTGCTATTCACTGAAAAGCTCATTCTGTGTACATTTTTGGCATACGTTTGCTCCTGCCGGGTCAGCTGAGCAGCGAATTTCTATTTAACCACCTGCTTTCATGAGAGACCTCAGGGCTGCATGTTTTGAGCCCAGTACTGAGGCTGAAAAGCATTTCCAACCCTACTTACAAGTAAAACTAGCTAAAATGTGCCTGGCTTCTCATCACTGAAAAGCTCCTTCTGTGTACATTTTTGGCATACGTTTGCTCCTACCGGGTCAGCTGAGCAGCGAATTTCTATTTAACCACCTGCTTTCATGAGAGACCTCAGTGCTGCATGTTTTGAGCCCAGTACTGAGCCTGAAAAGCGTTTCCAACCCCACTTACAAGTAAAACTAGCTAAAATGTGCCTGGCTGCTATTCACTGAAAAGCTCATTCTGTGTACATTTTTGGCATACGTTTGCTCCTACCGGGTCCTGAGCAGCGAATTTCTATTTAACCACCTGCTTTCATGAGAGACCTCAGGGCTGCATGTTTTGAGCCCAGTACTGAGCCTGAAAAGCATTTCCAACCCCACTTACAAGTAAAACTAGCTAAAATGTGCCTGGCTGCTATTCACTGAAAAGCTCATTCTGTGTACATTTTTGGCATACGTTTGCTCCTACCGGGTCAGCTGAGCAGCGAATTTCTATTTAACCACCTGCTTTCATGAGAGACCTCAGGGCTGCATGTTTTGAGCCCAGTACTGATCCTGAAAATCGTTTCCAACCCCACTTACAAGTAAAACTAGCTAAAATGTGCCTGGCTGCTATTCACTGAAAAGCTCATTCTGAGTATATTTTTAGCATACGTTTGCTCCTGCCGGGTCAGCTGAGCAGCGAATTTCTATTTAACCACCTGCTATCATGAGAGACCTCAGGGCTGCATGTTTTGAGCCCAGTACTGATCCTGAAAAGCGTTTCCAACCCCACTTACAGGTAAAACTAGCTAAAATGTGCCTGGCTGCTATTCACTGAAAAGCTCATTCTGTGTACATTTTTGGCATACGTTTGCTCCTGCCGGGTCAGCTGAGCAGCGAATTTCTAATTAACCACCTGCTATCATGAGAGACCTCAGGGCTGCATGTTTTGAGCCCAGTACTGATCCTGAAAAGCGTTTCCAACCCCACTTACAAGTAAAACTAGCTAAAATGTGCCTGGCTGCTATTCACTGAAAAGCTCATTCTGAGTACATTTTTAGCATACGTTTGCTCCTGCCGGGTCAGCTGAGCAGCGAATTTCTATTTAACCACCTGCTATCATGAGAGACCTAAGGGCTGCATGTTTTGAGCCCAGTATTGAGCCTGAAAAGCGTTTCCAACCCCACTTACAAGTAAAACTAGCTAAAATGTGCCTGGCTGCTATTCACTGAAAATCTCATTCTGTGTACATTTTTGGCATACGTTTGCTCCTACCGGGTCCTGAGCAGCGAATTTCTATTTAACCACCTGCTTTCATGAGAGACCTCAGGGCTGCATGTTTTGAGCCCAGTACTGAGCCTGAAAAGCATTTCCAACCCCACTTACAAGTAAAACTAGCTAAAATGTGCCTGGCTTCTCTTCACTGAAAAGCTCATTCTGAGTACTTTTTTGGCATACGTTTGCTCCTGCCGCGTCAGCTGAGCAGCTAATTTCTATTTAACCACCTGCTTTCATGAGAGGCCTCAGGGCTGCATGTTTTGAGCCCAGTACTGAGCCTGAAAAGCATTTCCAACCCCACTTACAAGTAAAACTAGCTAAAATGTGCCTGGCTTCTCTTCACTGAAAAGCTCATTCTGAGTACATTTTTGGCATACGTTTGCTCCTGCCGGGTCAGCTGAGCAGCGAATTTCTATTTAACCACCTGCTTTCATGAGAGACCTCAGGGCTCCATGTTTTGAGCCCAGTACTGAGCCTGAAAAGCGTTTCCAACCCCACTTACAAGTAAAACTAGCTAAAATGTGCCTGGCTGCTATTCACTGAAAAGCTCATTCTGTGTACATTTTTGGCATACGTTTGCTCCTGCCGGTTCAGCTGAGCAGCGAATTTCTATTTAACCACCTGCTTTCATGAGAGACCTCAGGGCTGCATGTTTTGAGCCCAGTACTGAGCCTGAAAAGCGTTTCCAACCCCACTTACAAGTAAAACTAGCTAAAATGTGCCTGGCTTCTCTTCACTGAAAAGCTCATTCTGAGTACATTTTTAGCATACGTTTGCTCCTGCCGGGTCAGCTGAGCAGCGAATTTCTATTTAACCACCTGCTATCATGAGAGACCCCAGGGCTGCATGTTTTGATTCCAGTATTGATCCTGAAAAGCGTTTCCAACCCCACTTACAAGTAAAACTAGCTAAAATGTGCCTGGCTGCTATTCACTGAAAAGCTCATTCTGTGTACATTTTTGGCATACGTTTGCTGCCGGGTCAGCTGAGCAGCGAATTTCTATTTAACCACCTGCTTTCATGAGAGACCTCAGGGCTGCATGTTTTGAGCCCAGTACTGAGGCTGAAAAGCATTTCCAACCCTACTTACAAGTAAAACTAGCTAAAATGTGCCTGGCTTCTCTTCACTGAAAAGCTCATTCTGTGTACATTTTTGGCATATGTTTGCTCCTACCGGGTCAGCTGAGCAGCGAATTTCTATTTAACCACCTTCTTTCATGAGAGACCTCAGTGCTGCATGTTTTGAGCCCAGTACTGAGCCTGAAAAGCGTTTCCAACCCCACTTACAAGTAAAACTAGCTAAAATGTGCCTGGCTTCTCTTCACTGAAAAGCTCATTCTGAGTACATTTTTAGCATACGTTTGCTCCTGCCGGGTCAGCTGAGCAGCGAATTTCTATTTAACCACCTGCTATCATGAGAGACCTCAGGGTTGCATGTTTTGAGCCCAGTACTGAGCCTGAAAAGCGTTTCCAACCCCACTTACAAATAAAACTAGCTAAAATGTGCCTGGCTGCTATTCACTGAAAAGCTCATTCTGAGTTCATTTTTAGCATACGTTTGCTCCTGCCGGGTCAGCTGAGCAGCAAATTTCTATTTAACCACCTGCTATCATGAGAGACCTAAGGGCTGCATGTTTTGAGCCCAGTATTGAGCCTGAAAAGCGTTTCCAACCCCACTTACAAGTAAAACTAGCTAAAATGTGCCTGGCTGCTATTCACTGAAAAGCTCATTCTGTGTACATTTTTGGCATACGTTTGCTCCTACCGGGTCAGCTGAGCAGCGAATTTCTATTTAACCACCTGCTTTCATGAGAGACCTCAGGGCTGCATGTTTTGAGCCCAGTACTGAGCCTGAAAAGCGTTTCCAACCCCACTTACAAGTAAAACTAGCTAAAATGTGCCTGGCTTCTCTTCACTGAAAAGCTCATTCTGAGTACATTTTTGGCATACGTTTGCTCCTGCCGGGTCAGCTGAGCAGCGAATTTCTATTTAACCACCTGCTATCATGAGAGACCTCAGGGTTGCATGTTTTGAGCCCAGTACTGAGCCTGAAAAGCGTTTCCAACCCCACTTACAAGTAAAACTAGCTAAAATGTGCCTGGCTTCTCTTCACTGAAAAGCTCATTCTGAGTACATTTTTGGCATATGTTTGCTCCTGCCGGGTCAGCTGAGCAGCGAATTTCTAATTAACCACCTGCTATCATGAGAGACCTCAGGGCTGCATGTTTTGAGCCCAGTACTGATCCTGAAAAGCGTTTCCAACCCCACTTACAAGTAAAACTAGCTAAAATGTGCCTGGCTGCTATTCACTGAAAAGCTCATTCTGTGTACATTTTTGGCATACGTTTGCTCCTGCCGGGTCAGCTGAGCAGCGAATTTCTATTTAACCACCTGCTATCATGAGAGACCTAAGGGCTGCATGTTTTGAGCCTAGTATTGAGCCTGAAAAGCGTTTCCAACCCCACTTACAAGTAAAACTAGCTAAAATGTGCCTGGCTGCTATTCACTGAAAAGCTCATTCTGTGTACATTTTTGGCATACGTTTGCTCCTACCGGGTCAGCTGAGCAGCGAATTTCTATTTAACCACCTGCTTTCATGAGAGACCTCAGGGCTGCATGTTTTGAGCCCAGTACTGAGCCTGAAAAGCATTTCCAACCCCACTTACAAGTAAAACTAGCTAAAATGTGCCTGGCTGCTATTCACTGAAAAGCTCATTCTGTGTACATTTTTGGCATACGTTTGCTCCTACCGGGTCAGCTGAGCAGCCAATTTCTATTTAACCACATGCTTTCATGAGAGACCTCAGGGCTGCATGTTTTGAGCCCAGTACTGTGCCTGAAAAGCATTTCCAACCCCACTTACAAGTAAAACTAGCTAAAATGTGCCTGGCTTCTCTTCACTGAAAAGCTCATTCTGAGTACATTTTTAGCATACGTTTGCTCCTGCCGGGTCAGCTGAGCAGCGAATTTCTATTTAACCACCTGCTATCATGAGAGACCTCAGGGTTGCATGTTTTGAGCCCAGTACTGAGCCTGAAAAGCGTTTCCAACCCCACTTACAAGTAAAACTAGCTAAAATGTGCCTGGCTGCTATTCACTGAAAAGCTCATTCTGAGTACATTTTTAGCATACGTTTGCTCCTGCCGGGTCAGCTGAGCAGCGAATTTCTATTTAACCACCTGCTATCATGAGAGACCTAAGGGCTGCATGTTTTGAGCCCAGTATTGAGCCTGAAAAGCATTTCCAACCCCACTTACAAGTAAAACTAGCTAAAATGTGCCTGGCTGCTATTCACTGAAAAGCTCATTCTGTGTACATTTTTGGCATACGTTTGCTCCTACCGGGTCAGCTGAGCAGCGAATTTCTATTTAACCACCTGCTTTCATGAGAGACCTCAGGGCTGCATATGTTTTGAGCCCAGTACTGAGCCTGAAAAGCATTTCCAACCCCACTTACAAGTAAAACTAGCTAAAATGTGCCTGGCTGCTATTTACTGAAAAGCTCATTCTGTGTACATTTTTGGCATACGTTTGCTCCTACCGGGTCAGCTGAGCAGCGAATTTCTATTTAACCAGCTGCTTTCATGAGAGACCTCAGGGCTGCATGTTTTGAGCCCAGTACTGTGCCTGAAAAGCATTTCCAACCCCACTTACAAGTAAAACTAGCTAAAATATGCCTGGCTTCTATTCACTGAAAAGCTCATTCTGAGTACATTTTTAGCATACGTTTGCTCCTGCCGGGTCAGCTGAGCAGCGAATTTCTATTTAACCACCTGCTATCATGAGAGACCTCAGGGCTGCATGTTTTGAGCCCAGTACTGATCCTGAAAAGCGTTTCCAACCCCACTTACAAGTAAAACTAGCTAAAATGTGCCTGGCTGCTATTCACTGAAAAGCTAATTCTGTGTACATTTTTGGCATACGTTTGCTCCTGCCGGGTCAGCTGAGCAGCGAATTTCTATTTAACCACCTGCTATCATGAGAGACCTCAGGGCTGCATGTTTTGAGCCCAGTACTGAGCCTGAAAAGCGTTTCCAACCCCACTTACAAGTAAAACTAGCTAAAATGTGCCTGGCTTCTCTTCACTGAAAAGCTCATTCTGAGTACATTTTTGGCATACGTTTGCTCCTGCCGGGTCAGCTGAGCAGCGAATTTCTATTTAACCACCTGCTATCATGAGAGACCTCAGGGCTGCATGTTTTGAGCCCAGTACTGATCCTGAAAAGCGTTTCCAACCCCACTTACAAGTAAAACTAGCTAAAATGTGCCTGGCTGCTATTCACTGAAAAGCTAATTCTGTGTACATTTTTGGCATACGTTTGCTCCTGCCGGGTCAGCTGAGCAGCGAATTTCTATTTAACCACCTGCTATCATGAGAGACCTCAGGGCTGCATGTTTTGAGCCCAGTACTGAGCCTGAAAAGCGTTTCCAACCCCACTTACAAGTAAAACTAGCTAAAATGTGCCTGGCTTCTCTTCACTGAAAAGCTCATTCTGAGTACATTTTTGGCATACGTTTGCTCCTGCCGGGTCAGCTGAGCAGCGAATTTCTATTTAACCACCTGCTATCATGAGAGACCTCAGGGCTGCATGTTTTGAGCCCAGTACTGATCCTGAAAAGCGTTTCCAACCCCACTTACAAGTAAAACTAGCTAAAATGTGCCTGGCTTCTCTTCACTGAAAAGCTAATTCTGTGTACATTTTTGGCATACGTTTGCTCCTGCCGGGTCAGCTGAGCAGCGAATTTCTATTTAACCACCTGCTATCATGAGAGACCTCAGGGCTGCATGTTTTGAGCCCAGTACTGAGCCTGAAAAGCGTTTCCAACCCCACTTACAAGTAAAACTAGCTAAAATGTGCCTGGCTTCTCTTCACTGAAAAGCTCATTCTGAGTACATTTTTGGCATACGTTTGCTCCTGCCGGGTCAGCTGAGCAGCAAATTTCTATTTAACCCCCTGCTATCATGAGAGACCTCAGGGCTGCATGTTTTGAGCCCAGTACTGATCCTGAAAAGCGTTTCCAACCCCACTTACAAGTAAAACTAGCTAAAATGTGCCTGGCTTCTCTTCACTGAAAAGCTCATTCTGAGTACATTTTTGGCATACGTTTGCTCCTGCCGGGTCAGCTGAGCAGCGAATTTCTATTTAACCACCTGCTATCATGAGAGACCTCTGGGCTGCATGTTTTGAGCCCAGTACTGATCCTGAAAAGCGTTTCCAACCCCTCTTACAAGTAAAACTACTAAAATGTGCCTGGCTGCTATTCACTGAAAAGCTCATTCTGAGTACATTTTTAGCATACGTTTGCTCCTACCGGGTCAGCTGAGCAGCGAATTTCTAATTAACCACCTGCTTTCACGAGAGACCTCAGGGCTGCATGTTTTGAGCCCAGTACTGATCCTGAAAATCGTTTCCAACCCCACTTACAAGTAAAACTAGCTAAAATGTGCCTGGCTGCTGTTCACTGAAAAGCTCATTCTGAGTACATTTTTAGCATACGTTTGCTCCTGCCGGGTCAGCTGAGCAGCAAATTTCTATTTAACCACCTGCTATCATGAGAGACCTCAGGGCTGCATGTTTTGAGCCCAGTACTAATCCTGAAAAGCGTTTCCAACCCCACTTACAAGTAAAACTAGCTAAAATGTGCCTGGCTGCTATTCACTGAAAAGCTCATTCTGTGTAGATTTTTGGCATACGTTTGCTCCTGCCGGGTCAGCTGAGCAGCGAATTTCTATTTAACCACCTGCTATCATGAGAGACCTCAGGGCTGCATGTTTTGAGCCCAGTACTGAGCCTGAAAAGCGTTTCCAACCCCACTTACAAGTAAAACTAGCTAAAATGTGCCTGGCTTCTCTTCACTGAAAAGCTCATTCTGAGTACATTTTTGGCATACGTTTGCTCCTGCTGGGTCAGCTGAGCAGCGAATTTCTATTTAACCACCTGCTATCATGAGAGACCTCAGGGTTGCATGTTTTGAGCCCAGTACTGAGCCTGAAAAGCGTTTCCAACCCCACTTACAAGTAAAACTAGCTAAAATGTGCCTGGCTTCTCTTCACTGAAAAGCTCATTTTGAGTACATTTTTGGCATACGTTTGCTCCTGCCGGGTCAGCTGAGCAGCGAATTTCTAATTAACCACCTGCTATCATGAGAGACCTAAGGGCTGCATGTTTTGAGCCCAGTATTGAGCCTGAAAAGCGTTTCCAACCCCACTTACAAGTAAAACTAGCTAAAATGTGCCTGGCTGCTATTCACTGAAAAGCTCATTCTGTGTACATTTTTGGCATACGTTTGCTCCTACCGGGTCAGCTGAGCAGCGAATTTCTATTTAACCACCTGCTTTCATGAGAGACCTCAGGGCTGCATGTTTTGAGCCCAGTACTGAGCCTGAAAAGCGTTTCCAACCCCACTTACAAGTAAAACTAGCTAAAATGTGCCTGGCTTCTCTTCACTGAAAAGCTCATTCTGAGTACATTTTTGGCATACGTTTGCTCCTGCCGGGTCAGCTGAGCAGCGAATTTCTATTTAACCACCTGCTATCATGAGAGACCTCAGGGCTGCATGTTTTGAGCCCAGTACTGATCCTGAAAAGCGTTTCCAACCCCACTTACAAGTAAAACTAGCTAAAATGTGCCTGGCTTCTCTTCACTGAAAAGCTAATTCTGTGTACATTTTTGGCATACGTTTGCTCCTGCCGGGTCAGCTGAGCAGCGAATTTCTATTTAACCACCTGCTATCATGAGAGACCTCAGGGCTGCATGTTTTGAGCCCAGTACTGAGCCTGAAAAGCGTTTCCAACCCCACTTACAAGTAAAACTAGCTAAAATGTGCCTGGCTTCTCTTCACTGAAAAGCTCATTCTGAGTACATTTTTGGCATACGTTTGCTCCTGCCGGGTCAGCTGAGCAGCAAATTTCTATTTAACCCCCTGCTATCATGAGAGACCTCAGGGCTGCATGTTTTGAGCCCAGTACTGATCCTGAAAAGCGTTTCCAACCCCACTTACAAGTAAAACTAGCTAAAATGTGCCTGGCTTCTCTTCACTGAAAAGCTCATTCTGAGTACATTTTTGGCATACGTTTGCTCCTGCCGGGTCAGCTGAGCAGCGAATTTCTATTTAACCACCTGCTATCATGAGAGACCTCTGGGCTGCATGTTTTGAGCCCAGTACTGATCCTGAAAAGCGTTTCCAACCCCTCTTACAAGTAAAACTACTAAAATGTGCCTGGCTGCTATTCACTGAAAAGCTCATTCTGAGTACATTTTTAGCATACGTTTGCTCCTACCGGGTCAGCTGAGCAGCGAATTTCTAATTAACCACCTGCTATCATGAGAGACCTCAGGGCTGCATGTTTTGAGCCCAGTACTGATCCTGAAAAGCGTTTCCAACCCCACTTACACGTAAAACTAGCTAAAATGTGCCTGGCTGCTATTCACTGAAAAGCTCATTCTGAGTACATTTTTAGCATACGTTTGCTCCTGCCGGGTCAGCTGAGCAGCGAATTTCTATTTAACCACCTGCTATCATGAGAGACCTCAGGGCTGCATGTTTTGAGCCCAGTATTGAGCCTGAAATGCGTTTCCAACCCCACTTACAAGTAAAACTAGCTAAAATATGCCTGGCTTCTCTTCACTGAAAAGCTCATTCTGAGTACATTTTTAGCATACGTTTGCTCCTGCCGGGTCAGCTGAGCAGCGAATTTCTATTTAACCACCTGCTATCATGAGAGACCCCAGGGCTGCATGTTTTGATTCCAGTATTGATCCTGAAAAGCGTTTCCAACCCCACTTACAAGTAAAACTAGCTAAAATGTGCCTGGTTGCTATTCACTGAAAAGCTCATTCTGTGTACATTTTTGGCATACGTTTGCTCCTACCGGGTCAGCTGAGCAGCGAATTTCTATTTAACCACCTGCTTTCATGAGAGACCTCAGGGCTGCATGTTTTGAGCGCAGTACTGAGCCTGAAAAGCATTTCCAACCCCACTTACAAGTAAAACTAGCTAAAATGTGCCTGGCTGCTATTTACTGAAAAGCTCATTCTGTGTACATTTTTGGCATACGTTTGCTCCTGCCGGGTCAGCTGAGCAGCGAATTTCTATTTAACCACCTGCTATCATGAGAGACCTCAGGGCTGCATGTTTTGAGCCCAGTACTGATCCTGAAAAGCGTTTCCAACCCCACTTACAAGTAAAACTAGCTAAAATGTGCCTGGCTGCTATTCACTGAAAAGCTCATTCTGTGTACATTTTTGGCATACGTTTGCTCCTACCGGGTCAGCTGAGCAGCGAATTTCTATTTAACCACCTGCTTTCACGAGAGACCTCAGGGCTGCATGTTTTGAGCCCAGTACTGATCCTGAAAATCATTTCCAACCCCACTTACAAGTAAAACTAGCTAAAATGTGCCTGGCTGCTGTTCACTGAAAAGCTCATTCTGAGTACATTTTTAGCATACGTTTGCTCCTGCCGGGTCAGCTGAGCAGCAAATTCCTATTTAACCACCTGCTATCATGAGAGACCTCAGGGCTGCATGTTTTGAGCCCAGTACTAATCCTGAAAAGCGTTTCCAACCCCACTTACAAGTAAAACTAGCTAAAATGTGCCTGGCTGCTATTCACTGAAAAGCTCATTCTGTGTAGATTTTTGGCATACGTTTGCTCCTGCCGGGTCAGCTGAGCAGCGAATTTCTATTTAACCACCTGCTATCATGAGAGACCTCAGGGCTGCATGTTTTGAGCCCAGTACTGAGCCTGAAAAGCGTTTCCAACCCCACTTACAAGTAAAACTAGCTAAAATGTGCCTGGCTTCTCTTCACTGAAAAGCTCATTCTGAGTACATTTTTGGCATACGTTTGCTCCTGCCGGGTCAGCTGAGCAGCGAATTTCTATTTAACCACCTGCTATCATGAGAGACCTCAGGGTTGCATGTTTTGAGCCCAGTACTGAGCCTGAAAAGCGTTTCCAACCCCACTTACAAGTAAAACTAGCTAAAATGTGCCTGGCTTCTCTTCACTGAAAAGCTCATTTTGAGTACATTTTTGGCATACGTTTGCTCCTGCCGGGTCAGCTGAGCAGCGAATTTCTAATTAACCACCTGCTATCATGAGAGACCTCAGGGCTGCATGTTTTGAGCCCAGTACTGATCCTGAAAAGCGTTTCCAACCCCACTTACAAGTAAAAGTAGCTCAAATGTGCCTGGCTGCTATTCACTGAAAAGCTCATTCTGTGTACATTTTTGGCATACGTTTGCTCCTGCCGGGTCAGCTGAGCAGCGAATTTCTATTTAACCACCTGCTATCATGAGAGACCTAAGGGCTGCATGTTTTGAGCCCAGTATTGAGCCTGAAAAGCGTTTCCAACCCCACTTACAAGTAAAACTAGCTAAAATGTGCCTGGCTGCTATTCACTGAAAAGCTCATTCTGTGTACATTTTTGGCATACGTTTGCTCCTACCGGGTCAGCTGAGCAGCGAATTTCTATTTAACCACCTGCTTTCATGAGAGACCTCAGGGCTGCATGTTTTGAGCCCAGTACTGAGCCTGAAAAGCATTTCCAACCCCACTTACAAGTTAAACTAGCTAAAATGTGCCTGGCTGCTATTCACTGAAAAGCTCATTCTGTGTACATTTTTGGCATACGTTTGCTCCTGCCGGGTCAGCTGAGCAGCGAATTTCTATTTAACCACCTGCTATCATGAGAGACCTAAGGGCTGCATGTTTTGAGCCCAGTATTGAGCCTGAAAAGCGTTTCCAACCCCACTTACAAGTAAAACTAGCTAAAATGTGCCTGGCTGCTATTCACTGAAAAGCTCATTCTGTGTACATTTTTGGCATACGTTTGCTCCTACCGGGTCAGCTGAGCAGCGAATTTCTATTTAACCACCTGCTTTCACGAGAGACCTCAGGGCTGCATGTTTTGAGCCCAGTACTGATCCTGAAAATCGTTTCCAACCCCACTTACAAGTAAAACTAGCTAAAATGTGTCTGGCTGCTGTTCACTGAAAAGCTCATTCTGAGTACATTTTTAGCATACGTTTGCTCCTGCCGGGTCAGCTGAGCAACGAATTTCTATTTAACCACCTGCTATCATGAGAGACCTCAGGGTTGCATGTTTTGAGCCCAGTACTGAGCCTGAAAAGCGTTTCCAACCCCACTTACAAGTAAAACTAGCTAAAATGTGCCTGGCTTCTCTTCACTGAAAAGCTCATTCTGAGTACATTTTTGGCATACGTTTGCTCCTGCCGGGTCAGCTGAGCAGCGAATTTCTAATTAACCACCTGCTATCATGAGAGACCTCAGGGCTGCATGTTTTGAGCCCAGTACTGATCCTGAAAAGCGTTTCCAACCCCACTTACAAGTAAAACTAGCTAAAATGTGCCTGGCTGCTATTCACTGAAAAGCTCATTCTGTGTACATTTTTGGCATACGTTTGCTCCTGCCGGGTCAGCTGAGCAGCGAATTTCTATTTAACCACCTGCTATCATGAGAGACCTAAGGGCTGCATGTTTTGAGCCCAGTATTGAGCCTGAAAAGCGTTTCCAACCCCACTTACAAGTAAAACTAGCTAAAATGTGCCTGGCTGCTATTCACTGAAAAGCTCATTCTGTGTCAATTTTTGGCATACGTTTGCTCCTACCGGGTCAGCTGAGCAGCGAATTTCTATTTAACCATCTGCTTTCATGAGAGACCTCAGGGCTGCATGTTTTGAGCCCAGTACTGAGCCTGAAAAGCATTTCCAACCCCACTTACAAGTAAAACTAGCTAAAATGTGCCTGGCTGCTATTCACTGAAAAGCTCATTCTGTGTACATTTTTGGCATACGTTTGCTCCTACCGGGTCAGCTGAGCAGCCAATTTCTATTTAACCACATGCTTTCATGAGAGACCTCAGGGCTGCATGTTTTGAGCCCAGTACTGTGCCTGAAAAGCGTTTCCAACCCCACTTACAAGTAAAACTAGCTAAAATGTGCCTGGCTTCTCTTCACTGAAAAGCTCATTCTGAGTACATTTTTAGCATACGTTTGCTCCTGCCGGGTCAGCTGAGCAGCGAATTTCTATTTAACCACCTGCTATCATGAGAGACCTCAGGGTTGCATGTTTTGAGCCCAGTACTGAGCCTGAAAAGCGTTTCCAACCCCACTTACAAGTAAAACTAGCTAAAATGTGCCTGGCTGCTATTCACTGAAAAGCTCATTCTGAGTACATTTTTAGCATACGTTTGCTCCTGCCGGGTCAGCTGAGCAGCGAATTTCTATTTAACCACCTGCTATCATGAGAGACCTAAGGGCTGCATGTTTTGAGCCCAGTATTGAGCCTGAAAAGCATTTCCAACCCCACTTACAAGTAAAACTAGCTAAAATGTGCCTGGCTGCTATTCACTGAAAAGCTCATTCTGTGTACATTTTTGGCATACGTTTGCTCCTACCGGGTCAGCTGAGCAGCGAATTTCTATTTAACCACCTGCTTTCATGAGAGACCTCAGGGCTGCATATGTTTTGAGCCCAGTACTGAGCCTGAAAAGCATTTCCAACCCCACTTACAAGTAAAACTAGCTAAAATGTGCCTGGCTGCTATTTACTGAAAAGCTCATTCTGTGTACATTTTTGGCATACGTTTGCTCCTACCGGGTCAGCTGAGCAGCGAATTTCTATTTAACCAGCTGCTTTCATGAGAGACCTCAGGGCTGCATGTTTTGAGCCCAGTACTGTGCCTGAAAAGCATTTCCAACCCCACTTACAAGTAAAACTAGCTAAAATATGCCTGGCTTCTATTCACTGAAAAGCTCATTCTGAGTACATTTTTAGCATACGTTTGCTCCTGCCGGGTCAGCTGAGCAGCGAATTTCTATTTAACCACCTGCTATCATGAGAGACCTCAGGGCTGCATGTTTTGAGCCCAGTACTGAGCCTGAAAAGCGTTTCCAACCCCACTTACAAGTAAAACTAGCTAAAATGTGCCTGGCTTCTCTTCACTGAAAAGCTCATTCTGAGTACATTTTTGGCATACGTTTGCTCCTGCCGGGTCAGCTGAGCAGCGAATTTCTATTTAACCACCTGCTATCATGAGAGACCTCAGGGCTGCATGTTTTGAGCCCAGTACTGATCCTGAAAAGCGTTTCCAACCCCACTTACAAGTAAAACTAGCTAAAATGTGCCTGGCTTCTCTTCACTGAAAAGCTAATTCTGTGTACATTTTTGGCATACGTTTGCTCCTGCCGGGTCAGCTGAGCAGCGAATTTCTATTTAACCACCTGCTATCATGAGAGACCTCAGGGCTGCATGTTTTGAGCCCAGTACTGAGCCTGAAAAGTGTTTCCAACCCCACTTACAAGTAAAACTAGCTAAAATGTGCCTGGCTTCTCTTCACTGAAAAGCTCATTCTGAGTACATTTTTGGCATACGTTTGCTCCTGCCGGGTCAGCTGAGCAGCGAATTTCTATTTAACCCCCTGCTATCATGAGAGACCTCAGGGCTGCATGTTTTGAGCCCAGTACTGATCCTGAAAAGCGTTTCCAACCCCACTTACAAGTAAAACTAGCTAAAATGTGCCTGGCTTCTCTTCACTGAAAAGTTCATTCTGAGTACATTTTTGGCATACGTTTGCTCCTGCCGGGTCAGCTGAGCAGCGAATTTCTATTTAACCACCTGCTATCATGAGAGACCTCTGGGCTGCATGTTTTGAGCCCAGTACTGATCCTGAAAAGCGTTTCCAACCCCTCTTACAAGTAAAACTACTAAAATGTGCCTGGCTGCTATTCACTGAAAAGCTCATTCTGAGTACATTTTTAGCATACGTTTGCTCCTACCGGGTCAGCTGAGCAGCGAATTTCTAATTAACCACCTGCTATCATGAGAGACCTCAGGGCTGCATGTTTTGAGCCCAGTACTGATCCTGAAAAGCGTTTCCAACCCCACTTACACGTAAAACTAGCTAAAATGTGCCTGGCTGCTATTCACTGAAAAGCTCATTCTGAGTACATTTTTAGCATACGTTTGCTCCTGCCGGGTCAGCTGAGCAGCGAATTTCTATTTAACCACCTGCTATCATGAGAGACCTCAGGGCTGCATGTTTTGAGCCCAGTATTGAGCCTGAAATGCGTTTCCAACCCCACTTACAAGTAAAACTAGCTAAAATATGCCTGGCTTCTCTTCACTGAAAAGCTCATTCTGAGTACATTTTTAGCATACGTTTGCTCCTGCCGGGTCAGCTGAGCAGCGAATTTCTATTTAACCACCTGCTATCATGAGAGACCCCAGGGCTGCATGTTTTGATTCCAGTATTGATCCTGAAAAGCGTTTCCAACCCCACTTACAAGTAAAACTAGCTAAAATGTGCCTGGTTGCTATTCACTGAAAAGCTCATTCTGTGTACATTTTTGGCATACGTTTGCTCCTACCGGGTCAGCTGAGCAGCGAATTTCTATTTAACCACCTGCTTTCATGAGAGACCTCAGGGCTGCATGTTTTGAGCGCAGTACTGAGCCTGAAAAGCATTTCCAACCCCACTTACAAGTAAAACTAGCTAAAATGTGCCTGGCTGCTATTTACTGAAAAGCTCATTCTGTGTACATTTTTGGCATACGTTTGCTCCTGCCGGGTCAGCTGAGCAGCGAATTTCTATTTAACCACCTGCTATCATGAGAGACCTCAGGGCTGCATGTTTTGAGCCCAGTACTGATCCTGAAAAGCGTTTCCAACCCCACTTACAAGTAAAACTAGCTAAAATGTGCCTGGCTGCTATTCACTGAAAAGCTCATTCTGTGTACATTTTTGGCATACGTTTGCTCCTACCGGGTCAGCTGAGCAGCGAATTTCTATTTAACCACCTGCTTTCACGAGAGACCTCAGGGCTGCATGTTTTGAGCCCAGTACTGATCCTGAAAATCGTTTCCAACCCCACTTACAAGTAAAACTAGCTAAAATGTGCCTGGCTGCTGTTCACTGAAAAGCTCATTCTGAGTACATTTTTAGCATACGTTTGCTCCTGCCGGGTCAGCTGAGCAGCAAATTTCTATTTAACCACCTGCTATCATGAGAGACCTCAGGGCTGCATGTTTTGAGCCCAGTACTAATCCTGAAAAGCGTTTCCAACCCCACTTACAAGTAAAACTAGCTAAAATGTGCCTGGCTGCTATTCACTGAAAAGCTCATTCTGTGTAGATTTTTGGCATACGTTTGCTCCTGCCGGGTCAGCTGAGCAGCGAATTTCTATTTAACCACCTGCTATCATGAGAGACCTCAGGGCTGCATGTTTTGAGCCCAGTACTGAGCCTGAAAAGCGTTTCCAACCCCACTTACAAGTAAAACTAGCTAAAATGTGCCTGGCTTCTCTTCACTGAAAAGCTCATTCTGAGTACATTTTTGGCATACGTTTGCTCCTGCCGGGTCAGCTGAGCAGCGAATTTCTATTTAACCACCTGCTATCATGAGAGACCTCAGGGTTGCATGTTTTGAGCCCAGTACTGAGCCTGAAAAGCGTTTCCAACCCCACTTACAAGTAAAACTAGCTAAAATGTGCCTGGCTTCTCTTCACTGAAAAGCTCATTTTGAGTACATTTTTGGCATACGTTTGCTCCTGCCGGGTCAGCTGAGCAGCGAATTTCTAATTAACCACCTGCTATCATGAGAGACCTCAGGGCTGCATGTTTTGAGCCCAGTACTGATCCTGAAAAGCGTTTCCAACCCCACTTACAAGTAAAAGTAGCTCAAATGTGCCTGGCTGCTATTCACTGAAAAGCTCATTCTGTGTACATTTTTGGCATACGTTTGCTCCTGCCGGGTCAGCTGAGCAGCGAATTTCTATTTAACCACCTGCTATCATGAGAGACCTAAGGGCTGCATGTTTTGAGCCCAGTATTGAGCCTGAAAAGCGTTTCCAACCCCACTTACAAGTAAAACTAGCTAAAATGTGCCTGGCTGCTATTCACTGAAAAGCTCATTCTGTGTACATTTTTGGCATACGTTTGCTCCTACCGGGTCAGCTGAGCAGCGAATTTCTATTTAACCACCTGCTTTCATGAGAGACCTCAGGGCTGCATGTTTTGAGCCCAGTACTGAGCCTGAAAAGCATTTCCAACCCCACTTACAAGTTAAACTAGCTAAAATGTGCCTGGCTGCTATTCACTGAAAAGCTCATTCTGTGTACATTTTTGGCATACGTTTGCTCCTGCCGGGTCAGCTGAGCAGCGAATTTCTATTTAACCACCTGCTATCATGAGAGACCTAAGGGCTGCATGTTTTGAGCCCAGTATTGAGCCTGAAAAGCGTTTCCAACCCCACTTACAAGTAAAACTAGCTAAAATGTGCCTGGCTGCTATTCACTGAAAAGCTCATTCTGTGTACATTTTTGGCATACGTTTGCTCCTACCGGGTCAGCTGAGCAGCGAATTTCTATTTAACCACCTGCTTTCACGAGAGACCTCAGGGCTGCATGTTTTGAGCCCAGTACTGATCCTGAAAATCGTTTCCAACCCCACTTACAAGTAAAACTAGCTAAAATGTGCCTGGCTGCTGTTCACTGAAAAGCTCATTCTGAGTACATTTTTAGCATACGTTTGCTCCTGCCGGGTCAGCTGAGCAGCGAATTTCTATTTAACCACCTGCTATCATGAGAGACCTCAGGGCTGCATGTTTTGAGCCCAGTACTAATCCTGAAAAGCGTTTCCAACCCCACTTACAAGTAAAACTAGCTAAAATGTGCCTGGCTGCTATTCACTGAAAAGCTCATTCTGTGTAGATTTTTGGCATACGTTTGCTCCTGCCGGGTCAGCTGAGCAGCGAATTTCTATTTAACCACCTGCTATCATGAGAGACCTCAGGGCTGCATGTTTTGAGCCCAGTACTGAGCCTGAAAAGCGTTTCCAACCCCACTTACAAGTAAAACTAGCTAAAATGTGCCTGGCTTCTCTTCACTGAAAAGCTCATTCTGAGTACATTTTTGGCATACGTTTGCTCCTGCCGGGTCAGCTGAGCAGCGAATTTCTATTTAACCACCTGCTATCATGAGAGACCTCAGGGTTGCATGTTTTGAGCCCAGTACTGAGCCTGAAAAGCGTTTCCAACCCCACTTACAAGTAAAACTAGCTAAAATGTGCCTGGCTTCTCTTCACTGAAAAGCTCATTCTGAGTACATTTTTGGCATACGTTTGCTCCTGCCGGGTCAGCTGAGCAGCGAATTTCTAATTAACCACCTGCTATCATGAGAGACCTCAGGGCTGCATGTTTTGAGCCCAGTACTGATCCTGAAAAGCGTTTCCAACCCCACTTACAAGTAAAACTAGCTCAAATGTGCCTGGCTGCTATTCACTGAAAAGCTCATTCTGTGTACATTTTTGGCATACGTTTGCTCCTGCCGGGTCAGCTGAGCAGCGAATTTCTATTTAACCACCTGCTATCATGAGAGACCTAAGGGCTGCATGTTTTGAGCCCAGTATTGAGCCTGAAAAGCGTTTCCAACCCCACTTACAAGTAAAACTAGCTAAAATGTGCCTGGCTGCTATTCACTGAAAAGCTCATTCTGTGTACATTTTTGGCATACGTTTGCTCCTACCGGGTCAGCTGAGCAGCGAATTTCTATTTAACCACCTGCTTTCATGAGAGACCTCAGGGCTGCATGTTTTGAGCCCAGTACTGAGCCTGAAAAGCATTTCCAACCCCACTTACAAGTTAAACTAGCTAAAATGTGCCTGGCTGCTATTCACTGAAAAGCTCATTCTGAGTACATTTTTAGCATACGTTTGCTCCTGCCGGGTCAGCTGAGCAGCGAATTTCTATTTAACCACCTGCTATCATGAGAGACCTAAGGGCTGCATGTTTTGAGCCCAGTATTGAGCCTGAAAAGCGTTTCCAACCCCACTTACAAGTAAAACTAGCTAAAATGTGCCTGGCTGCTATTCACTGAAAAGCTCATTCTGTGTACATTTTTGGCATACGTTTGCTCCTACCGGGTCAGCTGAGCAGCGAATTTCTATTTAACCACCTGCTATCATGAGAGACCTAAGGGCTGCATGTTTTGAGCCCAGTATTGAGCCTGAAAAGCGTTTCCAACCCCACTTACAAGTAAAACTAGCTAAAATGTGCCTGGCTGCTATTCACTGAAAAGCTCATTCTGTGTACATTTTTGGCATACGTTTGCTCCTACCGGGTCAGCTGAGCAGCGAATTTCTATTTAACCACATGCTTTCATGAGAGACCTCAGGGCTGCATGTTTTGAG
This sequence comes from Lissotriton vulgaris, assembly GCF_964263255.1. Taxonomy (NCBI): domain Eukaryota; kingdom Metazoa; phylum Chordata; class Amphibia; order Caudata; family Salamandridae; genus Lissotriton; species Lissotriton vulgaris. The sequence continues at coordinate 505,267 of NW_028243347.1, read as the reverse complement.
CCCAGTACTGTGCCTGAAAAGCGTTTCCAACCCCACTTACAAGTAAAACTAGCTAAAATGTGCCTGGCTTCTCTTCACTGAAAAGCTCATTCTGAGTACATTTTTAGCATACGTTTGCTCCTGCCGGGTCAGCTGAGCAGCGAATTTCTATTTAACCACCTGCTATCATGAGAGACCTCAGGGTTGCATGTTTTGAGCCCAGTACTGAGCCTGAAAAGCGTTTCCAACCCCACTTACAAGTAAAACTAGCTAAAATGTGCCTGGCTGCTATTCACTGAAAAGCTCATTCTGAGTACATTTTTAGCATACGTTTGCTCCTGCCGGGTCAGCTGAGCAGCGAATTTCTATTTAACCACCTGCTATCATGAGAGACCTAAGGGCTGCATGTTTTGAGCCCAGTATTGAGCCTGAAAAGCGTTTCCAACCCCACTTACAAGTAAAACTAGCTAAAATGTGCCTGGCTGCTATTCACTGAAAAGCTCATTCTGTGTACATTTTTGGCATACGTTTGCTCCTACCGGGTCAGCTGAGCAGCGAATTTCTATTTAACCACCTGCTTTCATGAGAGACCTCAGGGCTGCATGTTTTGAGCCCAGTACTGAGCCTGAAAAGCATTTCCAACCCCACTTACAAGTAAAACTAGCTAAAATGTGCCTGGCTGCTATTTACTGAAAAGCTCATTCTGTGTACATTTTTGGCATACGTTTGCTCCTACCGGGTCAGCTGAGCAGCGAATTTCTATTTAACCAGCTGCTTTCATGAGAGACCTCAGGGCTGCATGTTTTGAGCCCAGTACTGTGCCTGAAAAGCATTTCCAACCCCACTTACAAGTAAAACTAGCTAAAATATGCCTGGCTTCTATTCACTGAAAAGCTAATTCTGAGTACATTTTTGGCATACGTTTGCTCCTGCCGGGTCAGCTGAGCAGCGAATTTCTATTTAACCACCTGCTATCATGAGAGACCTCAGGGCTGCATGTTTTGAGCCCAGTACTGAGCCTGAAAAGCGTTTCCAACCCCACTTACAAGTAAAACTAGCTAAAATGTGCCTGGCTTCTCTTCACTGAAAAGCTCATTCTGAGTACATTTTTGGCATACGTTTGCTCCTGCCGGGTCAGCTGAGCAGCGAATTTCTATTTAACCACCTGCTATCATGAGAGACCTCAGGGCTGCATGTTTTGAGCCCAGTACTGATCCTGAAAAGCGTTTCCAACCCCACTTACAAGTAAAACTAGCTAAAATGTGCCTGGCTTCTCTTCACTGAAAAGCTAATTCTGTGTACATTTTTGGCATACGTTTGCTCCTGCCGGGTCAGCTGAGCAGCGAATTTCTATTTAACCACCTGCTATCATGAGAGACCTCAGGGCTGCATGTTTTGAGCCCAGTACTGAGCCTGAAAAGCGTTTCCAACCCCACTTACAAGTAAAACTAGCTAAAATGTGCCTGGCTTCTCTTCACTGAAAAGCTCATTCTGAGTACATTTTTGGCATACGTTTGCTCCTGCCGGGTCAGCTGAGCAGCGAATTTCTATTTAACCCCCTGCTATCATGAGAGACCTCAGGGCTGCATGTTTTGAGCCCAGTACTGATCCTGAAAAGCGTTTCCAACCCCACTTACAAGTAAAACTAGCTAAAATGTGCCTGGCTTCTCTTCACTGAAAAGCTCATTCTGAGTACATTTTTGGCATACGTTTGCTCCTGCCGGGTCAGCTGAGCAGCGAATTTCTATTTAACCACCTGCTATCATGAGAGACCTCTGGGCTGCATGTTTTGAGCCCACTACTGATCCTGAAAAGCGTTTCCAACCCCTCTTACAAGTAAAACTACTAAAATGTGCCTGGCTGCTATTCACTGAAAAGCTCATTCTGAGTACATTTTTAGCATACGTTTGCTCCTACCGGGTCAGCTGAGCAGCGAATTTCTAATTAACCACCTGCTATCATGAGAGACCTCAGGGCTGCATGTTTTGAGCCCAGTACTGATCCTGAAAAGCGTTTCCAACCCCACTTACAAGTAAAACTAGCTAAAATGTGCCTGGCTGCTATTCACTGAAAAGCTCATTCTGAGTACATTTTTAGCATACGTTTGCTCCTGCCGGGTCAGCTGAGCAGCGAATTTCTATTTAACCACCTGCTATCATGAGAGACCTCAGGGCTGCATGTTTTGAGCCCAGTATTGAGCCTGAAAAGCGTTTCCAACCCCACTTACAAGTAAAACTAGCTAAAATGTGCCTGGCTTCTCTTCACTGAAAAGCTCATTCTGAGTACATTTTTAGCATACGTTTGCTCCTGCCGGGTCAGCTGAGCAGCGAATTTCTATTTAACCACCTGCTATCATGAGAGACCCCAGGGCTGCATGTTTTGATTCCAGTATTGATCCTGAAAAGCGTTTCCAACCCCACTTACAAGTAAAACTAGCTAAAATGTGCCTGGCTGCTATTCACTGAAAAGCTCATTCTGTGTACATTTTTGGCATACGTTTGCTCCTACCGGGTCAGCTGAGCAGCGAATTTCTATTTAACCACCTGCTTTCATGAGAGACCTCAGGGCTGCATGTTTTGAGCGCAGTACTGAGCCTGAAAAGCATTTCCAACCCCACTTACAAGTAAAACTAGCTAAAATGTGCCTGGCTGCTATTTACTGAAAAGCTCATTCTGTGTACATTTTTGGCATACGTTTGCTCCTGCCGGGTCAGCTGAGCAGCGAATTTCTATTTAACCACCTGCTATCATGAGAGACCTCAGGGCTGCATGTTTTGAGCCCAGTACTGATCCTGAAAAGCGTTTCCAACCCCACTTACAAGTAAAACTAGCTAAAATGTGCCTGGCTGCTATTCACTGAAAAGCTCATTCTGTGTACATTTTTGGCATACGTTTGCTCCTACCGGGTCAGCTGAGCAGCGAATTTCTATTTAACCACCTGCTTTCACGAGAGACCTCAGGGCTGCATGTTTTGAGCCCAGTACTGATCCTGAAAATCGTTTCCAACCCCACTTACAAGTAAAACTAGCTAAAATGTGCCTGGCTGCTGTTCACTGAAAAGCTCATTCTGAGTACATTTTTAGCATACGTTTGCTCCTGCCGGGTCAGCTGAGCAGCAAATTTCTATTTAACCACCTGCTATCATGAGAGACCTCAGGGCTGCATGTTTTGAGCCCAGTACTAATCCTGAAAAGCGTTTCCAACCCCACTTACAAGTAAAACTAGCTAAAATGTGCCTGGCTGCTATTCACTGAAAAGCTCATTCTGTGTAGATTTTTGGCATACGTTTGCTCCTGCCGGGTCAGCTGAGCAGCGAATTTCTATTTAACCATCTGCTTTCATGAGAGACCTCAGGGCTGCATGTTTTGAGCCCAGTACTGAGCCTGAAAAGCGTTTCCAATCCCACTTACAAGTAAAACTAACTAAAATGTGCCTGGCTGCTATTCACTGAAAAGCTCATTCTGTGTACATTTTTGGCATACGTTTGCTCCTGCCGGGTCAGCTGAGCAGCGAATTTCTATTTTACCACCTGCTATCATGAGATACCTCAGAGCTGCATGTTTTGAGCCCAGTATTGATCCTGAAAAGCGTTTCCAACCCCACTTACAAGTAAAACTAGCTAAAATGTGCCTGGCTTCTCTTCACTGAAAAGATCATTCTGAGTACATTTTTAGCATACGTTTGCTCCTGCCGGGTCAGCTGAGCATCGAATTTCTATTTAACCACCTGCTATCATGAGAGACCTCAGGGCTGCATGTTTTGAGCCCAGTACTGATCCTGAAAAGCGTTTCCAACCCCACTTACAAGTAAAACTAGCTAAAATGTGCCTGGCTTCTCTTCACTGAAAAGCTCATTCTGAGTACATTTTTAGCATACGTTTGCTCCTGCCGGGTCAGCTGAGCAGCGAATTTCTATTTAACCACCTGCTATCATGAGAGACCTCAGGGCTGCATGTTTTGAGCCCAGTACTGAGCCTGAAAAGCGTTTCCAACCCCACTTACAAGTAAAACTAGCTAAAATGTGCCTGGCTGCTATTCACTGAAAAGCTCATTCTGTGTACATTTTTAGCATACGTTTGCTCCTGCCGGGTCAGCTGAGCAGCGAATTTCTATTTAACCACCTGCTATCATGAGAAACCTCAGGGCTGCATGTTTTGAGCCCAGTATTGATCCTGAAAAGCGTTTCCAACCCCACTTACAAGTAAAACTAGCTAAAATGTGCCTGGCTTCTCTTCACTGAAAAGCTCATTCTGAGTACATTTTTAGCATACGTTTGCTCCTGCCGGGTCAGCTGAGCAGCGAATTTCTATTTAACCACCTGCTATCATGAGAGACCCCAGGGCTGCATGTTTTGATTCCAGTATTGATCCTGAAAAGCGTTTCCAACCCCACTTACAAGTAAAACTAGCTAAAATGTGCCTGGCTGCTATTCACTGAAAAGCTCATTCTGTGTACATTTTTGGCATACGTTTGCTCCTGCCGGGTCAGCTGAGCAGCGAATTTCTATTTAACCACCTGCTTTCATGAGAGACCTCAGGGCTGCATGTTTTGAGCCCAGTACTGAGGCTGAAAAGCATTTCCAACCCTACTTACAAGTAAAACTAGCTAAAATGTGCCTGGCTTCTCTTCACTGAAAAGCTCATTCTGTGTACATTTTTGGCGTACGTTTGCTCCTACCGGGTCAGCTGAGCAGCGAATTTCTATTTAACCACCTGCTTTCATGAGACCTCAGTGCTGCATGTTTTGAGCCCAGTACTGAGCCTGAAAAGCGTTTCCAACCCCACTTACAAGTAAAACTAGCTAAAATGTGCCTGGCTGCTATCACTGAAAAGCTCATTCTGTAAACATTTTTGGCATACGTTTGCTCCTACCGGGTCAGCTGAGCAGCAAATTTCTATTTAACCACCTGCTTTCATGAGAGACCTCAGGGCTGCATGTTTTGAGCCCAGTACTGAGCCTGAAAAGCATTTCCAACCCCACTTACAAGTAAAACTAGCTAAAATGTGCCTGGCTTCTCTTCACTGAAAAGCTCATTCTGAGTACATTTTTAGCATACGTTTGCTCCTGCCGGGTCAGCTGAGCAGCGAATTTCTATTTAACCACCTGCTATCATGAGAGACCTCAGGGCTGCATGTTTTGAGCCCAGTACTGATCCTGAAAAGCGTTTCCAACCCCACTTACAAGTAAAACTAGCTAAAATGTGCCTGGCTGCTATTCACTGAAAAGCTCATTCTGTGTACATTTTTGGCATACGTTTGCTCCTGCCGGGTCAGCTGAGCAGCGAATTTCTATTTAACCACCTGCTATCATGAGAGACCTCAGGGCTGCATGTTTTGAGCCCAGTACTGAGCCTGAAAAGCGTTTCCAACCCCACTTACAAGTAAAACTAGCTAAAATGTGCCTGGCTTCTCTTCACTGAAAAGCTCATTCTGAGTACATTTTTGGCATACGTTTGCTCCTGCCGGGTCAGCTGAGCAGCGAATTTCTACTTAACCACCTGCTATCATGAGAGACCTCAGGGCTGCATGTTTTGAGCCCAGTACTGATCCTGAAAAGCGTTTCCAACCCCACTTACAAGTAAAACTAGCTAAAATGTGCCTGGCTGCTCTTCACTGAAAAGCTCATTCTGTGTACATTTTTGGCATACGTTTGCTCCTGCCGGGTCAGCTGAGCAGCGAATTTCTATTTAACCACCTGCTTTCATGAGAGACCTCAGGGCTGCATGTTTTGAGCCCAGTACTGAGCCTGAAAAGCGTTTCCAACCCCAATTACAAGTAAAACTAGCTAAAATGTGCCTGGCTTCTCTTCACTGAAAAGCTCATTCTGAGTACATTTTTGGCATACGTTTGCTCCTGCCGGGTCAGCTGAGCAGCGAATTCTATTTAACCACATGCTTTCATGAGAGACCTCAGGGCTGCATGTTTTGAGCCCAGTACTGAGCCTGAAAAGCGTTTCCAACCCCACTTACAAGTAAAACTAGCTAAAATGTGCCTGGCTTCTCTTCACTGAAAAGCTCATTCTGAGTACATTTTTGGCATACGTTTGCTCCTGCCGGGTCAGCTGAGCAGCGAATTTCTATTTAACCACCTGCTTTCATGAGAGACCTCAGGGCTGCATGTTTTGAGCCCAGTACTGAGCCTGAAAAGCGTTTCCAACCCCACTTACAAGTAAAACTAGCTAAAATGTGCCTGGCTGCTATTCACTGAAAAGCTAATTCTGTATACATTTTTGGCATACGTTTGCTCCTGCCGGGTCAACTGAGCAGCGAATTTCTATTTAACCACCTGCTATCATGAGAGACCTCAGGGCTGCATGTTTTGAGCCCAGTACTGAGCCTGAAAAGCGTTTCCAACCCCACTTACAAGTAAAACTAGCTAAAATGTGCCTGGCTTCTCTTCACTGAAAAGCTCATTCTGAGTACATTTTTGGCAAACGTTTGCTCCTGCCGGGTCAGCTGAGCAGCGAATTTCTATTTAACCCCCTGCTATCATGAGAGACCTCAGGGCTGCATGTTTTGAGCCCAGTACTGATCCTGAAAAGCGTTTCCAACCCCACTTACAAGTAAAACTAGCTAAAATGTGCCTGGCTGCTCTTCACTGAAAAGCTCATTCTGTGTACATTTTTGGCATACGTTTGCTCCTGCCGGGTCAGCTGAGCAGTGAATTTCTATTTAACCACCTGCTTTCATGAGAGACCTCAGGGCTGCATGTTTTGAGCCCAGTATTGAGCCTGAAAAGCGTTTCCAACCCCACTTACAAGTAAAACTAGCTAAAATGTGCCTGGCTTCTCTTCACTTGAAAGCTCATTCTGAGTACATTTTTGGCATACGTTTGCTCCTGCCGGGTCAGCTGAGCAGCGAATTTCTAATTAACCACCTGCTATCATGAGAGACCTCAGGGCTGCATGTTTTGAGCCCAGTACTGATCCTGAAAAGCGTTTCCAACCCCACTTACAAGTAAAACTAGCTAAAATGTGCCTGGCTGCTATTCACTGAAAAGCTCATTCTGAGTACATTTTTAGCACACGTTTGCTCCTGCCGTGTCAGCTGAGCAGCGAATTTCTATTTAACCACCTGCTATCATGAGAGACCTAAGGGCTGCATGTTTTGAGCCCAGTATTGAGCCTGAAAAGCGTTTCCAACCCCACTTACAAGTAAAACTAGCTAAAATGTGCCTGGCTTCTCTTCACTGAAAAGCTCATTCTGAGTACATTTTTAGCATACGTTTGCTCCTGCCGGGTCAGCTGAGCAGCGAATTTCTATTTAACCACCTGCTATCATGAGAGACCCCAGGGCTGCATGTTTTGATTCCAGTATTGATCCTGAAAAGCGTTTCCAACCCCACTTACAAGTAAAACTAGCTAAAATGTGCCTGGCTGCTATTCACTGAAAAGCTCATTCTGTGTACATTTTTGGCATACGTTTGCTCCTACCGGATCAGCTGAGCAGCGAATTTCTATTTAACCACCTGCTTTCATGAGAGACCTCAGGGCTGCATGTTTTGAGCCCAGTACTGAGCCTGAAAAGCATTTCCAACCCCACTTACAAGTAAAACTAGCTAAAATGTGCCTGGCTGCTATTTACTGAAAAGCTCATTCTGTGTACATTTTTGGCATACATTTGCTCCTACCGGGTCAGCTGAGCAGCGAATTTCTATTTAACCACCTGCTTTCATGAGAGACCTCAGGGCTGCATGTTTTGAGCCCAGTACTGAGCCTGAAAAGCGTTTCCAACCCCACTTACAAGTAAAACTAGCTAAAATGTGCCTGGCTGCTATTCACTGAAAAGCTAATTCTGTATACATTTTTGGCATACGTTTGCTCCTGCCGGGTCAGCTGAGCAGCGAATTTCTATTTAACCACCTGCTATCATGAGAGACCTCAGGGCTGCATGTTTTGAGCCCAGTACTGAGCCTGAAAAGCGTTTCCAACCCCACTTACAAGTAAAACTAGCTAAAATGTGCCTGGCTTCTCTTCACTGAAAAGCTCATTCTGAGTACATTTTTGGCATACGTTTGCTCCTGCCGGGTCAGCTGAGCAGCGAATTTCTATTTAACCCCCTGCTATCATGAGAGACCTCAGGGCTGCATGTTTTGAGCCCAGTACTGATCCTGAAAAGCGTTTCCAACCCCACTTACAAGTAAAACTAGCTAAAATGTGCCTGGCTGCTCTTCACTGAAAAGCTCATTCTGTGTACATTTTTGGCATACGTTTGCTCCTGCCGGGTCAGCTGAGCAGCGAATTTCTATTTAACCACCTGCTTTCATGAGAGACCTCAGGGCTGCATGTTTTGAGCCCAGTACTGAGCCTGAAAAGCGTTTCCAACCCCACTTACAAGTAAAACTAGCTAAAAGGTGCCTGGCTTCTCTTCACTGAAAAGCTCATTCTGAGTACATTTTTGGCATACGTTTGCTCCTGCCGGGTCAGCTGAGCAGCTAATTTCTATTTAACCACCTGCTTTCATGAGAGACCTCAGGGCTGCATGTTTTGAGCCCAGTACTGAGCCTGAAAAGCATTTCCAACCCCACTTACAAGTAAAACTAGCTAAAATGTGCCTGGCTTCTCTTCACTGAAAAGCTCATTCTGAGTACATTTTTGGCATACGTTTGCTCCTGCCGGGTCAGCTGAGCAGCGAATTTCTATTTAACCACCTGCTATCATGAGAGACCTCAGGGCTGCATGTTTTGAGTCCAGTACTGATCCTGAAAAGCGTTTCCAACCCCACTTACAAGTAAAACTAGCTAAAATGTGCCTGGCTGCTATTCACTGAAAAGCTCATTCTGTGTACATTTTTGGCATACGTTTGCTCCTGCCGGGTCAGCTGAGCAGCGAATTTCTATTTAACCACCTGCTTTCATGAGAGACCTCAGGGCTGCATGTTTTGAGCCCAGTACTGAGCCTGAAAAGCGTTTCCAACCCCACTTACAAGTAAAACTACTAAAATGTGCCTGGCTGCTATTCACTGAAAAGCTCATTCTGTGTACATTTTTAGCATACGTTTGCTCCTGCCGGGTCAGCTGAGCAGCAAATTTCTAATTAACCACCTGCTATCATGAGAGACCTCAGGGCTGCATGTTTTGAGCCCAGTACTGATCCCAAAAAGCGTTTCCAACCCCACTTACAAGTAAAACTAGCTAAAATGTGCCAGGCTGCTCTTCACTGAAAAGCTCATTCTGAGTACATTTTTGGCATACGTTTGCTCCTGCCGGGTCAGCTGAGCAGCGAATTTCTATTTAACCACCTGCTATCATGAGCGACCTAAGGGCTGCATGTTTTGAGCCCAGTATTGAGCCTGAAAAGCGTTTCCAACCCCACTTACAAGTAAAACTAGCTAAAATGTGCCTGGCTTCTCTTCACTGAAAAGCTCATTCTGAGTACATTTTTAGCATACGTTTGCTCCTGCCAGGTCAGCTGAGCAGCGAATTTCTATTTAACCACCTGCTATCATGAGAGACCCCAGGGCTGCATGTTTTGATTCCAGTATTGATCCTGAAAAGCGTTTCCAACCCCACTTACAAGTAAAACTAGCTAAAATGTGCCTGGCTGCTATTCACTGAAAAGCTCATTCTGTGCACATTTTTGGCATACGTTTGCTCCTACCGGGTCAGCTGAGCAGCGAATTTCTATTTAACCACCTGCTTTCATGAGAGACCTCAGGGCTGCATGTTTTGAGCCCAGTACTGAGCCTGAAAAGCATTTCCAACCCCACTTACAAGTAAAACTAGCTAAAATGTGCCTGGCTGCTATTTACTGAAAAGCTCATTCTGTGTACATTTTTGGCATACGTTTGCTCCTACCGGGTCAGCTGAGCAGCGAATTTCTATTTAACCACCTGCTATCATGAGAGACCTCAGGGCTGCATGTTTTGAGCCCAGTACTGATCCTGAAAAGCGTTTCCAACCCCACTTACAAGTAAAACTAGCTAAAATGTGCCTGGCTGCTATTCACTGAAAAGCTAATTCTGTGTACATTTTTGGCATACATTTGCTCCTGCCGGGTCAGCTGAGCAGCGAATTTCTATTTAACCACCTGCTATCATGAGAGACCTCAGGGCTGCATGTTTTGAGCCCAGTACTGAGCCTGAAAAGCGTTTCCAACCCCACTTACAAGTAAAACTAGCTAAAATGTGCCTGGCTGCTCTTCACTGAAAAGCTCATTCTGAGTACATTTTTGGCATACGTTTGCTCCTGCCGGGTCAGCTGAGCAGCAAATTTCTATTTAACCCCCTGCTATCATGAGAGACCTCAGGGCTGCATGTTTTGAGCCCAGTACTGAGCCTGAAAAGCGTTTCCAACCCCAATTACAAGTAAAAGTAGCTAAAATGTGCCTGGCTGCTCTTCACTGAAAAGCTCATTCTGAGTACATTTTTGGCATACGTTTGCTCCTGCCGGGTCAGCTGAGCAGCGAATTTCTATTTAACCACCTGCTTTCATGAGAGACCTCAGGGCTGCATGTTTTGAGCCCAGTACTGAGCCTGAGAAGCGTTTCCACCCACTTACAAGTAAAACTAGCTAAAATGTGCCTGGCTTCTCTTCACTGAAAAGCTCATTCTGAGTACATTTTTGGCATACGTTTGCTCCTGCCGGGTCAGCTGAGCAGCGAATTTCTATTTAACCACCTGCTATCATGAGAGACCTCAGGGCTGCATGTTTTGAGCCCAGTACTGATCCTGAAAAGCGTTTCCAACCCCACTTACAAGTAAAACTAGCTAAAATGTGCCTGGCTGCTCTTCACTGAAAAGCTCATTCTGAGTACATTTTTGGCATACGTTTGCTCCTGCCGGGTCAGCTGAGCAGCGAATTTCTATTTAACCACCTGCTATCATGAGAGACCTCAGGGCTGCATGTTATGAGCCCAGTACTGATCCTGAAGAGCATTTCCAACCCCACTTACAAGTAAAACTAGCTAAAATGTGCCTGGCTGCTATTCACTGAAAAGCTCATTCTGTGTACATTTTTGGCATACGTTTGCTCCTACCGGATCAGCTGAGCAGCGAATTTCTATTTAACCACCTGCTTTCATGAGAGACCTCAGGGCTGCATGTTTTGAGCCCAGTACTGAGCCTGAAAAGCATTTACAACCCCACTTACAAGTAAAACTAGCTAAAATGTGCCTGGCTGCTATTTACTGAAAAGCTCATTCTGTGTACATTTTTGGCATACGTTTGCTCCTACCGGGTCAGCTGAGCAGCGAATTTCTATTTAACCACCTGCTTTCATGAGAGACCTCAGGGCTGCATGTTTTGAGCCCAGTACTGAGCCTGAAAAGCGTTTCCAACCCCACTTACAAGTAAAACTAGCTAAAATGTGCCTGGCTGCTTTCACTGAAAAGCTAATTCTGTGTACATTTTTGGCATACGTTTGCTCCTGCCGGATCAGCTGAGCAGCGAATTTCTATTTAACCACCTGCTATCATAAGAGACCTCAGGCCTGCATGTTTTGATCCCAGTACTGAGCCTGAAAAGCGTTTCCAACCCCACTTACAAGTAAAACTAGCTAAAATGTGCCTGGCTTCTCTTCACTGAAAAGCTCATTCTGAGTACATTTTTGGCATACGTTTGCTCCTGCCGGGTCAGCTGAGCAGCGAATTTCTAATTAACCACCTGCTATCATGAGAGACCTCAGGGCTGCATGTTTTGAGCCCAGTACTGATCCTGAAAAGCGTTTCCAACCCCACTTACAAGTAAAACTAGCTAAAATGTGCCTGGCTGCTATTCACTGAAAAGCTCATTCTGAGTACATTTTTATCATACGTTTGCTCCTGCCGGGTCAGCTGAGCAGCGAATTTCTATTTAACCACCTGGTATCATGAGCGACCTAAGGGCTGCATGTTTTGAGCCCAGTATTGAGCCTGAAAAGCGTTTCCAACCCCACTTACAAGTAAAACTAGCTAAAATGTGCCTGGCTTCTCTTCACTGAAAAGCTCATTCTGAGTACATTTTTAGCATACGTTTGCTCCTGCCAGGTCAGCTGAGCAGCAAATTTCTATTTAACCACCTGCTATCATGAGAGACCCCAGGGCTGCATGTTTTGATTCCAGTATTGATCCTGAAAAGCGTTTCCAACCCCACTTACAAGTAAAACTAGCTAAAATGTGCCTGGCTGCTATTCACTGAAAAGCTCATTCTGTGTACATTTTTGGCATACGTTTGCTCCTACCGGGTCAGCTGAGCAGCGAATTTCTATTTAACCACCTGCTTTCATGAGAGACCTCAGGGCTGCATGTTTTGAGCCCAGTACTGAGCCTGAAAAGCATTTCCAACCCCACTTACAAGTAAAACTAGCTAAAATGTGCCTGGCTGCTATTTACTGAAAAGCTCATTCTGTGTACATTTTTGGCATACGTTTGCTCCTACCGGGTCAGCTGAGCAGCGAATTTCTATTTAACCACCTGCTATCATGAGAGACCTCAGGGCTGCATGTTTTGAGCCCAGTACTGATCCTGAAAAGCGTTTCCAACCCCACTTACAAGTAAAACTAGCTAAAATGTGCCTTGCTGCTATTCACTGAAAAGCTAATTCTGTGTACATTTTTGGCATACATTTGCTCCTGCCGGATCAGCTGAGCAGCGAATTTCTATTTAACCACCTGCTATCATGAGAGACCTCAGGGCTGCATGTTTTGAGCCCAGTACTGAGCCTGAAAAGCGTTTCCAACCCCACTTACAAGTAAAACTAGCTAAAATGTGCCTGGCTTCTCTTCACTGAAAAGCTCATTCTGAGTACATTTTTGGCATACGTTTGCTCCTGCCGGGTCAGCTGAGCAGCGAATTTCTATTTAACCCCCTGCTATCATGAGAGACCTCAGGGCTGCATGTTTTGAGCCCAGTACTGAGCCTGAAAAGCGTTTCCAACCCCAATTACAAGTAAAAGTAGCTAAAATGTGCCTGGCTTCTCTTCACTGAAAAGCTCATTCTGAGTATATTTTTAGCATACGTTTGCTCCTGCCGGGTCAGCTGAGCAGCGAATTTCTATTTAACCACCTGCTATCATGAGAGACCCCAGGGCTGCATGTTTTGATTCCAGTATTGATCCTGAAAAGCGTTTCCAACCCCACTTACAAGTAAAACTAGCTAAAATGTGCCTGGCTGCTATTCACTGAAAAGCTCATTCTGTGTAACTTTTTGGCATACGTTTGCTCCTACCGGGTCAGCTGAGCAGCGAATTTCTATTTAACCACCTGCTTTCATGAGAGACCACAGGGCTGCATGTTTTGAGCCCAGTACTGAGCCTGAAAAGCGTTTCCACCCACTTACAAGTAAAACTAGCTAAAATGTGCCTGGCTTCTCTTCACTGAAAAGCTCATTCTGAGTACATTTTTGGCATACGTTTGCTCCTGCCGGGTCAGCTGAGCAGCGAATTTCTATTTAACCACCTGCTATCATGAGAGACCTCAGGGCTGCATGTTTTGAGCCCAGTACTGATCCTGAAAAGCGTTTCCAACCCCACTTACAAGTAAAACTAGCTAAAATGTGCCTGGCTGCTCTTCACTGAAAAGCTCATTCTGAGTACATTTTTGGCATACGTTTGCTCCTGCCGGGTCAGCTGAGCAGCGAATTTCTATTTAACCACCTGCTATCATGAGAGACCTCAGGGCTGCATGTTATGAGCCCAGTACTGATCCTGAAGAGCATTTCCAACCCCACTTACAAGTAAAACTAGCTAAAATGTGCCTGGCTGCTATTCACTGAAAAGCTCATTCTGTGTACATTTTTGGCATACGTTTGCTCCTACCGGATCAGCTGAGCAGCGAATTTCTATTTAACCACCTGCTTTCATGAGAGACCTCAGGGCTGCATGTTTTGAGCCCAGTACTGAGCCTGAAAAGCATTTCCAACCCCACTTACAAGTAAAACTAGCTAAAATGTGCCTGGCTGCTATTTACTGAAAAGCTCATTCTGTGTACATTTTTGGCATACGTTTGCTCCTACCGGGTCAGCTGAGCAGCGAATTTCTATTTAACCTTCTGCTTTCATGAGAGACCTCAGGGCTGCATGTTTTGAGCCCAGTACTGAGCCTGAAAAGCGTTTCCAACCCCACTTACAAGTAAAACTAGCTAAAATGTGCCTGGCTGCTATTCACTGAAAAGCTAATTCTGTGTACATTTTTGGCATACGTTTGCTCCTGCCGGGTCAGCTGAGCAGCGAATTTCTATTTAACCACCTGCTATCATGAGAGACCTCAGGGCTGCATGTTTTGAGCCCAGTACTGAGCCTGAAAAGCGTTTCCAACCCCACTTACAAGTAAAACTAGCTAAATTGTGCCTGGCTTCTCTTCACTGAAAAGCTCATTCTGAGTACATTTTTGGCATACGTTTGCTCCTGCCGGGTCAGCTGAGCAGCGAATTTCTATTTAACCCCCTGCTATCATGAGAGACCTCAGGGCTGCATGTTTTGAGCCCAGTACTGATCCTGAAAAGCGTTTCCAACCCCACTTACAAGTAAAACTAGCTAAAATGTGCCTGGCTGCTCTTCACTGAAAAGCTCATTCTGTGTACATTTTTGGCATACGTTTGCTCCTGCCGGGTCAGCTGAGCAGCGAATTTCTATTTAACCACCTGCTTTCATGAGAGACCTCAGGGCTGCATGTTTTGAGCCCAGTACTGAGCCTGAAAAGCGTTTCCAACCCCACTTACAAGTAAAACTAGCTAAAAGGTGCCTGGCTTCTCTTCACTGAAAAGCTCATTCTGAGTACATTTTTGGCATACGTTTGCTCCTGCCGGGTCAGCTGAGCAGCTAATTTCTATTTAACCACCTGCTTTCATGAGAGACCTCAGGGCTGCATGTTTTGAGCCCAGTACTGATCCTGAAAAGCGTTTCCAACCCCACTTACAAGTAAAACTAGCTAAAATGTGCCTGGCTGCTATTCACTGAAAAGCTCATTCTGAGTACATTTTTAGCATACGTTTGCTCCTACCGGGTCAGCTGAGCAGCGAATTTCTATTTAACCACCTGCTTTCATGAGAGACTTCAGGGCTGCATGTTTTGAGCCCAGTACTGAGCCTGAAAAGCGTTTCCAACCCCACTTACAAGTAAAACTACTAAAATGTGCCTGGCTGCTATGCACTGAAAAGCTCATTCTGTGTACATTTTTAGCATACGTTTGCTCCTGCCGGGTCAGCTGAGCAGCGAATTTCTAATTAACCACCTGCTATCATGAGAGACCTCAGGGCTGCATGTTTTGAGCCCAGTACTGATCCTGAAAAGCGTTTCCAACCCCACTTACAAGTAAAACTAGCTAAAATGTGCCTGGCTGCTATTCACTGAAAAGCTCATTCTGAGTACATTTTTATCATACGTTTGCTCCTGCCGGGTCAGCTGAGCAGCGAATTTCTATTTAACCACCTGCTATCATGAGCGACCTAAGGGCTGCATGTTTTGAGCCCAGTATTGAGCCTGAAAAGCGTTTCCAACCCCACTTACAAGTAAAACTAGCTAAAATGTGCCTGGCTTCTCTTCACTGAAAAGCTCATTCTGAGTACATTTTTAGCATACGTTTGCTCCTGCCGGGTCAGCTGAGCAGCGAATTTCTATTTAACCACCTGCTTTCATGAGAGACCTCAGGGCTGCATGTTTTGAGCCCAGTACTGAGCCTGAAAAGCGTTTCCAACCCCACTTACAAGTAAAACTACTAAAATGTGCCTGGCTGCTATTCACTGAAAAGCTCATTCTGTGTACATTTTTAGCATACGTTTGCTCCTGCCGGGTCAGCTGAGCAGCGAATTTCTAATTAACCACCTGCTATCATGAGAGACCTCAGGGCTGCATGTTTTGAGCCCAGTACTGATCCTGAAAAGCGTTTCCAACCCCACTTACAAGTAAAACTAGCTAAAATGTGCCTGGCTGCTATTCACTGAAAAGCTCATTCTGAGTACATTTTTATCATACGTTTGCTCCTGCCGGGTCAGCTGAGCAGCGAATTTCTATTTAACCACCTGCTATCATGAGCGACCTAAGGGCTACATGTTTTGAGCCCAGTATTGAGCCTGAAAAGCGTTTCCAACCCCACTTACAAGTAAAACTAGCTAAAATGTGCCTGGGTTCTCTTCACTGAAAAGCTCATTCTGAGTACATTTTTAGCATACGTTTGCTCCTGCCAGGTCAGCTGAGCAGCGAATTTCTATTTAACCACCTGCTATCATGAGAGACCCCAGGGCTGCATGTTTTGATTCCAGTATTGATCCTGAAAAGCGTTTCCAACCCCACTTACAAGTAAAACTAGCTAAAATGTGCCTGGCTGCTATTCACTGAAAAGCTCATTCTGTGTACATTTTTGGCATACGTTTGCTCCTACCGGGTCAGCTGAGCAGCGAATTTCTATTTAACCACCTGCTTTCATGAGAGACCTCAGGGCTGCATGTTTTGAGCCCAGTACTGAGCCTGAAAAGCATTTCCAACCCCACTTACAAGTAAAACTAGCTAAAATGTGCCTGGCTGCTATTTACTGAAAAGCTCATTCTGTGTACATTTTTGGCATACGTTTGCTCCTACCGGGTCAGCTGAGCAGCGAATTTCTATTTAACCACCTGCTATCATGAGAGACCTCAGGGCTGCATGTTTTGAGCCCAGTACTGATCCTGAAAAGCGTTTCCAACCCCACTTACAAGTAAAACTAGCTAAAATGTGCCTGGCTGCTATTCACTGAAAAGCTAATTCTGTGTACATTTTTGGCATACATTTGCTCCTGCCGGGTCAGCTGAGCAGCGAATTTCTATTTAACCACCTGCTATCATGAGAGACCTCAGGGCTGCATGTTTTGAGCCCAGTACTGAGCCTGAAAAGCGTTTCCAACCCCACTTACAAGTAAAAGTAGCTAAAATGTGCCTGGCTTCTCTTCACTGAAAAGCTCATTCTGAGTACATTTTTAGCATACGTTTGCTCCTGCCGGGTCAGCTGAGCAGCGAATTTCTATTTAACCACCTGCTATCATGAGAGACCCCAGGGCTGCATGTTTTGATTCCAGTATTGATCCTGAAAAGCGTTTCCAACCCCACTTACAAGTAAAACTAGCTAAAATGTGCCTGGCTGCTATTCACTGAAAAGCTCATTCTGTGTAACTTTTTGGCATACGTTTGCTCCTACCGGGTCAGCTGAGCAGCGAATTTCTATTTAACCACCTGCTTTCATGAGAGACCTCAGGGCTGCATGTTTTGAGCCCAGTACTGAGCCTGAAAAGCGTTTCCACCCACTTACAAGTAAAACTAGCTAAAATGTGCCTGGCTTCTCTTCACTGAAAAGCTCATTCTGAGTACATTTTTGGCATACGTTTGCTCCTGCCGGGTCAGCTGAGCAGCGAATTTCTATTTAACCACCTGCTATCATGAGAGACCTCAGGGCTGCATGTTTTGAGCCCAGTACTGATCCTGAAAAGCGTTTCCAACCCCACTTACAAGTAAAACTAGCTAAAATGTGCCTGGCTGCTCTTCACTGAAAAGCTCATTCTGAGTACATTTTTGGCATACGTTTGCTCCTGCCGGGTCAGCTGAGCAGCGAATTTCTATTTAACCACCTGCTATCATGAGAGACCTCAGGGCTGCATGTTATGAGCCCAGTACTGATCCTGAAGAGCATTTCCAACCCCACTTACAAGTAAAACTAGCTAAAATGTGCCTGGCTGCTATTCACTGAAAAGCTCATTCTGTGTACATTTTTGGCATACGTTTGCTCCTACCGGATCAGCTGAGCAGCGAATTTCTATTTAACCACCTGCTTTCATGAGAGACCTCAGGGCTGCATGTTTTGAGCCCAGTACTGAGCCTGAAAAGCATTTCCAACCCCACTTACAAGTAAAACTAGCTAAAATGTGCCTGGCTGCTATTTACTGAAAAGCTCATTCTGTGTACATTTTTGGCATACGTTTGCTCCTACCGGGTCAGCTGAGCAGCGAATTTCTATTTAACCACCTGCTTTCATGAGAGACCTCAGGGCTGCATGTTTTGAGCCCAGTACTGAGCCTGAAAAGCGTTTCCAACCCCACTTACAAGTAAAACTAGCTAAAATGTGCCTGGCTGCTATTCACTGAAAAGCTAATTCTGTGTACATTTTTGGCATACGTTTGCTCCTGCCGGGTCAGCTGAGCAGCGAATTTCTATTTAACCACCTGCTATCATGAGAGACCTCAGGGCTGCATGTTTTGAGCCCAGTACTGAGCCTGAAAAGCGTTTCCAACCCCACTTACAAGTAAAACTAGCTAAAATGTGCCTGGCTTCTCTTCACTGAAAAGCTCATTCTGAGTAAATTTTTGGCATACGTTTGCTCCTGCCGGGTCAGCTGAGCAGCAAATTTCTATTTAACCCCCTGCTATCATGAGAGACCTCAGGGCTGCATGTTTTGAGCCCAGTACTGATCCTGAAAAGCGTTTCCAACCCCACTTACAAGTAAAACTAGCTAAAATGTGCCTGGCTGCTCTTCACTGAAAAGCTCATTCTGTGTACATTTTTGGCATACGTTTGCTCCTGCCGGGTCAGTTGAGCAGCGAATTTCTATTTAACCACCTGCTTTCATGAGAGACCTCAGGGCTGCATGTTTTGAGCCCAGTACTGAGCCTGAAAAGCGTTTCCAACCCCACTTACAAGTAAAACTAGCTAAAAGGTGCCTGGCTTCTCTTCACTGAAAAGCTCATTCTGAGTACATTTTTGGCATACGTTTGCTCCTGCCGGGTCAGCTGAGCAGCAAATTTCTATTTAACCACCTGCTATCATGAGCGACCTAAGGGCTGCATGTTTTGAGCCCAGTATTGAGCCTGAAAAGCGTTTCCAACCCCACTTACAAGTAAAACTAGCTAAAATGTGCCTGGCTTCTCTTCACTGAAAAGCTCATTCTGAGTACATTTTTAGCATACGTTTGCTCCTGCCGGGTCAGCTGAGCAGCGAATTTCTATTTAACCACCTGCTATCATGAGAGACCCCAGGGCTGCATGTTTTGATTCCAGTATTGATCCTGAAAAGCGTTTCCAACCCCACTTACAAGTAAAACTAGCTAAAATGTGCCTGGCTGCTATTCACTGAAAAGCTCATTCTGTGTACATTTTTGGCATACGTTTGCTCCTACCGGGTCAGCTGAGCAGCGAATTTCTATTTAACCACCTGCTTTCATGAGAGACCTCAGGGCTGCATGTTTTGAGCCCAGTACTGAGCCTGAAAAGCATTTCCAACCCCACTTACGAGTAAAACTAGCTAAAATGTGCCTGGCTGCTATTTACTGAAAAGCTCATTCTGTGTACATTTTTGGCATACGTTTGCTCCTACCGGGTCAGCTGAGCAGCGAATTTCTATTTAACCACCTGCTATCATGAGAGACCTCAGGGCTGCATGTTTTGAGCCCAGTACTGATCCTGAAAAGCGTTTCCAACCCCACTTACAAGTAAAACTAGCTAAAATGTGCCTGGCTGCTATTCACTGAAAAGCTAATTCTGTGTACATTTTTGGCATACATTTGCTCCTGCCGGGTCAGCTGAGCAGCGAATTTCTATTTAACCACCTGCTATCATGAGAGACCTCAGGGCTGCATGTTTTGAGCCCAGTACTGAGCCTGAAAAGCGTTTCCAACCCCACTTACAAGTAAAACTAGCTAAAATGTGCCTGGCTTCTCTTCACTGAAAAGCTCATTCTGAGTACATTTTTGGCATACGTTTGCTCCTGCCGGGTCAGCTGAGCAGCGAATTTCTATTTAACCCCCTGCTATCATGAGAGACCTCAGGGCTGCATGTTTTGAGCCCAGTACTGAGCCTGAAAAGCGTTTCCAACCCCAATTACAAGTAAAAGTAGCTAAAATGTGCCTGGCTTCTCTTCACTGAAAAGCTCATTCTGAGTACATTTTTAGCATACATTTGCTCCTGCCGGGTCAGCTGAGCAGCGAATTTCTATTTAACCACCTGCTATCATGAGAGACCCCAGGGCTGCATGTTTTGATTCCAGTATTGATCCTGAAAAGCGTTTCCAACCCCACTTACAAGTAAAACTAGCTAAAATGTGCCTGGCTGCTATTCACTGAAAAGCTCATTCTGTGTAACTTTTTGGCATACGTTTGCTCCTACCGGGTCAGCTGAGCAGCGAATTTCTATTTAACCACCTGCTTTCATGAGAGACCTCAGGGCTGCATGTTTTGAGCCCAGTACTGAGCCTGAAAAGCGTTTCCACCCACTTACAAGTAAAACTAGCTAAAATGTCCCTGGCTTCTCTTCACTGAAAAGCTCATTCTGAGTACATTTTTGGCATACGTTTGCTCCTGCCGGGTCAGCTGAGCAGCGAATTTCTATTTAACCACCTGCTATCATGAGAGACCTCAGGGCTGCATGTTTTGAGCCCAGTACTGATCCTGAAAAGCGTTTCCAACCCCACTTACAAGTAAAACTAGCTAAAATGTGCCTGGCTGCTATTCACTGAAAAGCTCATTCTGAGTACATTTTTAGCATACGTTTGCTCCTACCGGGTCAGCTGAGCAGCAAATTTCTATTTAACCACCTGCTTTCATGAGAGACCTCAGGGCTGCATGTTTTGAGCCCAGTACTGAGCCTGAAAAGCGTTTCCAACCCCACTTACAAGTAAAACTAGCTAAAATGTGCCTGGCTGCTATTCACTGAAAAGCTAATTCTGTGTACATTTTTGGCATACATTTGCTCCTGCCGGGTCAGCTGAGCAGCGAATTTCTATTTAACCACCTGCTATCATGAGAGACCTCAGGGCTGCATGTTTTGAGCCCAGTACTGAGCCTGAAAAGCGTTTCCAACCCCACTTACAAGTAAAACTAGCTAAAATGTGCCTGGCTTCTCTTCACTGAAAAGCTCATTCTGAGTACATTTTTGGCATACGTTTGCTCCTGCCGGGTCAGCTGAGCAGCGAATTTCTATTTAACCCCCTGCTATCATGAGAGACCTCAGGGCTGCATGTTTTGAGCCCAGTACTGAGCCTGAAAAGCGTTTCCAACCCCAATTACAAGTAAAAGTAGCTAAAATGTTCCTGGCTTCTCTTCACTGAAAAGCTCATTCTGAGTACATTTTTAGCATACGTTTGCTCCTGCCGGGTCAGCTGAGCAGCGAATTTCTATTTAACCACCTGCTATCATGAGAGACCCCAGGGCTGCATGTTTTGATTCCAGTATTGATCCTGAAAAGCGTTTCCAACCCCACTTACAAGTAAAACTAGCTAAAATGTGCCTGGCTGCTATTCACTGAAAAGCTCATTCTGTGTAACTTTTTGGCATACGTTTGCTCCTACCGGGTCAGCTGAACAGCGAATTTCTATTTAACCACCTGCTTTCATGAGAGACCTCAGGGCTGCATGTTTTGAGCCCAGTACTGAGCCTGAAAAGCGTTTCCACCCACTTACAAGTAAAACTAGCTAAAATGTGCCTGGCTTCTCTTCACTGAAAAGCTCATTCTGAGTACATTTTTGGCATACGTTTGCTCCTACCGGGTCAGCTGAGCAGCGAATTTCTATTTAACCACCTGCTTTCATGAGAGACCTCAGGGCTGCATGTTTTGAGCCCAGTACTGAGCCTGAAAAGCGTTTCCAACCCCACTTACAAGTAAAACTAGCTAAAATGTGCCTGGCTGCTATTCACTGAAAAGCTCATTCTGTGTACATTTTTGGCATACGTTTGCTCCTACCGGATCAGCTGAGCAGCGAATTTCTATTTAACCACCTGCTTTCATGAGAGACCTCAGGGCTGCATGTTTTGAGCCCAGTACTGAGCCTGAAAAGAATTTCCAACCCCACTTACAAGTAAAACTAGCTAAAATGTGCCTGGCTGCTATTTACTGAAAAGCTCATTCTGTGTACATTTTTGGCATACGTTTGCTCCTACCGGGTCAGCTGAGCAGCGAATTTCTATTTAACCTTCTGCTTTCATGAGAGACCTCAGGGCTGCATGTTTTGAGCCCAGTACTGAGCCCGAAAAGCGTTTCCAACCCCACTTACAAGTAAAACTAGCTAAAATGTGCCTGGCTGCTATTCACTGAAAAGCTAATTCTGTGTACATTTTTGGCATACATTTGCTCCTGCCGGGTCAGCTGAGCAGCGAATTTCTATTTAACCACCTGCTATCATGAGAGACCTAAGGGCTGCATGTTTTGAGCCCAGTACTGAACCTGAAAAGCGTTTCCAACCCCACTTACAAGTAAAACTAGCTAAAATGTGCCTGGCTTCTCTTCACTGAAAAGCTCATTCTGAGTACATTTTTGGCATACGTTTGCTCCTGCCGGGTCAGCTGAGCAGCGAATTTCTATTTAACCCCCTGCTATCATGAGAGACCTCAGGGCTGCATGTTTTGAGCCCAGTACTGATCCTGAAAAGCGTTTCCAACCCCACTTACAAGTAAAACTAGCTAAAATGTGCCTGGCTGCTCTTCACTGAAAAGCTCATTCTGTGTACATTTTTGGCATACGTTTGCTCCTGCCGGGTCAGCTGAGCAGCGAATTTCTATTTAACCACCTGCTTTCATGAGAGACCTCAGGGCTGCATGTTTTGAGCCCAGTACTGAGCCTGAAAAGCGTTTCCAACCCCACTTACAAGTAAAACTAGCTAAAAGGTGCCTGGCTTCTCTTCACTGAAAAGCTCATTCTGAGTACATTTTTGGCATACGTTTGCTCCTGCCGGGTCAGCTGAGCAGCTAATTTCTATTTAACCACCTGCTTTCATGAGAGACCTCAGGGCTGCATGTTTTGAGCCCAGTACTGATCCTGAAAAGCGTTTCCAACCCCACTTACAAGTAAAACTAGCTAAAATGTGCCTGGCTGCTATTCACTGAAAAGCTCATTCTGAGTACATTTTTAGCATACATTTGCTCCTACCGGGTCAGCTGAGCAGCGAATTTCTATTTAACCACCTGCTTTCATGAGAGACCTCAGGGCTGCATGTTTTGAGCCCAGTACTGAGCCTGAAAAGCGTTTCCAACCCCACTTACAAGTAAAACTACTAAAATGTGCCTGGCTGCTATGCACTGAAAAGCTCATTCTGTGTACATTTTTAGCATACGTTTGCTCCTGCCGGGTCAGCTGAGCAGCGAATTTCTAATTAACCACCTGCTATCATGAGAGACCTCAGGGCTGCATGTTTTGAGCCCAGTACTGATCCTGAAAAGCGTTTCCAACCCCACTTACAAGTAAAACTAGCTAAAATGTGCCTGGCTGCTATTCACTGAAAAGCTCATTCTGAGTACATTTTTATCATACGTTTGCTCCTGCCGGGTCAGCTGAGCAGCGAATTTCTATTTAACCACCTGCTATCATGAGCGACCTAAGGGCTGCATGTTTTGAGCCCATTATTGAGCCTGAAAAGCGTTTCCAACCCCACTTACAAGTAAAACTAGCTAAAATGTGCCTGGCTTCTCTTCACTGAAAAGCTCATTCTGAGTACATTTTTAGCATACGTTTGCTCCTGCCGGGTCAGCTGAGCAGCGAATTTCTATTTAACCACCTGCTTTCATGAGAGACCTCAGGGCTGCATGTTTTGAGCCCAGTACTGAGCCTGAAAAGCGTTTCCAACCCCACTTACAAGTAAAACTACTAAAATGTGCCTGGCTGCTATTCACTGAAAAGCTCATTCTGTGTACATTTTTAGCATACGTTTGCTCCTGCCGGGTCAGCTGAGCAGCGAATTTCAAATTAACCACCTGCTATCATGAGAGACCTCAGGGCTGCATGTTTTGAGCCCAGTACTGATCCTGAAAAGCGTTTCCAACCCCACTTACAAGTAAAACTAGCTAAAATGTGCCTGGCTGCTATTCACTGAAAAGCTCATTCTGAGTACATTTTTATCATACGTTTGCTCCTGCCGGGTCAGCTGAGCAGCGAATTTCTATTTAACCACCTGCTATCATGAGCGACCTAAGGGCTGCATGTTTTGAGCCCAGTATTGAGCCTGAAAAGCGTTTCCAACCCCACTTACAAGTAAAACTAGCTAAAATGTGCCTGGCTTCTCTTCACTGAAAAGCTCATTCTGAGTACATTTTTAGCATACGTTTGCTCCTGCCAGGTCAGCTGAGCAGCGAATTTCTATTTAACCACCTGCTATCATGAGAGACCCCAGGGCTGCATGTTTTGATTCCAGTATTGATCCTGAAAAGCGTTTCCAACCCCACTTACAAGTAAAACTAGCTAAAATGTGCCTGGCTGCTATTCACTGAAAAGCTCATTCTGTGTACATTTTTGGCATACGTTTGCTCCTACCGGGTCAGCTGAGCAGCGAATTTCTATTTAACCACCTGCTTTCATGAGAGACCTCAGGGCTGCATGTTTTGAGCCCAGTACTGAGCCTGAAAAGCATTTCCAACCCCACTTACAAGTAAAACTAGCTAAAATGTGCCTGGCTGCTATTTACTGAAAAGCTCATTCTGTGTACATTTTTGGCATACGTTTGCTCCTACCGGGTCAGCTGAGCAGCGAATTTCTATTTAACCACCTGCTATCATGAGAGACCTCAGGGCTGCATGTTTTGAGCCCAGTACTGATCCTGAAAAGCGTTTCCAACCCCACTTACAAGTAAAACTAGCTAAAATGTGCCTGGCTGCTATTCACTGAAAAGCTAATTCTGTGTACATTTTTGGCATACATTTGCTCCTGCCGGGTCAGCTGAGCAGCGAATTTCTATTTAACCACCTGCTATCATGAGAGACCTCAGGGCTGCATGTTTTGAGCCCAGTACTGAGCCTGAAAAGCGTTTCCAACCCCACTTACAAGTAAAAGTAGCTAAAATGTGCCTGGCTTCTCTTCACTGAAAAGCTCATTCTGAGTACATTTTTAGCATACGTTTGCTCCTGCCGGGTCAGCTGAGCAGCGAATTTCTATTTAACCACCTGCTATCATGAGAGACCCCAGGGCTGCATGTTTTGATTCCAGTATTGATCCTGAAAAGCGTTTCCAACCCCACTTACAAGTAAAACTAGCTAAAATGTGCCTGGCTGCTATTCACTGAAAAGCTCATTCTGTGTAACTTTTTGGCATACGTTTGCTCCTACCGGGTCAGCTGAGCAGCGAATTTCTATTTAACCACCTGCTTTCATGAGAGACCTCAGGGCTGCATGTTTTGAGCCCAGTACTGAGCCTGAAAAGCGTTTCCACCCACTTACAAGTAAAACTAGCTAAAATGTGCCTGGCTTCTCTTCACTGAAAAGCTCATCTGAGTACATTTTTGGCATACGTTTGCTCCTGCCGGGTCAGCTGAGCAGCGAATTTCTATTTAACCACCTGCTATCATGAGAGACCTCAGGGCTGCATGTTTTGAGCCCAGTACTGATCCTGAAAAGCGTTTCCAACCCCACTTACAAGTAAAACTAGCTAAAATGTGCCTGGCTGCTCTTCACTGAAAAGCTCATTCTGAGTACATTTTTGGCATACGTTTGCTCCTGCCGGGTCAGCTGAGCAGCGAATTTCTATTTAACCACCTGCTATCATGAGAGACCTCAGGGCTGCATGTTATGAGCCCAGTACTGAGCCTGAAGAGCATTTCCAACCCCACTTACAAGTAAAACTAGCTAAAATGTGCCTGGCTGCTATTTACTGAAAAGCTCATTCTGTGTACATTTTTGGCATACGTTTGCTCCTACCGGGTCAGCTGAGCAGCGAATTTCTATTTAACCACCTGCTTTCATGAGAGACCTCAGGGCTGCATGTTTTGAGCCCAGTACTGAGCCTGAAAAGCGTTTCCAACCCCACTTACAAGTAAAACTAGCTAAAATGTGCCTGGCTGCTATTCACTGAAAAGCTAATTCTGTGTACATTTTTGGCATACGTTTGCTCCTGCCGGGTCAGTTGAGCAGCGAATTTCTATTTAACCACCTGCTTTCATGAGAGACCTCAGGGCTGCATGTTTTGAGCCCAGTACTGAGCCTGAAAAGCATTTCCAACCCCACTTACAAGTAAAACTAGCTAAAAGGTGCCTGGCTTCTCTTCACTGAAAAGCTCATTCTGAGTACATTTTTGGCATACGTTTGCTCCTGCCGGGTCAGCTGAGCAGCAAATTTCTATTTAACCACCTGCTATCATGAGCGACCTAAGGGCTGCATGTTTTGAGCCCAGTATTGAGCCTGAAAAGCGTTTCCAACCCCACTTACAAGTAAAACTAGCTAAAATGTGCCTGGCTTCTCTTCACTGAAAAGCTCATTCTGAGTACATTTTTAGCATACGTTTGCTCCTGCCGGGTCAGCTGAGCAGCGAATTTCTATTTAACCACCTGCTATCATGAGAGACCCCAGGGCTGCATGTTTTGATTCCAGTATTGATCCTGAAAAGCGTTTCCAACCCCACTTACAAGTAAAACTAGCTAAAATGTGCCTGGCTGCTATTCACTGAAAAGCTCATTCTGTGTACATTTTTGGCATACGTTTGCTCCTACCGGGTCAGCTGAGCAGCGAATTTCTATTTAACCACCTGCTTTCATGAGAGACCTCAGGGCTGCATGTTTTGAGCCCATTACTGAGCCTGAAAAGCATTTCCAACCCCACTTACGAGTAAAACTAGCTAAAATGTGCCTGGCTGCTATTTACTGAAAAGCTCATTCTGTGTACATTTTTGGCATACGTTTGCTCCTACCGGGTCAGCTGAGCAGCGAATTTCTATTTAACCACCTGCTATCATGAGAGACCTCAGGGCTGCATGTTTTGAGCCCAGTACTGATCCTGAAAAGCGTTTCCAACCCCACTTACAAGTAAAACTAGCTAAAATGTGCCTGGCTGCTATTCACTGAAAAGCTAATTCTGTGTACATTTTTGGCATACATTTGCTCCTGCCGGGTCAGCTGAGCAGCGAATTTCTATTTAACCACCTGCTATCATGAGAGACCTCAGGGCTGCATGTTTTGAGCCCAGTACTGAGCCTGAAAAGCGTTTCCAACCCCACTTACAAGTAAAACTAGCTAAAATGTGCCTGGCTTCTCTTCACTGAAAAGCTCATTCTGAGTACATTTTTGGCATACGTTTGCTCCTGCCGGGTCAGCTGAGCAGCGAATTTCTATTTAACCCCCTGCTATCATGAGAGACCTCAGGGCTGCATGTTTTGAGCCCAGTACTGAGCCTGAAAAGCGTTTCCAACCCCAATTACAAGTAAAAGTAGCTAAAATGTGCCTGGCTTCTCTTCACTGAAAAGCTCATTCTGAGTACATTTTTAGCATACGTTTGCTCCTGCCGGGTCAGCTGAGCAGCGAATTTCTATTTAACCACCTGCTATCATGAGAGACCCCAGGGCTGCATGTTTTGATTCCAGTATTGATCCTGAAAAGCGTTTCCAACCCCACTTACAAGTAAAACTAGCTAAAATGTGCCTGGCTGCTATTCACTGAAAAGCTCATTCTGTGTAACTTTTTGGCATACGTTTGCTCCTACCGGGTCAGCTGAGCAGCGAATTTCTATTTAACCACCTGCTTTCATGAGAGACCTCAGGGCTGCATGTTTTGAGCCCAGTACTGAGCCTGAAAAGCGTTTCCACCCACTTACAAGTAAAACTAGCTAAAATGTGCCTGGCTTCTCTTCACTGAAAAGCTCATTCTGAGTACATTTTTGGCATACGTTTGCTCCTGCCGGGTCAGCTGAGCAGCGAATTTCTATTTAACCACCTGCTATCATGAGAGACCTCAGGGCTGCATGTTTTGAGCCCAGTACTGATCCTGAAAAGCGTTTCCAACCCCACTTACAAGTAAAACTAGCTAAAATGTGCCTGGCTGCTATTCACTGAAAAGCTCATTCTGAGTACATTTTTAGCATACGTTTGCTCCTACCGGGTCAGCTGAGCAGCAAATTTCTATTTAACCACCTGCTTTCATGAGAGACCTCAGGGCTGCATGTTTTGAGCCCAGTACTGAGCCTGAAAAGCGTTTCCAACCCCACTTACAAGTAAAACTAGCTAAAATGTGCCTGGCTGCTATTCACTGAAAAGCTAATTCTGTGTACATTTTTGGCATACATTTGCTCCTGCCGGGTCAGCTGAGCAGCGAATTTCTATTTAACCACCTGCTATCATGAGAGACCTCAGGGCTGCATGTTTTGAGCCCAGTACTGAGCCTGAAAAGCGTTTCCAACCCCACTTACAAGTAAAACTAGCTAAAATGTGCCTGGCTTCTCTTCACTGAAAAGCTCATTCTGAGTACATTTTTGGCATACGTTTGCTCCTGCCGGGTCAGCTGAGCAGCGAAATTCTATTTAACCCCCTGCTATCATGAGAGACCTCAGGGCTGCATGTTTTGAGCCCAGTACTGAGCCTGAAAAGCGTTTCCAACCCCAATTACAAGTAAAAGTAGCTAAAATGTGCCTGGCTTCTCTTCACTGAAAAGCTCATTCTGAGTACATTTTTAGCATACGTTTGCTCCTGCCGGGTCAGCTGAGCAGCGAATTTCTATTTAACCACCTGCTATCATGAGAGACCCCAGGGCTGCATGTTTTGATTCCAGTATTGATCCTGAAAAGCGTTTCCAACCCCACTTACAAGTAAAACTAGCTAAAATGTGCCTGGCTGCTATTCACTGAAAAGCTCATTCTGTGTAACTTTTTGGCATACGTTTGCTCCTACCGGGTCAGCTGAGCAGCGAATTTCTATTTAACCACCTGCTATCATGAGAGACCTCAGGGCTGCATGTTTTGAGCCCAGTACTGAGCCTGAAAAGC
This sequence comes from Lissotriton vulgaris, assembly GCF_964263255.1. Lineage (NCBI taxonomy): Eukaryota > Metazoa > Chordata > Amphibia > Caudata > Salamandridae > Lissotriton > Lissotriton vulgaris. The sequence goes on along the minus strand of NW_028243347.1, from coordinate 476,706 downwards.
GTTTCCACCCACTTACAAGTAAAACTAGCTAAAATGTGCCTGGCTTCTCTTCACTGAAAAGCTCATTCTGAGTACATTTTTGGCATACGTTTGCTCCTGCCGGGTCAGCTGAGCAGCGAATTTCTATTTAACCACCTGCTATCATGAGAGACCTCAGGGCTGCATGTTTTGAGCCCAGTACTGATCCTGAAAAGCGTTTCCAACCCCACTTACAAGTAAAACTAGCTAAAATGTGCCTGGCTGCTATTCACTGAAAAGCTCATTCTGAGTACATTTTTAGCATACGTTTGCTCCTACCGGGTCAGCTGAGCAGCGAATTTCTATTTAACCACCTGCTTTCATGAGAGACCTCAGGGCTGCATGTTTTGAGCCCAGTACTGAGCCTGAAAAGCGTTTCCAACCCCACTTACAAGTAAAACTACTAAAATGTGCCTGGCTGCTATTCACTGAAAAGCTCATTCTGTGTACATTTTTAGCATACGTTTGCTCCTGCCGGGTCAGCTGAGCAGCGAATTTCTAATTAACCACCTGCTATCATGAGAGACCTCAGGGCTGCATGTTTTGAGCCCAGTACTGAGCCTGAAAAGCGTTTCCAACCCCACTTACAAGTAAAACTAGCTAAAATGTGCCTGGCTGCTATTCACTGAAAAGCTCATTCTGTGTACATTTTTGGCATACGTTTGCTCCTACCGGGTCAGCTGAGCAGCAAATTTCTATTTAACCACCTGCTTTCATGAGAGACCTCAGGGCTGCATGTTTTGAGCCCATTACTGAGCCTGAAAAGCATTTCCAACCCCACTTACGAGTAAAACTAGCTAAAATGTGCCTGGCTGCTATTTACTGAAAAGCTCATTCTGTGTACATTTTTGGCATACGTTTGCTCCTACCGGGTCAGCTGAGCAGCGAATTTCTATTTAACCACCTGCTATCATGAGAGACCTCAGGGCTGCATGTTTTGAGCCCAGTACTGATCCTGAAAAGCGTTTCCAACCCCACTTACAAGTAAAACTAGCTAAAATGTGCCTGGCTGCTATTCACTGAAAAGCTAATTCTGTGTACATTTTTGGCATACATTTGCTCCTGCCGGGTCAGCTGAGCAGCGAATTTCTATTTAACCACCTGCTATCATGAGAGACCGCAGGGCTGCATGTTTTGAGCCCAGTACTGAGCCTGAAAAGCGTTTCCAACCCCACTTACAAGTAAAACTAGCTAAAATGTGCCTGGCTTCTCTTCACTGAAAAGCTCATTCTGAGTACATTTTTGGCATACGTTTGCTCCTGCCGGGTCAGCTGAGCAGCGAATTTCTATTTAACCCCCTGCTATCATGAGAGACCTCAGGGCTGCATGTTTTGAGCCCAGTACTGAGCCTGAAAAGCGTTTCCAACCCCAATTACAAGTAAAAGTAGCTAAAATGTGCCTGGCTTCTCTTCACTGAAAAGCTCATTCTGAGTACATTTTTAGCATACGTTTGCTCCTGCCGGGTCAGCTGAGCAGCGAATTTCTATTTAACCACCTGCTATCATGAGAGACCCCAGGGCTGCATGTTTTGATTCCAGTATTGATCCTGAAAAGCGTTTCCAACCCCACTTACAAGTAAAACTAGCTAAAATGTGCCTGGCTGCTATTCACTGAAAAGCTCATTCTGTGTAACTTTTTGGCATACGTTTGCTCCTACCGGGTCAGCTGAGCAGCGAATTTCTATTTAACCACCTGCTTTCATGAGAGACCTCAGGGCTGCATGTTTTGAGCCCAGTACTGAGCCTGAAAAGCGTTTCCACCCACTTACAAGTAAAACTAGCTAAAATGTGCCTGGCTTCTCTTCACTGAAAAGCTCATTCTGAGTACATTTTTGGCATACGTTTGCTCCTGCCGGGTCAGCTGAGCAGCGAATTTCTATTTAACCACCTGCTATCATGAGAGACCTCAGGGCTGCATGTTTTGAGCCCAGTACTGATCCTGAAAAGCGTTTCCAACCCCACTTACAAGTAAAACTAGCTAAAATGTGCCTGGCTGCTATTCACTGAAAAGCTCATTCTGAGTACATTTTTAGCATACGTTTGCTCCTACCGGGTCAGCTGAGCAGCAAATTTCTATTTAACCACCTGCTTTCATGAGAGACCTCAGGGCTGCATGTTTTGAGCCCAGTACTGAGCCTGAAAAGCGTTTCCAACCCCACTTACAAGTAAAACTAGCTAAAATGTGCCTGGCTGCTATTCACTGAAAAGCTAATTCTGTGTACATTTTTGGCATACATTTGCTCCTGCCGGGTCAGCTGAGCAGCGAATTTCTATTTAACCACCTGCTATCATGAGAGACCTCAGGGCTGCATGTTTTGAGCCCAGTACTGAGCCTGAAAAGCGTTTCCAACCCCACTTACAAGTAAAACTAGCTAAAATGTGCCTGGCTTCTCTTCACTGAAAAGCTCATTCTGAGTACATTTTTGGCATACGTTTGCTCCTGCCGGGTCAGCTGAGCAGCGAAATTCTATTTAACCCCCTGCTATCATGAGAGACCTCAGGGCTGCATGTTTTGAGCCCAGTACTGAGCCTGAAAAGCGTTTCCAACCCCAATTACAAGTAAAAGTAGCTAAAATGTGCCTGGCTTCTCTTCACTGAAAAGCTCATTCTGAGTACATTTTTAGCATACGTTTGCTCCTGCCGGGTCAGCTGAGCAGCGAATTTCTATTTAACCACCTGCTATCATGAGAGACCCCAGGGCTGCATGTTTTGATTCCAGTATTGATCCTGAAAAGCGTTTCCAACCCCACTTACAAGTAAAACTAGCTAAAATGTGCCTGGCTGCTATTCACTGAAAAGCTCATTCTGTGTAACTTTTTGGCATACGTTTGCTCCTACCGGGTCAGCTGAGCAGCGAATTTCTATTTAACCACCTGCTATCATGAGAGACCTCAGGGCTGCATGTTTTGAGCCCAGTACTGAGCCTGAAAAGCGTTTCCACCCACTTACAAGTAAAACTAGCTAAAATGTGCCTGGCTTCTCTTCACTGAAAAGCTCATTCTGAGTACATTTTTGGCATACGTTTGCTCCTGCCGGGTCAGCTGAGCAGCGAATTTCTATTTAACCACCTGCTATCATGAGAGACCTCAGGGCTGCATGTTTTGAGCCCAGTACTGATCCTGAAAAGCGTTTCCAACCCCACTTACAAGTAAAACTAGCTAAAATGTGCCTGGCTGCTATTCACTGAAAAGCTCATTCTGAGTACATTTTTAGCATACGTTTGCTCCTACCGGGTCAGCTGAGCAGCGAATTTCTATTTAACCACCTGCTTTCATGAGAGACCTCAGGGCTGCATGTTTTGAGCCCAGTACTGAGCCTGAAAAGCGTTTCCAACCCCACTTACAAGTAAAACTACTAAAATGTGCCTGGCTGCTATTCACTGAAAAGCTCATTCTGTGTACATTTTTAGCATACGTTTGCTCCTGCCGGGTCAGCTGAGCAGCGAATTTCTAATTAACCACCTGCTATCATGAGAGACCTCAGGGCTGCATGTTTTGAGCCCAGTACTGAGCCTGAAAAGCGTTTCCAACCCCACTTACAAGTAAAACTAGCTAAAATGTGCCTGGCTGCTATTCACTGAAAAGCTCATTCTGTGTACATTTTTGGCATACGTTTGCTCCTACCGGGTCAGCTGAGCAGCGAATTTCTATTTAACCACCTGCTTTCATGAGAGACCTCAGGGCTGCATGTTTTGAGCCCATTACTGAGCCTGAAAAGCATTTCCAACCCCACTTACGAGTAAAACTAGCTAAAATGTGCCTGGCTGCTATTTACTGAAAAGCTCATTCTGTGTACATTTTTGGCATACGTTTGCTCCTACCGGGTCAGCTGAGCAGCGAATTTCTATTTAACCACCTGCTATCATGAGAGACCTCAGGGCTGCATGTTTTGAGCCCAGTACTGATCCTGAAAAGCGTTTCCAACCCCACTTACAAGTAAAACTAGCTAAAATGTGCCTGGCTGCTATTCACTGAAAAGCTAATTCTGTGTACATTTTTGGCATACATTTGCTCCTGCCGGGTCAGCTGAGCAGCGAATTTCTATTTAACCACCTGCTATCATGAGAGACCGCAGGGCTGCATGTTTTGAGCCCAGTACTGAGCCTGAAAAGCGTTTCCAACCCCACTTACAAGTAAAACTAGCTAAAATGTGCCTGGCTTCTCTTCACTGAAAAGCTCATTCTGAGTACATTTTTGGCATACGTTTGCTCCTGCCGGGTCAGCTGAGCAGCGAATTTCTATTTAACCCCCTGCTATCATGAGAGACCTCAGGGCTGCATGTTTTGAGCCCAGTACTGAGCCTGAAAAGCGTTTCCAACCCCAATTACAAGTAAAAGTAGCTAAAATGTGCCTGGCTTCTCTTCACTGAAAAGCTCATTCTGAGTACATTTTTAGCATACGTTTGCTCCTGCCGGGTCAGCTGAGCAGCGAATTTCTATTTAACCACCTGCTATCATGAGAGACCCCAGGGCTGCATGTTTTGATTCCAGTATTGATCCTGAAAAGCGTTTCCAACCCCACTTACAAGTAAAACTAGCTAAAATGTGCCTGGCTGCTATTCACTGAAAAGCTCATTCTGTGTAACTTTTTGGCATACGTTTGCTCCTACCGGGTCAGCTGAGCAGCGAATTTCTATTTAACCACCTGCTTTCATGAGAGACCTCAGGGCTGCATGTTTTGAGCCCAGTACTGAGCCTGAAAAGCGTTTCCACCCACTTACAAGTAAAACTAGCTAAAATGTGCCTGGCTTCTCTTCACTGAAAAGCTCATTCTGAGTACATTTTTGGCATACGTTTGCTCCTGCCGGGTCAGCTGAGCAGCGAATTTCTATTTAACCACCTGCTATCATGAGAGACCTCAGGGCTGCATGTTTTGAGCCCAGTACTGATCCTGAAAAGCGTTTCCAACCCCACTTACAAGTAAAACTAGCTAAAATGTGCCTGGCTGCTATTCACTGAAAAGCTCATTCTGAGTACATTTTTAGCATACGTTTGCTCCTACCGGGTCAGCTGAGCAGCAAATTTCTATTTAACCACCTGCTTTCATGAGAGACCTCAGGGCTGCTTGTTTTGAGCCCAGTACTGAGCCTGAAAAGCGTTTCCAACCCCACTTACAAGTAAAACTAGCTAAAATGTGCCTGGCTGCTATTCACTGAAAAGCTAATTCTGTGTACATTTTTGGCATACATTTGCTCCTGCCGGGTCAGCTGAGCAGCGAATTTCTATTTAACCACCTGCTATCATGAGAGACCTCAGGGCTGCATGTTTTGAGCCCAGTACTGAGCCTGAAAAGCGTTTCCAACCCCACTTACAAGTAAAACTAGCTAAAATGTGCCTGGCTTCTCTTCACTGAAAAGCTCATTCTGAGTACATTTTTGGCATACGTTTGCTCCTGCCGGGTCAGCTGAGCAGCGAAATTCTATTTAACCCCCTGCTATCATGAGAGACCTCAGGGCTGCATGTTTTGAGCCCAGTACTGAGCCTGAAAAGCGTTTCCAACCCCAATTACAAGTAAAAGTAGCTAAAATGTGCCTGGCTTCTCTTCACTGAAAAGCTCATTCTGAGTACATTTTTAGCATACGTTTGCTCCTGCCGGGTCAGCTGAGCAGCGAATTTCTATTTAACCACCTGCTATCATGAGAGACCCCAGGGCTGCATGTTTTGATTCCAGTATTGATCCTGAAAAGCGTTTCCAACCCCACTTACAAGTAAAACTAGCTAAAATGTGCCTGGCTGCTATTCACTGAAAAGCTCATTCTGTGTAACTTTTTGGCATACTTTTGCTCCTACCGGGTCAGCTGAGCAGCGAATTCCTATTTAACCACCTGCTTTCATGAGAGACCTCAGGGCTGCATGTTTTGAGCCCAGTACTGAGCCTGAAAAGCGTTTCCACCCACTTACAAGTAAAACTAGCTAAAATGTGCCTGGCTTCTCTTCACTGAAAAGCTCATTCTGAGTACATTTTTGGCATACGTTTGCTCCTGCCGGGTCAGCTGAGCAGCGAATTTCTATTTAACCACCTGCTATCATGAGAGACCTCAGGGCTGCATGTTTTGAGCCCAGTACTGATCCTGAAAAGCGTTTCCAACCCCACTTACAAGTAAAACTAGCTAAAATGTGCCTGGCTGCTATTCACTGAAAAGCTCATTCTGAGTACATTTTTAGCATACGTTTGCTCCTACCGGGTCAGCTGAGCAGCGAATTTCTATTTAACCACCTGCTTTCATGAGAGACCTCAGGGCTGCATGTTTTGAGCCCAGTACTGAGCCTGAAAAGCGTTTCCAACCCCACTTACAAGTAAAACTACTAAAATGTGCCTGGCTGCTATTCACTGAAAAGCTCATTCTGTGTACATTTTTAGCATACGTTTGCTCCTGCCGGGTCAGCTGAGCAGCGAATTTCTAATTAACCACCTGCTATCATGAGAGACCTCAGGGCTGCATGTTTTGAGCCCAGTACTGATCCTGAAAAGCGTTTCCAACCCCACTTACAAGTAAAACTAGCTAAAATGTGCCTGGCTGCTATTCACTGAAAAGCTAATTCTGTGTACATTTTTGGCATACATTTGCTCCTGCCGGGTCAGCTGAGCAGCGAATTTCTATTTAACCACCTGCTATCATGAGAGACCTCAGGGCTGCATGTTTTGAGCCCAGTACTGAGCCTGAAAAGCGTTTCCAACCCCACTTACAAGTAAAAGTAGCTAAAATGTGCCTGGCTTCTCTTCACTGAAAAGCTCATTCTGAGTACATTTTTAGCATACGTTTGCTCCTGCCGGGTCAGCTGAGCAGCGAATTTCTATTTAACCACCTGCTATCATGAGAGACCCCAGGGCTGCATGTTTTGATTCCAGTATTGATCCTGAAAAGCGTTTCCAACCCCACTTACAAGTAAAACTAGCTAAAATGTGCCTGGCTGCTATTCACTGAAAAGCTCATTCTGTGTAACTTTTTGGCATACGTTTGCTCCTACCGGGTCAGCTGAGCAGCGAATTTCTATTTAACCACCTGCTTTCATGAGAGACCTCAGGGCTGCATGTTTTGAGCCCAGTACTGAGCCTGAAAAGCGTTTCCACCCACTTACAAGTAAAACTAGCTAAAATGTGCCTGGCTGCTATTCACTGAAAAGCTCATTCTGTGTAACTTTTTGGCATACGTTTGCTCCTACCGGGTCAGCTGAGCAGCGAATTTCTATTTAACCACCTGCTTTCATGAGAGACCTCAGGGCTGCATGTTTTGAGCCCAGTACTGAGCCTGAAAAGCGTTTCCACCCACTTACAAGTAAAACTAGCTAAAATGTGCCTGGCTTCTCTTCACTGAAAAGCTCATTCTGAGTACATTTTTGGCATACGTTTGCTCCTGCCGGGTCAGCTGAGCAGCGAATTTCTATTTAACCACCTGCTATCATGAGAGACCTCAGGGCTGCATGTTTTGAGCCCAGTACTGATCCTGAAAAGCGTTTCCAACCCCACTTACAAGTAAAACTAGCTAAAATGTGCCTGGCTGCTATTCACTGAAAAGCTCATTCTGAGTACATTTTTAGCATACGTTTGCTCCTACCGGGTCAGCTGAGCAGCAAATTTCTATTTAACCACCTGCTTTCATGAGAGACCTCAGGGCTGCATGTTTTGAGCCCAGTACTGAGCCTGAAAAGCGTTTCCAACCCCACTTACAAGTAAAACTAGCTAAAATGTGCCTGGCTGCTATTCACTGAAAAGCTAATTCTGTGTACATTTTTGGCATACATTTGCTCCTGCCGGGTCAGCTGAGCAGCGAATTTCTATTTAACCACCTGCTATCATGAGAGACCTCAGGGCTGCATGTTTTGAGCCCAGTACTGAGCCTGAAAAGCGTTTCCAACCCCACTTACAAGTAAAACTAGCTAAAATGTGCCTGGCTTCTCTTCACTGAAAAGCTCATTCTGAGTACATTTTTGGCATACGTTTGCTCCTGCCGGGTCAGCTGAGCAGCGAAATTCTATTTAACCCTCTGCTATCATGAGAGACCTCAGGGCTGCATGTTTTGAGCCCAGTACTGAGCCTGAAAAGCGTTTCCAACCCCAATTACAAGTAAAAGTAGCTAAAATGTGCCTGGCTTCTCTTCACTGAAAAGCTCATTCTGAGTACATTTTTAGCATACGTTTGCTCCTGCCGGGTCAGCTGAGCAGCGAATTTCTATTTAACCACCTGCTATCATGAGAGACCCCAGGGCTGCATGTTTTGATTCCAGTATTGATCCTGAAAAGCGTTTCCAACCCCACTTACAAGTAAAACTAGCTAAAATGTGCCTGGCTGCTATTCACTGAAAAGCTCATTCTGTGTAACTTTTTGGCATACGTTTGCTCCTACCGGGTCAGCTGAGCAGCGAATTTCTATTTAACCACCTGCTATCATGAGAGACCTCAGGGCTGCATGTTTTGAGCCCAGTACTGAGCCTGAAAAGCGTTTCCACCCACTTACAAGTAAAACTAGCTAAAATGTGCCTGGCTTCTCTTCACTGAAAAGCTCATTCTGAGTACATTTTTGGCATACGTTTGCTCCTGCCGGGTCAGCTGAGCAGCGAATTTCTATTTAACCACCTGCTATCATGAGAGACCTCAGGGCTGCATGTTTTGAGCCCAGTACTGATCCTGAAAAGCGTTTCCAACCCCACTTACAAGTAAAACTAGCTAAAATGTGCCTGGCTGCTATTCACTGAAAAGCTCATTCTGAGTACATTTTTAGCATAGGTTTGCTCCTACCGGGTCAGCTGAGCAGCGAATTTCTATTTAACCACCTGCTTTCATGAGAGACCTCAGGGCTGCATGTTTTGAGCCCAGTACTGAGCCTGAAAAGCGTTTCCAACCCCACTTACAAGTAAAACTACTAAAATGTGCCTGGCTGCTATTCACTGAAAAGCTCATTCTGTGTACATTTTTAGCATACGTTTGCTCCTGCCGGGTCAGCTGAGCAGCGAATTTCTAATTAACCACCTGCTATCATGAGAGACCTCAGGGCTGCATGTTTTGAGCCCAGTACTGAGCCTGAAAAGCGTTTCCAACCCCACTTACAAGTAAAACTAGCTAAAATGTGCCTGGCTGCTATTCACTGAAAAGCTCATTCTGTGTACATTTTTGGCATACGTTTGCTCCTACCGGGTCAGCTGAGCAGCGAATTTCTATTTAACCACCTGCTTTCATGAGAGACCTCAGGGCTGCATGTTTTGAGCCCATTACTGAGCCTGAAAAGCATTTCCAACCCCACTTACGAGTAAAACTAGCTAAAATGTGCCTGGCTGCTATTTACTGAAAAGCTCATTCTGTGTACATTTTTGGCATACGTTTGCTCCTACCGGGTCAGCTGAGCAGCGAATTTCTATTTAACCACCTGCTATCATGAGAGACCTCAGGGCTGCATGTTTTGAGCCCAGTACTGATCCTGAAAAGCGTTTCCAACCCCACTTACAAGTAAAACTAGCTAAAATGTGCCTGGCTGCTATTCACTGAAAAGCTAATTCTGTGTACATTTTTGGCATACATTTGCTCCTGCCGGGTCAGCTGAGCAGCGAATTTCTATTTAACCACCTGCTATCATGAGAGACCGCAGGGCTGCATGTTTTGAGCCCAGTACTGAGCCTGAAAAGCGTTTCCAACCCCACTTACAAGTAAAACTAGCTAAAATGTGCCTGGCTTCTCTTCACTGAAAAGCTCATTCTGAGTACATTTTTGGCATACGTTTGCTCCTGCCGGGTCAGCTGAGCAGCGAATTTCTATTTAACCCCCTGCTATCATGAGAGACCTCAGGGCTGCATGTTTTGAGCCCAGTACTGAGCCTGAAAAGCGTTTCCAACCCCAATTACAAGTAAAAGTAGCTAAAATGTGCCTGGCTTCTCTTCACTGAAAAGCTCATTCTGAGTACATTTTTAGCATACGTTTGCTCCTGCCGGGTCAGCTGAGCAGCGAATTTCTATTTAACCACCTGCTATCATGAGAGACCCCAGGGCTGCATGTTTTGATTCCAGTATTGATCCTGAAAAGCGTTTCCAACCCCACTTACAAGTAAAACTAGCTAAAATGTGCCTGGCTGCTATTCACTGAAAAGCTCATTCTGTGTAACTTTTTGGCATACGTTTGCTCCTACCGGGTCAGCTGAGCAGCGAATTTCTATTTAACCACCTGCTTTCATGAGAGACCTCAGGGCTGCATGTTTTGAGCCCAGTACTGAGCCTGAAAAGCGTTTCCACCCACTTACAAGTAAAACTAGCTAAAATGTGCCTGGCTTCTCTTCACTGAAAAGCTCATTCTGAGTACATTTTTGGCATACGTTTGCTCCTGCCGGGTCAGCTGAGCAGCGAATTTCTATTTAACCACCTGCTATCATGAGAGACCTCAGGGCTGCATGTTTTGAGCCCAGTACTGATCCTGAAAAGCGTTTCCAACCCCACTTACAAGTAAAACTAGCTAAAATGTGCCTGGCTGCTATTCACTGAAAAGCTCATTCTGAGTACATTTTTAGCATACGTTTGCTCCTACCGGGTCAGCTGAGCAGCAAATTTCTATTTAACCACCTGCTTTCATGAGAGACCTCAGGGCTGCATGTTTTGAGCCCAGTACTGAGCCTGAAAAGCGTTTCCAACCCCACTTACAAGTAAAATTAGCTAAAATGTGCCTGGCTGCTATTCACTGAAAAGCTAATTCTGTGTACATTTTTGGCATACATTTGCTCCTGCCGGGTCAGCTGAGCAGCGAATTTCTATTTAACCACCTGCTATCATGAGAGACCTCAGGGCTGCATGTTTTGAGCCCAGTACTGAGCCTGAAAAGCGTTTCCAACCCCACTTACAAGTAAAACTAGCTAAAATGTGCCTGGCTTCTCTTCACTGAAAAGCTCATTCTGAGTACATTTTTGGCATACGTTTGCTCCTGCCGGGTCAGCTGAGCAGCGAAATTCTATTTAACCCCCTGCTATCATGAGAGACCTCAGGGCTGCATGTTTTGAGCCCAGTACTGAGCCTGAAAAGCGTTTCCAACCCCAATTACAAGTAAAAGTAGCTAAAATGTGCCTGGCTTCTCTTCACTGAAAAGCTCATTCTGAGTACATTTTTAGCATACGTTTGCTCCTGCCGGGTCAGCTGAGCAGCGAATTTCTATTTAACCACCTGCTATCATGAGAGACCCCAGGGCTGCATGTTTTGATTCCAGTATTGATCCTGAAAAGCGTTTCCAACCCCACTTACAAGTAAAACTAGCTAAAATGTGCCTGGCTGCTATTCACTGAAAAGCTCATTCTGTGTAACTTTTTGGCATACTTTTGCTCCTACCGGGTCAGCTGAGCAGCGAATTCCTATTTAACCACCTGCTTTCATGAGAGACCTCAGGGCTGCATGTTTTGAGCCCAGTACTGAGCCTGAAAAGCGTTTCCACCCACTTACAAGTAAAACTAGCTAAAATGTGCCTGGCTTCTCTTCACTGAAAAGCTCATTCTGAGTACATTTTTGGCATACGTTTGCTCCTGCCGGGTCAGCTGAGCAGCGAATTTCTATTTAACCACCTGCTATCATGAGAGACCTCAGGGCTGCATGTTTTGAGCCCAGTACTGATCCTGAAAAGCGTTTCCAACCCCACTTACAAGTAAAACTAGCTAAAATGTGCCTGGCTGCTATTCACAGAAAAGCTCATTCTGAGTACATTTTTAGCATACGTTTGCTCCTACCGGGTCAGCTGAGCAGCGAATTTCTATTTAACCACCTGCTTTCATGAGAGACCTCAGGGCTGCATGTTTTGAGCCCAGTACTGAGCCTGAAAAGCGTTTCCAACCCCACTTACAAGTAAAACTACTAAAATGTGCCTGGCTGCTATTCACTGAAAAGCTCATTCTGTGTACATTTTTAGCATACGTTTGCTCCTGCCGGGTCAGCTGAGCAGCGAATTTCTAATTAACCACCTGCTATCATGAGAGACCTCAGGGCTGCATGTTTTGAGCCCAGTACTGATCCTGAAAAGCGTTTCCAACCCCACTTACAAGTAAAACTAGCTAAAATGTGCCTGGCTGCTATTCACTGAAAAGCTAATTCTGTGTACATTTTTGGCATACATTTGCTCCTGCCGGGTCAGCTGAGCAGCGAATTTCTATTTAACCACCTGCTATCATGAGAGACCTCAGGGCTGCATGTTTTGAGCCCAGTACTGAGCCTGAAAAGCGTTTCCAACCCCACTTACAAGTAAAAGTAGCTAAAATGTGCCTGGCTTCTCTTCACTGAAAAGCTCATTCTGAGTACATTTTTAGCATACGTTTGCTCCTGCCGGGTCAGCTGAGCAGCGAATTTCTATTTAACCACCTGCTATCATGAGAGACCCCAGGGCTGCATGTTTTGATTCCAGTATTGATCCTGAAAAGCGTTTCCAACCCCACTTACAAGTAAAACTAGCTAAAATGTGCCTGGCTGCTATTCACTGAAAAGCTCATTCTGTGTAACTTTTTGGCATACGTTTGCTCCTACCGGGTCAGCTGAGCAGCGAATTTCTATTTAACCACCTGCTTTCATGAGAGACCTCAGGGCTGCATGTTTTGAGCCCAGTACTGAGCCTGAAAAGCGTTTCCACCCACTTACAAGTAAAACTAGCTAAAATGTGCCTGGCTTCTCTTCACTGAAAAGCTCATTCTGAGTACATTTTTGGCATACGTTTGCTCCTGCCGGGTCAGCTGAGCAGCGAATTTCTATTTAACCACCTGCTATCATGAGAGACCTCAGGGCTGCATGTTTTGAGCCCAGTACTGATCCTGAAAAGCGTTTCCAACCCCACTTACAAGTAAAACTAGCTAAAATGTGCCTGGCTGCTCTTCACTGAAAAGCTCATTCTGAGTACATTTTTGGCATACGTTTGCTCCTGCCGGGTCAGCTGAGCAGCGAATTTCTATTTAACCACCTGCTATCATGAGAGACCTCAGGGCTGCATGTTATGAGCCCAGTACTGATCCTGAAGAGCATTTCCAACCCCACTTACAAGTAAAACTAGCTAAAATGTGCCTGGCTGCTATTCACTGAAAAGCTCATTCTGTGTACATTTTTGGCATACGTTTGCTCCTACCGGATCAGCTGAGCAGCGAATTTCTATTTAACCACCTGCTTTCATGAGAGACCTCAGGGCTGCATGTTTTGAGCCCAGTACTGAGCCTGAAAAGCATTTCCAACCCCACTTACAAGTAAAACTAGCTAAAATGTGCCTGGCTGCTATTTACTGAAAAGCTCATTCTGTGTACATTTTTGGCATACGTTTGCTCCTACCGGGTCAGCTGAGCAGCGAATTTCTATTTAACCACCTGCTTTCATGAGAGACCTCAGGGCTGCATGTTTTGAGCCCAGTACTGAGCCTGAAAAGCGTTTCCAACCCCACTTACAAGTAAAACTAGCTAAAATGTGCCTGGCTGCTATTCACTGAAAAGCTAATTCTGTGTACATTTTTGGCATACGTTTGCTCCTGCCGGGTCAGCTGAGCAGCGAATTTCTATTTAACCACCTGCTATCATGAGAGACCTCAGGGCTGCATGTTTTGAGCCCAGTACTGAGCCTGAAAAGCGTTTCCAACCCCACTTACAAGTAAAACTAGCTAAAATGTGCCTGGCTTCTCTTCACTGAAAAGCTCATTCTGAGTACATTTTTGGCATACGTTTGCTCCTGCCGGGTCAGCTGAGCAGCGAATTTCTATTTAACCCCCTGCTATCATGAGAGACCTCAGGGCTGCATGTTTTGAGCCCAGTACTGATCCTGAAAAGCGTTTCCAACCCCACTTACAAGTAAAACTAGCTAAAATGTGCCTGGCTGCTCTTCACTGAAAAGCTCATTCTGTGTACATTTTTGGCATACGTTTGCTCCTGCCGGGTCAGTTGAGCAGCGAATTTCTATTTAACCACCTGCTTTCATGAGAGACCTCAGGGCTGCATGTTTTGAGCCCAGTACTGAGCCTGAAAAGCATTTCCAACCCCACTTACAAGTAAAACTAGCTAAAAGGTGCCTGGCTTCTCTTCACTGAAAAGCTCATTCTGAGTACATTTTTGGCATACGTTTGCTCCTGCCGGGTCAGCTGAGCAGCAAATTTCTATTTAACCACCTGCTATCATGAGCGACCTAAGGGCTGCATGTTTTGAGCCCAGTATTGAGCCTGAAAAGCGTTTCCAACCCCACTTACAAGTAAAACTAGCTAAAATGTGCCTGGCTTCTCTTCACTGAAAAGCTCATTCTGAGTACATTTTTAGCATACGTTTGCTCCTGCCGGGTCAGCTGAGCAGCGAATTTCTATTTAACCACCTGCTATCATGAGAGACCCCAGGGCTGCATGTTTTGATTCCAGTATTGATCCTGAAAAGCGTTTCCAACCCCACTTACAAGTAAAACTAGCTAAAATGTGCCTGGCTGCTATTCACTGAAAAGCTCATTCTGTGTACATTTTTGGCATACGTTTGCTCCTACCGGGTCAGCTGAGCAGCGAATTTCTATTTAACCACCTGCTTTCATGAGAGACCTCAGGGCTGCATGTTTTGAGCCCATTACTGAGCCTGAAAAGCATTTCCAACCCCACTTACGAGTAAAACTAGCTAAAATGTGCCTGGCTGCTATTTACTGAAAAGCTCATTCTGTGTACATTTTTGGCATACGTTTGCTCCTACCGGGTCAGCTGAGCAGCGAATTTCTATTTAACCACCTGCTATCATGAGAGACCTCAGGGCTGCATGTTTTGAGCCCAGTACTGATCCTGAAAAGCGTTTCCAACCCCACTTACAAGTAAAACTAGCTAAAATGTGCCTGGCTGCTATTCACTGAAAAGCTAATTCTGTGTACATTTTTGGCATACATTTGCTCCTGCCGGGTCAGCTGAGCAGCGAATTTCTATTTAACCACCTGCTATCATGAGAGACCTCAGGGCTGCATGTTTTGAGCCCAGTACTGAGCCTGAAAAGCGTTTCCAACCCCACTTACAAGTAAAACTAGCTAAAATGTGCCTGGCTTCTCTTCACTGAAAAGCTCATTCTGAGTACATTTTTGGCATACGTTTGCTCCTGCCGGGTCAGCTGAGCAGCGAATTTCTATTTAACCCCCTGCTATCATGAGAGACCTCAGGGCTGCATGTTTTGAGCCCAGTACTGAGCCTGAAAAGCGTTTCCAACCCCAATTACAAGTAAAAGTAGCTAAAATGTGCCTGGCTTCTCTTCACTGAAAAGCTCATTCTGAGTACATTTTTAGCATACGTTTGCTCCTGCCGGGTCAGCTGAGCAGCGAATTTCTATTTAACCACCTGCTATCATGAGAGACCCCAGGGCTGCATGTTTTGATTCCAGTATTGATCCTGAAAAGCGTTTCCAACCCCACTTACAAGTAAAACTAGCTAAAATGTGCCTGGCTGCTATTCACTGAAAAGCTCATTCTGTGTAACTTTTTGGCATACGTTTGCTCCTACCGGGTCAGCTGAGCAGCGAATTTCTATTTAACCACCTGCTTTCATGAGAGACCTCAGGGCTGCATGTTTTGAGCCCAGTACTGAGCCTGAAAAGCGTTTCCACCCACTTACAAGTAAAACTAGCTAAAATGTGCCTGGCTTCTCTTCACTGAAAAGCTCATTCTGAGTACATTTTTGGCATACGTTTGCTCCTGCCGGGTCAGCTGAGCAGCGAATTTCTATTTAACCACCTGCTATCATGAGAGACCTCAGGGCTGCATGTTTTGAGCCCAGTACTGATCCTGAAAAGCGTTTCCAACCCCACTTACAAGTAAAACTAGCTAAAATGTGCCTAGCTGCTATTCACTGAAAAGCTCATTCTGAGTACATTTTTAGCATACGTTTGCTCCTACCGGGTCAGCTGAGCAGCGAATTTCTATTTAACCACCTGCTTTCATGAGAGACCTCAGGGCTGCATGTTTTGAGCCCAGTACTGAGCCTGAAAAGCGTTTCCAACCCCACTTACAAGTAAAACTACTAAAATGTGCCTGGCTGCTATTCACTGAAAAGCTCATTCTGTGTACATTTTTAGCATACGTTTGCTCCTGCCGGGTCAGCTGAGCAGCGAATTTCTAATTAACCACCTGCTATCATGAGAGACCTCAGGGCTGCATGTTTTGAGCCCAGTACTGATCCTGAAAAGCGTTTCCAACCCCACTTACAAGTAAAACTAGCTAAAATGTGCCTGGCTGCTATTCACTGAAAAGCTAATTCTGTGTACATTTTTGGCATACATTTGCTCCTGCCGGGTCAGCTGAGCAGCGAATTTCTATTTAACCACCTGCTATCATGAGAGACCTCAGGGCTGCATGTTTTGAGCCCAGTACTGAGCCTGAAAAGCGTTTCCAACCCCACTTACAAGTAAAAGTAGCTAAAATGTGCCTGGCTTCTCTTCACTGAAAAGCTCATTCTGAGTACATTTTTAGCATACGTTTGCTCCTGCCGGGTCAGCTGAGCAGCGAATTTCTATTTAACCACCTGCTATCATGAGAGACCCCAGGGCTGCATGTTTTGATTCCAGTATTGATCCTGAAAAGCGTTTCCAACCCCACTTACAAGTAAAACTAGCTAAAATGTGCCTGGCTGCTATTCACTGAAAAGCTCATTCTGTGTAACTTTTTGGCATACGTTTGCTCCTACCGGATCAGCTGAGCAGCGAATTTCTATTTAACCACCTGCTTTCATGAGAGACCTCAGGGCTGCATGTTTTGAGCCCAGTACTGAGCCTGAAAAGCGTTTCCACCCACTTACAAGTAAAACTAGCTAAAATGTGCCTGGCTTCTCTTCACTGAAAAGCTCATTCTGAGTACATTTTTGGCATACGTTTGCTCCTGCCGGGTCAGCTGAGCAGCGAATTTCTATTTAACCACCTGCTATCATGAGAGACCTCAGGGCTGCATGTTTTGAGCCCAGTACTGATCCTGAAAAGCGTTTCCAACCCCACTTACAAGTAAAACTAGCTAAAATGTGCCTGGCTGCTCTTCACTGAAAAGCTCATTCTGAGTACATTTTTGGCATACGTTTGCTCCTGCCGGGTCAGCTGAGCAGCGAATTTCTATTTAACCACCTGCTATCATGAGAGACCTCAGGGCTGCATGTTATGAGCCCAGTACTGATCCTGAAGAGCATTTCCAACCCCACTTACAAGTAAAACTAGCTAAAATGTGCCTGGCTGCTATTCACTGAAAAGCTCATTCTGTGTACATTTTTGGCATACGTTTGCTCCTACCGGATCAGCTGAGCAGCGAATTTCTATTTAACCACCTGCTTTCATGAGAGACCTCAGGGCTGCATGTTTTGAGCCCAGTACTGAGCCTGAAAAGCATTTCCAACCCCACTTACAAGTAAAACTAGCTAAAATGTGCCTGGCTGCTATTTACTGAAAAGCTCATTCTGTGTACATTTTTGGCATACGTTTGCTCCTACCGGGTCAGCTGAGCAGCGAATTTCTATTTAACCACCTGCTTTCATGAGAGACCTCAGGGCTGCATGTTTTGAGCCCAGTACTGAGCCTGAAAAGCGTTTCCAACCCCACTTACAAGTAAAACTAGCTAAAATGTGCCTGGCTGCTATTCACTGAAAAGCTAATTCTGTGTACATTTTTGGCATACGTTTGCTCCTGCCGGGTCAGCTGAGCAGCGAATTTCTATTTAACCACCTGCTATCATGAGAGACCTCAGGGCTGCATGTTTTGAGCCCAGTACTGAGCCTGAAAAGCGTTTCCAACCCCACTTACAAGTAAAACTAGCTAAAATGTGGCTGGCTTCTCTTCACTGAAAAGCTCATTCTGAGTACATTTTTGGCATACGTTTGCTCCTGCCGGGTCAGCTGAGCAGCGAATTTCTATTTAACCCCCTGCTATCATGAGAGACCTCAGGGCTGCATGTTTTGAGCCCAGTACTGATCCTGAAAAGCGTTTCCAACCCCACTTACAAGTAAAACTAGCTAAAATGTGCCTGGCTGCTCTTCACTGAAAAGCTCATTCTGTGTACATTTTTGGCATACGTTTGCTCCTGCCGGGTCAGTTGAGCAGCGAATTTCTATTTAACCACCTGCTTTCATGAGAGACCTCAGGGCTGCATGTTTTGAGCCCAGTACTGAGCCTGAAAAGCATTTCCAACCCCACTTACAAGTAAAACTAGCTAAAAGGTGCCTGGCTTCTCTTCACTGAAAAGCTCATTCTGAGTACATTTTTGGCATACGTTTGCTCCTGCCGGGTCAGCTGAGCAGCAAATTTCTATTTAACCACCTGCTATCATGAGCGACCTAAGGGCTGCATGTTTTGAGCCCAGTATTGAGCCTGAAAAGCGTTTCCAACCCCACTTACAAGTAAAACTAGCTAAAATGTGCCTGGCTTCTCTTCACTGAAAAGCTCATTCTGAGTACATTTTTAGCATACGTTTGCTCCTGCCGGGTCAGCTGAGCAGCGAATTTCTATTTAACCACCTGCTATCATGAGAGACCCCAGGGCTGCATGTTTTGATTCCAGTATTGATCCTGAAAAGCGTTTCCAACCCCACTTACAAGTAAAAGTAGCTAAAATGTGCCTGGCTTCTCTTCACTGAAAAGCTCATTCTGAGTACATTTTTAGCATACGTTTGCTCCTGCCGGGTCAGCTGAGCAGCGAATTTCTATTTAACCACCTGCTATCATGAGAGACCCCAGGGCTGCATGTTTTGATTCCAGTATTGATCCTGAAAAGCGTTTCCAACCCCACTTACAAGTAAAACTAGCTAAAATGTGCCTGGCTGCTATTCACTGAAAAGCTCATTCTGTGTAACTTTTTGGCATACGTTTGCTCCTACCGGGTCAGCTGAGCAGCGAATTTCTATTTAACCACCTGCTTTCATGAGAGACCTCAGGGCTGCATGTTTTGAGCCCAGTACTGAGCCTGAAAAGCGTTTCCACCCACTTACAAGTAAAACTAGCTAAAATGTGCCTGGCTTCTCTTCACTGAAAAGCTCATTCTGAGTACATTTTTGGCATACGTTTGCTCCTGCCGGGTCAGCTGAGCAGCGAATTTCTATTTAACCACCTGCTATCATGAGAGACCTCAGGGCTGCATGTTTTGAGCCCAGTACTGATCCTGAAAAGCGTTTCCAACCCCACTTACAAGTAAAACTAGCTAAAATGTGCCTAGCTGCTATTCACTGAAAAGCTCATTCTGAGTACATTTTTAGCATACGTTTGCTCCTACCGGGTCAGCTGAGCAGCGAATTTCTATTTAACCACCTGCTTTCATGAGAGACCTCAGGGCTGCATGTTTTGAGCCCAGTACTGAGCCTGAAAAGCGTTTCCAACCCCACTTACAAGTAAAACTACTAAAATGTGCCTGGCTGCTATTCACTGAAAAGCTCATTCTGTGTACATTTTTAGCATACGTTTGCTCCTGCCGGGTCAGCTGAGCAGCGAATTTCTAATTAACCACCTGCTATCATGAGAGACCTCAGGGCTGCATGTTTTGAGCCCAGTACTGATCCTGAAAAGCGTTTCCAACCCCACTTACAAGTAAAACTAGCTAAAATGTGCCTGGCTGCTATTCACTGAAAAGCTAATTCTGTGTACATTTTTGGCATACATTTGCTCCTGCCGGGTCAGCTGAGCAGCGAATTTCTATTTAACCACCTGCTATCATGAGAGACCTCAGGGCTGCATGTTTTGAGCCCAGTACTGAGCCTGAAAAGCGTTTCCAACCCCACTTACAAGTAAAAGTAGCTAAAATGTGCCTGGCTTCTCTTCACTGAAAAGCTCATTCTGAGTACATTTTTAGCATACGTTTGCTCCTGCCGGGTCAGCTGAGCAGCGAATTTCTATTTAACCACCTGCTATCATGAGAGACCCCAGGGCTGCATGTTTTGATTCCAGTATTGATCCTGAAAAGCGTTTCCAACCCCACTTACAAGTAAAACTAGCTAAAATGTGCCTGGCTGCTATTCACTGAAAAGCTCATTCTGTGTAACTTTTTGGCATACGTTTGCTCCTACCGGATCAGCTGAGCAGCGAATTTCTATTTAACCACCTGCTTTCATGAGAGACCTCAGGGCTGCATGTTTTGAGCCCAGTACTGAGCCTGAAAAGCGTTTCCACCCACTTACAAGTAAAACTAGCTAAAATGTGCCTGGCTTCTCTTCACTGAAAAGCTCATTCTGAGTACATTTTTGGCATACGTTTGCTCCTGCCGGGTCAGCTGAGCAGCGAATTTCTATTTAACCACCTGCTATCATGAGAGACCTCAGGGCTGCATGTTTTGAGCCCAGTACTGATCCTGAAAAGCGTTTCCAACCCCACTTACAAGTAAAACTAGCTAAAATGTGCCTGGCTGCTCTTCACTGAAAAGCTCATTCTGAGTACATTTTTGGCATACGTTTGCTCCTGCCGGGTCAGCTGAGCAGCGAATTTCTATTTAACCACCTGCTATCATGAGAGACCTCAGGGCTGCATGTTATGAGCCCAGTACTGATCCTGAAGAGCATTTCCAACCCCACTTACAAGTAAAACTAGCTAAAATGTGCCTGGCTGCTATTCACTGAAAAGCTCATTCTGTGTACATTTTTGGCATACGTTTGCTCCTACCGGATCAGCTGAGCAGCGAATTTCTATTTAACCACCTGCTTTCATGAGAGACCTCAGGGCTGCATGTTTTGAGCCCAGTACTGAGCCTGAAAAGCATTTCCAACCCCACTTACAAGTAAAACTAGCTAAAATGTGCCTGGCTGCTATTTACTGAAAAGCTCATTCTGTGTACATTTTTGGCATACGTTTGCTCCTACCGGGTCAGCTGAGCAGCGAATTTCTATTTAACCACCTGCTTTCATGAGAGACCTCAGGGCTGCATGTTTTGAGCCCAGTACTGAGCCTGAAAAGCGTTTCCAACCCCACTTACAAGTAAAACTAGCTAAAATGTGCCTGGCTGCTATTCACTGAAAAGCTAATTCTGTGTACATTTTTGGCATACGTTTGCTCCTGCCGGGTCAGCTGAGCAGCGAATTTCTATTTAACCACCTGCTATCATGAGAGACCTCAGGGCTGCATGTTTTGAGCCCAGTACTGAGCCTGAAAAGCGTTTCCAACCCCACTTACAAGTAAAACTAGCTAAAATGTGGCTGGCTTCTCTTCACTGAAAAGCTCATTCTGAGTACATTTTTGGCATACGTTTGCTCCTGCCGGGTCAGCTGAGCAGCGAATTTCTATTTAACCCCCTGCTATCATGAGAGACCTCAGGGCTGCATGTTTTGAGCCCAGTACTGATCCTGAAAAGCGTTTCCAACCCCACTTACAAGTAAAACTAGCTAAAATGTGCCTGGCTGCTCTTCACTGAAAAGCTCATTCTGTGTACATTTTTGGCATACGTTTGCTCCTGCCGGGTCAGTTGAGCAGCGAATTTCTATTTAACCACCTGCTTTCATGAGAGACCTCAGGGCTGCATGTTTTGAGCCCAGTACTGAGCCTGAAAAGCATTTCCAACCCCACTTACAAGTAAAACTAGCTAAAAGGTGCCTGGCTTCTCTTCACTGAAAAGCTCATTCTGAGTACATTTTTGGCATACGTTTGCTCCTGCCGGGTCAGCTGAGCAGCAAATTTCTATTTAACCACCTGCTATCATGAGCGACCTAAGGGCTGCATGTTTTGAGCCCAGTATTGAGCCTGAAAAGCGTTTCCAACCCCACTTACAAGTAAAACTAGCTAAAATGTGCCTGGCTTCTCTTCACTGAAAAGCTCATTCTGAGTACATTTTTAGCATACGTTTGCTCCTGCCGGGTCAGCTGAGCAGCGAATTTCTATTTAACCACCTGCTATCATGAGAGACCCCAGGGCTGCATGTTTTGATTCCAGTATTGATCCTGAAAAGCGTTTCCAACCCCACTTACAAGTAAAACTAGCTAAAATGTGCCTGGCTGCTATTCACTGAAAAGCTCATTCTGTGTACATTTTTGGCATACGTTTGCTCCTACCGGGTCAGCTGAGCAGCGAATTTCTATTTAACCACCTGCTTTCATGAGAGACCTCAGGGCTGCATGTTTTGAGCCCATTACTGAGCCTGAAAAGCATTTCCAACCCCACTTACAAGTAAAACTAGCTAAAATGTGCCTGGCTGCTATTTACTGAAAAGCTCATTCTGTGTACATTTTTGGCATACGTTTGCTCCTACCGGGTCAGCTGAGCAGCGAATTTCTATTTAACCACCTGCTATCATGAGAGACCTCAGGGCTGCATGTTTTGAGCCCAGTACTGATCCTGAAAAGCGTTTCCAACCCCACTTACAAGTAAAACTAGCTAAAATGTGCCTGGCTGCTATTCACTGAAAAGCTAATTCTGTGTACATTTTTGGCATACATTTGCTCCTGCCGGGTCAGCTGAGCAGCGAATTTCTATTTAACCACCTGCTATCATGAGAGACCTCAGGGCTGCATGTTTTGAGCCCAGTACTGAGCCTGAAAAGCGTTTCCAACCCCACTTACAAGTAAAACTAGCTAAAATGTGCCTGGCTGCTATTCACTGAAAAGCTCATTCTGTGTAACTTTTTGGCATACGTTTGCTCCTACCGGGTCAGCTGAGCAGCGAATTTCTATTTAACCACCTGCTTTCATGAGAGACCTCAGGGCTGCATGTTTTGAGCCCAGTACTGAGCCTGAAAAGCGTTTCCACCCACTTACAAGTAAAACTAGCTAAAATGTGCCTGGCTTCTCTTCACTGAAAAGCTCATTCTGAGTACATTTTTGGCATACGTTTGCTCCTGCCGGGTCAGCTGAGCAGCGAATTTCTATTTAACCACCTGCTATCATGAGAGACCTCAGGGCTGCATGTTTTGAGCCCAGTACTGATCCTGAAAAGCGTTTCCAACCCCACTTACAAGTAAAACTAGCTAAAATGTGCCTGGCTGCTATTCACTGAAAAGCTCATTCTGAGTACATTTTTAGCATACGTTTGCTCCTACCGGGTCAGCTGAGCAGCAAATTTCTATTTAACCACCTGCTTTCATGAGAGACCTCAGGGCTGCATGTTTTGAGCCCAGTACTGAGCCTGAAAAGCGTTTCCAACCCCACTTACAAGTAAAACTAGCTAAAATGTGCCTGGCTGCTATTCACTGAAAAGCTAATTCTGTGTACATTTTTGGCATACATTTGCTCCTGCCGGGTCAGCTGAGCAGCGAATTTCTATTTAACCACCTGCTATCATGAGAGACCTCAGGGCTGCATGTTTTGAGCCCAGTACTGAGCCTGAAAAGCGTTTCCAACCCCACTTACAAGTAAAACTAGCTAAAATGTGCCTGGCTTCTCTTCACTGAAAAGCTCATTCTGAGTACATTTTTGGCATACGTTTGCTCCTGCCGGGTCAGCTGAGCAGCGAAATTCTATTTAACCCCCTGCTATCATGAGAGACCTCAGGGCTGCATGTTTTGAGCCCAGTACTGAGCCTGAAAAGCGTTTCCAACCCCAATTACAAGTAAAAGTAGCTAAAATGTGCCTGGCTTCTCTTCACTGAAAAGCTCATTCTGAGTACATTTTTAGCATACGTTTGCTCCTGCCGGGTCAGCTGAGCAGCGAATTTCTATTTAACCACCTGCTATCATGAGAGACCCCAGGGCTGCATGTTTTGATTCCAGTATTGATCCTGAAAAGCGTTTCCAACCCCACTTACAAGTAAAACTAGCTAAAATGTGCCTGGCTGCTATTCACTGAAAAGCTCATTCTGTGTAACTTTTTGGCATACGTTTGCTCCTACCGGGTCAGCTGAGCAGCGAATTTCTATTTAACCACCTGCTTTCATGAGAGACCTCAGGGCTGCATGTTTTGAGCCCAGTACTGAGCCTGAAAAGCGTTTCCACCCACTTACAAGTAAAACTAGCTAAAATGTGCCTGGCTTCTCTTCACTGAAAAGCTCATTCTGAGTACATTTTTGGCATACGTTTGCTCCTGCCGGGTCAGCTGAGCAGCGAATTTCTATTTAACCACCTGCTATCATGAGAGACCTCAGGGCTGCATGTTTTGAGCCCAGTACTGATCCTGAAAAGCGTTTCCAACCCCACTTACAAGTAAAACTAGCTAAAATGTGCCTGGCTGCTATTCACTGAAAAGCTCATTCTGAGTACATTTTTAGCATACGTTTGCTCCTACCGGGTCAGCTGAGCAGCGAATTTCTATTTAACCACCTGCTTTCATGAGAGACCTCAGGGCTGCATGTTTTGAGCCCAGTACTGAGCCTGAAAAGCGTTTCCAACCCCACTTACAAGTAAAACTACTAAAATGTGCCTGGCTGCTATTCACTGAAAAGCTCATTCTGTGTACATTTTTAGCATACGTTTGCTCCTGCCGGGTCAGCTGAGCAGCGAATTTCTAATTAACCACCTGCTATCATGAGAGACCTCAGGGCTGCATGTTTTGAGCCCAGTACTGAGCCTGAAAAGCGTTTCCAACCCCACTTACAAGTAAAACTAGCTAAAATGTGCCTGGCTGCTATTCACTGAAAAGCTCATTCTGTGTACATTTTTGGCATACGTTTGCTCCTACTGGGTCAGCTGAGCAGCGAATTTCTATTTAACCACCTGCTTTCATGAGAGACCTCAGGGCTGCATGTTTTGAGCCCATTACTGAGCCTGAAAAGCATTTCCAACCCCACTTACGAGTAAAACTAGCTAAAATGTGCCTGGCTGCTATTTACTGAAAAGCTCATTCTGTGTACATTTTTGGCATACGTTTGCTCCTACCGGGTCAGCTGAGCAGCGAATTTCTATTTAACCACCTGCTATCATGAGAGACCTCAGGGCTGCATGTTTTGAGCCCAGTACTGATCCTGAAAAGCGTTTCCAACCCCACTTACAAGTAAAACTAGCTAAAATGTGCCTGGCTGCTATTCACTGAAAAGCTAATTCTGTGTACATTTTTGGCATACATTTGCTCCTGCCGGGTCAGCTGAGCAGCGAATTTCTATTTAACCACCTGCTATCATGAGAGACCTCAGGGCTGCATGTTTTGAGCCCAGTACTGAGCCTGAAAAGCGTTTCCAACCCCACTTACAAGTAAAACTAGCTAAAATGTGCCTGGCTTCTCTTCACTGAAAAGCTCATTCTGAGTACATTTTTGGCATACGTTTGCTCCTGCCGGGTCAGCTGAGCAGCGAATTTCTATTTAACCCCCTGCTATCATGAGAGACCTCAGGGCTGCATGTTTTGAGCCCAGTACTGAGCCTGAAAAGCGTTTCCAACCCCAATTACAAGTAAAAGTAGCTAAAATGTGCCTGGCTTCTCTTCACTGAAAAGCTCATTCTGAGTACATTTTTAGCATACGTTTGCTCCTGCCGGGTCAGCTGAGCAGCGAATTTCTATTTAACCACCTGCTATCATGAGAGACCCCAGGGCTGCATGTTTTGATTCCAGTATTGATCCTGAAAAGCGTTTCCAACCCCACTTACAAGTAAAACTAGCTAAAATGTGCCTGGCTGCTATTCACTGAAAAGCTCATTCTGTGTAACTTTTTGGCATACGTTTGCTCCTACCGGGTCAGCTGAGCAGCGAATTTCTATTTAACCACCTGCTTTCATGAGAGACCTCAGGGCTGCATGTTTTGAGCCCAGTACTGATCCTGAAAAGCGTTTCCAACCCCACTTACAAGTAAAACTAGCTAAAATGTGCCTGGCTGCTATTCACTGAAAAGCTCATTCTGAGTACATTTTTAGCATACGTTTGCTCCTACCGGGTCAGCTGAGCAGCAAATTTCTATTTAACCACCTGCTTTGATGAGAGACCTCAGGGCTGCATGTTTTGAGCCCAGTACTGAGCCTGAAAAGCGTTTCCAACCCCACTTACAAGTAAAACTAGCTAAAATGTGCCTGGCTGCTATTCACTGAAAAGCGAATTCTGTGTACATTTTTGGCATACATTTGCTCCTGCCGGGTCAGCTGAGCAGCGAATTTCTATTTAACCACCTGCTATCATGAGAGACCTCAGGGCTGCATGTTTTGAGCCCAGTACTGAGCCTGAAAAGCGTTTCCAACCCCACTTACAAGTAAAACTAGCTAAAATGTGCCTGGCTTCTCTTCACTGAAAAGCTCATTCTGAGTACATTTTTGGCATACGTTTGCTCCTGCCGGGTCAGCTGAGCAGCGAAATTCTATTTAACCCCCTGCTATCATGAGAGACCTCAAGGCTGCATGTTTTGAGCCCAGTACTGAGCCTGAAAAGCGTTTCCAACCCCAATTACAAGTAAAAGTAGCTAAAATGTGCCTGGCTTCTCTTCACTGAAAAGCTCATTCTGAGTACATTTTTAGCATACGTTTGCTCCTGCTGGGTCAGCTGAGCAGCGAATTTCTATTTAACCACCTGCTATCATGAGAGACCCCAGGGCTGCATGTTTTGATTCCAGTATTGATCCTGAAAAGCGTTTCCAACCCCACTTACAAGTAAAACTAGCTAAAATGTGCCTGGCTGCTATTCACTGAAAAGCTCATTCTGTGTAACTTTTTGGCATACGTTTGCTCCTACCGGGTCAGCTGAGCAGCGAATTTCTATTTAACCACCTGCTTTCATGAGAGACCTCAGGGCTGCATGTTTTGAGCCCAGTACTGAGCCTGAAAAGCGTTTCCACCCACTTACAAGTAAAACTAGCTAAAATGTGCCTGGCTTCTCTTCACTGAAAAGCTCATTCTGAGTACATTTTTGGCATACGTTTGCTCCTGCCGGGTCAGCTGAGCAGCGAATTTCTATTTAACCACCTGCTATCATGAGAGACCTCAGGGCTGCATGTTTTGAGCCCAGTACTGATCCTGAAAAGCGTTTCCAACCCCACTTACAAGTAAAACTAGCTAAAATGTGCCTGCCTGCTATTCACTGAAAAGCTCATTCTGAGTACATTTTTAGCATACGTTTGCTCCTACCGGGTCAGCTGAGCAGCGAATTTCTATTTAACCACCTGCTTTCATGAGAGACCTCAGGGCTGCATGTTTTGAGCCCAGTACTGAGCCTGAAAAGCGTTTCCAACCCCACTTACAAGTAAAACTACTAAAATGTGCCTGGCTGCTATTCACTGAAAAGCTCATTCTGTGTACATTTTTAGCATACGTTTGCTCCTGCCGGGTCAGCTGAGCAGCGAATTTCTAATTAACCACCTGCTATCATGAGAGACCTCAGGGCTGCATGTTTTGAGCCCAGTACTGATCCTGAAAAGCGTTTCCAACCCCACTTACAAGTAAAACTAGCTAAAATGTGCCTGGCTGTTATTCACTGAAAAGCTCATTCTGAGTACATTTTTAGCATACGTTTGCTCCTGCCGGGTCAGCTGAGCAGCGAATTTCTATTTAACCACCTGCTATCATGAGCGACCTAAGGGCTGCATGTTTTGAGCCCAGTATTGAGCCTGAAAAGCGTTTCCAACCCCACTTACAAGTAAAACTAGCTAAAATGTGCCTGGCTTCTCTTCACTGAAAAGCTCATTCTGAGTACATTTTTAGCATACGTTTGCTCCTGCCGGGTCAGCTGAGCAGCGAATTTCTATTTAACCACCTGCTATCATGAGAGACCCCAGGGCTGCATGTTTTGATTCCAGTATTGATCCTGAAAAGCGTTTCCAACCCCACTTACAAGTAAAACTAGCTAAAATGTGCCTGGCTGCTATTCACTGAAAAGCTCATTCTGTGTACATTTTTGGCATACGTTTGCTCCTACCGGGTCAGCTGAGCAGCGAATTTCTATTTAACCACCTGCTTTCATGAGAGACCTCAGGGCTGCATGTTTTGAGCCCAGTACTGAGCCTGAAAAGCATTTCCAACCCCACTTACAAGTAAAACTAGCTAAAATGTGCCTGGCTGCTATTTACTGAAAAGCTCATTCTGAGTACATTTTTGGCATACGTTTGCTCCTGCCGGGTCAGCTGAGCAGCGAAATTCTATTTAACCCCCTGCTATCATGAGAGACCTCAGGGCTGCATGTTTTGAGCCCAGTACTGAGCCTGAAAAGCGTTTCCAACCCCAATTACAAGTAAAAGTAGCTAAAATGTGCCTGGCTTCTCTTCACTGAAAAGCTCATTCTGAGTACATTTTTAGCATACGTTTGCTCCTGCCGGGTCAGCTGAGCAGCGAATTTCTATTTAACCACCTGCTATCATGAGAGACCCCAGGGCTGCATGTTTTGATTCCAGTATTGATCCTGAAAAGCGTTTCCAACCCCACTTACAAGTAAAACTAGCTAAAATGTGCCTGGCTGCTATTCACTGAAAAGCTCATTCTGTGTAACTTTTTGGCATACGTTTGCTCCTACCGGGTCAGCTGAGCAGCGAATTTCTATTTAACCACCTGCTTTCATGAGAGACCTCAGGGCTGCATGTTTTGAGCCCAGTACTGAGCCTGAAAAGCGTTTCCACCCACTTACAAGTAAAACTAGCTAAAATGTGCCTGGCTTCTCTTCACTGAAAAGCTCATTCTGAGTACATTTTTGGCATACGTTTGCTCCTGCCGGGTCAGCTGAGCAGCGAATTTCTATTTAACCACCTGCTATCATGAGAGACCTCAGGGCTGCATGTTTTGAGCCCAGTACTGATCCTGAAAAGCGTTTCCAACCCCACTTACAAGTAAAACTAGCTAAAATGTGCCTGGCTGCTATTCACTGAAAAGCTCATTCTGAGTACATTTTTAGCATACGTTTGCTCCTACCGGGTCAGCTGAGCAGCGAATTTCTATTTAACCACCTGCTTTCATGAGAGACCTCAGGGCTGCATGTTTTGAGCCCAGTACTGAGCCTGAAAAGCGTTTCCAACCCCACTTACAAGTAAAACTACTAAAATGTGCCTGGCTGCTATTCACTGAAAAGCTCATTCTGTGTACATTTTTAGCATACGTTTGCTCCTGCCGGGTCAGCTGAGCAGCGAATTTCTAATTAACCACCTGCTATCATGAGAGACCTCAGGGCTGCATGTTTTGAGCCCAGTACTGATCCTGAAAAGCGTTTCCAACCCCACTTACAAGTAAAACTAGCTAAAATGTGCCTGGCTGTTATTCACTGAAAAGCTCATTCTGAGTACATTTTTAGCATACGTTTGCTCCTGCCGGGTCAGCTGAGCAGCGAATTTCTATTTAACCACCTGCTATCATGAGCGACCTAAGGGCTGCATGTTTTGAGCCCAGTATTGAGCCTGAAAAGCGTTTCCAACCCCACTTACAAGTAAAACTAGCTAAAATGTGCCTGGCTTCTCTTCACTGAAAAGCTCATTCTGAGTACATTTTTAGCATACGTTTGCTCCTGCCGGGTCAGCTGAGCAGCGAATTTCTATTTAACCACCTGCTATCATGAGAGACCCCAGGGCTGCATGTTTTGATTCCAGTATTGACCCTGAAAAGCGTTTCCAACCCCACTTACAAGTAAAACTAGCTAAAATGTGCCTGGCTGCTATTCACTGAAAAGCTCATTCTGTGTACATTTTTGGCATACGTTTGCTCCTACCGGGTCAGCTGAGCAGCGAATTTCTATTTAACCACCTGCTTTCATGAGAGACCTCAGGGCTGCATGTTTTGAGCCCAGTACTGAGCCTGAAAAGCATTTCCAACCCCACTTACAAGTAAAACTAGCTAAAATGTGCCTGGCTGCTATTTACTGAAAAGCTCATTCTGTGTACATTTTTGGCATACGTTTGCTCCTACCGGGTCAGCTGAGCAGCGAATTTCTATTTAACCACCTGCTATCATGAGAGACCTCAGGGCTGCATGTTTTGAGCCCAGTACTGATCCTGAAAAGCGTTTCCAACCCCACTTACAAGTAAAACTAGCTAAAATGTGCCTGGCTGTTATTCACTGAAAAGCTAATTCTGTGTACATTTTTGGCATACATTTGCTCCTGCCGGGTCAGCTGAGCAGCGAATTTCTATTTAACCACCTGCTATCATGAGAGACCTCATGGCTGCATGTTTTGAGCCCAGTACTGAGCCTGAAAAGCGTTTCCAACCCCACTTACAAGTAAAACTAGCTAAAATGATGTTTTGAGCCCAGTACTGAGCCTGAAAAGCGTTTCCAACCCCCATTACAAGTAAAAGTAGCTAAAATGTGCCTGGCTTCTCTTCACTGAAAAGCTCATTCTGAGTACATTTTTAGCATACGTTTGCTCCTGCCGGGTCAGCTGACCAGCGAATTTCTATTTAACCACCTGCTATCATGAGAGACCCCAGGGCTGCATGTTTTGATTCCAGTATTGATCCTGAAAAGCGTTTCCAACCCCACTTACAAGTAAAACTAGCTAAAATGTGCCTGGCTGCTATTCACTGAAAAGCACATTCTGTGTAACTTTTTGGCATACGTTTGCTCCTACCGGGTCAGCTGAGCAGCGAATTTCTATTTAACCACCTGCTTTCATGAGAGACCTCAGGGCTGCATGTTTTGAGCCCAGTACTGAGCCTGAAAAGCGTTTCCACCCACTTACAAGTAAAACTAGCTAAAATGTGCCTGGCTGCTATCACTGAAAAGCTCATTCTGTGTACATTTTTGGCATACGTTTGCTCCTACCGGGTCAGCTGAGCAGCGAATTTCTATTTAACCACCTGCTTTCATGAGAGACCTCAGGGCTGCATGTTTTGAGCCCAGTACTGAGCCTGAAAAGCATTTCCAACCCCACTTACAAGTAAAACTAGCTAAAATGTGCCTGGCTGCTATTCACTGAAAAGCTCATTCTGTGTACATTTTTGGCATACGTTTGCTCCTACCGGGTCAGCTGAGCAGCGAATTTCTATTTAACCACCTGCTTTCATGAGAGACCTCAGGGGTTCATGTTTTGAGCCCAGTACTGTGCCTGAAAAGTGTTTCCAACCCCACTTACAAGTAAAACTAGCTAAAATGTGCCTGGCTTCTCTTCACTGAAAAGCTCATTCTGAGTACATTTTTAGCATACGTTTGCTCCTGCCGGGTCAGCTGAGCAGCGAATTTCTATTCAACCACCTGCTATCATGAGAGACCTCAGGGCTGCATGTTTTGAGCCCAGTACTGATCCTGAAAAGCGTTTCCAACCCCACTTACAAGTAAAACTAGCTAAAATGTGCCTGGCTGCTATTCACTGAAAAGCTCATTCTGTGTACATTTTTGGCATACGTTTGCTCCTGCCGGGTCAGCTGAGCAGCGAATTTCTATTTAACCACCTGCTATCATGAGAGACCCCAGGGCTGCATGTTTTGATTCCAGTATTGATCCTGAAAAGCGTTTCCAACCCCACTTACAAGTAAAACTAGCTAAAATGTGCCTGGCTGCTATTCACTGAAAAGCTCATTCTGTGTAACTTTTTGGCATACGTTTGCTCCTACCGGGTCAGCTGAGCAGCGAATTTCTATTTAACCACCTGCTTTCATGAGAGACCTCAGGGCTGCATGTTTTGAGCCCAGTACTGAGCCTGAAAAGCGTTTCCACCCACTTACAAGTAAAACTAGCTAAAATGTGCCTGGCTTCTCTTCACTGAAAAGCTCATTCTGAGTACATTTTTGGCATACGTTTGCTCCTGCCGGGTCAGCTGAGCAGCGAATTTCTATTTAACCACCTGCTATCATGAGAGACCTCAGGGCTGCATGTTTTGAGCCCAGTACTGATCCTGAAAAGCGTTTCCAACCCCACTTACAAGTAAAACTAGCTAAAATGTGCCTGGCTGCTATTCACTGAAAAGCTCATTCTGAGTACATTTTTAGCATACGTTTGCTCCTACCGGGTCAGCTGAGCAGCGAATTTCTATTTAACCACCTGCTTTCATGAGAGACCTCAGGGATGCATGTTTTGAGCCCAGTACTGAGCCTGAAAAGCGTTTCCAACCCCACTTACAAGTAAAACTACTAAAATGTGCCTGGCTGCTATTCACTGAAAAGCTCATTCTGTGTACATTTTTAGCATACGTTTGCTCCTGCCGGGTCAGCTGAGCAGCGAATTTCTAATTAACCACCTGCTATCATGAGAGACCTCAGGGCTGCATGTTTTGAGCCCAGTACTGATCCTGAAAAGCGTTTCCAACCCCACTTACAAGTAAAACTAGCTAAAATGTGCCTGGCTGTTATTCACTGAAAAGCTCATTCTGAGTACATTTTTAGCATACGTTTGCTCCTGCCGGGTCAGCTGAGCAGCGAATTTCTATTTAACCACCTGCTATCATGAGCGACCTAAGGGCTGCATGTTTTGAGCCCAGTATTGAGCCTGAAAAGCGTTTCCAACCCCACTTACAAGTAAAACTAGCTAAAATGTGCCTGGCTTCTCTTCACTGAAAAGCTCATTCTGAGTACATTTTTAGCATACGTTTGCTCCTGCCGGGTCAGCTGAGCAGCGAATTTCTATTTAACCACCTGCTATCATGAGAGACCCCAGGGCTGCATGTTTTGATTCCAGTATTGATCCTGAAAAGCGTTTCCAACCCCACTTACAAGTAAAACTAGCTAAAATGTGCCTGGCTGCTATTCACTGAAAAGCTCATTCTGTGTACATTTTTGGCATACGTTTGCTCCTACCGGGTCAGCTGAGCAGCGAATTTCTATTTAACCACCTGCTTTCATGAGAGACCTCAGGGCTGCATGTTTTGAGCCCAGTACTGAGCCTGAAAAGCATTTCCAACCCCACTTACAAGTAAAACTAGCTAAAATGTGCCTGGCTGCTATTTACTGAAAAGCTCATTCTGTGTACATTTTTGGCATACGTTTGCTCCTACCGGGTCAGCTGAGCAGCGAATTTCTATTTAACCACCTGCTATCATGAGAGACCTCAGGGCTGCATGTTTTGAGCCCAGTACTGATCCTGAAAAGCGTTTCCAACCCCACTTACAAGTAAAACTAGCTAAAATGTGCCTGGCTGTTATTCACTGAAAAGCTAATTCTGTGTACATTTTTGGCATACATTCGCTCCTGCCGGGTCAGCTGAGCAGCGAATTTCTATTTAACCACCTGCTATCATGAGAGACCTCATGGTTGCATGTTTTGAGCCCAGTACTGAGCCTGAAAAGCGTTTCCAACCCCACTTACAAGTAAAACTAGCTAAAATGTGCCTGGCTTCTCTTCACTGAAAAGCTCATTCTGAGTACATTTTTGGCATACGCTTTCTCCTGCCGGGTCAGCTGAGCAGCGAATTTCTATTTAACCCCCTGCTATCATGAGAGACCTCAGGGCTGCATGTTTTGAGCCCAGTACTGAGCCTGAAAAGCGTTTCCAACCCCAATTACAAGTAAAAGTAGCTAAAATGTGCCTGGCTTCTCTTCACTGAAAAGCTCATTCTGAGTACATTTTTAGCATACGTTTGCTCCTGCCGGGTCAGCTGAGCAGCGAATTTCTATTTAACCACCTGCTATCATGAGAGACCCCAGGGCTGCATGTTTTGATTCCAGTATTGATCCTGAAAAGCGTTTCCAACCCCACTTACAAGTAAAACTAGCTAAAATGTGCCTGGCTGCTATTCACTGAAAAGCTCATTCTGTGTAACTTTTTGGCATACGTTTGCTCCTACCGGGTCAGCTGAGCAGCGAATTTCTATTTAACCACCTGCTTTCATGAGAGACCTCAGGGCTGCATGTTTTGAGCCCAGTACTGAGCCTGAAAAGCGTTTCCACCCACTTACAAGTAAAACTAGCTAAAATGTGCCTGGCTGCTATCACTGAAAAGCTCATTCTGTGTACATTTTTGGCATACGTTTGCTCCTACCGGGTCAGCTGAGCAGCGAATTTCTATTTAACCACCTGCTTTCATGAGAGACCTCAGGGCTGCATGTTTTGAGCCCAGTACTGAGCCTGAAAAGCATTTCCAACCCCACTTACAAGTAAAACTAGCTAAAATGTGCCTGGCTGCTATTCACTGAAAAGCTCATTCTGTGTACATTTTTGGCATACGTTTGCTCCTACCGGGTCAGCTGAGCAGCGAATTTCTATTTAACCACCTGCTTTCATGAGAGACCTCAGGGCTGCATGTTTTGAGCCCAGTACTGTGCCTGAAAAGCGTTTCCAACCCCACTTACAAGTAAAACTAGCTAAAATGTGCCTGGCTTCTCTTCACTGAAAAGCTCATTCTGAGTACATTTTTAGCATACGTTTGCTCCTGCCGGGTCAGCTGAGCAGCGAATTTCTATTCAACCACCTGCTATCATGAGAGACCTCAGGGCTGCATGTTTTGAGCCCAGTATTGATCCTGAAAAGCGTTTTCAACCCCACTTACAAGTAAAACTAGCTAAAATGTGCCTGGCTGCTATTCACTGAAAAGCTCATTCTGTGTACATTTTTGGCATACGTTTGCTCCTGCCGGGTCAGCTGAGCAGCGAATTTCTATTTAACCACCTGCTATCATGAGAGACCTCAGGGCTGCATGTTTTGAGCCCAGTACTGAGCCTGAAAAGCGTTTCCAACCCCACTTACAAGTAAAACTAGCTAAAATGTGCCTGGCTTCTCTTCACTGAAAAGCTCATTCTGAGTACATTTTTGGCATACGTTTGCTCCTGCCGGGTCAGCTGAGCAGCGAATTTCTATTTAACCACCTGCTATCATGAGAGACCTCAGGGCTGCATGTTTTGAGCCCAGTACTGATCCTGAAAAGCGTTTCCAACCCCACTTACAAGTAAAACTAGCTAAAATGTGCCTGGCTGCTCTTCACTGAAAAGCTCATTCTGTGTACATTTTTGGCATACGTTTGCTCCTGCCGGATCAGCTGAGCAGTGAATTTCTATTTAACCACCTGCTTTCATGAGAGACCTCAGGGCTGCATGTTTTGAGCCCAGTACTGAGCCTGAAAAGCGTTTCCAACCCCAATTACAAGTAAAACTAGCTAAAATGTGCCTGGCTTCTCTTCACTGAAAAGCTCATTCTGAGTACATTTTTGGCATACGTTTGCTCCTGCCGGGTCAGCTGAGCAGCGAATTTCTATTTAACCACCTGCTTTCATGAGAGACCTCAGGGCTGCATGTTTTGAGCCCAGTATTGAGCCTGAAAAGCGTTTCCAACCCCACTTACAAGTAAAACTAGCTAAAATTTGCCTGGCTTCTCTTCACTGAAAAGCTCATTCTCAGTACATTTTTGGCATACGTTTGCTCCTGCCGGGTCAGCTGAGCAGCGAATTTCTAATTAACCACCTGCTATCATGAGAGACCTAAGGGCTGCATGTTTTGAGCCCAGTATTGAGCCTGAAAAGCGTTTCCAACCCCACTTACAAGTAAAACTAGCTAAAATGTGCCTGGCTGCTATTCAGTGAAAAGCTCATTCTGTGTACATTTTTGGCATACGTTTGCTCCTACCGGGTCAGCTGAGCAGCGAATTTCTATTTAACCACCTGCTTTCATGAGAGACCTCAGGGCTGCATGTTTTGAGCCCAGTACTGAGCCTGAAAAGCATTTCCAACCCCACTTACAAGTAAAACTAGCTAAAATGTGCCTGGCTGCTATTTACTGAAAAGCTCATTCTGTGTACATTTTTGTCATACGTTTGTTCCTACCGGGTCAGCTGAGCAGCGAATTTCTATTTAACCAGCTGCTTTCATGAGAGACCTCAGGGCTGCATGTTTTGAGCCCAGTACTGTGCCTGAAAAGCATTTCCAACCCCACTTACAAGTAAAACTAGCTAAAATGTGCCTGGCTTCTCTTCACTGAAAA
Organism: Lissotriton vulgaris; assembly: GCF_964263255.1. Lineage (NCBI taxonomy): Eukaryota > Metazoa > Chordata > Amphibia > Caudata > Salamandridae > Lissotriton > Lissotriton vulgaris. The sequence goes on along the minus strand of NW_028243347.1, from coordinate 441,171 downwards.
GCTCATTCTGAGTACATTTTTAGCATACGTTTGCTCCTGCCGGGTCAGCTGAGCAGCGAATTTCTATTTAACCACCTGCTATCATGAGAGACCTCAGGGCTGCATGTTTTGAGCCCAGTACTGAGCCTGAAAAGCGTTTCCAACCCCACTTACAAGTAAAACTAGCTAAAATGTGCCTGGCTGCTATTCACTGAAAAGCTAATTCTGTGTACATTTTTGGCATACGTTTGCTCCTGCCGGGTCAGCTGAGCAGCGAATTTCTATTTAACCACCTGCTATCATGAGAGACCTCAGGGCTGCATGTTTTGAGCCCAGTACAGAGCCTGAAAAGCGTTTCCAACCCCACTTACAAGTAAAACTAGCTAAAATGTGCCTGGCTTCTCTTCACTGAAAAGCTCATTCTGAGTACATTTTTGGCATACGTTTGCTCCTGCCGGGTCAGCTGAGCAGCGAATTTCTATTTAACCCCCTGCTATCATGAGAGACCTCAGGGCTGCATGTTTTGAGCCCAGTACTGATCCTGAAAAGCGTTTCCAACCCCACTTACAAGTAAAACTAGCTAAAATGTGCCTGGCTGCTCTTCACTGAAAAGCTCATTCTGTGTACATTTTTGGCATACGTTTGCTCCTGCCGGGTCAGCTGAGCAGTAAATTTCTATTTAACCACCTGCTTTCATGAGAGACCTCAGGGCTGCATGTTTTGAGCCCAGTACTGAGCCTGAAAAGCGTTTCCAACCCCAATTACAAGTAAAACTAGCTAAAATGTGCCTGGCTTCTCTTCACTGAAAAGCTCATTCTGAGTACATTTTTGGCATACGTTTGCTCCTGCCGGGTCAACTGAGCAGCTAATTTCTATTTAACCACCTGCTTTCATGAGAGACCTCAGGGCTGCATGTTTTGAGCCCAGTACTGAGCCTGAAAAGTATTTCCAACCCCACTTACAAGTAAAATTAGCTAAAATGTGCCTGGCTTCTCTTCACTGAAAAGCTCATTCTGAGTACATTTTTGGCATACGTTTGCTCCTGCCGGGTCAGCTGAGCAGCGAATTTCTATTTAACCACCTGCTATCATGAGAGACCTCAGGGCTGCATGTTTTGAGCCCAGTACTGATCCTGAAAAGCGTTTCCAACCCCACTTACAAGTAAAACTAGCTAAAATGTGCCTGGCTGCTATTCACTGAAAAGCTCATTCTGAGTACATTTTTAGCATACGTTTGCTCCTACCGGGTCAGCTGAGCAGCGAATTTCTATTTAACCACCTGCTTTCATGAGAGACCTCAGGGCTGCATGTTTTGAGCCCAGTACTGAGCCTGAAAAGCGTTTCCAACCCCACTTACAAGTAAAACTACTAAAATGTGCCTGGCTGCTATTCACTGAAAAGCTCATTCTGTGTACATTTTTAGCATACGTTTGCTCCTGCCGGGTCAGCTGAGCAGCGAATTTCTAATTAACCACAGGCTATCATGAGAGACCTCAGGGCTGCATGTTTTGAGCCCAGTACTGATCCTGAAAAGCGTTTCCAACCCCACTTACAAGTAAAACTAGCTAAAATGTGCCTGGCTGCTATTCACTGAAAAGCTCATTCTGAGTACATTTTTAGCATACGTTTGCTCCTGCCGGGTCAGCTGAGCAGCGAATTTCTATTTAACCACCTGCTATCATGAGAGACCTAAGGGCTGCATGTTTTGAGCCCAGTATTGAGCCTGAAAAGCGTTTCCAACCCCACTTACAAGTAAAACTAGCTAAAATGTGCCTGGCTGCTATTTACTGAAAAGCTCATTCTGTGTACATTTTTGGCATACGTTTGCTCCTACCGGGTCAGCTGAGCAGCGAATTTCTATTTAACCAGCTGCTTTCATGAGAGACCTCAGGGCTGCATGTTTTGAGCCCAGTACTGTGCCTGAAAAGCATTTCCAACCTCACTTACAAGTAAAACTAGCTAAAATGTGCCTGGCTTCTCTTCACTGAAAAGCTCATTCTGAGTACATTTTTAGCATACGTTTGGTCCTGCCGGGTCAGCTGAGCAGCGAATTTCTATTTAACCACCTGCTATCATGAGAGACCTCAGGGCTGCATGTTTTGAGCCCAGTACTGATCCTGAAAAGCGTTTCCAACCCCACTTACAAGTAAAACTAGCTAAAATGTGCCTGGCTGCTATTCACTGAAAAGCTAATTCTGTGTACATTTTTGGCATACGTTTGCTCCTGCCGGGTCAGCTGAGCATCGAATTTCTATTTAACCACCTGCTATCATGAGAGACCTCAGGGCTGCATGTTTTGAGCCCAGTACTGAGCCTGAAAAGCGTTTCCAACCCCACTTACAAGTAAAACTAGCTAAAATGTGCCTGGCTTCTCTTCACTGAAAAGCTCATTCTGAGTACATTTTTGGCATACGCTTGCTCCTGCCGGGTCAGCTGAGCAGCGAATTTCTATTTAACCCCCTGCTATCATGAGAGACCTCAGGGCTGCATGTTTTGAGCCCAGTACTGATCCTGAAAAGCGTTTCCAACCCCACTTACAAGTAAAACTAGCTAAAATGTGCCTGGCTGCTCTTCACTGAAAAGCTCATTCTGTGTACATTTTTGGCATACGTTTGCTCCTGCCGGGTCAGCTGAGCAGCGAATTTCTATTTAACCACCTGCTTTCATGAGAGACCTCAGGGCTGCATGTTTTGAGCCCAGTACTGAGCCTGAAAAGCCTTTCCAACCCCAATTACAAGAAAAACTAGCTAAAATGTGCCTGGCTTCTCTTCACTGAAAAGCTCATTCTGAGTACATTTTTGGCATACGTTTGCTCCTGCCGGGTCAGCTGAGCAGCTAATTTCTATTTAACCACCTGCTTTCATGAGAGACCTCAGGGCTGCATGTTTTGAGCCCAGTACTGATCCTGAAAAGCGTTTCCAACCCCACTTACAAGTAAAACTAGCTAAAATGTGCCTGGCTTCTCTTCACTGAAAAGCTCATTCTGAGTACATTTTTGGCATACGTTTGCTCCTGCCGGGTCAGCTGAGCAGCGAATTTCTATTTAACCACCTGCTATCATGAGAGACCTCAGGGCTGCATGTTTTGAGCCCAGTACTGATCCTGAAAAGCGTTTCCAACCCCACTTACAAGTAAAACTAGCTAAAATGTGCCTGGCTGCTATTCACTGAAAAGCTCATTCTGAGTACATTTTTAGCATACGTTTGCTCCTACCGGGTCAGCTGAGCAGCGAATTTCTATTTAACCACCTGCTTTCATGAGAGACCTCAGGGCTGCATGTTTTGAGCCCAGTACTGAGCCTGAAAAGCGTTTCCAACCCCACTTACAAGTAAAACTACTAAAATGTGCCTGGCTGCTATTCACTGAAAAGCTCATTCTGTGTACATTTTTGGCATACGTTTGCTCCTGCCGGTTCAGCTGAGCAGCGAATTTCTATTTAACCACCTGCTATCATGAGAGACTTAAGGGCTGCATGTTTTGAGCCCAGTATTGAGCCTGAAAAGCGTTTCCAACCCCACTTACAAGTAAAACTAGCTAAAATGTGCCTGGCTGCTCTTCACTGAAAAGCTCATTCTGAGTACATTTTTAGCATACGTTTGCTCCTGCCGGGTCAGCTGAGCAGCGAATTTCTATTTAACCACCTGCTATCATGAGAGACCCCAGGGCTGCATGTTTTGATTCCAGTGTTGATCCTGAAAAGCGTTTCCAACCCCACTTACAAGTAAAACTAGCTAAAATATGCCTGGCTGCTATTCACTGAAAAGCTCATTCTGAGTACATTTTTAGCATACGTTTGCTCCTGCCGGGTCAGCTGAGCAGCGAATTTCTATTTAACCACCTGCTTTCATGAGAGACCTCAGGGCTGCATGTTTTGAGCCCAGTACTGAGCCTGAAAAGCATTTCCAACCCCACTTACAAGTAAAACTAGCTAAAATGTGCCTGGCTGCTATTCACTGAAAAGCTCATTCTGTGGACATTTTTGGCATACGTTTGCTCCTACCGGGTCAGCTGAGCAGCGAATTTCTATTTAACCACCTGCTTTCATGAGAGACCTCAGGGCTGCATGTTTTGAGCCCAGTACTGTGCCTGAAAAGCGTTTCCAACCCCACTTACAAGTAAAACTAGCTAAAATGTGCCTGGCTGCTATTCACTGAAAAGCTCATTCTGAGTACATTTTTAGCATACGTTTGCTCCTGCTGGGTCAGCTGAGCAGCGAATTTCTATTTAACCACCTGCTATCATGAGAGACCGAAGGGCTGCATGTTTTGAGCCCAGTATTGAGCCTGAAAAGCGTTTCCAACCCCACTTACAAGTAAAACTAGCTAAAATGTGCCTGGCTGCTATTCACTGAAAAGCTCATTCTGTGTACATTTTTGGCATACGTTTGCTCCTACCGGGTCAGCTGAGCAGCGAATTTCTATTTAACCACCTGCTTTCATGAGAGACCTCAGGGCTGCATGTTTTGAGCCCAGTACTGAGCCTGAAAAGCATTTCCAACCCCACTTACAAGTAAAACTAGCTAAAATGTGCCTGGCTGCTATTTACTGAAAAGCTCATTCTGTGTACATTTTTGGCATACGTTTGCTCCTACCGGGTCAGCTGAGCAGCGAATTTCTATTTAACCAGCTGCTTTCATGAGAGACCTCAGGGCTGCATGTTTTGAGCACAGTACTGTGCCTGAAAAGCATTTCCAACCCCACTTACAAGTAAAACTAGCTAAAATGTGCCTCGCTTCTCTTCACTGAAAAGCTCATTCTGAGTACATTTTTAGCATACGTTTGCTCCTGCCGGGTCAGCTGAGCAGCGAATTTCTATTTAACCACCTGCTATCATGAGAGACCTCAGGGCTGCATGTTTTGAGCCCAGTACTGATCCTGAAAAGCGTTTCCAACCCCACTTACAAGTAAAACTAGCTAAAATGTGCCTGGCTGCTATTCATTGAAAAGCTAATTCTGTGTACATTTTTGGCATACGTTTGCTCCTGCCGGGTCAGCTGAGCAGCGAATTTCTATTTAACCACCTGCTATCATGAGAGACCTCAGGGCTGTATGTTTTGAGCCCAGTACTGAGCCTGAAAAGCGTTTCCAACCCCACTTACAAGTAAAACTAGCTAAAATGTGCCTGGCTTCTCTTCACTGAAAAGCTCATTCTGAGTACATTTTTGGCATACGTTTGCTCCTGCCGGGTCAGCTGAGCAGCGAATTTCTATTTAACCCCCTGCTATCATGAGAGACCTCAGGGCTGCATGTTTTGAGCCCAGTACTGATCCTGAAAAGCGTTTCCAACCCCACTTACAAGTAAAACTAGCTAAAATGTGCCTGGCTGCTCTTCACTGAAAAGCTCATTCTGTGTACATTTTTGGCATACGTTTGCTCCTGCCGGGTCAGCTGAGCAGCGAATTTCTATTTAACCACCTGCTTTCATGAGAGACCTCGGGGCTGCATGTTATGAGCCCAGTACTGAGCCTGAAAAGCATTTCCAACCCCACTTACAAGTAAAACTAGCTAAAATGTGCCTGGCTGCTATTCACTGAAAAGCTCATTCTGTGGACATTTTTGGCATACGTTTGCTCCTACCGGGTCAGCTGAGCAGCGAATTTCTATTTAACCACCTGCTTTCATGAGAGACCTCAGGGCTGCATGTTTTGAGCCCAGTACTGTGCCTGAAAAGCGTTTCCAACCCCACTTACAAGTAAAACTAGCTAAAATGTGCCTGGCTGCTATTCACTGAAAAGCTCATTCTGAGTACATTTTTAGCATACGTTTGCTCCTGCTGGGTCAGCTGAGCAGCGAATTTCTATTTAACCACCTGCTATCATGAGAGACCGAAGGGCTGCATGTTTTGAGCCCAGTATTGAGCCTGAAAAGCGTTTCCAACCCCACTTACAAGTAAATCTAGCTAAAATGTGCCTGGCTGCTATTCACTGAAAAGCTCATTCTGTGTACATTTTTGGCATACGTTTGCTCCTACCGGGTCAGCTGAGCAGCGAATTTCTATTTAACCACCTGCTTTCATGAGAGACCTCAGGGCTGCATGTTTTGAGCCCAGTACTGAGCCTGAAAAGCATTTCCAACCCCACTTACAAGTAAAACTAGCTAAAATGTGCCTGGCTGCTATTTACTGAAAAGCTCATTCTGTGTACATTTTTGGCATACGTTTGCTCCTACCGGGTCAGCTGAGCAGCGAATTTCTATTTAACCAGCTGCTTTCATGAGAGACCTCAGGGCTGCATGTTTTGAGCCCAGTACTGTGCCTGAAAAGCATTTCCAACCCCACTTACAAGTAAAACTAGCTAAAATGTGCCTCGCTTCTCTTCACTGAAAAGCTCATTCTGAGTACATTTTTAGCATACGTTTGCTCCTGCCGGGTCAGCTGAGCAGCGAATTTCTATTTAACCACCTGCTATCATGAGAGACCTCAGGGCTGCATGTTTTGAGCCCAGTACTGATCCTGAAAAGCGTTTCCAACCCCACTTACAAGTAAAACTAGCTAAAATGTGCCTGGCTGCTATTCATTGAAAAGCTAATTCTGTGTACATTTTTGGCATACGTTTGCTCCTGCCGGGTCAGCTGAGCAGCGAATTTCTATTTAACCACCTGCTATCATGAGAGACCTCAGGGCTGTATGTTTTGAGCCCAGTACTGAGCCTGAAAAGCGTTTCCAACCCCACTTACAAGTAAAACTAGCTAAAATGTGCCTGGCTTCTCTTCACTGAAAAGCTCATTCTGAGTACATTTTTGGCATACGTTTGCTCCTGCCGGGTCAGCTGAGCAGCGAATTTCTATTTAACCCCCTGCTATCATGAGAGACCTCAGGGCTGCATGTTTTGAGCCCAGTACTGATCCTGAAAAGCGTTTCCAACCCCACTTACAAGTAAAACTAGCTAAAATGTGCCTGGCTGCTCTTCACTGAAAAGCTCATTCTGTGTACATTTTTGGCATACGTTTGCTCCTGCCGGGTCAGCTGAGCAGCGAATTTCTATTTAACCACCTGCTTTCATGAGAGACCTCGGGGCTGCATGTTATGAGCCCAGTACTGAGCCTGAAAAGCGTTTCCAACCCCAATTACAAGTAAAACTAGCTAAAATGTGCCTGGCTTCTCTTCACTGAAAAGCTCATTCTGAGTACATTTTTGGCATACGTTTGCTCCTGCCGGGTCGGCTGAGCAGCTAATTTCTATTTAACCACCTGCTTTCATGAGAGACCTCAGGGCTGCATGTTTTGAGCCCAGTACTGAGCCTGAAAAGCATTTCCAACCCCACTTACAAGTAAAACTAGCTAAAATGTACCTGGCTTCTCTTCACTGAAAAGCTCATTCTGAGTACATTTTTGGCATACGTTTGCTCCTGCCGGGTCAGTTGAGCAGCGAATTTCTATTTAACCACCTGCTATCATGAGAGACCTCTGGGCTGCATGTTTTGAGCCCAGTACTGATCCTGAAAAGCGTTTCCAACCCCACTTACAAGTAAAACTAGCTAAAATGTGCCTGGCTGCTATTCACTGAAAAGCTCATTCTGAGTACATTTTTAGCATACGTTTGCTCCTACCGGGTCAGCTGAGCAGCGAATTTCTATTTAACCACCTGCTTTCATGAGAGACCTCAGGGCTGCATGTTTTGAGCCCAGTACTGAGCCTGAAAAGCGTTTCCAACCCCACTTACAAGTAAAACTACTAAAATGTGCCTGGCTGCTATTCACTGAAAAGCTCATTCTGTGTACATTTTTAACATACGTTTGCTCCTGCCGGGTCAGCTGAGCAGCGAATTTCTAATTAACCACCTGCTATCACGAGAGACCTCAGGGCTGCATGTTTTGAGCCCAGTACTGATCCTGAAAAGCGTTTCCAACCCCACTTACAAGTAAAACTAGCTAAAATGTGCCTGGCTGCTATTCACTGAAAAGCTCATTCTGAGTACATTTTTAGCATACGTTTGCTCCTGCCAGGTCAGCTGAGCAGCGAATTTCTATTTAACCACCTGCTATCATGAGAGACCTAAGGGCTGCATGTTTTGAGCCCAGTATTGAGCCTGAAAAGCGTTTCCAACCCCACTTACAAGTAAAACTAGCTGAAATGTGCCTGGCTTCTCTTCACTGAAAAGCTCATTCTGAGTACATTTTTAGCATACGTTTGCTCCTGCCGGGTCAGCTGAGCAGCGAATTTCTATTTAACCACCTGCTATCATGAGAGACCCCAGGGCTGCATGTTTTGATTCCAGTATTGATCCTGAAAAGCGTTTCCAACCCCACTTACAAGTAAAACTAGCTAAAATGTGCCTGGCTGCTATTCACTGAAAAGCTCATTCTGAGTACATTTTTAGCATACGTTTGCTCCTGCCGGGTCAGCTGAGCAGCGAATTTCTATTTAACCACCTGCTATCATGAGAGACCTAAGGGCTGCATGTTTTGAGCCCAGTATTGAGCCTGAAAAGCGTTTCCAACCCCACTTACAAGTAAAACTAGCTAAAATGTGCCTGGCTGCTATTTACTGAAAAGCTCATTCTGTGTACATTTTTGGCATACGTTTGCTCCTACCGGGTCAGCTGAGCAGCGAATTTCTATTTAACCAGCTGCTTTCATGAGAGACCTCAGGGCTGCATGTTTTGAGCCCAGTACTGTGCCTGAAAAGCATTTCCAACCTCACTTACAAGTAAAACTAGCTAAAATGTGCCTGGCTTCTCTTCACTGAAAAGCTCATTCTGAGTACATTTTTAGCATACGTTTGGTCCTGCCGGGTCAGCTGAGCAGCGAATTTCTATTTAACCACCTGCTATCATGAGAGACCTCAGGGCTGCATGTTTTGAGCCCAGTACTGATCCTGAAAAGCGTTTCCAACCCCACTTACAAGTAAAACTAGCTAAAATGTGCCTGGCTGCTATTCACTGAAAAGCTAATTCTGTGTACATTTTTGGCATACGTTTGCTCCTGCCGGGTCAGCTGAGCAGCGAATTTCTATTTAACCACCTGCTATCATGAGAGACCTCAGGGCTGCATGTTTTGAGCCCAGTACTGAGCCTGAAAAGCGTTTCCAACCCCACTTACAAGTAAAACTAGCTAAAATGTGCCTGGCTTCTCTTCACTGAAAAGCTCATTCTGAGTACATTTTTGGCATACGCTTGCTCCTGCCGGGTCAGCTGAGCAGCGAATTTCTATTTAACCCCCTGCTATCATGAGAGACCTCAGGGCTGCATGTTTTGAGCCCAGTACTGATCCTGAAAAGCGTTTCCAACCCCACTTACAAGTAAAACTAGCTAAAATGTGCCTGGCTGCTCTTCACTGAAAAGCTCATTCTGTGTACATTTTTGGCATACGTTTGCTCCTGCCGGGTCAGCTGAGCAGCGAATTTCTATTTAACCACCTGTTTTCATGAGAGACCTCAGGGCTGCATGTTTTGAGCCCAGTACTGAGCCTGAAAAGCCTTTCCAACCCCAATTACAAGAAAAACTAGCTAAAATGTGCCTGGCTTCTCTTCACTGAAAAGCTCATTCTGAGTACATTTTTGGCATACGTTTGCTCCTGCCGGGTCAGCTGAGCAGCTAATTTCTATTTAACCACCTGCTTTCATGAGAGACCTCAGGGCTGCATGTTTTGAGCCCAGTACTGATCCTGAAAAGCGTTTCCAACCCCACTTACAAGTAAAACTAGCTAAAATGTGCCTGGCTTCTCTTCACTGAAAAGCTCATTCTGAGTACATTTTTGGCATACGTTTGCTCCTGCCGGGTCAGCTGAGCAGCGAATTTCTATTTAACCACCTGCTATCATGAGAGACCTCAGGGCTGCATGTTTTGAGCCCAGTACTGATCCTGAAAAGCGTTTCCAACCCCACTTACAAGTAAAACTAGCTAAAATGTGCCTGGCTGCTATTCACTGAAAAGCTCATTCTGAGTACATTTTTAGCATACGTTTGCTCCTACCGGGTCAGCTGAGCAGCGAATTTCTATTTAACCACCTGCTTTCATGAGAGACCTCAGGGCTGCATGTTTTGAGCCCAGTACTGAGCCTGAAAAGCGTTTCCAACCCCACTTACAAGTAAAACTACTAAAATGTGCCTGGCTGCTATTCACTGAAAAGCTCATTCTGTGTACATTTTTGGCATACGTTTGCTCCTGCCGGTTCAGCTGAGCAGCGAATTTCTATTTAACCACCTGCTATCATGAGAGACCTAAGGGCTGCATGTTTTGAGCCCAGTATTGAGCCTGAAAAGCGTTTCCAACCCCACTTACAAGTAAAACTAGCTAAAATGTGCCTGGCTGCTCTTCACTGAAAAGCTCATTCTGAGTACATTTTTAGCATACGTTTGCTCCTGCCGGGTCAGCTGAGCAGCGAATTTCTATTTAACCACCTGCTATCATGAGAGACCCCAGGGCTGCATGTTTTGATTCCAGTGTTGATCCTGAAAAGCGTTTCCAACCCCACTTACAAGTAAAACTAGCTAAAATATGCCTGGCTGCTATTCACTGAAAAGCTCATTCTGAGTACATTTTTAGCATACGTTTGCTCCTGCCTGGTCAGCTGAGCAGCGAATTTCTATTTAACCACCTGCTTTCATGAGAGACCTCAGGGCTGCATGTTTTGAGCCCAGTACTGAGCCTGAAAAGCATTTCCAACCCCACTTACAAGTAAAACTAGCTAAAATGTGCCTGGCTGCTATTCACTGAAAAGCTCATTCTGTGGACATTTTTGGCATACGTTTGCTCCTACCGGGTCAGCTGAGCAGCGAATTTCTATTTAACCACCTGCTTTCATGAGAGACCTCAGGGCTGCATGTTTTGAGCCCAGTACTGTGCCTGAAAAGCGTTTCCAACCCCACTTACAAGTAAAACTAGCTAAAATGTGCCTGGCTGCTATTCACTGAAAAGCTCATTCTGAGTACATTTTTAGCATACGTTTGCTCCTGCTGGGTCAGCTGAGCAGCGAATTTCTATTTAACCACCTGCTATCATGAGAGACCGAAGGGCTGCATGTTTTGAGCCCAGTATTGAGCCTGAAAAGCGTTTCCAACCCCACTTACAAGTAAAACTAGCTAAAATGTGCCTGGCTGCTATTCACTGAAAAGCTCATTCTGTGTACATTTTTGGCATACGTTTGCTCCTACCGGGTCAGCTGAGCAGCGAATTTCTATTTAACCACCTGCTTTCATGAGAGACCTCAGGGCTGCATGTTTTGAGCCCAGTACTGAGCCTGAAAAGCATTTCCAACCCCACTTACAAGTAAAACTAGCTAAAATGTGCCTGGCTGCTATTTACTGAAAAGCTCATTCTGTGTACATTTTTGGCATACGTTTGCTCCTACCGGGTCAGCTGAGCAGCGAATTTCTATTTAACCAGCTGCTTTCATGAGAGACCTCAGGGCTGCATGTTTTGAGCACAGTACTGTGCCTGAAAAGCATTTCCAACCCCACTTACAAGTAAAACTAGCTAAAATGTGCCTCGCTTCTCTTCACTGAAAAGCTCATTCTGAGTACATTTTTAGCATACGTTTGCTCCTGCCGGGTCAGCTGAGCAGCGAATTTCTATTTAACCACCTGCTATCATGAGAGACCTAAGGGCTGCATGTTTTGAGCCCAGTATTGAGCCTGAAAAGCGTTTCCAACCCCACTTACAAGTAAAACTAGCTAAAATGTGCCTGGCTGCTCTTCACTGAAAAGCTCATTCTGAGTACATTTTTAGCATACGTTTGCTCCTGCCGGGTCAGCTGAGCAGCGAATTTCTATTTAACCACCTGCTATCATGAGAGACCCCAGGGCTGCATGTTTTGATTCCAGTGTTGATCCTGAAAAGCGTTTCCAACCCCACTTACAAGTAAAACTAGCTAAAATATGCCTGGCTGCTATTCACTGAAAAGCTCATTCTGAGTACATTTTTAGCATACGTTTGCTCCTGCCGGGTCAGCTGAGCAGCGAATTTCTATTTAACCACCTGCTTTCATGAGAGACCTCAGGGCTGCATGTTTTGAGCCCAGTACTGAGCCTGAAAAGCATTTCCAACCCCACTTACAAGTAAAACTAGCTAAAATGTGCCTGGCTGCTATTCACTGAAAAGCTCATTCTGTGGACATTTTTGGCATACGTTTGCTCCTACCGGGTCAGCTGAGCAGCAAATTTCTATTTAACCACCTGCTATCATGAGAGACCTCAGGGCTGTATGTTTTGAGCCCAGTACTGAGCCTGAAAAGCGTTTCCAACCCCACTTACAAGTAAAACTAGCTAAAATGTGCCTGGCTTCTCTTCACTGAAAAGCTCATTCTGAGTACATTTTTGGCATACGTTTGCTCCTGCCGGGTCAGCTGAGCAGCGAATTTCTATTTAACCCCCTGCTATCATGAGAGACCTCAGGGCTGCATGTTTTGAGCCCAGTACTGATCCTGAAAAGCGTTTCCAACCCCACTTACAAGTAAATCTAGCTAAAATGTGCCTGGCTGCTCTTCACTGAAAAGCTCATTCTGTGTACATTTTTGGCATACGTTTGCTCCTGCCGGGTCAGCTGAGCAGCGAATTTCTATTTAACCACCTGCTTTCATGAGAGACCTCGGGGCTGCATGTTATGAGCCCAGTACTGAGCCTGAAAAGCATTTCCAACCCCACTTACAAGTAAAACTAGCTAAAATGTGCCTGGCTGCTATTCACTGAAAAGCTCATTCTGTGGACATTTTTGGCATACGTTTGCTCCTACCGGGTCAGCTGAGCAGCGAATTTCTATTTAACCACCTGCTTTCATGAGAGACCTCAGGGCTGCATGTTTTGAGCCCAGTACTGTGCCTGAAAAGCGTTTCCAACCCCACTTACAAGTAAAACTAGCTAAAATGTGCCTGGCTGCTATTCACTGAAAAGCTCATTCTGAGTACATTTTTAGCATACGTTTGCTCCTGCTGGGTCAGCTGAGCAGCGAATTTCTATTTAACCACCTGCTATCATGAGAGACCGAAGGGCTGCATGTTTTGAGCCCAGTATTGAGCCTGAAAAGCGTTTCCAACCCCACTTACAAGTAAAACTAGCTAAAATGTGCCTGGCTGCTATTCACTGAAAAGCTCATTCTGTGTACATTTTTGGCATACGTTTGCTCCTACCGGGTCAGCTGAGCAGCGAATTTCTATTTAACCACCTGCTTTCATGAGAGACCTCAGGGCTGCATGTTTTGAGCCCAGTACTGAGCCTGAAAAGCATTTCCAACCCCACTTACAAGTAAAACTAGCTAAAATGTGCCTGGCTGCTATTTACTGAAAAGCTCATTCTGTGTACATTTTTGGCATACGTTTGCTCCTACCGGGTCAGCTGAGCAGCGAATTTCTATTTAACCAGCTGCTTTCATGAGAGACCTCAGGGCTGCATGTTTTGAGCCCAGTACTGTGCCTGAAAAGCATTTCCAACCCCACTTACAAGTAAAAGTAGCTAAAATGTGCCTCGCTTCTCTTCACTGAAAAGCTCATTCTGAGTACATTTTTAGCATACGTTTGCTCCTGCCGGGTCAGCTGAGCAGCGAATTTCTATTTAACCACCTGCTATCATGAGAGACCTCAGGGCTGCATGTTTTGGGCCCAGTACTGATCCTGAAAAGCGTTTCCAACCCCACTTACAAGTAAAACTAGCTAAAATGTGCCTGGCTGCTATTCACTGAAAAGCTAATTCTGTGTACATTTTTGGCATACGTTTGCTCCTGCCGGGTCAGCTGAGCAGCGAATTTCTATTTAACCACCTGCTATCATGAGAGACCTCAGGGCTGTATGTTTTGAGCCCAGTACTGATCCTGAAAAGCGTTTCCAACCCCACTTACAAGTAAAACTAGCTAAAATGTGCCTGGCTGCTCTTCACTGAAAAGCTCATTCTGTGTACATTTTTGGCATACGTTTGCTCCTGCCGGGTCAGCTGAGCAGCGAATTTCTATTTAACCACCTGCTTTCATGAGAGACCTCGGGGCTGCATGTTATGAGCCCAGTACTGAGCCTGAAAAGCGTTTCCAACCCCAATTACAAGTAAAACTAGCTAAAATGTGCCTGGCTTCTCTTCACTGAAAAGCTCATTCTGAGTACATTTTTGGCATACGTTTGCTCCTGCCGGGTCAGCTGAGCAGCTAATTTCTATTTAACCACCTGCTTTCATGAGAGACCTCAGGGCTGCATGTTTTGAGCCCAGTACTGAGCCTGAAAAGCATTTCCAACCCCACTTACAAGTAAAACTAGCTAAAATGTGCCTGGCTTCTCTTCACTGAAAAGCTCATTCTGAGTACATTTTTGGCATACGTTTGCTCCTGCCGGGTCAGCTGAGCAGCGAATTTCTATTTAACCACCTGCTATCATGAGAGACCTCTGGGCTGCATGTTTTGAGCCCAGTACTGATCCTGAAAAGCGTTTCCAACCCCACTTACAAGTAAAACTAGCTAAAATGTGCCTGGCTGCTATTCACTGAAAAGCTCATTCTGAGTACATTTTTAGCATACGTTTGCTCCTACCGGGTCAGCTGAGCAGCGAATTTCTATTTAACCACCTGCTTTCATGAGAGACCTCAGGGCTGCATGTTTTGAGCCCAGTACTGAGCCTGAAAAGCGTTTCCAACCCCACTTACAAGTAAAACTACTAAAATGTGCCTGGCTGCTATTCACTGAAAAGCTCATTCTGTGTACATTTTTAACATACGTTTGCTCCTGCCGGGTCAGCTGAGCAGCGAATTTCTAATTAACCACCTGCTATCATGAGAGACCTCAGGGCTGCATGTTTTGAGCCCAGTACTGATCCTGAAAAGCGTTTCCAACCCCACTTACAAGTAAAACTAGCTAAAATGTGCCTGGCTGCTATTCACTGAAAAGCTCATTCTGAGTACATTTTTAGCATACGTTTGCTCCTGCCAGGTCAGCTGAGCAGCGAATTTCTATTTAACCACCTGCTATCATGAGAGACCTAAGGGCTGCATGTTTTGAGCCCAGTATTGAGCCTGAAAAGCGTTTCCAACCCCACTTACAAGTAAAACTAGCTGAAATGTGCCTGGCTTCTCTTCACTGAAAAGCTCATTCTGAGTACATTTTTAGCATACGTTTGCTCCTGCCGGGTCAGCTGAGCAGCGAATTTCTATTTAACCACCTGCTATCATGAGAGACCCCAGGGCTGCATGTTTTGATTCCAGTATTGATCCTGAAAAGCGTTTCCAACCCCACTTACAAGTAAAACTAGCTAAAATGTGCCTGGCTGCTATTCACTGAAAAGCTCATTCTGTGTACATTTTTGGCATACGTTTGCTCCTACCGGGTCAGCTGAGCAGCGAATTTCTATTTAACCACCTGCTATCATGAGAGACCTCAGGGCTGCATGTTTTGAGCCCAGTACTGATCCTGAAAAGCGTTTCCAACCCCACTTACAAGTAAAACTAGCTAAAATGTGCCTGGCTGCTATTCACTGAAAAGCTCATTCTGTGTACATTTTTGGCATACGTTTGCTCCTGCCGGTTCAGCTGAGCAGCGAATTTCTATTTAACCACCTGCTTTCATGAGAGACCTCAGGGCTGCATGTTTTGAGCCCAGTACTGAGCCTGAAAAGCGTTTCCAACCCCACTTACAAGTAAAACTAGCTAAAATGTGCCTGCCTGCTATTCACTGAAAAGCTCATTCTGTGTACATTTTTAGAATACGTTTGCTCCTGCCGGGTCAGCTGAGCAGCGAATTTCTATTTAACCACCTGCTATCATGAGAGACCTCAGGGCTGCATGTTTTGAGCCCAGTATAGTCCTAAAAAGCGTTTCCAACCCCACTTACAAGTAAAACTAGCTAAAATGTGCCTGGCTTCTCTTCACTGAAAAGCTCATTCTGAGTACATTTTTAGCATACGTTTGCTCCTGCCGGGTCAGCTGAGCAGCAAATTTCTATTTAACCACCTGCTATCATGAGAGACCCCAGGGCTGCATGTTTTGATTCCAGTATTGATCCTGAAAAGCGTTTCCAACCCCACTTACAAGTAAAACTAGCTAAAATGTGCCTGGCTGCTATTCACTGAAAAGCTCATTCTGTGTACATTTTTGGCATACGTTTGCTCCTGCCGGGTCAGCTGAGCAGCGAATTTCTATTTAACCACCTGCTTTCATGAGAGACCTCAGGGCTGCATGTTTTGAGCCCAGTACTGAGGCTGAAAAGCATTTCCAACCCTACTTACAAGTAAAACTAGCTAAAATGTGCCTGGCTTCTCTTCACTGAAAAGCTCATTCTGTGTACATTTTTGGCATACGTTTGCTCCTACCGGGTCAGCTGAGCAGCGAATTTCTATTTAACCACCTGCTTTCATGAGAGACCTCAGTGCTGCATGTTTTGAGCCCAGTACTGAGCCTGAAAAGCGTTTCCAACCCCACTTACAAGTAAAACTAGCTAAAATGTGCCTGGCTGCTATCACTGAAAAGCTCATTCTGTGTACATTTTTGGCATACGTTTGCTCCTACCGGGTCAGCTGAGCAGCGAATTTCTATTTAACCACCTGCTTTCATGAGAGACCTCAGGGCTGCATGTTTTGAGCCCAGTACTGAGCCTGAAAAGCATTTTCAACCCCACTTACAAGTAAAACTAGCTAAAATGTGCCTGGCTGCTATTCACTGAAAAGCTCATTCTGTGTACATTTTTGGCATACGTTTGCTCCTACCGGGTCAGCTGAGCAGCGAATTTCTATTTAACCACCTGCTTTCATGAGAGACCTCAGGGCTGCATGTTTTGAGCCCAGTACTGTGCCTGAAAAGCGTTTCCAGAGAGACTGGGCAAGATGGCCGCCGTGGCTCTGTAGAGAGAAGTCGCATTTTTTACTCTCTCCTACCCTAGGATGATGGAGTATTGGTGAACCCAGGGATGTGGGGTCTGACTAACCGGATTTTTCTTGACACAGTGGATTTACTCAACCCAGACTGGTTGAGGGGCTTCCCTACAAAGAAAGTGATAAAGAAGGTGATAGACTGGCTGAACTGCTGGAGAAGTCTGTTCAACGATGTGAAAGTGCCTCTGAAGATGTCCCAAAGGCTGAAGGCGGATAGAGACAAAATATCGGCAGTAGGACCGATCAAACCCTCAGGAGTTGCTGTGAGAGAGGGGGCTATTCCAAAAACAGCCTCTGTGAGAAAAGCGGCGGAATTTTCAAATCGGAGCTTGAAGAACACAGCAGCAAAAAAAACGGAGAAGCAGGAGAAGAAATTGGAAGCAGGTCCGGAGACCCGCTCAGCGATGTTTAAATCGACGAGGGATAATGCACTAGATGGAAAGCCCCAGCGAGTGCATGCAGCGCAAACGATCGTTAAAGATCAGAAGAGGCAAGCGACCTTACCGGAGTCGTTCACCACAAGGGCTCCTCTGTCTGTTCCACGAATAGAGATCCAGGCAGACGGTCTGCAGCAAAAGGAGCAGCGAGAAGAGAAGTCGCCGACGGCTACCGGCGCCCAGGGAGACAGCTGTGAGACAAACGCGGAAGCAGAATCAACGGACCGCGAGGACGCAAGCAGCGGAGGTCCGGTTGCTAGGCAACCGGGAAGCAGTGCAGGAGACGGCGCGGTGAACGCAGAGCGGCGAGTAGAAGCTCCAGAAGCCGCGGGAGGAGAGGAGGCGGAGGTGGAGGCTGGTAAGGAGTCTGGCTGTGATACTGACATTGACAATGCTTCTAAGCAACTAGAAAAACAAAACAACACGCAGATGTTAGACGCTCTCCTGTCAGTAGAGGCAGAGTTATACAATAAACATTCGAAGGGCACTGAGGCAAGCTGGGGCAGCGCGCAGAGTTTAACCGACCAGCATGGGTTACACTTGGATCAGGATTTGAGCAGAAATAACAAAAGCATAGACAGAAGTGTGAGGGGAGGCTCGCCTGAGTTTTTTTCGGTCAATGAGGGCTCGAATTCATCAAATCCGAGCGAGGTGGAATAAGAGGAAGAGGAGAGTGGAACTGAATGTACATCTGACTCAGATATTAGCAATGGATCTAGCGAATTAGTCACAAAAAAGAAAAAAGGTACTGTGGGAGTAAAAAAAAGAAGCGGAAGAGGTTCAAGAAGCAGTATGACTAAGAAATTATCATGGGACTACTCCGCTACTTCAGAGACCTACAAAGAAAGTGAGCAGGAAGGAGGGGAGAAGGAGGGGAGGCAGAATAACCAAAATGTAACCCTCGAAGTGTTGTTTGGGACCTTGAAACAGACGCAGAAGGAGGCAAGAATGGAGAGCAGAAGGGCGAAAAGAGACACAAAAAAACTGCAAGCATCAATAAGGAAAGTAAGCAGAAAACAGGAAGAGGTTGAAGAAAGAGTCTTACAAGTGGAGGAAAGGACAAGTAGGGTGGAAGACGAAGTGACAGATTGGCAGACTTTTAAAACGGATCAAGAGAAGGTGGTTGAAGATCTTCAGTGGAAGCTAGAAAGCTTTGAAAATCGCCAAAGAAGGAACAATGTGAGACTTTTGGGTCTGGAGGAGGGAAAAGAGGGGCAGGATCCCAGAGGGTATGTGGTCAAGATCTTGGAAGAGGCCTTTCCTGACTCAAAATGGCAATGGGATGTGGAAGTGCAAAGAGCACATAGGTACCCACTGTTCAAAAAGAAAAACCGGGGAGGGCAGGAGAAGGAACTACCAAGAGCAATGTTGGTTTTTTTGGGTAATTTTCTAGCAAGACAGGAGATAATTGATAAAGCTAGACCTGACTCAAGAATTACAGCTGATGGAAATACTTTTTTCTCTAGGCCAGACTTCTGCCACGTTACCGTGGAAAGAAGGTGGAAATTAAGACAGATGATTGGGCCTTTCCAGAAGCAAGGGGCAGAAGCATATCTCTTGTTCCCGTCTAGGTTGAAAGTCATCAGGAAAGGTTATACCAAAATGTTTACATCCGAGATAAAAGCAGCAGAATATCTAGCAGAAATTTCGGAAACTAATAAAGGGAAGGAGAGTAGAGCTAGAACCAGATCCCCATCACAGTCTCCCCGGAGAACTCCACCAAAAACTCCGTAAGACGGTTAGATGGTAATGCCAAATAGCTTATTTGGCAATACCGGACAGAGGGGTAAACAGGATGGGAGAGAGTAGCGACGCTGCAGAGTACGGTTGACTACACATAGGCCAGGATTGGCCTATTTGCCTGTAGTAAGGGGGGGGGGGCTCTCAAGGGGGGGGGGTAAGGGGGGGAGGGGGGAGGGTGGGGGGGGAAACATACATGATGGTTTTGAGCACAGTTATGGTGTAGAAGAAAGAGGTAAAAAAGACTTAAAAAAAAAGTTGCAGGGATCGAGGTACACAAACAAACTAAAAGGGGGGAGAAATTGTGCTGGAAAGATCAAAGGCTAAAGATAACTATTAAATCCTGCTGGTTAAACTGGGAAAACGGAAATGTTATGAAATATAAATGTCGTGTAGAATAGTCTCAATGAACATTTGTGGACTCAATGAGATCAATAAGAGGTTAAAAGCTGCATCGCTGTTAAAATCTTTTAAACCAGATTTTGTGTGCCTTCAGGAAACACACATTGAGGGCACTAAGGTTTATCTACTTGATCAATTAGGTTTTAATGTTCTAGCAAAAACTAATCAGAACACCAAGACAAGAGGAGTGGCGATACTGGGCAGGAAACAGGATACAATAGTTAAGAGAAAGCTGGAGGATAAATGGGGAAGATGGGTTATAGTTGAAGTAATGTTTAGGGGGGAAACCTTTACGCTAGTCTCAGTCTATGGCTCTACTGGAGATGACCCAGATGTTCCTCAATTCCTAGATGCAGAACTTGCTCAATGGCCTGAGCCTATTATATTATGTGGCGACCTGAATATCCATGATTCAGATAGTAGTTTTTTAGACCCCAACAAGAAGTATGCGGGGAGGAAAAAAAGAACCTATAGGGCTCTAGCAGATTTAGTAAGGAATAACTTTTTAGAGGATCCTTGGGTACATTGCCACCCGAATCTCGACGGGAGTACTTTCTTTTCAGCGCCCCACCAGATCTTAGTCAGGCTGGATTATTTTTTAATTACAAGAGGGCTGCTAGATGGTGCAAGGATAGTAAGAGAACCAAGGATCATATCAGATCACAGTCCGCTAGTGTTAGATGTAAATATTGGGCAAAGGAGAAATAAGGAGCCGTCGCAATGGACATTCGACAGAGCACTCCTTCAGGATTATAAATATAGGGAAAGAATGGCTGAATAGATTAAGGAATTCTGGGTAATTAATAGAGGTACTTCATCACCAGGGATTGTGTGGGACGCTTTCAAAGCTGGAATAAGAGGAGAGACCCTTAGTTATGTTATTAGAACGCAAAGAAGAGAAAGGGAGGAACTAGAAAGGAATAACGAATCAATTAGAGAGGCAGAGGAGGAACTCATGTTGGCTATACAAGCGCACACACCAGTTGAGCAGATATTGTTAAAACTAGTCGCTCTCAAAGCAGTGGTCATGGAAGGGATGGCAAAAAAGACGGTGGAGAAATATTTAGCCAATAAAGAAAAGGCGTATGAACTCAGCGAAAGAGTGGGTCATATATTAGCGGTGCGAGCTAGACAAAGAGATGGGATGGCTGATATCAAGGAGATCAAAAATGGTCAAGGATTTAAAGTTAAGGGTGCAGAACAGATTAGAGAGGTTTTTAGGCAGTTTTATACGGAATTGTATCAGGCAGATGGGCATGGAAGAGAGGAGGACATGAGGGCATATCTGAGGGATATTGAGCCATCATACTTGGAGGAGTCAGACAAAACAGAGCTGGAAGAGAAACTCAAGGTGGATGAACTTGTTGAAGCATTGAGGGAACTCCCATCTGGGAAGGCTGCTGGCCCGGACCAGATTCCAGTTGAATTTTATAAGGTCTTCCAGACCTCTCTGCTAGCAGACATGTTTAATATAATGGCGTCAGCACAACTGGGTGAAACTGTTCCATGTTCCTGGGGTGGCGCAGACATCATTGTTATCCCAAAAAAAGGTAAACCGCCAGATGTCCCAGGCTCCTACCGACCCATCACCTTAATGAACGCCGATGTCAAGGTGTTTTCAAAAATATTGGCAAAAAGATTATCTAAGATAATTGAATCTTTAGTTACACCCTCTCAGCATGGATTTATTCCAGGGAAAGGAACAACCCACCATACCAGGCAGGTAATTACGGCATTTGATGCAGCAGACATCCTGGAAGAGCCAATGGCAGCGGTGTTTCTTGACGCTGAAAAGGCCTTTGATAGGGTCTCATGGGGTTATTTATGGGATGCTCTAAGGTGGCACGGTATTGGACCAGGATTTATAAAGGCTCTGCAGACGCTATACATAGCCCCGACTGCCAAGATAAGAGTCAATAGAGGTTACTCAGCCGCAGTTAACATCCAGAGAGGTACAAGGCAGGGTTGTCCCTCTTCTCCCTTACTGTTTGCTCTATATCTTGACCCTTATATCCGCAAATTGGAAACGAATCAACAAATATTACCATTAGTACTAAACGGTTGTAGACTTAAATCACTAGCCTACGCGGATGACGTCGCTATCTTGACTCCAGATCCGGTAGCCGCCATTAGGGCAATTGAATCAGAAGCTGAGAGGTTTGGCCAGTTCTCTGGGAATAGTTTGAACACAACTAAAACACAGATAGTTAAAAATCAGTGGGTAACGTGTAACGATGTAAGAGTGACAAATACGGCAACTTATCTAGGGGTGCAAATGACGGCAGAAGTAGGTAAAATTGTGGAAAAAAATATGGATCCCTTGATAACCCAAATGAAAAAAGATCTAGAAAGAATGAATAATTTACACCTGTCGCTAGTTGGTTGCACAAATATTATCAAAATGATGACTTTACCCAAATTTTTGTATGTATTCAGGGCTGTACCATTGTTGATTGAAGCCAGCTGGTTTAATTGCATAGAGGCTATATGTAATAGGTTTATATGGGCCCAAGGTAAAACTCGGAGAGCTTATAGGTACATGACACTCCCTAGAGAAAAAGGGTAGTGGGGGGCACCGGATTTTCGCTTATATTATATGGCCTCTGTGCTGCAATATATTCAAGGCCTTATTGGTGGAAGCCCTGACGATGTTAGAATGCAGAAAATGTCCACAGATGTGTATGCTGTCGCCCTAGGGGTAAATGCTGAGAACTGCTTTTT
This sequence comes from Lissotriton vulgaris, assembly GCF_964263255.1. Classification (NCBI taxonomy): domain Eukaryota; kingdom Metazoa; phylum Chordata; class Amphibia; order Caudata; family Salamandridae; genus Lissotriton; species Lissotriton vulgaris. The sequence goes on along the minus strand of NW_028243347.1, from coordinate 419,125 downwards.
AAAGTGCATTGATTATAGCTATTTCAAGAGGACTAAGTTTAAAACTGTCAAAGCGGCTGTTACGACATAGAATGCATTTTTGAAGAGGGTAAAACTTGGGAGATATAACAGATATGTCTTATTAAATAACAATAGGTCACTCCCCAAGGAAATTTTTGGAGATCATACTATGGCAGAGTGGGCACTAAAGGGGGTTACACAAATTGGAGATTTATATGCACAAGATGGTTTTATGCAATTTTCAGAGTTGAGAGGAAAATACGGTCTAGATAATAGGGGATTTTTCAAATATCTACAGGTTAGAAGTTTCCTTAATAATAAAGTTGGGGGTCCGGCAGGTTTTAACAAAATGGAAATAATGGAGAAAATAAAATTGTCGGGGGATTGTACCATTAAGTCCTTTTATGCAGCATTGGTGAAAGACAAGCAGGATGATTTTGTTAAATTTAGTAAAAAATGGGAAGATAAACTGGGTATTGATGCTAGACTTTTTTATGATTCTTTGAAATTTGGATCTACGATATTATGTGCTGCCCCGCTGCAATCGCAGCATTATAAAACATTGTACTCCTTGTACTTTACTCCTGCAAAGATTGCAAAATGGGGAGGGAATCAAGGAATCAATTGTCCCAGATGTAATGAACTGGAAGCAGATAGCGTACACATTTTTGCTACATGCCCACAACTAAGAATTCTGATTAGGGAAATTGAGGGGTTTTTGGCGAACTCACTGGATATTGAGATATCTCTTACACCAGCTTTGATTATGTTAGGGGTGAGCGATGACGAGCAGACTCAATATGCTGAATTCCTTTTTGTAGTAATGGCTGTCTATAGACTAACAATAGCCAGGGTATGGCTAGATAAAAGCCCTCCGAAAATGCAATGCTGGCTGGCAAATACCCTATATGCATATAATATAGAGGAAATTTTTTTTGCCCGAAAGGGGAGGAGTGGAAGACGCTTGGGGAGAAGAATTTGGGAGCCATTATGTAAATGGAAAGAGAGACAAAGAAGGAATAGCTAGGGGTAGGGGTAGGTAGTTGCCTTTACTTTGATGTTGAGTTTTTATTTTTGTTTTTTTTCTTTTCTTTTTTACTGATTTTGGACTCTGTTTATTAATTTTAGCTGATTTGTATAATTGTGTACATTGTGTTTGGTCAGATTTATTGTATAATTTATTTGTCAGTAATAAGGCTTGTGATATAGGTAATGCTCATAATCTATTGTTGTAATGAAGAAAAAAAAAAAATCTTATAAAAAAAAAAAAAAAAAAAAATGAAAAGCGTTTCCAACCCCACTTACAAGTAAAACTAGCTAAAATGTGCCTGGCTTCTCTTCACTGAAAAGCTCATTCTGAGTACATTTTTAGCATACGTTTGCTCCTGCCGGGTCAGCTGAGCAGCGAATTTCTATTTAACCACCTGCTATCATGAGAGACCTCAGGGCTGCATGTTTTGATCCCAGTACTGAGCCTGAAAAGCGTTTCCAACCCCACTTACAAGTAAAACTAGCTAAAATGTGCCTGGCTTCTCTTCACTGAAAAGCTCATTCTGAGTACATTTTTGGCATACGTTTGCTCCTGCCGGGTCAGCTGAGCAGCGAATTTCTAATTAACCACCTGCTATCATGAGAGACCTCAGGGCTGCATGTTTTGAGCCCAGTACTGATCCTGAAAAGCGTTTCCAAACCCACTTACAAGTAAAACTAGCTAAAATGTGCCTGGCTGCTATTCACTGAAAAGCTCATTCTGAGTACATTTTTAGCATACGTTTGCTCCTGCCGGGTCAGCTGAGCAGCGAATTTCTATTTAACCACCTGCTATCATGAGAGACCTCAGGGCTGCATGTTTTGAGCCCAGTACTGAGCCTGAAAAGCATTTCCAACCCCACTTACAAGTAAAACTAGCTAAAATGTGCCTGGCTGCTATTTACTGAAAAGCTCATTCTGTGTACATTTTTGGCATACGTTTGCTCCTACCGGGTCAGCTGAGCAGCGAATTTCTATTTAACCAGCTGCTTTCATGAGAGACCTCAGGGCTGCATGTTTTGAGCCCAGTACTGTGCCTGAAAAGCATTTCCAACCCCACTTACAAGTAAAACTAGCTAAAATGTGCCTGGCTTCTCCTCACTGAAAAGCTCATTCTGAGTACATTTTTAGCATACGTTTGCTCCTGCCGGGTCAGCTGAGCAGCGAATTTCTATTTAACCACCTGCTATCATGAGAGACCTCAGGGCTGTATGTTTTGAGCCCAGTACTGAGCCTGAAAAGCGTTTCCAACCCCACTTACAAGTAAAACTAGCTAAAATGTGCCTGGCTTCTCTTCACTGAAAAGCTCATTCTGAGTACATTTTTGGCATACGTTTGCTCCTGCCGGGTCAGCTGAGCAGCGAATTTCTATTTAACCCCCTGCTATCATGAGAGACCTCAGGGCTGCATGTTTTGAGCCCAGTACTGATCCTGAAAAGCGTTTCCAACCCCACTTACAAGTAAAACTAGCTAAAATGTGCCTGGCTGCTCTTCACTGAAAAGCTCATTCTGTGTACATTTTTGGCATACGTTTGCTCCTGCCGGGTCAGCTGAGCAGCAAATTTCTATTTAACCACCTGCTTTCATGAGAGACCTCGGGGCTCCATGTTTTGAGCCCAGTACTGAGCCTGAAAAGCGTTTCCAACCCCAATTACAAGTAAAACTAGCTAAAATGTGCCTGGCTTCTCTTCACTGAAAAGCTCATTCTGAGTACATTTTTGGCATACGTTTGCTCCTGCCGGGTCAGCTGAGCAGCGAATTTCTATTTAACCACCTGCTATCATGAGAGACCTCAGGGCTGTATGTTTTGAGCCCAGTACTGAGCCTGAAAAGCGTTTCCAACCCCACTTACAAGTAAAACTAGCTAAAATGTGCCTGGCTTCTCTTCACTGAAAAGCTCATTCTGAGTACATTTTTGGCATACGTTTGCTCCTGCCGGGTCAGCTGAGCAGCGAATTTCTATTTAACCCCCTGCTATCATGAGAGACCTCAGGGCTGCATGTTTTGAGCCCAGTACTGATCCTGAAAAGCGTTTCCAACCCCACTTACAAGTAAAACTAGCTAAAATGTGCCTGGCTGCTCTTCACTGAAAAGCTCATTCTGTGTACATTTTTGGCATACGTTTGCTCCTGCCGGGTCAGCTGAGCAGCAAATTTCTATTTAACCACCTGCTTTCATGAGAGACCTCGGGGCTCCATGTTTTGAGCCCAGTACTGAGCCTGAAAAGCGTTTCCAACCCCAATTACAAGTAAAACTAGCTAAAATGTGCCTGGCTTCTCTTCACTGAAAAGCTCATTCTGAGTACATTTTTGGCATACGTTTGCTCCTGCCGGGTCAGCTGAGCAGCTAATTTCTATTTAACCACCTGCTTTCATGAGAGACCTCAGGGCTGCATGTTTTGAGCCCAGTACTGAGCCTGAAAAGCATTTCCAACCCCACTTACAAGTAAAACTAGCTAAAATGTGCCTGGCTTCTCTTCACTGAAAAGCTCATTCTGAGTACATTTTTGGCATACGTTTGCTCCTGCCGGGTCAGCTGAGCAGCGAATTTCTATTTAACCACCTGCTATCATGAGAGACCTCTGGGCTGCATGTTTTGAGCCCAGTACTGATCCTGAAAAGCGTTTCCAACCCCACTTACAAGTAAAACTAGCTAAAATGTGCCTGGCTGCTATTCACTGAAAAGTCATTCTGAGTACATTTTTAGCATACGTTTGCTCCTACCGGGTCAGCTGAGCAGCGAATTTCTATTTAACCACCTGCTTTCATGAGAGACCTCAGGGCTGCATGTTTTGAGCCCAGTACTGAGCCTGAAAAGCGTTTCCAACCCCACTTACAAGTAAAACTACTAAAATGTGCCTGGCTGCTATTCACTGAAAAGCTCATTCTGTGTACATTTTTAACATACGTTTGCTCCTGCCGGGTCAGCTGAGCAGCGAATTTCTAATTAACCACCTGCTATCATGAGAGACCTCAGGGCTGCATGTTTTGAGCCCAGTACTGATCCTGAAAAGCGTTTCCAACCCCACTTACAAGTAAAACTAGCTAAAATGTGCCTGGCTTCTCTTCACTGAAAAGCTCATTCTGAGTACATTTTTAGCATACGTTTGCTCCTGCCGGGTCAGCTGAGCAGCGAATTTCTATTTAACCACCTGCTATCATGAGAGACCCCAGGGCTGCATGTTTTGATTCCAGTATTGATCCTGAAAAGCGTTTCCAACCCCACTTACAAGTAAAACTAGCTAAAATGTGCCTGGCTGCTATTCACTGAAAAGCTCATTCTGTGTACATTTTTGGCATACGTTTGCTCCTACCGGGTCAGCTGAGCAGCGAATTTCTATTTAACCACCTGCTATCATGAGAGACCTCAGGGCTGCATGTTTTGAGCCCAGTACTGATCCTGAAAAGCGTTTCCAACCCCACTTACAAGTAAAACTAGCTAAAATGTGCCTGGCTGCTATTCACTGAAAAGCTCATTCTGTGTACATTTTTGGCATACGTTTGCTCCTGCCGGTTCAGCTGAGCAGCGAATTTCTATTTAACCACCTGCTTTCATGAGAGACCTCAGGGCTGCATGTTTTGAGCCCAGTACTGAGCCTGAAAAGCGTTTCCAACCCCACTTACAAGTAAAACTAGCTAAAATGTGCCTGCCTGCTATTCACTGAAAAGCTCATTCTGTGTACATTTTTAGAATACGTTTGCTCCTGCCGGGTCAGCTGAGCAGCGAATTTCTATTTAACCACCTGCTATCATGAGAGACCACAGGGCTGCATGTTTTGAGCCCAGTATAGTCCTGAAAAGCGTTTCCAACCCCACTTACAAGTAAAACTAGCTAAAATGTGCATGGCTTCTCTTCACTGAAAAGCTCATTCTGAGTACATTTTTAGCATACGTTTGCTCCTGCCGGGTCAGCTGAGCATCGAATTTCTATTTAACCACCTGCTATCATGAGAGACCCCAGGGCTGCATGTTTTGATTCCAGTATTGATCCTGAAAAGCGTTTCCAACCCCACTTACAAGTAAAACTAGCTAAAATGTGCCTGGCTGCTATTCACTGAAAAGCTCATTCTGTGTACATTTTTGGCATACGTTTGCTCCTGCCGGGTCAGCTGAGCAGCGAATTTCTATTTAACCACCTGCTTTCATGAGAGACCTCAGGGCTGCATGTTTTGAGCCCAGTACTGAGGCTGAAAAGCATTTCCAACCCTACTTACAAGTAAAACTAGCTAAAATGTGCCTGGCTTCTCTTCACTGAAAAGCTCATTCTGTGTACATTTTTGGCATACGTTTGCTCCTACCGGGTCAGCTGAGCAGCGAATTTCTATTTAACCACCTGCTTTCATGAGAGACCTCAGTGCTGCAAGTTTTGAGCCCAGTACTGAGCCTGAAAAGCGTTTCCAACCCCACTTACAAGTGAAACTAGCTAAAATGTGCCTGGCTGCTATCACTGAAAAGCTCATTCTGTGTACATTTTTGGCATACGTTTGCTCCTACCGGGTCAGCTGAGCAGCAAATTTCTATTTAACCACCTGCTTTCATGAGAGACCTCAGGGCTGCATGTTTTGAGCCCAGTACTGAGCCTGAAAAGCATTTCCAACCCCACTTACAAGTAAAACTAGCTAAAATGTGACTGGCTGCTATTCACTGAAAAGCTCATTCTGTGTACATTTTTGGCATACGTTTGCTCCTACCGGGTCAGCTGAGCAGCGAATTTCTATTTAACCACCTGCTTTCATGAGAGACCTCAGGGCTGCATGTTTTGAGCCCAGTACTGTGCCTGAAAAGCGTTTCCAACCCCACTTACAAGTAAAACTAGCTAAAATGTGCCTGGCTTCTATTCACTGAAAAGCTCATTCTGAGTACATTTTTAGCCTACGTTTGCTCCTGCCGGGTCAGCTGAGCAGCAAATTTCTATTTAACCACCTGCTATCATGAGAGACCTCAGGGCTGCATGTTTTGATCCCAGTACTGAGCCTGAAAAGCGTTTCCAACCCCACTTACAAGTAAAACTAGCTAAAATGTGCCTGGCTTCTCTTCACTGAAAAGCTCATTCTGAGTACATTTTTGGCATACGTTTGCTCCTGCCGGGTCAGCTGAGCAGCGAATTTCTAATTAACCACCTGCTATCATGAGAGACCTCAGGGCTGCATGTTTTGAGCCCAGTACTGATCCTGAAAAGCGTTTCCAAACCCACTTACAAGTAAAACTAGCTAAAATGTGCCTGGCTGCTATTCACTGAAAAGCTCATTCTGAGTACATTTTTTCAGCATACGTTTGCTCCTGCCGGGTCAGCTGAGCAGCTTATTTCTATTTAACCACCTGCTATCATGAGAGACCTAAGGGCTGCATGTTTTGAGCCCAGTATTGAGCCTGAAAAGCGTTTCCAACCCCACTTACAAGTAAAACTAGCTAAAATGTGCCTGGCTGCTATTCATTGAAAAGCTCATTCTGTGTACATTTTTGGCATACGTTTGCTCCTACCGGGTCAGCTGAGCAGCGAATTTCTATTTAACCACCTGCTTTCATGAGAGACCTCAGGGCTGCATGTTTTGAGCCCAGTACTGAGCCTGAAAAGCATTTCCAACCCCACTTACAAGTAAAACTAGCTAAAATGTGCCTGGCTGCTATTTACTGAAAAGCTCATTCTGTGTACATTTTTGGCATACGTTTGCTCCTACCGGGTCAGCTGAGCAGCGAATTTCTATTTAACCAGCTGCTTTCATGAGAGACCTCAGGGCTGCATGTTTTGAGCCCAGTACTGTGCCTGAAAAGCATTTCCAACCCCACTTACAAGTAAAACTAGCTAAAATGTGCCTGGCTTCTCTTCACTGAAAAGCTCATTCTGAGTACATTTTTAGCATACGTTTGCTCCTGCCGGGTCAGCTGAGCAGCGAATTTCTATTTAACCACCTGCTATCATGAGAGACCTCAGGGCTGCATGTTTTGAGCCCAGTACTGATCCTGAAAAGCGTTTCCAACCCCACTTACAAGTAAAACTAGCTAAAATGTGCCTGGCTGCTATTCACTGAAAAGCTAATTCTGTGTACATTTTTGGCATACGTTTGCTCCTGCCGGGTCAGCTGAGCAGCGAATTTCTATTTAACCACCTGCTATCATGAGAGACCTCAGGGCTGCATGTTTTGAGCCCAGTACTGAGCCTGAAAAGCGTTTCCAACCCCACTTACAAGTAAAACTAGCTAAAATGTGCCTGGCTTCTCTTCACTGAAAAGCTCATTCTGAGTACATTTTTGGCATACGTTTGCTCCTGCCGGGTCAGCTGAGCAGCGAATTTCTATTTAACCCCCTGCTATCATGAGAGACCTCAGGGCTGCATGTTTTGAGCCCAGTACTGATCCTGAAAAGCGTTTCCAACCCCACTTACAAGTAAAACTAGCTAAAATGTGCCTGGCTGCTCTTCACTGAAAAGCTCATTCTGTGTACATTTTTGGCATACGTTTGCTCCTGCCGGGTCAGCTGAGCAGCAAATTTCTATTTAACCACCTGCTTTCATGAGAGACCTCGGGCTGCATGTTTTGAGCCCAGTACTGAGCCTGAAAAGCGTTTCCAACCCCAATTACAAGTAAAACTAGCTAAAATGTGCCTGGCTTCTCTTCACTGAAAAGCTCATTCTGAGTACATTTTTGGCATACGTTTGCTCCTGCCGGGTCAGCTGAGCAGCTAATTTCTATTTAACCACCTGCTTTCATGAGAGACCTCAGGGCTGCATGTTTTGAGCCCAGTACTGAGCCTGAAAAGCATTTCCAACCCCACTTACAAGTAAAACTAGCTAAAATGTGCCTGGCTTCTCTTCACTGAAAAGCTCATTCTGAGTACATTTTTGGCATACGTTTGCTCCTGCCGGGTCAGCTGAGCAGCAAATTTCTATTTAACCACCTGCTATCATGAGAGACCTCTGGGCTGCATGTTTTGAGCCCAGTACTGATCCTGAAAAGCGTTTCCAACCCCACTTACAAGTAAAACTAGCTAAAATGTGCCTGGCTGCTATTCACTGAAAAGCTCATTCTGAGTACATTTTTAGCATACGTTTGCTCCTACCGGGTCAGCTGAGCAGCGAATTTCTAATTAACCACCTGCTATCATGAGAGACCTCAGGGCTGCATGTTTTGAGCCCAGTACTGATCCTGAAAAGCGTTTCCAACCCCACTTACAAGTAAAACTAGCTAAAATGTGCCTGGCTTCTCTTCACTGAAAAGCTCATTCTGAGTACATTTTTAGCATACGTTTGCTCCTGCCGGGTCAGCTGAGCAGCGAATTTCTATTTAACCACCTGCTATCATGAGAGACCCCAGGGCTGCATGTTTTGATTCCAGTATTGATCCTGAAAAGCGTTTCCAACCCCACTTACAAGTAAAACTAGCTAAAATGTGCCTGGCTGCTATTCACTGAAAAGCTCATTCTGTGTACATTTTTGGCATACGTTTGCTCCTACCGGGTCAGCTGAGCAGCGAATTTCTATTTAACCACCTGCTATCATGAGAGACCTCAGGGCTGCATGTTTTGAGCCCAGTACTGATCCTGAAAAGCGTTTCCAACCCCACTTACAAGTAAAACTAGCTAAAATGTGCCTGGCTGCTATTCACTGAAAAGCTCATTCTGTGTACATTTTTGGCATACGTTTGCTCCTGCCGGTTCAGCTGAGCAGCGAATTTCTATTTAACCACCTGCTTTCATGAGAGACCTCAGGGCTGCATGTTTTGAGCCCAGTACTGAGCCTGAAAAGCGTTTCCAACCCCACTTACAAGTAAAACTAGCTAAAATGTGCCTGCCTGCTATTCACTGAAAAGCTCATTCTGTGTACATTTTTAGAATACGTTTGCTCCTGCCGGGTCAGCTGAGCAGCGAATTTCTATTTAACCACCTGCTATCATGAGAGACCACAGGGCTGCATGTTTTGAGCCCAGTATAGTCCTGAAAAGCGTTTCCAACCCCACTTACAAGTAAAACTAGCTAAAATGTGCATGGCTTCTCTTCACTGAAAAGCTCATTCTGAGTACATTTTTAGCATACGTTTGCTCCTGCCGGGTCAGCTGAGCATCGAATTTCTATTTAACCACCTGCTATCATGAGAGACCCCAGGGCTGCATGTTTTGATTCCAGTATTGATCCTGAAAAGCGTTTCCAACCCCACTTACAAGTAAAACTAGCTAAAATGTGCCTGGCTGCTATTCACTGAAAAGCTCATTCTGTGTACATTTTTGGCATACGTTTGCTCCTGCCGGGTCAGCTGAGCAGCGAATTTCTATTTAACCACCTGCTTTCATGAGAGACCTCAGGGCTGCATGTTTTGAGCCCAGTACTGAGGCTGAAAAGCATTTCCAACCCTACTTACAAGTAAAACTAGCTAAAATGTGCCTGGCTTCTCTTCACTGAAAAGCTCATTCTGTGTACATTTTTGGCATACGTTTGCTCCTACCGGGTCAGCTGAGCAGCGAATTTCTATTTAACCACCTGCTTTCATGAGAGACCTCAGTGCTGCAAGTTTTGAGCCCAGTACTGAGCCTGAAAAGCGTTTCCAACCCCACTTACAAGTGAAACTAGCTAAAATGTGCCTGGCTGCTATCACTGAAAAGCTCATTCTGTGTACATTTTTGGCATACGTTTGCTCCTACCGGGTCAGCTGAGCAGCAAATTTCTATTTAACCACCTGCTTTCATGAGAGACCTCAGGGCTGCATGTTTTGAGCCCAGTACTGAGCCTGAAAAGCATTTCCAACCCCACTTACAAGTAAAACTAGCTAAAATGTGACTGGCTGCTATTCACTGAAAAGCTCATTCTGTGTACATTTTTGGCATACGTTTGCTCCTACCGGGTCAGCTGAGCAGCGAATTTCTATTTAACCACCTGCTTTCATGAGAGACCTCAGGGCTGCATGTTTTGAGCCCAGTACTGTGCCTGAAAAGCGTTTCCAACCCCACTTACAAGTAAAACTAGCTAAAATGTGCCTGGCTTCTATTCACTGAAAAGCTCATTCTGAGTACATTTTTAGCCTACGTTTGCTCCTGCCGGGTCAGCTGAGCAGCAAATTTCTATTTAACCACCTGCTATCATGAGAGACCTCAGGGCTGCATGTTTTGATCCCAGTACTGAGCCTGAAAAGCGTTTCCAACCCCACTTACAAGTAAAACTAGCTAAAATGTGCCTGGCTTCTCTTCACTGAAAAGCTCATTCTGAGTACATTTTTGGCATACGTTTGCTCCTGCCGGGTCAGCTGAGCAGCGAATTTCTAATTAACCACCTGCTATCATGAGAGACCTCAGGGCTGCATGTTTTGAGCCCAGTACTGATCCTGAAAAGCGTTTCCAAACCCACTTACAAGTAAAACTAGCTAAAATGTGCCTGGCTGCTATTCACTGAAAAGCTCATTCTGAGTACATTTTTTCAGCATACGTTTGCTCCTGCCGGGTCAGCTGAGCAGCTTATTTCTATTTAACCACCTGCTATCATGAGAGACCTAAGGGCTGCATGTTTTGAGCCCAGTATTGAGCCTGAAAAGCGTTTCCAACCCCACTTACAAGTAAAACTAGCTAAAATGTGCCTGGCTGCTATTCATTGAAAAGCTCATTCTGTGTACATTTTTGGCATACGTTTGCTCCTACCGGGTCAGCTGAGCAGCGAATTTCTATTTAACCACCTGCTTTCATGAGAGACCTCAGGGCTGCATGTTTTGAGCCCAGTACTGAGCCTGAAAAGCATTTCCAACCCCACTTACAAGTAAAACTAGCTAAAATGTGCCTGGCTGCTATTTACTGAAAAGCTCATTCTGTGTACATTTTTGGCATACGTTTGCTCCTACCGGGTCAGCTGAGCAGCGAATTTCTATTTAACCAGCTGCTTTCATGAGAGACCTCAGGGCTGCATGTTTTGAGCCCAGTACTGTGCCTGAAAAGCATTTCCAACCCCACTTACAAGTAAAACTAGCTAAAATGTGCCTGGCTTCTCTTCACTGAAAAGCTCATTCTGAGTACATTTTTAGCATACGTTTGCTCCTGCCGGGTCAGCTGAGCAGCGAATTTCTATTTAACCACCTGCTATCATGAGAGACCTCAGGGCTGCATGTTTTGAGCCCAGTACTGATCCTGAAAAGCGTTTCCAACCCCACTTACAAGTAAAACTAGCTAAAATGTGCCTGGCTGCTATTCACTGAAAAGCTAATTCTGTGTACATTTTTGGCATACGTTTGCTCCTGCCGGGTCAGCTGAGCAGCGAATTTCTATTTAACCACCTGCTATCATGAGAGACCTCAGGGCTGCATGTTTTGAGCCCAGTACTGAGCCTGAAAAGCGTTTCCAACCCCACTTACAAGTAAAACTAGCTAAAATGTGCCTGGCTTCTCTTCACTGAAAAGCTCATTCTGAGTACATTTTTGGCATACGTTTGCTCCTGCCGGGTCAGCTGAGCAGCGAATTTCTATTTAACCCCCTGCTATCATGAGAGACCTCAGGGCTGCATGTTTTGAGCCCAGTACTGATCCTGAAAAGCGTTTCCAACCCCACTTACAAGTAAAACTAGCTAAAATGTGCCTGGCTGCTCTTCACTGAAAAGCTCATTCTGTGTACATTTTTGGCATACGTTTGCTCCTGCCGGGTCAGCTGAGCAGCAAATTTCTATTTAACCACCTGCTTTCATGAGAGACCTCGGGCTGCATGTTTTGAGCCCAGTACTGAGCCTGAAAAGCGTTTCCAACCCCAATTACAAGTAAAACTAGCTAAAATGTGCCTGGCTTCTCTTCACTGAAAAGCTCATTCTGAGTACATTTTTGGCATACGTTTGCTCCTGCCGGGTCAGCTGAGCAGCTAATTTCTATTTAACCACCTGCTTTCATGAGAGACCTCAGGGCTGCATGTTTTGAGCCCAGTACTGAGCCTGAAAAGCATTTCCAACCCCACTTACAAGTAAAACTAGCTAAAATGTGCCTGGCTTCTCTTCACTGAAAAGCTCATTCTGAGTACATTTTTGGCATACGTTTGCTCCTGCCGGGTCAGCTGAGCAGCAAATTTCTATTTAACCACCTGCTATCATGAGAGACCTCTGGGCTGCATGTTTTGAGCCCAGTACTGATCCTGAAAAGCGTTTCCAACCCCACTTACAAGTAAAACTAGCTAAAATGTGCCTGGCTGCTATTCACTGAAAAGCTCATTCTGAGTACATTTTTAGCATACGTTTGCTCCTACCGGGTCAGCTGAGCAGCGAATTTCTATTTAACCACCTGCTTTCATGAGAGACCTCAGGGCTGCATGTTTTGAGCCCAGTACTGAGCCTGAAAAGCGTTTCCAACCCCACTTACAAGTAAAACTACTAAAATGTGCCTGGCTGCTATTCACTGAAAAGCTCATTCTGTGTACATTTTTAACATACGTTTGCTCCTGCCGGGTCAGCTGAGCAGCGAATTTCTAATTAACCACCTGCTATCATGGGAGACCTCAGGGCTGCATGTTTTCAGCCCAGTACTGATCCTGAAAAGCGTTTCCAACCCCACTTACAAGTAAAACTAGCTAAAATGTGCCTGGCTGCTATTCACTGAAAAGCTCATTCTGAGTACATTTTTAGCATAAGTTTGCTCCTGCCGGGTCAGCTGAGCAGCGAATTTCTATTTAACCACCTGCTATCATGAGAGACCTAAGGGCTGCATGTTTTGAGCCCAGTATTGAGCCTGAAAAGCGTTTCCAACCCCACTTACAAGTAAAACTAGCTAAAATGTGCCTGGCTTCTCTTCACTGAAAAGCTCATTCTGAGTACATTTTTAGCATACGTTTGCTCCTGCCGAGTCAGCTGAGCAGCGAATTTCTATTTAACCACCTGCTATCATGAGAGACCCCAGGGCTGCATGTTTTGATTCCAGTATTGATCCTGAAAAGCGTTTCCAAACCCACTTACAAGTAAAACTAGCTAAAATGTGCCTGGCTGCTATTCACTGAAAAGCTCATTCTGTGTACATTTTTGGCATACGTTTGCTCCTACCGGGTCAGCTGAGCAGCGAATTTCTATTTAACCACCTGCTTTCATGAGAGACCTCAGGGCTGCATGTTTTGAGCCCAGTACTGAGCCTGAAAAGCATTTCCAACCCCACTTACAAGTAAAACTAGCTAAAATGTGCCTGGCTGCTATTTACTGAAAAGCTCATTCTGTGTACATTTTTGGCATACGTTTGCTCCTGCCGGGTCAGCTGAGCAGCGAATTTCTATTTAACCACCTGCTATCATGAGAGACCTCAGGGCTGCATGTTTTGAGCCCAGTACTGATCCTGAAAAGCGTTTCCAACCCCACTTACAAGTAAAACTAGCTAAAATGTGCCTGGCTGCTATTCACTGAAAAGCTCATTCTGTGTACATTTTTAGCATACGTTTGCTCCTGCCGGGTCAGCTGAGCAGCGAATTTCTAATTAACCACCTGCTATCATGGGAGACCTCAGGGCTGCATGTTTTCAGCCCAGTACTGATCCTGAAAAGCGTTTCCAACCCCACTTACAAGTAAAACTAGCTAAAATGTGCCTGGCTGCTATTCACTGAAAAGCTCATTCTGAGTACATTTTTAGCATAAGTTTGCTCCTGCCGGGTCAGCTGAGCAGCGAATTTCTATTTAACCACCTGCTATCATGAGAGACCTAAGGGCTGCATGTTTTGAGCCCAGTATTGAGCCTGAAAAGCGTTTCCAACCCCACTTACAAGTAAAACTAGCTAAAATGTGCCTGGCTTCTCTTCACTGAAAAGCTCATTCTGAGTACATTTTTAGCATACGTTTGCTCCTGCCGAGTCAGCTGAGCAGCGAATTTCTATTTAACCACCTGCTATCATGAGAGACCCCAGGGCTGCATGTTTTGATTCCAGTATTGATCCTGAAAAGCGTTTCCAAACCCACTTACAAGTAAAACTAGCTAAAATGTGCCTGGCTGCTATTCACTGAAAAGCTCATTCTGTGTACATTTTTGGCATACGTTTGCTCCTACCGGGTCAGCTGAGCAGCGAATTTCTATTTAACCACCTGCTTTCATGAGAGACCTCAGGGCTGCATGTTTTGAGCCCAGTACTGAGCCTGAAAAGCATTTCCAACCCCACTTACAAGTAAAACTAGCTAAAATGTGCCTGGCTGCTATTTACTGAAAAGCTCATTCTGTGTACATTTTTGGCATACGTTTGCTCCTGCCGGGTCAGCTGAGCAGCGAATTTCTATTTAACCACCTGCTATCATGAGAGACCTCAGGGCTGCATGTTTTGAGCCCAGTACTGATCCTGAAAAGCGTTTCCAACCCCACTTACAAGTAAAACTAGCTAAAATGTGCCTGGCTGCTATTCACTGAAAAGCTCATTCTGTGTACATTTTTAGCATACGTTTGCTCCTGCCGGGTCAGCTGAGCAGCGAATTTCTAATTAACCACCTGCTATCATGAGAGACCTCAGGGCTGCATGTTTTGAGCCCAGTACTGATCCTGAAAAGCGTTTCCAACCCCACTTACAAGTAAAACTAGCTAAAATGTGCCTGGCTGCTATTCACTGAAAAGCTCATTCTGAGTACATTTTTAGCATACGTTTGCTCCTGCCGGGTCAGCTGAGCAGCGAATTTCTATTTAACCACCTGCTATCATGAGCGACCTAAGGGCTGCATGTTTTGAGCCCAGTATTGAGCCTGAAAAGCGTTTCCAACCCCACTTACAAGTAAAACTAGCTAAAATGTGCCTGGCTTCTCTTCACTGAAAAGCTCATTCTGAGTACATTTTTAGCATACGTTTGCTCCTGCCGGGTCAGCTGAGCAGCAAATTTCTATTTAACCACCTGCTATCATGAGAGACCCCAGGGCTGCATGTTTTGATTCCAGTATTGATCCTGAAAAGCGTTTCCAACCCCACTTACAAGTAAAACTAGCTAAAATGTGCCTGGCTGCTATTCACTGAAAAGCTCATTCTGTGTACATTTTTGGCATACGTTTGCTCCTACCGGGTCAGCTGAGCAGCGAATTTCTATTTAACCACCTGCTTTCATGAGAGACCTCAGGGCTGCATGTTTTGAGCCCAGTACTGAGCCTGAAAAGCATTTCCAACCCCACTTACAAGTAAAACTAGCTAAAATGTGCCTGGCTGCTATTTACTGAAAAGCTCATTCTGTGTACATTTTTTGCATACGTTTGCTCCTACCGGGTCAGCTGAGCAGCGAATTTCTATTTAACCACCTGCTATCATGAGAGACCTCAGGGCTGCATGTTTTGAGCCCAGTACTGATCCTGAAAAGCGTTTCCAACCCCACTTACAAGTAAAACTAGCTAAAATGTGCCTGGCTGCTATTCACTGAAAAGCTAATTCTGTGTACATTTTTGGCATACATTTGCTCCTGCCAGGTCAGCTGAGCAGCGAATTTCTATTTAACCACCTGCTATCATGAGAGACCTCAGGGCTGCATGTTTTGAGCCCAGTACTGAGCCTGAAAAGCGTTTCCAACCCCACTTACAAGTAAAACTAGCTAAAATGTGCCTGGCTTCTCTTCACTGAAAAGCTCATTCTGAGTACATTTTTGGCATACGTTTGCTCCTGCCGGGTCAGCTGAGCAGCGAATTTCTATTTAACCACCTGCTTTCATGAGAGACCTCGGGCTGCATGTTTTGAGCCCATCACTGAGCCTGAAAAGCGTTTCCAACCCCAATTACAAGTAAAACTAGCTAAAATGTGCCTGGCTTCTCTTCACTGAAAAGCTCATTCTGAGTACATTTTTGGCATACGTTTGCTCCTGCCGGGTCAGCTGAGCAGCTAATTTCTATTTAACCACCTGCTTTCATGAGAGACCTCAGGGCTGCATGTTTTGAGCCCAGTACTGAGCCTGAAAAGCATTTCCAACCCCACTTACAAGTAAAACTAGCTAAATGTGCCTGGCTTCTCTTCACTGAAAAGCTCATTCTGAGTACATTTTTGGCATACGTTTGCTCCTGCCGGGTCAGCTGAGCAGCGAATTTCTATTTAACCACCTGCTATCATGAGAGACCCCTGGGCTGCATGTTTTGAGCCCAGTACTGATCCTGAAAAGCGTTTCCAACCCCACTTACAAGTAAAACTAGCTAAAATGTGCCTGGCTGCTATTCACTGAAAAGCTCATTCTGAGTACATTTTTAGCATACGTTTGCTCCTACGGGGTCAGCTGAGCAGCGAATTTCTATTTAACCACCTGCTTTCATGAGAGACCTCAGAGCTGCATGTTTTGAGCCCAGTACTGAGCCTGAAAAGCGTTTCCAACCCCACTTACAAGTAAAACTACTAAAATGTACCTGGCTGCTATTCACTGAAAAGCTCATTCTGTGTACATTTTTAACATACGTTTGCTCCTGCCGGGTCAGCTGAGCAGCGAATTTTTAATTAACCACCTGCTATCATGAGAGACCTCAGGGCTGCATGTTTTGAGCCCAGTACTGATCCTGAAAAGCGTTTCCAACCCCACTTACAAGTAAAACTAGCTAAAATGTGCCTGGCTGCTATTCACTGAAAAGCTCATTCTGAGTACATTTTTAGCATACGTTTGCTCCTGCCGGGTCAGCTGAGCAGCGAATTTCTATTTAACGACCTGCTATCATGAGAGACCTAAGGGCTGCATGTTTTGAGCCCAGTATTGAGCCTGAAAAGCGTTTCCAACCCCACTTACAAGTAAAACTAGCTAAAATGTGCCTGGCTTCTCTTCACTGAAAAGCTCATTCTGTGTACATTTTTAGAATACGTTTGCTCCTGCCGGGTCAGCTGAGCAGCGAATTTCTATTTAACCACCTGCTATCATGAGAGACCTCAGGGCTGCATGTTTTGAGCCCAGTATAGTCCTGAAAAGCGTTTCCAACCCCACTTACAAGTAAAACTAGCTAAAATGTGCCTGGCTTCTCTTCACTGAAAAGCTCATTCTGAGTACATTTTTAGCATACGTTTGCTCCTGCCGGGTCAGCTGAGCAGCGAATTTCTATTTAACCACCTGCTTTCATGAAAGACCTCAGGGCTGCATGTTTTGAGCCCAGTACTGAGCCTGAAAAGCATTTCCAACCCCACTTACAAGTAAAACTAGCTAAAATGTGCCTGGCTTCTCTTCACTGAAAAGCTCATTCTGAGTACATTTTTGGCATACGTTTGCTCCTGCCGGGTCAGCTGAGCAGCGAATTTCTATTTAACCACCTGCTATCATGAGAGACCTCTGGGCTGCATGTTTTGAGCCCAGTACTGATCCTGAAAAGCGTTTCCAACCCCACTTACAAGTAAAACTAGCTAAAATGTGCCTGGCTGCTATTCACTGAAAAGCTCATTCTGAGTACATTTTTAGCATACGTTTGCTCCTACCGGGTCAGCTGAGCAGCGAATTTCTATTTTACCACCTGCTTTCATGAGAGACCTCAGGGCTGCATGTTTTGAGCCCAGTACTGATCCTGAAAAGCGTTTCCAACCCCACTTACAAGTAAAACTAGCTAAAATGTGCCTGGCTGCTATTCACTGAAAAGCTCATTCTGTGTACATTTTTGGCATACGTTTGCTCCTGCCGGTTCAGCTGAGCAGCGAATTTCTATTTAACCACCTGCTTTCATGAGAGACCTCAGGGCTGCATGTTTTGAGCCCAGTACTGAGCCTGAAAAGCATTTCCAACCCCACTTACAAGTAAAACTAGCTAAAATGTGCCTGCCTGCTATTCACTGAAAAGCTCATTCTGTGTACATTTTTAGAATACGTTTGCTCCTGCCGGGTCAGCTGAGCAGCGTATTTCTATTTAACCACCTGCTATCATGAGAGACCTCAGGGCTGCATGTTTTGAGCCCAGTATAGTCCTAAAAAGCGTTTCCAACCCCACTTACAAGTAAAACTAGCTAAAATGTGCCTGGCTTCTCTTCACTGAAAAGCTCATTCTGAGTACATTTTTAGCATACGTTTGCTCCTGCCGGGTCAGCTGAGCAGCGAATTTCTATTTAACCACCTGCTATCATGAGAGACCCCAGGGCTGCATGTTTTGATTCCAGTATTGATCCTGAAAAGCGTTTCCAACACCACTTACAAGTAAAACTAGCTAAAATGTGCCTGGCTGCTATTCACTGAAAAGCTCATTCTGTGTACATTTTTGGCATACGTTTGCTCCTGCCGGGTCAGCTGAGCAGCGAATTTCTATTTAACCACCTGCTTTCATGAGAGACCTCAGGGCTGCATGTTTTGAGCCCAGTACTGAGGCTGAAAAGCATTTCCAACCCTACTTACAAGTAAAACTAGCTAAAATGTGCCTGGCTTCTCTTCACTGAAAAGCTCATTCTGTGTACATTTTTGGCATACGTTTGCTCCTACCGGGTCAGCTGAGCAGCGAATTTCTATTTAACCACCTGCTTTCATGAGAGACCTCAGTGCTGCATGTTTTGAGCCCAGTACTGAGCCTAAAAAGCGTTTCCAACCCCACTTACAAGTAAAACTAGCTAAAATGTGCCTGGCTGCTATCACTGAAAAGCTCATTCTGTGTACATTTTTGGCATACGTTTGCTCCTACCGGGTCAGCTGAGCAGCGAATTTCTATTTAACCACCTGCTTTCATGAGAGACCTCAGGGCTGCATGTTTTGAGCCCAGTACTGAGCCTGAAAAGCATTTCCAACCCCACTTACAAGTAAAACTAGCTAAAATGTGCCTGGCTGCTATTCACTGAAAAGCTCATTCTGTGTACATTTTTGGCATACGTTTGCTCCTACCGGGTCAGCTGAGCAGCGAATTTCTATTTAACCACCTGCTTTCATGAGAGACCTCAGGGCTGCATGTTTTGAGCCCAGTACTGTGCCTGAAAAGCGTTTCCAACCCCACTTACAAGTAAAACTAGCTAAAATGTGCCTGGCTTCTCTTCACTGAAAAGCTCATTCTGAGTACATTTTTAGCATACGTTTGCTCCTGCCGGGTCAGCTGAGCAGCGAATTTCTATTTAACCACCTGCTATCATGAGAGACCTCAGGGCTGCATGTTTTGATCCCAGTACTGAGCCTGAAAAGCGTTTCCAACCCCACTTACAAGTAAAACTAGCTAAAATGTGCCTGGCTTCTCTTCACTGAAAAGCTCATTCTGAGTACATTTTTGGCATACGTTTGCTCCTGCCGGGTCAGCTGAGCAGCGAATTTCTAATTAACCACCTGCTATCATGAGAGACCTCAGGGCTGCATGTTTTGAGCCCAGTACTGATCCTGAAAAGCGTTTCCAACCCCACTTACAAGTAAAACTAGCTAAAATGTGCCTGGCTGCTATTCACTGAAAAGCTCATTCTGAGTACATTTTTAGCATACGTTTGCTCCTGCCGGGTCAGCTGAGCAGCGAATTTCTATTTAACCACCTGCTATCATGAGCGACCTAAGGGCTGCATGTTTTGAGCCCAGTATTGAGCCTGAAAAGCGTTTCCAACCCCACTTACAAGTAAAACTAGCTAAAATGTGCCTGGCTTCTCTTCACTGAAAAGCTCATTCTGAGTACATTTTTAGCATACGTTTGCTCCTACCGGGTCAGCTGAGCAGCGAATTTCTATTTAACCACCTGCTATCATGAGAGACCCCAGGGCTGCATGTTTTGATTCCAGTATTGATCCTGAAAAGCGTTTCCAACCCCACTTACAAGTAAAACTAGCTAAAATGTGCCTGGCTGCTATTCACTGAAAAGCTCATTCTGTGTACATTTTTGGCATACGTTTGCTCCTACCGGGTCAGCTGAGCAGCGAATTTCTTTTTAACCACCTGCTTTCATGAGAGACCTCAGGGCTGCATGTTTTGAGCCCAGTACTGAGCCTGAAAAGCATTTCCAACCCCACTTACAAGTAAAACTAGCTAAAATGTGCCTGGCTGCTATTTACTGAAAAGCTCATTCTGTGTACATTTTTGGCATACGTTTGCTCCTACCGGGTCAGCTGAGCAGCGAATTTCTATTTAACCACCTGCTATCATGAGAGACCTCAGGGCTGCATGTTTTGAGCCCAGTACTGATCCTGAAAAGCGTTTCCAACCCCACTTACAAGTAAAACTAGCTAAAATGTGCCTGGCTGCTATTCACTGAAAAGCTAATTCTGTGTACATTTTTGGCATACATTTGCTCCTGCCGGGTCAGCTGAGCAGCGAATTTCTATTTAACCACCTGCTATCATGAGAGACCTCAGGGCTGCATGTTTTGAGCCCAGTACTGAGCCTGAAAAGCGTTTCCAACCCCACTTACAAGTAAAACTAGCTAAAATGTGCCTGGCTTCTCTTCACTGAAAAGCTCATTCTGAGTACATTTTTGGCATACGTTTGCTCCTGCCGGGTCAGCTGAGCAGCGAATTTCTATTTAACCACCTGCTTTCATGAGAGACCTCGGGCTGCATGTTTTGAGCCCATCACTGAGCCTGAAAAGCGTTTCCAACCCCAATTACAAGTAAAACTAGCTAAAATGTGCCTGGCTTCTCTTCACTGAAAAGCTCATTCTGAGTACATTTTTGGCATACGTTTGCTCCTGCCGGGTCAGCTGAGCAGCTAATTTCTATTTAACCACCTGCTTTCATGAGAGACCTCAGGGCTGCATGTTTTGAGCCCAGTACTGAACCTGAAAAGCATTTCCAACCCCACTTACAAGTAAAACTAGCTAAATGTGCCTGGCTTCTCTTCACTGAAAAGCTCATTCTGAGTACATTTTTGGCATACGTTTGCTCCTGCCGGGTCAGCTGAGCAGCGAATTTCTATTTAACCACCTGCTATCATGAGAGACCCCTGGGCTGCATGTTTTGAGCCCAGTACTGATCCTGAAAAGCGTTTCCAACCCCACTTACAAGTAAAACTAGCTAAAATGTGCCTGGCTGCTATTCACTGAAAAGCTCATTCTGAGTACATTTTTAGCATACGTTTGCTCCTACCGGGTCAGCTGAGCAGCGAATTTCTATTTAACCACCTGCTTTCATGAGAGACCTCAGGGCTGCATGTTTTGAGCCCAGTACTGAGCCTGAAAAGCGTTTCCAACCCCACTTACAAGTAAAACTACTAAAATGTGCCTGGCTGCTATTCACTGAAAAGCTCATTCTGTGTACATTTTTAACATACGTTTGCTCCTGCCGGGTCAGCTGAGCAGCAAATTTCTAATTAACCACCTGCTATCATGAGAGACCTCAGGGCTGCATGTTTTGAGCCCAGTACTGATCCTGAAAAGCGTTTCCAACCCCACTTACAAGTAAAACTAGCTAAAATGTGCCTGGCTGCTATTCACTGAAAAGCTCATTCTGAGTACATTTTTAGCATACGTTTGCTCCTGCCGGGTCAGCTGAGCAGCGAATTTCTACTTAACCACCTGCTATCATGAGAGACCTAAGGGCTGCATGTTTTGAGCCCAGTATTGAGCCTGAAAAGCGTTTCCAACCCCACTTACAAGTAAAACTAGCTAAAATGTGCCTGGCTTCTCTTCACTGAAAAGCTCATTCTGTGTACATTTTTAGAATACGTTTGCTCCTGCCGGGTCAGCTGAGCAGATGAATTTCTATTTAACCACCTGCTTTCATGAAAGACCTCAGGGCTGCATGTTTTGAGCCCAGTACTGAGCCTGAAAAGCATTTCCAACCCCACTTACAAGTAAAACTAGCTAAAATGTGCCTGGCTTCTCTTCACTGAAAAGCTCATTCTGAGTACATTTTTGGCATACGTTTGCTCCTGCCGGGTCAGCTGAGCAGCGAATTTCTATTTAACCACCTGCTATCATGAGAGACCTCTGGGCTGCATGTTTTGAGCCCAGTACTGATCCTGAAAAGCGTTTCCAACCCCACTTACAAGTAAAACTAGCTAAAATGTGCCTGGCTGCTATTCACTGAAAAGCTCATTCTGAGTACATTTTTAGCATACGTTTGCTCCTACCGGGTCAGCTGAGCAGCGAATTTCTATTTAACCACCTGCTTTCATGAGAGACCTCAGGGCTGCATGTTTTGAGCCCAGTACTGATCCTGAAAAGCGTTTCCAACCCCACTTACAAGTAAAACTAGCTAAAATGTGCCTGGCTGCTATTCACTGAAAAGCTCATTCTGTGTACATTTTTGGCATACGTTTGCTCCTGCCGGCTCAGCTGAGCAGCGAATTTCTATTTAACCACCTGCTTTCATGAGAGACCTCAGGGCTGCATGTTTTGAGCCCAGTACTGAGCCTGAAATGCGTTTCCAACCCCACTTACAAGTAAAACTAGCTAAAATGTGCCTGCCTGCTATTCACTGAAAAGCTCATTCTGTGTACATTTTTAGAATACGTTTGCTCCTGCCGGGTCAGCTGAGCAGCGAATTTCTATTTAACCACCTGCTATCATGAGAGACCTCAGGGCTGCATGTTTTGAGCCCAGTATAGTCCTAAAAAGCGTTTCCAACCCCACTTACAAGTAAAACTAGCTAAAATGTGCCTGGCTTCTCTTCACTGAAAAGCTCATTCTGAGTACATTTTTAGCATACGTTTGCTCCTGCCGGGTCAGCTGAGCAGCGAATTTCTATTTAACCACCTGCTATCATGAGAGACCCCAGGGCTGCATGTTTTGATTCCAGTATTGATCCTGAAAAGCGTTTCCAACCCCACTTACAAGTAAAACTAGCTAAAATGTGCCTGGCTGCTATTCACTGAAAAGCTCATTCTGTGTACATTTTTGGCATACGTTTGCTCCTGCCGGGTCAGCTGAGCAGCGAATTTCTATTTAACCACCTGCTTTCATGAGAGACCTCAGGGCTGCATGTTTTGAGCCCAGTACTGAGGCTGAAAAGCATTTCCAACCCTACTTACAAGTAAAACTAGCTAAAATGTGCCTGGCTTCTCTTCACTGAAAAGCTCATTCTGTGTACATTTTTGGCATACGTTTGCTCCTACCGGGTCAGCTGAGCAGCGAATTTCTATTTAACCACCTGCTTTCATGAGAGACCTCAGTGCTGCATGTTTTGAGCCCAGTACTGAGCCTGAAAAGCGTTTCCAACCCCACTTACAAGTAAAACTAGCTAAAATGTGCCTGGCTGCTATCACTGAAAAGCTCATTCTGTGTACATTTTTGGCATACGTTTGCTCCTACCGGGTCAGCTGAGCAGCGAATTTCTATTTAACCACCTGCTTTCATGAGAGACCTCAGGGCTGCATGTTTTGAGCCCAGTACTGAGCCTGAAAAGCATTTCCAACCCCACTTACAAGTAAAACTAGCTAAAATGTGCCTGGCTGCTATTCACTGAAAAGCTCATTCTGTGTACATTTTTGGCATACGTTTGCTCCTACCGGGTCAGCTGAGCAGCGAATTTCTATTTAACCACCTGCTTTCATGAGAGACCTCAGGGCTGCATGTTTTGAGCCCAGTACTGTGCCTGAAAATCGTTTCCAACCCCACTTACAAGTAAAACTAGCTAAAATGTGCCTGGCTTCTCTTCACTGAAAAGCTCATTCTGAGTACATTTTTAGCATACGTTTGCTCCTGCCGGGTCAGCTGAGCAGCGAATTTCTAATTAACCACCTGCTATCATGAGAGACCTCAGGGCTGCATGTTTTGAGCCCAGTACTGAGCCTGAAAAGCGTTTCCAAACCCACTTACAAGTAAAACTAGCTAAAATGTGCCTGGCTGCTATTCACTGAAAAGCTCATTCTGAGTACATTTTTAGCATACGTTTGCTCCTGCCGGGTCAGCTGAGCAGCGAATTTCTATTTAACCACCTGCTATCATGAGAGACCTAAGGGCTGCATGTTTTGAGCCCAGTATTGAGCCTAAAAAGCGTTTCCAACCCCACTTACAAGTAAAACTAGCTAAAATGTGCCTGGCTGCTATTCACTGAAAAGCTCATTCTGTGTACATTTTTGGCATACGTTTGCTCCTACCGGGTCAGCTGAGCAGCGAATTTCTATTTAACCACCTGCTTTCATGAGAGACCTCAGGGCTGCATGTTTTGAGCCCAGTACTGAGCCTGAAAAGCATTTCCAACCCCACTTACAAGTAAAACTAGCTAAAATGTGCCTGGCTGCTATTTACTGAAAAGCTCATTCTGTGTACATTTTTGGCATACGTTTGCTCCTACCGGGTCAGCTGAGCAGCGAATTTCTATTTAACCAGCTGCTTTCATGAGAGACCTCAGGGCTGCATGTTTTGAGCCCAGTACTGTGCCTGAAAAGCATGTCCAACCCCACTTACAAGTAAAACTAGCTAAAATGTGCCTGGCTTCTCTTCACTAAAAAGCTCATTCTGAGTACATTTTTGGCATACGTTTGCTCCTGCCGGGTCAGCTGAGCAGCGAATTTCTATTTAACCCCCTGCTATCATGAGAGACCTCAGGGCTGCATGTTTTGAGCCCAGTACTGATCCTGAAAAGCGTTTCCAACCCCACTTACAAGTAAAACTAGCTAAAATGTGCCTGGCTGCTCTTCACTGAAAAGCTCATTCTGTGTACATTTTTGGCATACGTTTGCTCCTGCCGGGTCAGCTGAGCAGCGAATTTCTATTTAACCACCTGCTTTCATGAGAGACCTCGGGCTGCATGTTTTGAGCCCAGTACTGAGCCTGAAAAGCGTTTCCAACCCCAATTACAAGTAAAACTAGCTAAAATGTGCCTGGCTTCTCTTCACTGAAAAGCTCATTCTGAGTACATTTTTGGCATACGTTTGCTCCTGCCGGGTCAGCTGAGCAGCTCATTTCTATTTAACCACCTGCTTTCATGAGAGACCTCAGGGCTGCATGTTTTGAGCCCAGTACTGAGCCTGAAAAGCATTTCCAACCCCACTTACAAGTAAAACTAGCTAAAATGTGCCTGGCTTCTCTTCACTGAAAAGCTCATTCTGAGTACATTTTTGGCATACGTTTGCTCCTGCCGGGTCAGCTGAGCAGCGAATTTCTATTTAACCACCTGCTTTCATGAGAGACCTCAGGGCTGCATGTTTTGAGCCCAGTACTGTGCCTGAAAAGCGTTTCCAACCCCACTTACAAGTAAAACTAGCTAAAATGTGCCTGGCTTCTCTTCACTGAAAAGCTCATTCTGAGTACATTTTTAGCATACGTTTGCTCCTGCCGGGTCAGCTGAGCAGCGAATTTCTATTTAACCACCTGCTATCATGAGAGACCTCAGGGCTGCATGTTTTGATCCCAGTACTGAGCCTGAAAAGCGTTTCCAACCCCACTTACAAGTAAAACTAGCTAAAATGTGCCTGGCTTCTCTTCACTGAAAAGCTCATTCTGAGTACATTTTTGGCATACGTTTGCTCCTGCCGGGTCAGCTGAGCAGCGAATTTCTAATTAACCACCTGCTATCATGAGAGACCTCAGGGCTGCATGTTTTGAGCCCAGTACTGATCCTGAAAAGCGTTTCCAACCCCACTTACAAGTAAAACTAGCTAAAATGTGCCTGGCTGCTATTCACTGAAAAGCTCATTCTGAGTACATTTTTAGCATACGTTTGCTCCTGCCGGGTCAGCTGAGCAGCGAATTTCTATTTAACCACCTGCTATCATGAGCGACCTAAGGGCTGCATGTTTTGAGCCCAGTATTGAGCCTGAAAAGCGTTTCCAACCCCACTTACAAGTAAAACTAGCTAAAATGTGCCTGGCTTCTCTTCACTGAAAAGCTCATTCTGAGTACATTTTTAGCATACGTTTGCTCCTACCGGGTCAGCTGAGCAGCGAATTTCTATTTAACCACCTGCTATCATGAGAGACCCCAGGGCTGCATGTTTTGATTCCAGTATTGATCCTGAAAAGCGTTTCCAACCCCACTTACAAGTAAAACTAGCTAAAATGTGCCTGGCTGCTATTCACTGAAAAGCTCATTCTGTGTACATTTTTGGCATACGTTTGCTCCTACCGGGTCAGCTGAGCAGCGAATTTCTTTTTAACCACCTGCTTTCATGAGAGACCTCAGGGCTGCATGTTTTGAGCCCAGTACTGAGCCTGAAAAGCATTTCCAACCCCACTTACAAGTAAAACTAGCTAAAATGTGCCTGGCTGCTATTTACTGAAAAGCTCATTCTGTGTACATTTTTGGCATACGTTTGCTCCTACCGGGTCAGCTGAGCAGCGAATTTCTATTTAACCACCTGCTATCATGAGAGACCTCAGGGCTGCATGTTTTGAGCCCAGTACTGATCCTGAAAAGCGTTTCCAACCCCACTTACAAGTAAAACTAGCTAAAATGTGCCTGGCTGCTATTCACTGAAAAGCTAATTCTGTGTACATTTTTGGCATACATTTGCTCCTGCCGGGTCAGCTGAGCAGCGAATTTCTATTTAACCACCTGCTATCATGAGAGACCTCAGGGCTGCATGTTTTGAGCCCAGTACTGAGCCTGAAAAGCGTTTCCAACCCCACTTACAAGTAAAACTAGCTAAAATGTGCCTGGCTTCTCTTCACTGAAAAGCTCATTCTGAGTACATTTTTGGCATACGTTTGCTCCTGCCGGGTCAGCTGAGCAGCGAATTTCTATTTAACCACCTGCTTTCATGAGAGACCTCGGGCTGCATGTTTTGAGCCCATCACTGAGCCTGAAAAGCGTTTCCAACCCCAATTACAAGTAAAACTAGCTAAAATGTGCCTGGCTTCTCTTCACTGAAAAGCTCATTCTGAGTACATTTTTGGCATACGTTTGCTCCTGCCGGGTCAGCTGAGCAGCTAATTTCTATTTAACCACCTGCTTTCATGAGAGACCTCAGGGCTGCATGTTTTGAGCCCAGTACTGAACCTGAAAAGCATTTCCAACCCCACTTACAAGTAAAACTAGCTAAATGTGCCTGGCTTCTCTTCACTGAAAAGCTCATTCTGAGTACATTTTTGGCATACGTTTGCTCCTGCCGGGTCAGCTGAGCAGCGAATTTCTATTTAACCACCTGCTATCATGAGAGACCCCTGGGCTGCATGTTTTGAGCCCAGTACTGATCCTGAAAAGCGTTTCCAACCCCACTTACAAGTAAAACTAGCTAAAATGTGCCTGGCTGCTATTCACTGAAAAGCTCATTCTGAGTACATTTTTAGCATACGTTTGCTCCTACCGGGTCAGCTGAGCAGCGAATTTCTATTTAACCACCTGCTTTCATGAGAGACCTCAGGGCTGCATGTTTTGAGCCCAGTACTGAGCCTGAAAAGCGTTTCCAACCCCACTTACAAGTAAAACTACTAAAATGTGCCTGGCTGCTATTCACTGAAAAGCTCATTCTGTGTACATTTTTAACATACGTTTGCTCCTGCCGGGTCAGCTGAGCAGCAAATTTCTAATTAACCACCTGCTATCATGAGAGACCTCAGGGCTGCATGTTTTGAGCCCAGTACTGATCCTGAAAAGCGTTTCCAACCCCACTTACAAGTAAAACTAGCTAAAATGTGCCTGGCTGCTATTCACTGAAAAGCTCATTCTGAGTACATTTTTAGCATACGTTTGCTCCTGCCGGGTCAGCTGAGCAGCGAATTTCTACTTAACCACCTGCTATCATGAGAGACCTAAGGGCTGCATGTTTTGAGCCCAGTATTGAGCCTGAAAAGCGTTTCCAACCCCACTTACAAGTAAAACTAGCTAAAATGTGCCTGGCTTCTCTTCACTGAAAAGCTCATTCTGTGTACATTTTTAGAATACGTTTGCTCCTGCCGGGTCAGCTGAGCAGATGAATTTCTATTTAACCACCTGCTTTCATGAAAGACCTCAGGGCTGCATGTTTTGAGCCCAGTACTGAGCCTGAAAAGCATTTCCAACCCCACTTACAAGTAAAACTAGCTAAAATGTGCCTGGCTTCTCTTCACTGAAAAGCTCATTCTGAGTACATTTTTGGCATACGTTTGCTCCTGCCGGGTCAGCTGAGCAGCGAATTTCTATTTAACCACCTGCTATCATGAGAGACCTCTGGGCTGCATGTTTTGAGCCCAGTACTGATCCTGAAAAGCGTTTCCAACCCCACTTACAAGTAAAACTAGCTAAAATGTGCCTGGCTGCTATTCACTGAAAAGCTCATTCTGAGTACATTTTTAGCATACGTTTGCTCCTACCGGGTCAGCTGAGCAGCGAATTTCTATTTAACCACCTGCTTTCATGAGAGACCTCAGGGCTGCATGTTTTGAGCCCAGTACTGATCCTGAAAAGCGTTTCCAACCCCACTTACAAGTAAAACTAGCTAAAATGTGCCTGGCTGCTATTCACTGAAAAGCTCATTCTGTGTACATTTTTGGCATACGTTTGCTCCTGCCGGCTCAGCTGAGCAGCGAATTTCTATTTAACCACCTGCTTTCATGAGAGACCTCAGGGCTGCATGTTTTGAGCCCAGTACTGAGCCTGAAATGCGTTTCCAACCCCACTTACAAGTAAAACTAGCTAAAATGTGCCTGCCTGCTATTCACTGAAAAGCTCATTCTGTGTACATTTTTAGAATACGTTTGCTCCTGCCGGGTCAGCTGAGCAGCGAATTTCTATTTAACCACCTGCTATCATGAGAGACCTCAGGGCTGCATGTTTTGAGCCCAGTATAGTCCTAAAAAGCGTTTCCAACCCCACTTACAAGTAAAACTAGCTAAAATGTGCCTGGCTTCTCTTCACTGAAAAGCTCATTCTGAGTACATTTTTAGCATACGTTTGCTCCTGCCGGGTCAGCTGAGCAGCGAATTTCTATTTAACCACCTGCTATCATGAGAGACCCCAGGGCTGCATGTTTTGATTCCAGTATTGATCCTGAAAAGCGTTTCCAACCCCACTTACAAGTAAAACTAGCTAAAATGTGCCTGGCTGCTATTCACTGAAAAGCTCATTCTGTGTACATTTTTGGCATACGTTTGCTCCTGCCGGGTCAGCTGAGCAGCGAATTTCTATTTAACCACCTGCTTTCATGAGAGACCTCAGGGCTGCATGTTTTGAGCCCAGTACTGAGGCTGAAAAGCATTTCCAACCCTACTTACAAGTAAAACTAGCTAAAATGTGCCTGGCTTCTCTTCACTGAAAAGCTCATTCTGTGTACATTTTTGGCATACGTTTGCTCCTACCGGGTCAGCTGAGCAGCGAATTTCTATTTAACCACCTGCTTTCATGAGAGACCTCAGTGCTGCATGTTTTGAGCCCAGTACTGAGCCTGAAAAGCGTTTCCAACCCCACTTACAAGTAAAACTAGCTAAAATGTGCCTGGCTGCTATCACTGAAAAGCTCATTCTGTGTACATTTTTGGCATACGTTTGCTCCTACCGGGTCAGCTGAGCAGCGAATTTCTATTTAACCACCTGCTTTCATGAGAGACCTCAGGGCTGCATGTTTTGAGCCCAGTACTGAGCCTGAAAAGCATTTCCAACCCCACTTACAAGTAAAACTAGCTAAAATGTGCCTGGCTGCTATTCACTGAAAAGCTCATTCTGTGTACATTTTTGGCATACGTTTGCTCCTACCGGGTCAGCTGAGCAGCGAATTTCTATTTAACCACCTGCTTTCATGAGAGACCTCAGGGCTGCATGTTTTGAGCCCAGTACTGTGCCTGAAAATCGTTTCCAACCCCACTTACAAGTAAAACTAGCTAAAATGTGCCTGGCTTCTCTTCACTGAAAAGCTCATTCTGAGTACATTTTTAGCATACGTTTGCTCCTGCCGGGTCAGCTGAGCAGCGAATTTCTAATTAACCACCTGCTATCATGAGAGACCTCAGGGCTGCATGTTTTGAGCCCAGTACTGAGCCTGAAAAGCGTTTCCAAACCCACTTACAAGTAAAACTAGCTAAAATGTGCCTGGCTGCTATTCACTGAAAAGCTCATTCTGAGTACATTTTTAGCATACGTTTGCTCCTGCCGGGTCAGCTGAGCAGCGAATTTCTATTTAACCACCTGCTATCATGAGAGACCTAAGGGCTGCATGTTTTGAGCCCAGTATTGAGCCTAAAAAGCGTTTCCAACCCCACTTACAAGTAAAACTAGCTAAAATGTGCCTGGCTGCTATTCACTGAAAAGCTCATTCTGTGTACATTTTTGGCATACGTTTGCTCCTACCGGGTCAGCTGAGCAGCGAATTTCTATTTAACCACCTGCTTTCATGAGAGACCTCAGGGCTGCATGTTTTGAGCCCAGTACTGAGCCTGAAAAGCATTTCCAACCCCACTTACAAGTAAAACTAGCTAAAATGTGCCTGGCTGCTATTTACTGAAAAGCTCATTCTGTGTACATTTTTGGCATACGTTTGCTCCTACCGGGTCAGCTGAGCAGCGAATTTCTATTTAACCAGCTGCTTTCATGAGAGACCTCAGGGCTGCATGTTTTGAGCCCAGTACTGTGCCTGAAAAGCATGTCCAACCCCACTTACAAGTAAAACTAGCTAAAATGTGCCTGGCTTCTCTTCACTGAAAAGCTCATTCTGAGTACATTTTTGGCATACGTTTGCTCCTGCCGGGTCAGCTGAGCAGCGAATTTCTATTTAACCCCCTGCTATCATGAGAGACCTCAGGGCTGCATGTTTTGAGCCCAGTACTGATCCTGAAAAGCGTTTCCAACCCCACTTACAAGTAAAACTAGCTAAAATGTGCCTGGCTGCTCTTCACTGAAAAGCTCATTCTGTGTACATTTTTGGCATACGTTTGCTCCTGCCGGGTCAGCTGAGCAGCGAATTTCTATTTAACCACCTGCTTTCATGAGAGACCTCGGGCTGCATGTTTTGAGCCCAGTACTGAGCCTGAAAAGCGTTTCCAACCCCAATTACAAGTAAAACTAGCTAAAATGTGCCTGGCTTCTCTTCACTGAAAAGCTCATTCTGAGTACATTTTTGGCATACGTTTGCTCCTGCCGGGTCAGCTGAGCAGCTCATTTCTATTTAACCACCTGCTTTCATGAGAGACCTCAGGGCTGCATGTTTTGAGCCCAGTACTGAGCCTGAAAAGCATTTCCAACCCCACTTACAAGTAAAACTAGCTAAAATGTGCCTGGCTTCTCTTCACTGAAAAGCTCATTCTGAGTACATTTTTGGCATACGTTTGCTCCTGCCGGGTCAGCTGAGCAGCGAATTTCTATTTAACCACCTGCTATCATGAGAGACCTCTGGGCTGCATGTTTTGAGCCCAGTACTGATCCTGAAAAGCGTTTCCAACCCCACTTACAAGTAAAACTAGCTAAAATGTGCCTGGCTGCTATTCACTGAAAAGCTCATTCTGAGTACATTTTTAGCATATGTTTGCTCCTACCGGGTCAGCTGAGCAGCGAATTTCTATTTAACCACCTGCTTTCATGAGAGACCTCAGGGCTGCATGTTTTGAGCCCAGTACTGAGCCTGAAAAGCGTTTCCAACCCCACTTACAAGTAAAACTACTAAAATGTGCCTGGCTGCTATTCACTGAAAAGCTCATTCTGTGTACATTTTTAACATACGTTTGCTCCTGCCGGGTCAGCTGAGCAGCGAATTTCTAATTAACCACCTGCTATCATGAGAGACCTCAGGGCTGCATGTTTTGAGCCCAGTACTGATCCTGAAAAGCGTTTCCAACCCCACTTACAAGTAAAACTAGCTAAAATGTGCCTGGCTGCTATTCACTGAAAAGCTCATTCTGAGTACATTTTTAGCATACGTTTGCTCCTGCCGGGTCAGCTGAGCAGCGAATTTCTATTTAACCACCTGCTATCATGAGAGACCTAAGGGCTGCATGTTTGGAGCCCAGTATTGAGCCTGAAAAGCGTTTCCAACCCCACTTACAAGTAAAACTAGCTAAAATGTGCCTGGCTTCTCTTCACTGAAAAGCTCATTCTGAGTACATTTTTAGCATACGTTTGTTCCTGCCGGGTCAGCTGAGCAGCGAATTTCTATTTAACCACCTGCTATCATGAGAGACCCCAGGGCTGCATGTTTTGATTCCAGTATTGATCCTGAAAAGCGTTTCCAACCCCACTTACAAGTAAAACTAGCTAAAATGTGCCTGGCTGCTATTCACTAAAAAGCTCATTCTGTGTTCATTTTTGGCATATGTTTGCTCCTACCGGGTCAGCTGAGCAGCGAATTTCTATTTAACCACCTGCTTTCATGAGAGACCTCAGGGCTGCATGTTTTGAGCCCAGTACTGAGCCTGAAAAGCATTTCCAACCCCACTTACAAGTAAAACTAGCTAAAATGTGCCTTGCTGCTATTTACTGAAAAGCTCATTCTGTGTACATTTTTGGCATACGTTTGCTCCTGCCGGGTCAGCTGAGCAGCGAATTTCTATTTAACCACCTGCTATCATGAGAGACCTCAGGGCTGCATGTTTTGAGCCCAGTACTGAGCCTGAAAAGCGTTTCCAACCCCACTTACAAGTAAAACTAGCTAAAATGTGCCTGGCTGCTATTCACTGAAAAGCTCATTCTGTGTACATTTTTGGCATACGTTTGCTCCTACAGGGTCAGCTGAGCAGCGAATTTCTAATTAACCACCTGCTATCATGAGAGACCTCAGGGCTGCATGTTTTGAGCCCAGTACTAATCCTGAAAAGCGTTTCCAACCCCACTTACAAGTAAAACTAGCTAAAATGTGCCTGGCTGCTATTCACTGAAAAGCAAATTCTGAGTACATTTTTAGCATACGTTTGCTCCTGCCGGGTCAGCTGAGCAGCGAATTTCTATTTAACCACCTGCTATCATGAGAGACCTAAGGGCTGCATGTTTTGAGCCCAGTATTGAGCCTGAAAAGCGTTTCCAACCCCACTTACAAGTAAAACTAGCTAAAATGTGCCTGGCTTCTCTTCACTGAAAAGCTCATTCTGAGTACATTTTTAGCATACGTTTGCTCCTGCCGGGTCAGCTGAGCAGCGAATTTCTATTTAACCACCTGCTATCATGAGAGACCCCAGGGCTGCATGTTTTGATTCCAGTATTGATCCTGAAAAGCGTTTCCAACCCCACTTACAAGTAAAACTAGCTAAAATGTGCCTGGCTGCTATTCACTGAAAAGCTCATTCTGTGTACATTTTTGGCATACGTTTGCTCCTACCGGGTCAGCTGAGCAGCGAATTTCTATTTAACCAGCTGCTTTCATGAGAGACCTCAGGGCTGCATGTTTTGAGCCCAGTACTGAGCCTGAAAAGCATTTCCAACCCCACTTACAAGTAAAACTAGCTAAAATGTGCCTGGCTGCTATTTACTGAAAAGCTCATTCTGTGTACATTTTTGGCATACGTTTGCTCCTGCCGGGTCAGCTGAGCAGCGAATTTCTATTTAACCACTGCTATCATGAGAGACCTCAGGGCTGCATGTTTTGAGCCCAGTACTGATCCTGAAAAGCGTTTCCAACCCCACTTACAAGTAAAACTAGCTAAAATGTGCCTGGCTGCTATTCACTGAAAAGCTCATTCTGTGTACATTTTTAGCATACGTTTGCTCCTGCCGGGTCAGCTGAGCAGCGAATTTCTAACTAACCACCTGCTATCATGAGAGACCTCAGGGCTGCATGTTTTGAGCCCAGTACTGATCCTGAAAAGCGTTTCCAACCCCACTTACAAGTAAAACTAGCTAAAATGTGCCTGGCTGCTATTCACTGAAAAGCTCATTCTGAGTACATTTTTAGCATACGTTTGCTCCTGCCGGGCCAGCTGAGCAGCGAATTTCTATTTAACCACCTGCTATCATGAGCGACCTAAGGGCTGCATGTTTTGAGCCCAGTATTGAGCCTGAAAAGCGTTTCCAACCCCACTTACAAGTAAAACTAGCTAAATTGTGCCTGGCTTCTCTTCACTGAAAAGCTCATTCTGAGTACATTTTTAGCATACGTTTGCTCCTGCCGGGTCAGCTGAGCAGCGAATTTCTATTTAACCACCTGCTATCATTAGAGACCCCAGGGCTGCATGTTTTGATTCCAGTATTGATCCTGAAAAGCGTTTCCAACCCCACTTACAAGTAAAACTAGCTAAAATGTGCCTGGCTGCTATTCACTGAAAAGCTCATTCTGTGTACATTTTTGGCATACGTTTGCTCCTACCGGGTCAGCTGAGCAGCGAATTTCTATTTAACCACCTGCTTTCATGAGAGACCTCAGGGCTGCATGTTTTGAGCCCAGTACTGAGCCTGAAAAGCATTTCCAACCCCACTTACAAGTAAAACTAGCTAAAATGTGCCTGGCTGCTATTTACTGAAAAGCTCATTCTGTGTACATTTTTGGCATACGCTTGCTCCTACCGGGTCAGCTGAGCAGCGAATTTCTATTTAACCACCTGCTATCATGAGAGACCTCAGGGCTGCATGTTTTGAGCCCAGTACTGATCCTGAAAAGCGTTTCCAACCCCACTTACAAGTAAAACTAGCTAAAATGTGCCTGGCTGCTATTCACTGAAAAGCTAATTCTGTGTACATTTTTGGCATACATTTGCTCCTGCCGGGTCAGCTGAGCAGCGAATTTCTATTTAACCACCTGCTATCATGAGAGACCTCAGGGCTGCATGTTTTGAGCCCAGTACTGAGCCTGAAAAGCGTTTCCAACCCCACTTACAAGTAAAACTAGCTAAAATGTGCCTGGCTTCTCTTCACTGAAAAGCTCATTCTGAGTACATTTTTGGCATACGTTTGCTCCTGCCGGGTCAGCTGAGCAGCGAATTTCTATTTAACCCTCTGCTATCATGAGAGACCTCAGGGCTGCATGTTTTGAGCCCAGTACTGAGCCTGAAAAGCGTTTCCAACCCCAATTACAAGTAAAAGTAGCTAAAATGTGCCTGGCTTCTCTTCACTGAAAAGCTCATTCTGAGTACATTTTTAGCATACGTTTGCTCCTGCCGGGTCAGCTGAGCAGCGAATTTCTATTTAACCACCTGCTATCATGAGAGACCCCAGGGCTGCATGTTTTGATTCCAGTATTGATCCTGAAAAGCATTTCCAACCCCACTTACAAGTAAAACTAGCTAAAATGTGCCTGGCTGCTATTCACTGAAAAGCTCATTCTGTGTAACTTTTTGGCATACGTTTGCTCCTACCGGGTCAGCTGAGCAGCGAATTTCTATTTAACCACCTGCTTTCATGAGAGACCTCAGGGCTGCATGTTTTGAGCCCAGTACTGAGCCTGAAAAGCGTTTCCACCCACTTACAAGTAAAACTAGCTAAAATGTGCCTGGCTTCTCTTCACTGAAAAGCTCATTCTGAGTACATTTTTGGCATACGTTTGCTCCTGCCAGGTCAGCTGAGCAGCGAATTTCTATTTAACCACCTGCTATCATGAGAGACCTCAGGGCTGCATGTTTTGAGCCCAGTACTGATCCTGAAAAGCGTTTCCAACCCCACTTACAAGTAAAACTAGCTAAAATGTGCCTGGCTGCTATTCACTGAAAAGCTCATTCTGAGTACATTTTTAGCATACGTTTGCTCCTACCGGGTCAGCTGAGCAGCGAATTTCTATTTAACCACCTGCTTTCATGAGAGACCTCAGGGCTGCATGTTTTGAGCCCAGTACTGAGCCTGAAAAGCGTTTCCAACCCCACTTACAAGTAAAACTACTAAAATGTGCCTGGCTGCTATTCACTGAAAAGCTCATTCTGTGTACATTTTTAGCATACGTTTGCTCCTGCCGGGTCAGCTGAGCAGCGAATTTCTAATTAACCACCTGCTATCATGAGAGACCTCAGGGCTGCATGTTTTGAGCCCAGTACTGATCCTGAAAAGCGTTTCCAACCCCACTTACAAGTAAAACTAGCTAAAATGTGCCTGGCTGCTATTCACTGAAAAGCTCATTCTGAGTAAATTTTTTGCATACGTTTGCTCCTGCCGGGTCAGCTGAGCAGCGAATTTCTATTTAACCACCTGCTATCATGAGCGACCTAAGGGCTGCATGTTTTGAGCCCAGTATTGAGCCTGAAAAGCGTTTCCAACCCCACTTATAAGTAAAACTAGCTAAAATGTGCCTGGCTTCTCTTCACTGAAAAGCTCATTCTGTGTACATTTTTAGCATACGTTTGCTCCTGCCGGGTCAGCTGAGCAGCGAATTTCTATTTAACCACCTGCTATCATGAGAGACCCCAGGGCTGCATGTTTTGATTCCAGTATTGATCCTGAAAAGCGTTTCCAACCCCACTTACAAGTAAAACTAGCTAAAATGTGCCTGCCTGCTATTCACTGAAAAGCTCATTCTGTGTACATTTTTGGCATACGTTTGCTCCTACCGGGTCAGCTGAGCAGTGAATTTCTATTTAACCACCTGCTTTCATGAGAGACCTCAGGGCTGCATGTTTTGAGCCCAGTACTGAGCCTGAAAAGCCTTTCCAACCCCACTTACAAGTAAAACTAGCGAAAATGTGCCTGGCTGCTATTTACTGAAAAGCTCATTCTGTGTACATTTTTGGCATACGTTTGCTCCTACCGGGTCAGCTGAGCAGCGAATTTCTATTTAACCACCTGCTATCATGAGAGACCTCAGGGCTGCATGTTTTGAGCCCAGTACTGATCCTGAAAAGCGTTTCCAACCCCACTTACAAGTAAAACTAGCTAAAATGTGCCTGGCTGCTATTCACTGAAAAGCTAATTCTGTGTACATTTTTGGCATACATTTGCTCCTGCCGGGTCAGCTGAGCAGCGAATTTCTATTTAACCACCTGCTATCATGAGAGACCTCAGGGCTGCATGTTTTGAGCCCAGTACTGAGCCTGAAAAGCGTTTCCAACCCCACTTACAAGTAAAACTAGCTAAAATGTGCCTGGCTTCTCTTCACTGAAAAGCTCATTCTGAGTACATTTTTGGCATACGTTTGCTCCTGCCGGGTCAGCTGAGCAGCGAATTTCTATTTAACCCCCTGCTATCATGAGAGACCTCATGGCTGCATGTTTTGAGCCCAGTACTGAGCCTGAAAAGCGTTTCCAACCCCAATTACAAGTAAAAGTAGCTAAAATGTGCCTGGCTTCTCTTCACTGAAAAGCTCATTCTGAGTACATTTTTAGCATACGTTTGCTCCTGCCGGGTCAGCTGAGCAGCGAATTTCTATTTAACCACCTGCTATCATGAGAGACCCCAGGGCTGCTTGTTTTGATTCCAGTATTGATCCTGAAAAGCGTTTCCAACCCCACTTACAAGTAAAACTAGCTAAAATGTGCCTGGCTGCTATTCACTGAAAAGCTCATTCTGTGTAACTTTTTGGCATACGTTTGCTCCTACCGGGTCAGCTGAGCAGCGAATTTCTATTTAACCACCTGCTTTCATGAGAGACCTCAGGGCTGCATGTTTTGAGCCCAGTACTGAGCCTGAAAAGCGTTTCCACCCACTTACAAGTAAAACTAGCTAAAATGTGCCTGGCTTCTCTTCACTGAAAAGCTCATTCTGAGTACATTTTTAGCATACGTTTGCTCCTGCCGGGTCAGCTGAGCAGCGAATTTCTATTTAACCACCTGCTATCATGAGAGACCTCAGGGCTGCATGTTTTGAGCCCAGTACTGATCCTGAAAAGCGTTTCCAACCCCACTTACAAGTAAAACTAGCTAAAATGTGCCTGGCTGCTATTCACTGAAAAGCTCATTCTGAGTACATTTTTAGCATACGTTTGCTCCTACCGGGTCAGCTGAGCAGCGAATTTCTATTTAACCACCTGCTTTCATGAGAGACCTCAGGGCTGCATGTTTTGAGCCCAGTACTGAGCCTGAAAAGCGTTTCCAACCCCACTTACAAGTAAAACTACTAAAATGTGCCTGGCTGCTATTCACTGAAAAGCTCATTCTGTGTACATTTTTAG
Source organism: Lissotriton vulgaris (assembly GCF_964263255.1). NCBI lineage: Eukaryota > Metazoa > Chordata > Amphibia > Caudata > Salamandridae > Lissotriton > Lissotriton vulgaris. Next base: position 381,534 of record NW_028243347.1, on the reverse strand, counting down.
CATACGTTTGCTCCTGCCGGGTCAGCTGAGCAGCGAATTTCTAATTAACCACCTGCTATCATGAGAGACCTCAGGGCTGCATGTTTTGAGCCCAGTACTGATCCTGAAAAGCGTTTCCAACCCCACTTACAAGTAAAACTAGCTAAAATGTGCCTGGCTGCTATTCACTGAAAAGCTGATTCTGAGTACATTTTTAGCATACGTTTGCTCCTGCCGGGTCAGCTGAGCAGCGAATTTCTATTTAACCACCTGCTATCATGAGCGACCCCAGGGCTGCATGTTTTGATTCCAGTATTGATCCTGAAAAGCGTTTCCAACCCCACTTACAAGTAAAACTAGCTAAAATGTGCCTGGCTGCTATTCACTGAAAAGCTCATTCTGTGTACATTTTTGGCATACGTTTGCTCCTACCGGGTCAGCTGAGCAGCGAATTTCTATTTAACCACCTGCTTTCATGAGAGACCTCAGGGCTGCATGTTTTGAGCCCAGTACTGAGCCTGAAAAGCATTTCCAACCCCACTTACAAGTAAAACTAGCTAAAATGTGCCTGGCTGCTATTTACTGAAAAGCTCATTCTGTGTACATTTTTGGCATACGTTTGCTCCTACCGGGTCAGCTGAGCAGCGAATTTCTATTTAACCACCTGCTATCATGAGAGACCTCAGGGCTGCATGTTTTGAGCCCAGTACTGATCCTGAAAAGCGTTTCCAACCCCACTTACAAGTAAAACTAGCTAAAATGTGCCTGGCTGCTATTCACTGAAAAGCTAATTCTGTGTACATTTTTGGCATACATTTGCTCCTGCCGGGTCAGCTGAGCAGCGAATTTCTATTTAACCACCTGCTATCATGAGAGACCTCAGGGCTGCATGTTTTGAGCCCAGTACTGAGCCTGAAAAGCGTTTCCAACCCCACTTACAAGTAAAACTAGCTAAAATGTGCCTGGCTTCTCTTCACTGAAAAGCTCATTCTGAGTACATTTTTGGCATACGTTTGCTCCTGCCGGGTCAGCTGAGCAGCGAATTTCTATTTAACCCTCTGCTATCATGAGAGACCTCAGGGCTGCATGTTTTGAGCCCAGTACTGAGCCTGAAAAGCGTTTCCAACCCCAATTACAAGTAAAAGTAGCTAAAATGTGCCTGGCTTCTCTTCACTGAAAAGCTCATTCTGAGTACATTTTTAGCATACGTTTGCTCCTGCCGGGTCAGCTGAGCAGCGAATTTCTATTTAACCACCTGCTATCATGAGAGACCCCAGGGCTGCATGTTTTGATTCCAGTATTGATCCTGAAAAGCGTTTCCAACCCCACTTACAAGTAAAACTAGCTAAAATGTGCCTGGCTGCTATTCACTGAAAAGCTCATTCTGTGTAACTTTTTGGCATACGTTTGCTCCTACCGGGTCAGCTGAGCAGCGAATTTCTATTTAACCACCTGCTTTCATGAGAGACCTCAGGGCTGCATGTTTTGAGCCCAGTACTGAGCCTGAAAAGCGTTTCCAGCCACTTACAAGTAAAACTAGCTAAAATGTGCCTGGCTTCTCTTCACTGAAAAGCTCATTCTGAGTACATTTTTGGCATACGTTTGCTCCTGCCAGGTCAGCTGAGCAGCGAATTTCTATTTAACCACCTGCTATCATGAGAGACCTCAGGGCTGCATGTTTTGAGCCCAGTACTGATCCTGAAAAGCGTTTCCAACCCCACTTACAAGTAAAACTAGCTAAAATGTGCCTGGCTGCTATTCACTGAAAAGCTCATTCTGAGTACATTTTTAGCATACGTTTGCTCCTACCGGGTCAGCTGAGCAGCGAATTTCTATTTAACCACCTGCTTTCATGAGAGACCTCAGGGCTGCATGTTTTGAGCCCAGTACTGAGCCTGAAAAGCGTTTCCAACCCCACTTACAAGTAAAACTACTAAAATGTGCCTGGCTGCTATTCACTGAAAAGCTCATTCTGTGTACATTTTTAGCATACGTTTGCTCCTGCCGGGTCAGCTGAGCAGCGAATTTCTAATTAACCACCTGCTATCATGAGAGACCTCAGGGCTGCATGTTTTGAGCCCAGTACTGAGCCTGAAAAGTGTTTCCAACCCCACTTACAAGTAAAACTACTAAAATGTGCCTGGCTGCTATTCACTGAAAAGCTCATTCTGTGTACATTTTTAGCATACGTTTGCTCCTGCCGGGTCAGCTGAGCAGCGAATTTCTAATTAACCACCTGCTATCATGAGAGACCTCAGGGCTGCATGTTTTGAGCCCAGTACTGATCCTGAAAAGCGTTTCCAACCCCACTTACAAGTAAAACTAGCTAAAATGTGCCTGGCTGCTATTCACTGAAAAGCTCATTCTGAGTACATTTTTAGCATACGTTTGCTCCTGCCGGGTCAGCTGAGCAGCGAATTTCTATTTAACCACCTGCTATCATGAGCGACCTAAGGGCTGCATGTTTTGAGCCCAGTATTGAGCCTGAAAAGCGTTTCCAACCCCACTTACAAGTAAAACTAGCTAAAATGTGCCTGGCTTCTCTTCACTGAAAAGCTCATTCTGTGTACATTTTTAGCATACGTTTGCTCCTGCCGGGTCAGCTGAGCAGCGAATTTCTATTTAACCACCTGCTATCATGAGAGACCCCAGGGCTGCATGTTTTGATTCCAGTATTGATCCTGAAAAGCGTTTCCAACCCCACTTACAAGTAAAACTAGCTAAAATGTGCCTGGCTGCTATTCACTGAAAAGCTCATTCTGTGTACATTTTTGGAATACGTTTGCTCCTACCGGGTCAGCTGAGCAGTGAATTTCTATTTAACCAGCTGCTTTCATGAGAGACCTCAGGGCTGCATGTTTTGAGCCCAGTACTGAGCCTGAAAAGCCTTTCCAACCCCACTTACAAGTAAAACTAGCGAAAATGTGCCTGGCTGCTATTTACTGAAAAGCTCATTCTGTGTACATTTTTGGCATACGTTTGCTCCTACCGGGTCAGCTGAGCAGCGAATTTCTATTTAACCACCTGCTATCATGAGAGACCTCAGGGCTGCATGTTTTGAGCCCAGTACTGATCCTGAAAAGCGTTTCCAACCCCACTTACAAGTAAAACTAGCTAAAATGTGCCTGGCTGCTATTCACTGAAAAGCTAATTCTGTGTACATTTTTGGCATACATTTGCTCCTGCCGGGTCAGCTGAGCAGCGAATTTCTATTTAACCACCTGCTATCATGAGAGACCTCAGGGCTGCATGTTTTGAGCCCAGTACTGAGCCTGAAAAGCGTTTCCAACCCCACTTACAAGTAAAACTAGCTAAAATGTGCCTGGCTTCTCTTCACTGAAAAGCTCATTCTGAGTACATTTTTGGCATACGTTTGCTCCTGCCGGGTCAGCTGAGCAGCGAATTTCTATTTAACCCCCTGCTATCATGAGAGACCTCAGGGCTGCATGTTTTGAGCCCAGTACTGAGCCTGAAAAGCGTTTCCAACCCCAATTACAAGTAAAAGTAGCTAAAATGTGCCTGGCTTCTCTTCACTGAAAAGCTCATTCTGAGTACATTTTTAGCATACGTTTGCTCCTGCCGGGTCAGCTGAGCAGCGAATTTCTATTTAACCACCTGCTATCATGAGAGACCCCAGGGCTGCATGTTTTGATTCCAGTATTGATCCTGAAAAGCGTTTCCAACCCCACTTACAAGTAAAACTAGCTAAAATGTGCCTGGCTGCTATTCACTGAAAAGCTCATTCTGTGTAACTTTTTGGCATACGTTTGCTCCTACCGGGTCAGCTGAGCAGCGAATTTCTATTTAACCACCTGCTTTCATGAGAGACCTCAGGGCTGCATGTTTTGAGCCCAGTACTGAGCCTGAAAAGCGTTTCCACCCACTTACAAGTAAAACTAGCTAAAATGTGCCTGGCTTCTCTTCACTGAAAAGCTCATTCTGAGTACATTTTTAGCATACGTTTGCTCCTGCCGGGTCAGCTGAGCAGCGAATTTCTATTTAACCACCTGCTATCATGAGAGACCTCAGGGCTGCATGTTTTGAGCCCAGTACTGATCCTGAAAAGCGTTTCCAACCCCACTTACAAGTAAAACTAGCTAAAATGTGCCTGGCTGCTATTCACTGAAAAGCTCATTCTGAGTACATTTTTAGCATACGTTTGCTCCTACCGGGTCAGCTGAGCAGCGAATTTCTATTTAACCACCTGCTTTCATGAGAGACCTCAGGGCTGCATGTTTTGAGCCCAGTACTGAGCCTGAAAAGCGTTTCCAACCCCACTTACAAGTAAAACTACTAAAATGTGCCTGGCTGCTATTCACTGAAAAGCTCATTCTGTGTACATTTTTAGCATACGTTTGCTCCTGCCGGGTCAGCTGAGCAGCGAATTTCTAATTAACCACCTGCTATCATGAGAGACCTCAGGGCTGCATGTTTTGAGCCCAGTACTGATCCTGAAAAGCGTTTCCAACCCCACTTACAAGTAAAACTAGCTAAAATGTGCCTGGCTGCTATTCACTGAAAAGCTGATTCTGAGTACATTTTTAGCATACGTTTGCTCCTGCCGGGTCAGCTGAGCAGCGAATTTCTATTTAACCACCTGCTATCATGAGCGACCTAAGGGCTGCATGTTTTGAGCCCAGTATTGAGCCTGAAAAGCGTTTCCAACCCCACTTACAAGTAAAACTAGCTAAAATGTGCCTGGCTTCTCTTCACTGAAAAGCTCATTCTGTGTACATTTTTAGCATACGTTTGCTTCTGCCGGGTCAGCTGAGCAGCGAATTTCTATTTAACCACCTGCTCTCATGAGAGACCTCAGGGCTGCATGTTTTGAGCCCAGTACTGATCCTGAAAAGCGTTTCCAACCCCACTTACAAGTAAAACTAGCTAAAATGTGCCTGGCTGCTATTCACGGAAAAGCTAATTCTGTGTACATTTTTGGCATACATTTGCTCCTGCCGGGTCAGCTGAGCAGCGAATTTATATTTAACCACCTGCTATCATGAGAGACCTCAGGGCTGCATGTTTTGAGCCCAGTACTGAGCCTGAAAAGCGTTTCCAACCCCACTTACAAGTAAAACTAGCTAAAATGTGCCTGGCTTCTCTTCACTGAAAAGCTCATTCTGTGTACATTTTTAGCATACGTTTGCTTCTGCCGGGTCAGCTGAGCAGCGAATTTCTATTTAACCACCTGCTATCATGAGAGACCCCAGGGCTGCATGTTTTGATTCCAGTATTGATCCTGAAAAGCGTTTCCAACCCCACTTACAAGTAAAACTAGCTAAAATGTGCCTGGCTTCTATTCACTGAAAAGCTCATTCTGTGTACATTTTTGGCATACGTTTGCTCCTACCGGGTCAGCTGAGCAGCGAATTTCTATTTAACCACCTGCTTTCATGAGAGACCTCAGGGCTGCATGTTTTGAGCCCAGTACTGAGCCTGAAAAGCATTTCCAACCCCACTTACAAGTAAAACTAGCTAAAATGTGCCTGGCTGCTATTTACTGAAAAGCTCATTCTGTGTACATTTTTGGCATACGTTTGCTCCTACCGGGTCAGCTGAGCAGCGAATTTCTATTTAACCACCTGCTCTCATGAGAGACCTCAGGGCTGCATGTTTTGAGCCCAGTACTGATCCTGAAAAGCCTTTCCAACCCCACTTACAAGTAAAACTAGCGAAAATGTGCCTGGCTGCTATTTACTGAAAAGCTCATTCTGTGTACATTTTTGGCATACGTTTGCTCCTACCGGGTCAGCTGAGCAGCGAATTTCTATTTAACCACCTGCTATCATGAGAGACCTCAGGGCTGCATGTTTTGAGCCCAGTACTGATCCTGAAAAGCGTTTCCAACCCCACTTACAAGTAAAACTAGCTAAAATGTGCCTGGCTGCTATTCACTGAAAAGCTAATTCTGTGTACATTTTTGGCATACATTTGCTCCTGCCGGGTCAGCTGAGCAGCGAATTTCTATTTAACCACCTGCTATCATGAGAGACCTCAGGGCTGCATGTTTTGAGCCCAGTACTGAGCCTGAAAAGCGTTTCCAACCCCACTTACAAGTAAAACTAGCTAAAATGTGCCTGGCTTCTCTTCACTGAAAAGCTCATTCTGAGTACATTTTTGGCATACGTTTGCTCCTGCCGGGTCAGCTGAGCAGCGAATTTCTATTTAACCCCCTGCTATCATGAGAGACCTCAGGGCTGCATGTTTTGAGCCCAGTACTGAGCCTGAAAAGCGTTTCCAACCCCAATTACAAGTAAAAGTAGCTAAAATGTGCCTGGCTTCTCTTCACTGAAAAGCTCATTCTGAGTACATTTTTAGCATACGTTTGCTCCTGCCGGGTCAGCTGAGCAGCGAATTTCTATTTAACCACCTGCTATCATGAGAGACCCCAGGGCTGCATGTTTTGATTCCAGTATTGATCCTGAAAAGCGTTTCCAACCCCACTTACAAGTAAAACTAGCTAAAATGTGCCTGGCTGCTATTCACTGAAAAGCTCATTCTGTGTAACTTTTTGGCATACGTTTGCTCCTACCGGGTCAGCTGAGCAGCGAATTTCTATTTAACCACCTGCTTTCATGAGAGACCTCAGGGCTGCATGTTTTGAGCCCAGTACTGAGCCTGAAAAGCGTTTCCACCCACTTACAAGTAAAACTAGCTAAAATGTGCCTGGCTTCTCTTCACTGAAAAGCTCATTCTGAGTACATTTTTAGCATACGTTTGCTCCTGCCGGGTCAGCTGAGCAGCGAATTTCTATTTAACCACCTGCTATCATGAGAGACCTCAGGGCTGCATGTTTTGAGCCCAGTACTGATCCTGAAAAGCGTTTCCAACCCCACTTACAAGTAAAACTAGCTAAAATGTGCCTGGCTGCTATTCACTGAAAAGCTCATTCTGAGTACATTTTTAGCATACGTTTGCTCCTACCGGGTCAGCTGAGCAGCGAATTTCTATTTAACCACCTGCTTTCATGAGAGACCTCAGGGCTGCATGTTTTGAGCCCAGTACTGAGCCTGAAAAGCGTTTCCAACCCCACTTACAAGTAAAACTACTAAAATGTGCCTGGCTGCTATTCACTGAAAAGCTCATTCTGTGTACATTTTTAGCATACGTTTGCTCCTGCCGGGTCAGCTGAGCAGCGAATTTCTAATTAACCACCTGCTATCATGAGAGACCTCAGGGCTGCATGTTTTGAGCCCAGTACTGATCCTGAAAAGCGTTTCCAACCCCACTTACAAGTAAAACTAGCTAAAATGTGCCTGGCTGCTATTCACTGAAAAGCTGATTCTGAGTACATTTTTAGCATACGTTTGCTCCTGCCGGGTCAGCTGAGCAGCGAATTTCTATTTAACCACCTGCTATCATGAGCGACCTAAGGGCTGCATGTTTTGAGCCCAGTATTGAGCCTGAAAAGCGTTTCCAACCCCACTTACAAGTAAAACTAGCTAAAATGTGCCTGGCTTCTCTTCACTGAAAAGCTCATTCTGTGTACATTTTTAGCATACGTTTGCTTCTGCCGGGTCAGCTGAGCAGCGAATTTCTATTTAACCACCTGCTATCATGAGAGACCCCAGGGCTGCATGTTTTGATTCCAGTATTGATCCTGAAAAGCGTTTCCAACCCCACTTACAAGTAAAACTAGCTAAAATGTGCCTGGCTTCTATTCACTGAAAAGCTCATTCTGTGTACATTTTTGGCATACGTTTGCTCCTACCGGGTCAGCTGAGCAGCGAATTTCTATTTAACCACCTGCTTTCATGAGAGACCTCAGGGCTGCATGTTTTGAGCCCAGTACTGAGCCTGAAAAGCATTTCCAACCCCACTTACAAGTAAAACTAGCTAAAATGTGCCTGGCTGCTATTTACTGAAAAGCTCATTCTGTGTACATTTTTGGCATACGTTTGCTCCTACCGGGTCAGCTGAGCAGCGAATTTCTATTTAACCACCTGCTCTCATGAGAGACCTCAGGGCTGCATGTTTTGAGCCCAGTACTGATCCTGAAAAGCGTTTCCAACCCCACTTACAAGTAAAACTAGCTAAAATGTGCCTGGCTGCTATTCACGGAAAAGCTAATTCTGTGTACATTTTTGGCATACATTTGCTCCTGCCGGGTCAGCTGAGCAGCGAATTTCTATTTAACCACCTGCTATCATGAGAGACCTCAGGGCTGCATGTTTTGAGCCCAGTACTGAGCCTGAAAAGCGTTTCCAACCCCAATTACAAGTCAAAGTAGCTAAAATGTGCCTGGCTTCTCTTCACTGAAAAGCTCATTCTGAGTACATTTTTAGCATACGTTTGCTCCTGCCGGGTCAGCTGTGCAGCGAATTTCTATTTAACCACCTGCTATCATGAGAGACCCCAGGGCTGCATGTTTTGATTCCAGTATTGATCCTGAAAAGCGTTTCCAACCCCACTTACAAGTAAAACTAGCTAAAATGTGCCTGGCTGCTATTCACTGAAAAGCTCATTCTGTGTAACTTTTTGGCATACGTTTGCTCCTACCGGGTCAGCTGAGCAGCGAATTTCTATTTAACCACCTGCTTTCATGAGAGACCTCAGGGCTGCATGTTTTGAGCCCAGTACTGAGCCTGAAAAGCGTTTCCACCCACTTACAAGTAAAACTAGCTAAAATGTGCCTGGCTGCTATCACTGAAAAGCTCATTCTGTGTACATTTTTGGCATACGTTTGCTCCTACCGGGTCAGCTGAGCAGCGAATTTCTATTTAACCACCTGCTTTCATGAGAGACCTCAGGGCTGCATGTTTTGAGCCCAGTACTGAGCCTGAAAAGCATTTCCAACCCCACTTACAAGTAAAACTAGCTAAAATGTGCCTGGCTGCTATTCACTGAAAAGCTCATTCTGTGTACATTTTTGGCATACGTTTGCTCCTACCGGGTCAGCTGAGCAGCGAATTTCTATTTAACCACCTGCTTTCATGAGAGACCTCAGGGCTGCATGTTTTGAGCCCAGTACTGTGCCTGAAAAGCGTTTCCAACCCCACTTACAAGTAAAACTAGCTAAAATGTCCCTGGCTTCTCTTCACTGAAAAGCTCATTCTGAGTACATTTTTAGCATACGTTTGCTCCTGCCGGGTCAGCTGAGCAGCGAATTTCTATTCAACCACCTGCTATCACGAGAGACCTCAGGGCTGCATGTTTTGAGCCCAGTACTGATCCTGAAAAGCGTTTCCAACCCCACTTACAAGTAAAACTAGCTAAAATGTGCCTGGCTGCTATTCACTGAAAAGCTCATTCTGTGTACATTTTTGGCATACGTTTGCTCCTGCCGGGTCAGCTGAGCAGCGAATTTCTATTTAACCACCTGCTATCATGAGAGACCTCAGGGCTGCATGTTTTGAGCCCAGTACTGAGCCTGAAAAGCGTTTCCAACCCCACTTACAAGTAAAACTAGCTAAAATGTGCCTGGCTTCTCTTCACTGAAAAGCTAATTCTGAGTACATTTTTGGCATACGTTTGCTCCTGCCGGGTCAGCTGAGCAGCGAATTTCTATTTAACCACCTGCTATCATGAGAGACCCCAGGGCTGCATGTTTTGATTCCAGTATTGATCCTGAAAAGCGTTTCCAACCCCACTTACAAGTAAAACTAGCTAAAATGTGCCTGGCTGCTATTCACTGAAAAGCTCATTCTGTGTAACTTTTTGGCATACGTTTGCTCCTACCGGGTCAGCTGAGCAGCGAATTTCTATTTAACCACCTGCTTTCATGAGAGACCTCAGGGCTGCATGTTTTGAGCCCAGTACTGAGCCTGAAAAGCGTTTCCACCCACTTACAAGTAAAACTAGCTAAAATGTGCCTGGCTGCTATCACTGAAAAGCTCATTCTGTGTACATTTTTGGCATACGTTTGCTCCTACCGGGTCAGCTGAGCAGCGAATTTCTATTTAACCACCTGCTTTCATGAGAGACCTCAGGGCTGCATGTTTTGAGCCCAGTACTGAGCCTGAAAAGCATTTCCAACCCCACTTACAAGTAAAACTAGCTAAAATGTGCCTGGCTGCTATTCACTGAAAAGCTCATTCTGTGTACATTTTTGGCATACGTTTGCTCCTACCGGGTCAGCTGAGCAGCGAATTTCTATGTAACCACCTGCTTTCATGAGAGACCTCAGGGCTGCATGTTTTGAGCCCAGTACTGTGCCTGAAAAGCGTTTCCAACCCCACTTACAAGTAAAACTAGCTAAAATGTGCCTGGCTTCTCTTCACTGAAAAGCTCATTCTGAGTACATTTTTAGCATACGTTTGCTCCTGCCGGGTCAGCTGAGCAGCGAATTTCTATTTAACCACCTGCTATCATGAGCGACCTAAGGGCTGCATGTTTTGAGCCCAGTATTGAGCCTGAAAAGCGTTTCCAACCCCACTTACAAGTAAAACTAGCTAAAATGTGCCTGGCTTCTCTTCACTGAAAAGCTCATTCTGTGTACATTTTTAGCATACGTTTGCTCCTGCCGGGTCAGCTGAGCAGCGAATTTCTATTTAACCACCTGCTATCATGAGAGACCCCAGGGCTGCATGTTTTGATTCCAGTATTGATCCTGAAAAGCGTTTCCAACCCCACTTACAAGTAAAACTAGCTAAAATGTGCCTGGCTGCTATTCACTGAAAAGCTCATTCTGTGTACATTTTTGGCATACGTTTGCTCCTACCGGGTCAGCTGAGCAGTGAATTTCTATTTAACCACCTGCTTTCATGAGAGACCTCAGGGCTGCATGTTTTGAACCTAAGTACTGAGCCTGAAAAGCCTTTCCAACCCCACTTACAAGTAAAACTAGCGAAAATGTGCCTGGCTGCTATTTACTGAAAAGCTCATTCTGTGTACATTTTTGGCATACGTTTGCTCCTACCGGGTCAGCTGAGCAGCGAATTTCTATTTAACCACCTGCTATCATGAGAGACCTCAGGGCTGCATGTTTTGAGCCCAGTACTGATCCTGAAAAGCGTTTCCAACTCCACTTACAAGTAAAACTAGCTAAAATGTGCCTGGCTGCTATTCACTGAAAAGCTAATTCTGTGTACATTTTTGGCATACATTTGCTCCTGCCGGGTCAGCTGAGCAGCGAATTTCTATTTAACCACCTGCTATCATGAGAGACCTCAGGGCTGCATGTTTTGAGCCCAGTACTGAGCCTGAAAAGCGTTTCCAACCCCACTTACAAGTAAAACTAGCTAAAATGTGCCTGCCTTCTCTTCACTGAAAAGCTCATTCTGAGTACATTTTTGGCATACGTTTGCTCCTGCCGGGTCAGCTGAGCAGCAAATTTCTATTTAACCCCCTGCTATCATGAGAGACCTCAGGGCTGCATGTTTTGAGCCCAGTACTGAGCCTGAAAAGCGTTTCCAACCCCAATTACAAGTAAAAGTAGCTAAAATGTGCCTGGCTTCTCTTCACTGAAAAGCTCATTCTGAGTACATTTTTAGCATACGTTTGCTCCTGCCGGGTCAGCTGAGCAGCGAATTTCTATTTAACCACCTGCTATCATGAGAGACCCCAGGGCTGCATGTTTTGATTCCAGTATTGATCCTGAAAAGTGTTTCCAACCCCACTTACAAGTAAAACTAGCTAAAATGTGCCTGGCTGCTATTCACTGAAAAGCTCATTCTGTGTAACTTTTTGGCATACGTTTGCTCCTACCGGGTCAGCTGAGCAGCGAATTTCTATTTAACCACCTGCTTTCATGAGAGACCTCAGGGCTGCATGTTTTGAGCCCAGTACTGAGCCTGAAAAGCGTTTCCACCCACTTACAAGTAAAACTAGCTAAAATGTGCCTGGCTTCTCTTCACTGAAAAGCTCATTCTGAGTACATTTTTTGCATACGTTTGCTCCTGCCAGGTCAGCTGAGCAGCGAATTTCTATTTAACCACCTGCTATCATGAGAGACCTCAGGGCTGCATGTTTTGAGCCCAGTACTGATCCTGAAAAGCGTTTCCAACCCCACTTACAAGTAAAACTAGCTAAAATGTGCCTGGCTGCTATTCACTGAAAAGCTCATTCTGAGTACATTTTTAGCATACGTTTGCTCCTACCGGGTCAGCTGAGCAGCGAATTTCTATTTAACCACCTGCTTTCATGAGAGACCTCAGGGCTGCATGTTTTGAGCCCAGTACTGAGCCTGAAAAGCGTTTCCAACCCCACTTACAAGTAAAACTACTAAAATGTGCCTGGCTGCTATTCACTGAAAAGCTCATTCTGTGTACATTTTTAGCATACGTTTGCTCCTGCCGGGTCAGCTGAGCAGCGAATTTCTAATTAACCACCTGCTATCATGAGAGACCTCAGGGCTGCATGTTTTGAGCTCAGTACTGATCCTGAAAAGCGTTTCCAACCCCACTTACAAGTAAAACTAGCTAAAATGTGCCTGGCTGCTATTCACTGAAAAGCTCATTCTGAGTACATTTTTAGCATACGTTTGCTCCTGCCGGGTCAGCTGAGCAGCGAATTTCTATTTAACCACCTGCTATCATGAGCGACCTAAGGGCTGCATGTTTTGAGCCCAGTATTGAGCCTGAAAAGCGTTTCCAACCCCACTTACAAGTAAAACTAGCTAAAATGTGCCTGGCTTCTCTTCACTAAAAAGCTCATTCTGTGTACATTTTTAGCATACGTTTGCTTCTGCCGGGTCAGCTGAGCAGCAAATTTCTATTTAACCACCTGCTATCATGAGAGACCCCAGGGCTGCATGTTTTGATTCCAGTATTGATCCTGAAAAGCGTTTCCAACCCCACTTACAAGTAAAACTAGCTAAAATGTGCCTGGCTTCTATTCACTGAAAAGCTCATTCTGTGTACATTTTTGGCATACGTTTGCTCCTACCGGGTCAGCTGAGCAGCGAATTTCTATTTAACCACCTGCTTTCATGAGAGACCTCAGGGCTGCATGTTTTGAGCCCAGTACTGAGCCTGAAAAGCATTTCCAACCCCACTTACAAGTAAAACTAGCTAAAATGTGCCTGGCTGCTATTTACTGAAAAGCTCATTCTGTGTACATTTTTGGCATACGTTTGCTCCTACCGGGTCAGCTGAGCAGCGAATTTCTATTTAACCACCTGCTCTCATGAGAGACCTCAGGGCTGCATGTTTTGAGCCCAGTACTGATCCTGAAAAGCGTTTCCAACCCCACTTACAAGTAAAACTAGCTAAAATGTGCCTGGCTGCTATTCACGGAAAAGCTAATTCTGTGTACATTTTTGGCATACATTTGCTCCTGCCGGGTCAGCTGAGCAGCGAATTTCTATTTAACCACCTGCTATCATGAGAGACCTCAGGGCTGCATGTTTTGAGCCCAGTACTGAGCCTGAAAAGCGTTTCCAACCCCACTTACAAGTAAAACTAGCTAAAATGTGCCTGGCTTCTCTTCACTGAAAAGCTCATTCTGAGTACATTTTTGGCATACGTTTGCTCCTGCCGGGTCAGCTGAGCAGCGAATTTCTATTTAACCCCCTGCTATCATGAGAGACCTCAGGGCTGCATGTTTTGAGCCCAGTACTGAGCCTGAAAAGCGTTTCCAACCCCAATTACAAGTCAAAGTAGCTAAAATGTGCCTGGCTTCTCTTCACTGAAAAGCTCATTCTGAGTACATTTTTAGCATACGTTTGCTCCTGCCGGGTCAGCTGAGCAGCGAATTTCTATTTAACCACCTGCTATCATGAGAGACCCCAGGGCTGCATGTTTTGATTCCAGTATTGATCCTGAAAAGCGTTTCCAACCCCACTTACAAGTAAAACTAGCTAAAATGTGCCTGGCTGCTATTCACTGAAAAGCTCATTCTGTGTAACTTTTTGGCATACGTTTGCTCCTACCGGGTCAGCTGAGCAGCGAATTTCTATTTAACCACCTGCTTTCATGAGAGACCTCAGGGCTGCATGTTTTGAGCCCAGTACTGAGCCTGAAAAGCGTTTCCACCCACTTACAAGTAAAACTAGCTAAAATGTGCCTGGCTGCTATCACTGAAAAGCTCATTCTGTGTACATTTTTGGCATACGTTTGCTCCTACCGGGTCAGCTGAGCAGCGAATTTCTATTTAACCACCTGCTTTCATGAGAGACCTCAGGGCTGCATGTTTTGAGCCCAGTACTGAGCCTGAAAAGCATTTCCAACCCCACTTACAAGTAAAACTAGCTAAAATGTGCCTGGCTGCTATTCACTGAAAAGCTCATTCTGTGTACATTTTTGGCATACGTTTGCTCCTACCGGGTCAGCTGAGCAGCGAATTTCTATTTAACCACCTGCTTTCATGAGAGACCTCAGGGCTGCATGTTTTGAGCCCAGTACTGTGCCTGAAAAGCGTTTCCAACCCCACTTACAAGTAAAACTAGCTAAAATGTGCCTGGCTTCTCTTCACTGAAAAGCTCATTCTGAGTACATTTTTAGCATACGTTTGCTCCTGCCGGGTCAGCTGAGCAGCGAATTTCTATTCAACCACCTGCTATCATGAGAGACCTCAGGGCTGCATGTTTTGAGCCCAGTACTGATCCTGAAAAGCGTTTCCAACCCCACTTACAAGTAAAACTAGCTAAAATGTGCCTGGCTGCTATTCACTGAAAAGCTCATTCTGTGTACATTTTTGGCATACGTTTGCTCCTGCCGGGTCAGCTGAGCAGCGAATTTCTATTTAACCACCTGCTATCATGAGAGACCTCAGGGCTGCATGTTTTGAGCCCAGTACTGAGCCTGAAAAGCGTTTCCAACCCCACTTACAAGTAAAACTAGCTAAAATGTGCCTGGCTTCTCTTCACTGAAAAGCTCATTCTGAGTACATTTTTGGCATACGTTTGCTCCTGCCGGGTCAGCTGAGCAGCGAATTTCTATTTAACCACCTGCTATCATGAGAGACCCCAGGGCTGCATGTTTTGATTCCAGTATTGATCCTGAAAAGCGTTTCCAACCCCACTTACAAGTAAAACTAGCTAAAATGTGCCTGGCTGCTATTCACTGAAAAGCTCATTCTGTGTAACTTTTTGGCATACGTTTGCTCCTACCGGGTCAGCTGAGCAGCGAATTTCTATTTAACCACCTGCTTTCATGAGAGACCTCAGGGCTGCATGTTTTGAGCCCAGTACTGAGCCTGAAAAGCGTTTCCACCCACTTACAAGTAAAACTAGCTAAAATGTGCCTGGCTGCTATCACTGAAAAGCTCATTCTGTGTACATTTTTGGCATACGTTTGCTCCTACCGGGTCAGCTGAGCAGCGAATTTCTATTTAACCACCTGCTTTCATGAGAGACCTCAGGGCTGCATGTTTTGAGCCCAGTACTGAGCCTGAAAAGCATTTCCAACCCCACTTACAAGTAAAACTAGCTAAAATGTGCCTGGCTGCTATTCACTGAAAAGCTCATTCTGTGTACATTTTTGGCATACGTTTGCTCCTACCGGGTCAGCTGAGCAGCGAATTTCTATTTAACCACCTGCTTTCATGAGAGACCTCAGGGCTGCATGTTTTGAGCCCAGTACTGTGCCTGAAAAGCGTTTCCAACCCCACTTACAAGTAAAACTAGCTAAAATGTGCCTGGCTTCTCTTCACTGAAAAGCTCATTCTGAGTACATTTTTAGCATACGTTTGCTCCTGCCGGGTCAGCTGAGCAGCGAATTTCTATTCAACCACCTGCTATCATGAGAGACCTCAGGGCTGCATGTTTTGAGCCCAGTACTGATCCTGAAAAGCGTTTCCAACCCCACTTACAAGTAAAACTAGCTAAAATGTGCCTGGCTGCTATTCACTGAAAAGCTCATTCTGTGTACATTTTTGGCATACGTTTGCTCCTGCCGGGTCAGCTGAGCAGCGAATTTCTATTTAACCACCAGCTATCATGAGAGACCTCAGGGCTGCATGTTTTGAGCCCAGTACTGAGCCTGAAAAGCGTTTCCAACCCCACTTACAAGTAAAACTAGCTAAAATGTGCCTGGCTTCTCTTCACTGAAAAGCTCATTCTGAGTACATTTTTGGCATACGTTTGCTCCTGCCGGGTCAGCTGAGCAGCGAATTTCTATTTAACCAACTGCTATCCTGAGAGACCTCAGGGCTGCATGTTTTGAGCCCAGTACTGATCCTGAAAAGCGTTTCCAACCCCACTTACAAGTAAAACTAGCTAAAATGTGCCTGGCTTCTCTTCACTGAAAAGCTCATTCTGAGTACATTTTTGGCATACGTTTGCTCCTGCCGGGTCAGCTGAGCAGCGAATTTCTATTTAACCAACTGCTATCCTGAGAGACCTCAGGGCTGCATGTTTTGAGCCCAGTACTGATCCTGAAAAGCGTTTCCAACCCCACTTACAAGTAAAACTAGCTAAAATGTGCCTGGCTGCTCTTCACTGAAAAGCTCATTCTGTGTACATTTTTGGCATACGTTTGCTCCTGCCGGGTCAGCTGAGCAGAGAATTTCTATTTAACCACCTGCTTTCATGAGAGACCTCAGGGCTGCATGTTTTGAGCCCAGTACTGAGCCTGAAAAGCGTTTCCAACCCCAATTACAAGTAAAACTAGCTAAAATGTGCCTGGCTTCTCTTCACTGAAAAGCTCATTCTGAGTACATTTTTGGCATACGTTTCCTCCTGCCGGGTCAGCTGAGCAGCGAATTTCTATTTAACCACCTGCTTTCATGAGAGACCTCAGGGCTGCATGTTTTGAGCCCAGTACTGAGCCTGAAAAGCGTTTCCAACCCCACTTACAAGTAAAACTAGCTAAAATGTGCCTGGCTTCTCTTCACTGAAAAGCTCATTCTGAGTACATTTTTGGCATACGTTTGCTCCTGCAGGGTCAGCTGAGCAGCGAATTTCTAATTAACCACCTGCTATCATGAGAGACCTAAGGGCTGCATTTTTTGAGCACAGTATTGAGCCTGAAAAGCGTTTCCAACCCCACTTACAAGTAAAACTAGCTAAAATGTGCCTGGCTGCTATTCACTGAAAAGCTCATTCTGTGTACATTTTTGGCATACATTTGCTCCTACCGGGTCAGCTGAGCAGCAAATTTCTATTTAACCACCTGCTTTCATGAGAGACCTCAGGGCTGCATGTTTTGAGCCCAGTACTGAGCCTGAAAAGCATTTCCAACCCCACTTACAAGTAAAACTAGCTAAAATGTGCCTGGCTGCTATTTACTGAAAAGCTCATTCTGTGTACATTTTTGTCATACGTTTGTTCCTACCGGGTCAGCTGAGCAGCGAATTTCTATTTAACCAGCTGCTTTCATGAGAGACCTCAGGGCTGCATGTTTTGAGCCCAGTACTGTGCCTGAAAAGCATTTCCAACCCCACTTACAAGTAAAACTAGCTAAAATGTGCCTGGCTTCTCTTCACTGAAAAGCTCATTCTGAGTACATTTTTAGCATACGTTTGCTCCTGCCGGGTCAGCTGAGCAGCGAATTTCTATTTAACCACCTGCTATCATGAGAGACCTCAGGGCTGCATGTTTTGAGCCCAGTACTGATCCTGAAAAGCGTTTTCAACCCCACTTACAAGTAAAACTAGCTAAAATGTGTCTGGCTGCTATTCACTGAAAAGCTCATTCTGTGTACATTTTTAGCATACGTTTGCTCCTGCCGGGTCAGCTGAGCAGCGAATTTCTATTTAACCACCTGCTATCATGAGAGACCTCAGGGCTGCATGTTTTGAGCCCAGTATTGATCCTGAAAAGCGTTTCCAACCCCACTTACAAGTAAAACTAGCTAAAATGTGCCTGGCTTCTCTTCACTGAAAAGCTCATTCTGAGTACATTTTTAGCATACGTTTGCTCCTGCCGGGTCAGCTGAGCAGCGAATTTCTATTTAACCACCTGCTTTCATGAGAGACCTCAGGGCTGCATGTTTTGAGCCCAGTACTGAGCCTGAAAAGCATTTCCAACCCCACTTACAAGTAAAACTAGCTAAAATGTGCCTGGCTGCTATTCACTGAAAAGCTCATTCTGTGTACATTTTTGGCATACATTTGCTCGTACCGGGTCAGCTGAGCAGCAAATTTCTATTTAACCACCTGCTTTCATGAGAGACCTCAGGGCTGCATGTTTTGAGCCCAGTACTGAGCCTGAAAAGCGTTTCCAACCCCACTTACAAGTAAAACTAGCTAAAATGTGCCTGGCTTCTCTTCACTGAAAAGCTCATTCTGAGTACATTTTTAGCATACGTTTGCTCCTGCCGGGTCAGCTGAGCAGCGAATTTCTATTTAACCACCTGCTTTCATGAGAGACCTCAGGGCTGCATGTTTTGAGCCCAGTACTGAGCCTGAAAAGCGTTTCCAACCCCACTTACAAGTAAAACTAGCTAAAATGTGCCTGGCTTCTCTTCACTGAAAAGCTCATTCTGAGTACATTTTTAGCATACGTTTGCTCCTGCCGGGTCAGCTGAGCAGCGAATTTCTATTTAACCACCTGCTTTCATGAGAGACCTCAGGGCTGCATGTTTTGAGCCCAGTACTGAGCCTGAAAAGCATTTCCAACCCCACTTACAAGTAAAACTAGCTAAAATGTGCCTGGCTTCTCTTCACTGAAAAGCTCATTCTGAGTACATTTTTGGCATACGTTTGCTCCTGCCGGGTCAGCTGAGCAGCGAATTTCTAATTAACCACCTGCTATCATGAGAGACCTAAGGGCTGCATGTTTTGAGCCCAGTACTGAGCCTGAAAAGCGTTTCCAACCCCAATTACAAGTAAAACTAGCTAAAATGTGCCTGGCTTCTCTTCACTGAAAAGCTCATTCTGAGTACATTTTTGGCATACGTTTGCTCCTGCCGGGTCAGCTGAGCAGCGAATTTCTATTTAACCACCTGCTTTCATGAGAGACCTCAGGGCTGCATGTTTTGAGCCCAGTACTGAGCCTGAAAAGCGTTTCCAACCCCACTTACAAGTAAATTTAGCTAAAATGTGCCTGGCTTCTCTTCACTGAAAAGCTCATTCTGAGTACATTTTTGGCATACGTTTGCTCCTGCCGGGTCAGCTGAGCAGCGAATTTCTAATTAACCACCTGCTATCATGAGAGACCTAAGGGCTGCATTTTTTGAGCACAGTATTGAGCCTGAAAAGCGTTTCCAACCCCACTTACAAGTAAAACTAGCTAAAATGTGCCTGGCTGCTATTCACTGAAAAGCTCATTCTGTGTACATTTTTGGCATACGTTTGCTCCTACCGGGTCAGCTGAGCAGCGAATTTCTATTTAACCACCTGCTTTCATGAGAGACCTCAGGGCTGCATGTTTTGAGCCCAGTACTGAGCCTGAAAAGCGTTTCCAACCCCACTTACAAGTAAAACTAGCTAAAATGTGCCTGGCTTCTCTTCACTGAAAAGCTCATTCTGAGTACATTTTTGGCATACGTTTGCTCCTGCCGGGTCAGCTGAGCAGCAAATTTCTATTTAACCCCCTGCTATCATGAGAGACCTCAGGGCTGCATGTTTTGAGCCCAGTACTGAGCCTGAAAAGCGTTTCCAACCCCAATTACAAGTAAAAGTAGCTAAAATGTGCCTGGCTTCTCTTCACTGAAAAGCTCATTCTGAGTACATTTTTAGCATACGTTTGCTCCTGCCGGGTCAGCTGAGCAGCGAATTTCTATTTAACCACCTGCTATCATGAGAGACCCCAGGGCTGCATGTTTTGATTCCAGTATTGATCCTGAAAAGCGTTTCCAACCCCACTTACAAGTAAAACTAGCTAAAATGTGCCTGGCTGCTATTCACTGAAAAGCTCATTCTGTGTAACTTTTTGGCATACGTTTGCTCCTACCGGGTCAGCTGAGCAGCGAATTTCTATTTAACCACCTGCTTTCATGAGAGACCTCAGGGCTGCATGTTTTGAGCCCAGTACTGAGCCTGAAAAGCGTTTCCACCCACTTACAAGTAAAACTAGCTAAAATGTGCCTGGCTTCTCTTCACTGAAAAGCTCATTCTGAGTACATTTTTGGCATACGTTTGCTCCTGCCAGGTCAGCTGAGCAGCGGATTTCTATTTAACCACCTGCTATCATGAGAGACCTCAGGGCTGCATGTTTTGAGCCCAGTACTGATCCTGAAAAGCGTTTCCAACCCCACTTACAAGTAAAACTAGCTAAAATGTGCCTGGCTGCTATTCACTGAAAAGCTCATTCTGAGTACATTTTTAGCATACGTTTGCTCCTACCGGGTCAGCTGAGCAGCGAATTTCTATTTAACCACCTGCTTTCATGAGAGACCTCAGGGCTGCATGTTTTGAGCCCAGTACTGAGCCTGAAAAGCGTTTCCAACCCCACTTACAAGTAAAACTACTAAAATGTGCCTGGCTGCTATTCACTGAAAAGCTCATTCTGTGTACATTTTTAGCATACGTTTGCTCCTGCCGGGTCAGCTGAGCAGCGAATTTCTAATTAACCACCTGCTATCATGAGAGACCTCAGGGCTGCATGTTTTGAGCTCAGTACTGATCCTGAAAAGCGTTTCCAACCCCACTTACAAGTAAAACTAGCTAAAATGTGCCTGGCTGCTATTCACTGAAAAGCTCATTCTGAGTACATTTTTAGCATACGTTTGCTCCTGCCGGGTCAGCTGAGCAGCGAATTTCTATTTAACCACCTGCTATCATGAGCGACCTAAGGGCTGCATGTTTTGAGCCCAGTATTGAGCCTGAAAAGCGTTTCCAACCCCACTTACAAGTAAAACTAGCTAAAATGTGCCTGGCTTCTCTTCACTGAAAAGCTCATTCTGTGTACATTTTTAGCATACGTTTGCTTCTGCCGGGTCAGCTGAGCAGCAAATTTCTATTTAACCACCTGCTATCATGAGAGACCCCAGGGCTGGATGTTTTGATTCCAGTATTGATCCTGAAAAGCGTTTCCAACCCCACTTACAAGTAAAACTAGCTAAAATGTGCCTGGCTTCTATTCACTGAAAAGCTCATTCTGTGTACATTTTTGGCATACGTTTGCTCCTACCGGGTCAGCTGAGCAGCGAATTTCTATTTAACCACCTGCTTTCATGAGAGACCTCAGGGCTGCATGTTTTGAGCCCAGTACTGAGCCTGAAAAGCATTTCCAACCCCACTTACAAGTAAAACTAGCTAAAATGTGCCTGGCTGCTATTTACTGAAAAGCTCATTCTGTGTACATTTTTGGCATACGTTTGCTCCTACCGGGTCAGCTGAGCAGCGAATTTCTATTTAACCACCTGCTCTCATGAGAGACCTCAGGGCTGCATGTTTTGAGCCCAGTACTGATCCTGAAAAGCGTTTCCAACCCCACTTACAAGTAAAACTAGCTAAAATGTGCCTGGCTGCTATTCACGGAAAAGCTAATTCTGTGTACATTTTTGGCATACATTTGCTCCTGCCGGGTCAGCTGAGCAGCGAATTTCTATTTAACCACCTGCTATCATGAGAGACCTCAGGGCTGCATGTTTTGAGCCCAGTACTGAGCCTGAAAAGCGTTTCCAACCCCACTTACAAGTAAAACTAGCTAAAATGTGCCTGGCTTCTCTTCACTGAAAAGCTCATTCTGAGTACATTTTTGGCATACGTTTGCTCCTGCCGGGTCAGCTGAGCAGCGAATTTCTATTTAACCCCCTGCTATCATGAGAGACCTCAGGGCTGCATGTTTTGAGCCCAGTACTGAGCCTGAAAAGCGTTTCCAACCCCAATTACAAGTCAAAGTAGCTAAAATGTACCTGGCTTCTCTTCACTGAAAAGCTCATTCTGAGTACATTTTTAGCATACGTTTGCTCCTGCCGGGTCAGCTGAGCAGCGAATTTCTATTTAACCACCTGCTATCATGAGAGACCCCAGGGCTGCATGTTTTGATTCCAGTATTGATCCTGAAAAGCGTTTCCAACCCCACTTACAAGTAAAACTAGCTAAAATGTGCCTGGCTGCTATTCACTGAAAAGCTCATTCTGTGTAACTTTTTGGCATACGTTTGCTCCTACCGGGTCAGCTGAGCAGCGAATTTCTATTTAACCACCTGCTTTCATGAGAGACCTCAGGGCTGCATGTTTTGAGCCCAGTACTGAGCCTGAAAAGCGTTTCCACCCACTTACAAGTAAAACTAGCTAAAATGTGCCTGGCTGCTATCACTGAAAAGCTCATTCTGTGTACATTTTTGGCATACGTTTGCTCCTACCGGGTCAGCTGAGCAGCGAATTTCTATTTAACCACCTGCTTTCATGAGAGACCTCAGGGCTGCATGTTTTGAGCCCAGTACTGCGCCTGAAAAGCGTTTCCAACCCCACTTACAAGTAAAACTAGCTAAAATGTGCCTGGCTGCTATTCACTGAAAAGCTCATTCTGTGTACATTTTTGGCATACGTTTGCTCCTACCGGGTCAGCTGAGCAGCGAATTTCTATTTAACCACCTGCTTTCATGAGAGACCTCAGGGCTGCATGTTTTGAGCCCAGTACTGAGCCTGAAAAGCATTTCCAACCCCACTTACAAGTAAAACTAGCTAAAATGTGCCTGGCTTCTCTTCACTGAAAAGCTCATTCTGAGTACATTTTTGGCATACGTTTGCTCCTGCCGGGTCAGCTGAGCAGCAAATTTCTATTTAACCCCCTGCTATCATGAGAGACCTCAGGGCTGCATGTTTTGAGCCCAGTACTGAGCCTGAAAAGCGTTTCCAACCCCAATTACAAGTAAAAGTAGCTAAAATGTGCCTGGCTTCTCTTCACTGAAAAGCTCATTCTGAGTACATTTTTAGCATACGTTTGCTCCTGCCGGGTCAGCTGAGCAGCGAATTTCTATTTAACCACCTGCTATCATGAGAGACCCCAGGGCTGCATGTTTTGATTCCAGTATTGATCCTGAAAAGCGTTTCCAACCCCACTTACAAGTAAAACTAGCTAAAATGTGCCTGGCTGCTATTCACTGAAAAGCTCATTCTGTGTAACTTTTTGGCATACGTTTGCTCCTACCGGGTCAGCTGAGCAGCGAATTTCTATTTAACCACCTGCTTTCATGAGAGACCTCAGGGCTGCATGTTTTGAGCCCAGTACTGAGCCTGAAAAGCGTTTCCACCCACTTACAAGTAAAACTAGCTAAAATGTGCCTGGCTTCTCTTCACTGAAAAGCTCATTCTGAGTACATTTTTGGCATACGTTTGCTCCTGCCAGGTCAGCTGAGCAGCGGATTTCTATTTAACCACCTGCTATCATGAGAGACCTCAGGGCTGCATGTTTTGAGCCCAGTACTGATCCTGAAAAGCGTTTCCAACCCCACTTACAAGTAAAACTAGCTAAAATGTGCCTGGCTGCTATTCACTGAAAAGCTCATTCTGAGTACATTTTTAGCATACGTTTGCTCCTACCGGGTCAGCTGAGCAGCGAATTTCTATTTAACCACCTGCTTTCATGAGAGACCTCAGGGCTGCATGTTTTGAGCCCAGTACTGAGCCTGAAAAGCGTTTCCAACCCCACTTACAAGTAAAACTACTAAAATGTGCCTGGCTGCTATTCACTGAAAAGCTCATTCTGTGTACATTTTTAGCATACGTTTGCTCCTGCCGGGTCAGCTGAGCAGCGAATTTCTATTTAACCACCTGCTATCATGAGCGACCTAAGGGCTGCATGTTTTGAGCCCAGTATTGAGCCTGAAAAGCGTTTCCAACCCCACTTACAAGTAAAACTAGCTAAAATGTGCCTGGCTTCTCTTCACTGAAAAGCTCATTCTGTGTACATTTTTAGCATACGTTTGCTTCTGCCGGGTCAGCTGAGCAGCAAATTTCTATTTAACCACCTGCTATCATGAGAGACCCCAGGGCTGCATGTTTTGATTCCAGTATTGATCCTGAAAAGCGTTTCCAACCCCACTTACAAGTAAAACTAGCTAAAATGTGCCTGGCTTCTATTCACTGAAAAGCTCATTCTGTGTACATTTTTGGCATACGTTTGCTCCTACCGGGTCAGCTGAGCAGCGAATTTCTATTTAACCACCTGCTTTCATGAGAGACCTCAGGGCTGCATGTTTTGAGCCCAGTACTGAGCCTGAAAAGCATTTCCAACCCCACTTACAAGTAAAACTAGCTAAAATGTGCCTGGCTGCTATTTACTGAAAAGCTCATTCTGTGTACATTTTTGGCATACGTTTGCTCCTACCGGGTCAGCTGAGCAGCGAATTTCTATTTAACCACCTGCTCTCATGAGAGACCTCAGGGCTGCATGTTTTGAGCCCAGTACTGATCCTGAAAAGCGTTTCCAACCCCACTTACAAGTAAAACTAGCTAAAATGTGCCTGGCTGCTATTCACGGAAAAGCTAATTCTGTGTACATTTTTGGCATACATTTGCTCCTGCCGGGTCAGCTGAGCAGCGAATTTCTATTTAACCACCTGCTATCATGAGAGACCTCAGGGCTGCATGTTTTGAGCCCAGTACTGAGCCTGAAAAGCGTTTCCAACCCCACTTACAAGTAAAACTAGCTAAAATGTGCCTGGCTTCTCTTCACTGAAAAGCTCATTCTGAGTACATTTTTGGCAT
Organism: Lissotriton vulgaris; assembly: GCF_964263255.1. Classification (NCBI taxonomy): domain Eukaryota; kingdom Metazoa; phylum Chordata; class Amphibia; order Caudata; family Salamandridae; genus Lissotriton; species Lissotriton vulgaris. The sequence continues at coordinate 357,136 of NW_028243347.1, read as the reverse complement.
ACGTTTGCTCCTGCCGGGTCAGCTGAGCAGCGAATTTCTATTTAACCCCCTGCTATCATGAGAGACCTCAGGGCTGCATGTTTTGAGCCCAGTACTGAGCCTGAAAAGCGTTTCCAACCCCAATTACAAGTCAAAGTAGCTAAAATGTACCTGGCTTCTCTTCACTGAAAAGCTCATTCTGAGTACATTTTTAGCATACGTTTGCTCCTGCCGGGTCAGCTGAGCAGCGAATTTCTATTTAACCACCTGCTATCATGAGAGACCCCAGGGCTGCATGTTTTGATTCCAGTATTGATCCTGAAAAGCGTTTCCAACCCCACTTACAAGTAAAACTAGCTAAAATGTGCCTGGCTGCTATTCACTGAAAAGCTCATTCTGTGTAACTTTTTGGCATACGTTTGCTCCTACCGGGTCAGCTGAGCAGCGAATTTCTATTTAACCACCTGCTTTCATGAGAGACCTCAGGGCTGCATGTTTTGAGCCCAGTACTGAGCCTGAAAAGCGTTTCCACCCACTTACAAGTAAAACTAGCTAAAATGTGCCTGGCTGCTATCACTGAAAAGCTCATTCTGTGTACATTTTTGGCATACGTTTGCTCCTACCGGGTCAGCTGAGCAGCAAATTTCTATTTAACCACCTGCTTTCATGAGAGACCTCAGGGCTGCATGTTTTGAGCCCAGTACTGAGCCTGAAAAGCATTTCCAACCCCACTTACAAGTAAAACTAGCTAAAATGTGCCTGGCTGCTATTCACTGAAAAGCTCATTCTGTGTACATTTTTGGCATACGTTTGCTCCTACCGGGTCAGCTGAGCAGCGAATTTCTATTTAACCACCTGCTTTCATGAGAGACCTCAGGGCTGCATGTTTTGAGCCCAGTACTGTGCCTGAAAAGCGTTTCCAACCCCACTTACAAGTAAAACTAGCTAAAATGTGCCTGGCTTCTCTTCACTGAAAAGCTCATTCTGAGTACATTTTTAGCATACGTTTGCTCCTGCCGGGTCAGCTGAGCAGCGAATTTCTATTCAACCACCTGCTATCATGAGAGACCTCAGGGCTGCATGTTTTGAGCCCAGTACTGATCCTGAAAAGCGTTTCCAACCCCACTTACAAGTAAAACTAGCTAAAATGTGCCTGGCTGCTATTCACTGAAAAGCTCATTCTGTGTACATTTTTGGCATACGTTTGCTCCTGCCGGGTCAGCTGAGCAGCGAATTTCTATTTAACCACCTGCTATCATGAGAGACCTCAGGGCTGCATGTTTTGAGCCCAGTACTGAGCCTGAAAAGCGTTTCCAACCCCACTTACAAGTAAAACTAGCTAAAATGTGCCTGGCTTCTCTTCACTGAAAAGCTCATTCTGAGTACATTTTTGGCATACGTTTGCTCCTGCCGGGTCAGCTGAGCAGCGAATTTCTATTTAACCACCTGCTATCATGAGAGACCCCAGGGCTGCATGTTTTGATTCCAGTATTGATCCTGAAAAGCGTTTCCAACCCCACTTACAAGTAAAACTAGCTAAAATGTGCCTGGCTGCTATTCACTGAAAAGCTCATTCTGTGTAACTTTTTGGCATACGTTTGCTCCTACCGGGTCAGCTGAGCAGCGAATTTCTATTTAACCACCTGCTTTCATGAGAGACCTCAGGGCTGCATGTTTTGAGCCCAGTACTGAGCCTGAAAAGCGTTTCCACCCACTTACAAGTAAAACTAGCTAAAATGTGCCTGGCTGCTATCACTGAAAAGCTCATTCTGTGTACATTTTTGGCATACGTTTGCTCCTACCGGGTCAGCTGAGCAGCGAATTTCTATTTAACCACCTGCTTTCATGAGAGACCTCAGGGCTGCATGTTTTGAGCCCAGTACTGAGCCTGAAAAGCATTTCCAACCCCACTTACAAGTAAAACTAGCTAAAATGTGCCTGGCTGCTATTCACTGAAAAGCTCATTCTGTGTACATTTTTGGCATACGTTTGCTCCTACCGGGTCAGCTGAGCAGCGAATTTCTATTTAACCACCTGCTTTCATGAGAGACCTCAGGGCTGCATGTTTTGAGCCCAGTACTGTGCCTGAAAAGCGTTTCCAACCCCACTTACAAGTAAAACTAGCTAAAATGTGCCTGGCTTCTTTTCACTGAAAAGCTCATTCTGAGTACATTTTTAGCATACGTTTGCTCCTGCCGGGTCAGCTGAGCAGCGAATTTCTATTCAACCACCTGCTATCATGAGAGACCTCAGGGCTGCATGTTTTGAGCCCAGTACTGATCCTGAAAAGCCTTTCCAACCCCACTTACAAGTAAAACTAGCTAAAATGTGCCTGGCTGCTATTCACTGAAAAGCTCATTCTGTGTACATTTTTGGCATACGTTTGCTCCTGCCGGGTCAGCTGAGCAGCGAATTTCTATTTAACCACCTGCTATCATGAGAGACCTCAGGGCTGCATGTTTTGAGCCCAGTACTGAGCCTGAAAAGCGTTTCCAACCCCACTTACAAGTAAAACTAGCTAAAATGTGCCTGGCTTCTCTTCACTGAAAAGCTCATTCTGAGTACATTTTTGGCATACGTTTGCTCCTGCCGGGTCAGCTGAGCAGCGAATTTCTATTTAACCAACTGCTATCCTGAGAGACCTCAGGGCTGCATGTTTTGAGCCCAGTACTGATCCTGAAAAGCGTTTCCAACCCCACTTACAAGTAAAACTAGCTAAAATGTGCCTGGCTGCTCTTCACTGAAAAGCTCATTCTGTGTACATTTTTGGCATACGTTTGCTCCTGCCGGGTCAGCTGAGCAGCGAATTTCTATTTAACCACCTGCTTTCATGAGAGACCTCAGGGCTGCATGTTTTGAGCCCAGTACTGAGCCTGAAAAGCGTTTCCAACCCCAATTACAAGTAAAACTAGCTAAAATGTGCCTGGCTTCTCTTCACTGAAAAGCTCATTCTGAGTACATTTTTGGCATACGTTTGCTCCTGCCGGGTCAGCTGAGCAGCGAATTTCTATTTAACCACCTGCTTTCATGAGAGACCTCAGGGCTGCATGTTTTGAGCCCAGTACTGAGCCTGAAAAGCGTTTCCAACCCCACTTACAAGTAAAACTAGCTAAAATGTGCCTGGCTTCTCTTCACTGAAAAGCTCATTCTGAGTACATTTTTGGCATACGTTTGCTCCTGCAGGGTCAGCTGAGCAGCGAATTTCTAATTAACCACCTGCTATCATGAGAGACCTAAGGGCTGCATTTTTTGAGCACAGTATTGAGCCTGAAAAGCGTTTCCAACCCCACTTACAAGTAAAACTAGCTAAAATGTGCCTGGCTGCTATTCACTGAAAAGCTCATTCTGTGTACATTTTTGGCATACATTTGCTCCTACCGGGTCAGCTGAGCAGCAAATTTCTATTTAACCACCTGCTTTCATGAGAGACCTCAGGGCTGCATGTTTTGAGCCCAGTACTGAGCCTGAAAAGCATTTCCAACCCCACTTACAAGTAAAACTAGCTAAAATGTGCCTGGCTGCTATTTACTGAAAAGCTCATTCTGTGTACATTTTTGTCATACGTTTGTTCCTACCGGGTCAGCTGAGCAGCGAATTTCTATTTAACCAGCTGCTTTCATGAGAGACCTCAGGGCTGCATGTTTTGAGCCCAGTACTGTGCCTGAAAAGCATTTCCAACCCCACTTACAAGTAAAACTAGCTAAAATGTGCCTGGCTTCTCTTCACTGAAAAGCTCATTCTGAGTACATTTTTAGCATACGTTTGCTCCTGCCGGGTCAGCTGAGCAGCGAATTTCTATTTAACCACCTGCTATCATGAGAGACCTCAGGGCTGCATGTTTTGAGCCCAGTACTGATCCTGAAAAGCGTTTTCAACCCCACTTACAAGTAAAACTAGCTAAAATGTGTCTGGCTGCTATTCACTGAAAAGCTCATTCTGTGTACATTTTTAGCATACGTTTGCTCCTGCCGGGTCAGCTGAGCAGCGAATTTCTATTTAACCACCTGCTATCATGAGAGACCTCAGGGCTGCATGTTTTGAGCCCAGTATTGATCCTGAAAAGCGTTTCCAACCCCACTTACAAGTAAAACTAGCTAAAATGTGCCTGGCTTCTCTTCACTGAAAAGCTCATTCTGAGTACATTTTTAGCATACGTTTGCTCCTGCCGGGTCAGCTGAGCAGCGAATTTCTATTTAACCACCTGCTTTCATGAGAGACCTCAGGGCTGCATGTTTTGAGCCCAGTACTGAGCCTGAAAAGCATTTCCAACCCCACTTACAAGTAAAACTAGCTAAAATGTGCCTGGCTGCTATTCACTGAAAAGCTCATTCTGTGTACATTTTTGGCATACATTTGCTCGTACCGGGTCAGCTGAGCAGCAAATTTCTATTTAACCACCTGCTTTCATGAGAGACCTCAGGGCTGCATGTTTTGAGCCCAGTACTGAGCCTGAAAAGCGTTTCCAACCCCACTTACAAGTAAAACTAGCTAAAATGTGCCTGGCTTCTCTTCACTGAAAAGCTCATTCTGAGTACATTTTTAGCATACGTTTGCTCCTGCCGGGTCAGCTGAGCAGCGAATTTCTATTTAACCACCTGCTTTCATGAGAGACCTCAGGGCTGCATGTTTTGAGCCCAGTACTGAGCCTGAAAAGCATTTCCAACCCCACTTACAAGTAAAACTAGCTAAAATGTGCCTGGCTGCTATTCACTGAAAAGCTCATTCTGTGTACATTTTTGGCATACATTTGCTCGTACCGGGTCAGCTGAGCAGCAAATTTCTATTTAACCACCTGCTTTCATGAGAGACCTCAGGGCTGCATGTTTTGAGCCCAGTACTGAGCCTGAAAAGCGTTTCCAACCCCACTTACAAGTAAAACTAGCTAAAATGTGCCTGGCTTCTCTTCACTGAAAAGCTCATTCTGAGTACATTTTTGGCATACGTTTGCTCCTGCCGGGTCAGCTGAGCAGCGAATTTCTAATTAACCACCTGCTATCATGAGAGACCTAAGGGCTGCATGTTTTGAGCCCAGTACTGAGCCTGAAAAGCGTTTCCAACCCCAATTACAAGTAAAACTAGCTAAAATGTGCCTGGCTTCTCTTCACTGAAAAGCTCATTCTGAGTACATTTTTGGCATACGTTTGCTCCTGCCGGGTCAGCTGAGCAGCGAATTTCTATTTAACCACCTGCTTTCATGAGAGACCTCAGGGCTGCATGTTTTGAGCCCAGTACTGAGCCTGAAAAGCGTTTCCAACCCCACTTACAAGTAAATTTAGCTAAAATGTGCCTGGCTTCTCTTCACTGAAAAGCTCATTCTGAGTACATTTTTGGCATACGTTTGCTCCTGCCGGGTCAGCTGAGCAGCGAATTTCTAATTAACCACCTGCTATCATGAGAGACCTAAGGGCTGCATTTTTTGAGCACAGTATTGAGCCTGAAAAGCGTTTCCAACCCCACTTACAAGTAAAACTAGCTAAAATGTGCCTGGCTGCTATTCACTGAAAAGCTCATTCTGTGTACATTTTTGGCATACGTTTGCTCCTACCGGGTCAGCTGAGCAGCGAATTTCTATTTAACCACCTGCTTTCATGAGAGACCTCAGGGCTGCATGTTTTGAGCCCAGTACTGAGCCTGAAAAGCATTTCCAACCCCACTTACCAATAAAACTAGCTAAAATGTGCCTGGCTGCTATTTACTGAAAAGCTCATTCTGTGTACATTTTTGTCATACGTTTGTTCCTACCGGGTCAGCTGAGCAGCGAATTTCTATTTAACCAGCTGCTTTCATGAGAGACCTCAGGGCTGCATGTTTTGAGCCCAGTACTGTGCCTGAAAAGCATTTCCAACCCCACTTACAAGTAAAACTAGCTAAAATGTGCCTGGCTTCTCTTCACTGAAAAGCTCATTCTGAGTACATTTTTAGCATACGTTTGCTCCTGCCGGGTCAGCTGAGCAGCAAATTTCTATTTAACTACCTGCTATCATGAGAGACCTCAGGGCTGCATGTTTTGAGCCCAGTACTGATCCTGAAAAGCGTTTCCAACCCCACTTACAAGTAAAACTAGCTAAAATGTGTCTGGCTGCTATTCACTGAAAAGCTCATTCTGTGTACATTTTTCGCATACGTTTGCTCCTGCCGGGTCAGCTGAGCAGCGAATTTCTATTTAACCACCTGCTATCATGAGAGACCTCAGGGCTGCATGTTTTGAGCCCAGTATTGATCCTGAAAAGCGTTTCCAACCCCACTTACAAGTAAAACTAGCTAAAATGTGCCTGGCTTCTCTTCACTGAAAAGCTCATTCTGAGTACATTTTTAGCATACGTTTGCTCCTGCCAGGTCAGCTGAGCAGCGAATTTCTATTTAACCACCTGCTTTCATGAGAGACCTCAGGGCTGCATGTTTTGAGCCCAGTACTGAGCCTGAAAAGCATTTCCAACCCCACTTACAAGTAAAACTAGCTAAAATGTGCCTAGCTGCTATTCACTGAAAAGCTCATTTTGTGTACATTTTTGGCATACATTTGCTCCTACCGGGTCAGCTGAGCAGCAAATTTCTATTTAACCACCTGCTTTCATGAGAGACCTCAGGGCTGCATGTTTTGAGACCAGTACTGTGCCTGAAAAGCGTTTCCAACCCCACTTACAAGTAAAACTAGCTAAAATGAGCCTGGCTTCTCTTCACTGAAAAGCTCATTCTGAGGACATTTTTAGGATACGTTTGCTCCTGCCGGGTCAGCTGAGCAGCGAATTTCTATTTAACCACCTGCTATCATGAGAGACCTCAGGGCTGCATGTTTTGAGCCCAGTACTGAGCCTGAAAAGCGTTTCCAACCCCACTTACAAGTAAAACTAGCTAAAATGTGCCTGGCTTCTCTTCACTGAAAAGCTCATTCTGAGTACATTTTTGGCATACGTTTGCTCCTGCCGGGTCAGCTGAGCAGGGAATTTCTAATTAACCACCTGCTATCATGAGAGACCTCAGGGCTGCATGTTTTGAACCCAGTACTGATCCTGAAAAGCGTTTCCAACCCCACTTACAAGTAAAACTAGCTAAAATGTGCCTGGCTGCTATTCACTGAAAAGCTCATTCTGAGTACATTTTTAGCATACGTTTGCTCCTGCTGGGTCAGCTGAGCAGCGAATTTCTATTTAACCACCTGCTAGCATGAGAGACCTAAGGGCTGCATGTTTTGAGCCCAGTATTGAGCCTGAAAAGCGTTTCCAACCCCACTTACAAGTAAAACTAGCTAAAATGTGCCTGGCTGCTATTCACTGAAAAGCTCATTCTGTGTACATTTTTGGCATACGTTTGCTCCTACCGGGTCAGCTGAGCAGCGAATTTCTATTTAACCACCTGCTTTCATGAGAGACCTCAGGGCTGCATGTTTTGAGCCCAGTACTGAGCCTGAAAAGCATTTCCAACCCCACTTACAAGTAAAACTAGCTAAAATGTGCCTGGCTGCTATTTACTGAAAAGCTCATTCTGTGTACATTTTTGGCATACGTTTGCTCCTACCGGGTCAGCTGAGCAGCGAATTTCTATTTAACCAGCTGCTTTCATGAGAGACCTCAGGGCTGCATGTTTTGAGCCCAGTACTGTGCCTGAAAAGCATTTCCAACCCCACTTACAAGTAAAACTAGCTAAAATTTGCCTGGCTTCTCTTCACTGAAAAGCTCATTCTGAGTACATTTTTAGCATACGTTTGCTCCTGCCGGGTCAGCTGAGCAGCGAATTTCTATTTAACCACCTGCTATCATGAGAGACCTCAGGGCTGCATGTTTTGAGCCCAGTACTGATCCTGAAAAGCGTTTCCAACCCCACTTACAAGTAAAACTAGCTAAAATGTGCCTGGCTGCTATTCACTGAAAAGCTAATTCTGTGTACATTTTTGGCATACGTTTGCTCCTGCCGGGTCAGCTGAGCAGCGAGTTTCTATTTAACCACCTGCTATCATGAGAGACCTCAGGACTGTATGTTTTGATCCCAGTACTAAGCCTGAAAAGCGTTTCCAACCCCACTTACAAGTAAAACTAGCTAAAATGTGCCTGGCTTCTCTTCACTGAAAAGCTCATTCTGAGTACATTTTTGGCATACGTTTGCTCCTGCCGGGTCAGCTGAGCAGCGAATTTCTATTTAACCCCCTGCTATCATGAGAGACCTCAGGGCTGCATGTTTTGAGCCCAGTACTGATCCTGAAAAGCGTTTCCAACCCCACTTACAAGTAAAACTAGCTAAAATGTGCCTGGCTGCTCTTCACTGAAAAGGTCATTCTGGGTACATTTTTGGCATACGTTTGCTCCTGCCGGGTCAGCTGAGCAGCGAATTTCTATTTAACCACCTGCTTTCATGAGAGACCTCGGGGCTGCATGTTTTGAGCCCAGTACTGAGCCTGAAAAGCGTTTCCAACCCCAATTACAAGTAAAACTAGCTAAAATGTGCCTGGCTTCTCTTCACTGAAAAGCTCATTCTGAGTACATTTTTGGCATACGTTTGCTCCTGCCGGGTCAGCTGAGCAGCTAATTTCTATTTAACCACCTGCTTTCATGAGAGACCTCAGGGCTGCATGTTTTGAGCCCAGTACTGAGCCTGAAAAGCATTTCCAACCCCACTTACAAGTAAAACTAGCTAAAATGTGCCTGGCTTCTCTTCACTGAAAAGCTCATTCTGAGTACATTTTTGGCATACGTTTGCTTCTGCCGGGTCAGCTGAGCAGCGAATTTCTATTTAACCACCTGCTATCATGAGAGACCTCTGGGCTGCATGTTTTGAGCCCAGTACTGGTCCTGAAAAGCGTTTCCAACCCCACTTACAAGTAAAACTAGCTAAAATGTGCCTGGCTGCTATTCACTGAAAAGCTCATTCTGAGTACATTTTTAGCATACGTTTGCTCCTACCGGGTCAGCTGAGCAGCGAATTTCTATTTAACCACCTGCTTTCATGAGAGACCTCAGGGCTGCATGTTTTGAGCCCAGTACTGAGCCTGAAAAGCGTTTCCAACCCCACTTACAAAAAAAACTACTAAAATGTGCCTGGCTGCTAATCACTGAAAAGCTCATTCTGTGTACATTTTTAACATACGTTTGCTCCTGCCGGGTCAGCTGAGCAGCGAATTTCTAATTAACCACCTGCTATCATGAGAGACCTCAGGGCTGCATGTTTTGAGCCCAGTACTGATCCTGAAAAGCGTTTCCAACCCCACTTACAAGTAAAACTAGCTAAAATGTGCCTGGCTGCTATTCACTGAAAAGCTCATTCTGTGTACATTTTTGGCATACGTTTGCTCCTACCGGGTCAGCTGAGCAGCGAATTTCTATTTAACCACCTGCTTTCATGAGAGACCTCAGGGCTGCATGTTTTGAGCCCAGTACTGAGCCTGAAAAGCATTTCCAACCCCACTTACCAATAAAACTAGCTAAAATGTGCCTGGCTGCTATTTACTGAAAAGCTCATTCTGTGTACATTTTGTCATACGTTTGTTCCTACCGGGTCAGCTGAGCAGCGAATTTCTATTTAACCAGCTGCTTTCATGAGAGACCTCAGGGCTGCATGTTTTGAGCCCAGTACTGTGCCTGAAAAGCATTTCCAACCCCACTTACAAGTAAAACTAGCTAAAATGTGCCTGGTTTCTCTTCACTGAAAAGCTCATTCTGAGTACATTTTTAGCATACGTTTGCTCCTGCCGGGTCAGCTGAGCAGCGAATTTCTATTTAACTACCTGCTATCATGAGAGACCTCAGGGCTGCATGTTTTGAGCCCAGTACTGATCCTGAAAAGCGTTTCCAACCCCACTTACAAGTAAAACTAGCTAAAATGTGTCTGGCTGCTATTCACTGAAAAGCTCATTCTGTGTACATTTTTCGCATACGTTTGCTCCTGCCGGGTCAGCTGAGCAGCGAATTTCTATTTAACCACCTGCTATCATGAGAGACCTCAGGGCTGCATGTTTTGAGCCCAGTATTGATCCTGAAAAGCGTTTCCAACCCCACTTACAAGTAAAACTAGCTAAAATGTGCCTGGCTTCTCTTCACTGAAAAGCTCATTCTGAGTACATTTTTAGCATACGTTTGCTCCTGCCAGGTCAGCTGAGCAGCGAATTTCTATTTAACCACCTGCTTTCATGAGAGACCTCAGGGCTGCATGTTTTGAGCCCAGTACTGAGCCTGAAAAGCATTTCCAACCCCACTTACAAGTAAAACTAGCTAAAATGTGCCTAGCTGCTATTCACTGAAAAGCTCATTTTGTGTACATTTTTGGCATACATTTGCTCCTACCGGGTCAGCTGAGCAGCAAATTTCTATTTAACCACCTGCTTTCATGAGAGACCTCAGGGCTGCATGTTTTGAGCCCAGTACTGGTCCTGAAAAGCGTTTCCAACCCCACTTACAAGTAAAACTAGCTAAAATGTGCCTGGCTGCTATTCACTGAAAAGCTCATTCTGAGTACATTTTTAGCATACGTTTGCTCCTACCGGGTCAGCTGAGCAGCGAATTTCTATTTAACCACCTGCTTTCATGAGAGACCTCAGGGCTGCATGTTTTGAGCCCAGTACTGAGCCTGAAAAGCGTTTCCAACCCCACTTACAAAAAAAACTACTAAAATGTGCCTGGCTGCTAATCACTGAAAAGCTCATTCTGTGTACATTTTTAACATACGTTTGCTCCTGCCGGGTCAGCTGAGCAGCGAATTTCTAATTAACCACCTGCTATCATGAGAGACCTCAGGGCTGCATGTTTTGAGCCCAGTACTGATCCTGAAAAGCGTTTCCAACCCCACTTACAAGTAAAACTAGCTAAAATGTGCCTGGCTGCTATTCACTGAAAAGGTCATTCTGAGTACATTTTTAGCATACGTTTGCTCCTGCCAGGTCAGCTGAGCAGCGAATTTCTATTTAACCACCTGCTATCATGAGAGACCTAAGGGCTGCATGTTTTGAGCCCAGTATTGAGCCTGAAAAGCGTTTCCAACCCCACTTACAAGTAAAACTAGCTAAAATGTGCCTGGCTTCTCTTCACTGAAAAGCTCATTCTGAGTACATTTTTAGCATACGTTTGCTCCTGCCGGGTCAGCTGAGCAGCGAATTTCTATTTAACCACCTGCTATCATGAGAGACCCCAGGGCTGCATGTTTTGATTCCAGTATTGATCCTGAAAAGCGTTTCCAACCCCACTTACAAGTAAAACTAGCTAAAATGTGCCTGGCTGCTATTCACTGAAAAGCTCATTCTGTGTACATTTTTGGCATACGTTTGCTCCTACCGGGTCAGCTGAGCAGCGAATTTCTATTTAACCACCTGCTATCATGAGAGACCTCAGGGCTGCATGTTTTGAGCCCAGTACTGATCCTGAAAAGCGTTTCCAACCCCACTTACAAGTAAAACTAGCTAAAATGTGCCTGGCTGCTATTCACTGAAAAGCTCATTCTGTGTACATTTTTGGCATACGTTTGCTCCTGCCGGTTCAGCTGAGCAGCGAATTTCTATTTAACCACCTGCTTTCATGAGAGACCTCAGGGCTGCATGTTTTGAGCCCAGTACTGAGCCTGAAAAGCGTTTCCAACCCCACTTACAAGTAAAACTAGCTAAAATGTGCCTGCCTGCTATTCACTGAAAAGCTCATTCTGTGTACATTTTTAGAATACGTTTGCTCCTGCCGGGTCAGCTGAGCAGCGAATTTCTATTTAACCACCTGCTATCATGAGGGACCTCAGGGCTGCATGTTTTGAGCCCAGTATTGATCCTGAAAAGCGGTTCCAACCCCACTTACAAGTAAAACTAGCTAAAATGTGCCTGGCTGCTATTCACTGAAAAGCTCATTCTGTGTACATTTTTGGCATACGTTTGCTCCTACCGGGTCAGCTGAGCAGCGAATTTCTATTTAACCACCTGCTTTCATGAGAGACCTCAGGGCTAGATGTTTTGAGCCCAGTACAGAGCCTGAAAAGCATTTCCAACCCCACTTACAAGTAAAACTAGTTAAAATGTGCCTGGCTGCTATTTACTGAAAAGCTCATTCTGTGTACATTTTTGGCATACGTTTGCTCCTGCCAGGTCAGCTGAGCAGCGAATTTCTATTTAACCACCTGCTATCATGAGAAAACTCAGGGCTGCATGTTTTGAGCCCAGTACTGATCCTGAAAAGCGTTTCCAACCCCACTTACAAGTAAAACTAGCTAAAATGTGCCTGGCTGCTATTCACTGAAAAGCTCATTCTGTGTACATTTTTAGCATACGTTTGCTCCTGCCGGGTCAGCTGAGCAGCGAATTTCTAATTAACCACCTACTATCATGAGAGACCTCAGGGCTGCATGTTTTGAGCCCAGTACTGATCCTGAAAAGCGTTTCCAACCCCACTTACAAGTAAAACTAGCTAAAATGTGCCTGGCTGCTATTCACTGAAAAGCTCATTCTGAGTACATTTTTAGCATACGTTTGCTCCTGCCGGGTCAGCTGAGCAGCGAATTTCTATTTAACCACCTGCTATCATGAGCGACCTAAGGGCTGCATGTTTTGAGCCCAGTATTGAGCCTGAAAAGCGTTTCCAACCCCACTTACAAGTAAAACTAGCTAAAATGTGCCTGGCTTCTCTTCACTGAAAAGCTCATTCTGAGTACATTTTTAGCATACGTTTGCTCCTGCCGGGTCAGCTGAGCAGCGAATTTCTATTTAACCACCTGCTATCATGAGAGACCCCAGGGCTGCATGTTTTGATTCCAGTATTGATCCTGAAAAGCGTTTCCAACCCCACTTACAAGTAAAACTAGCTAAAATGTGCCTGGCTGCTATTCACTGAAAAGCTCATTCTGTGTACATTTTTGGCATACGTTTGCTCCTACCGGGTCAGCTGAGCAGCGAATTTCTATTTAACCACCTGCTTTCATGAGAGACCTCAGGGCTGCATGTTTTGAGCCCAGTACTGAGCCTGAAAAGCATTTCCAACCCCACTTACAAGTAAAACTAGCTAAAATGTGCCTGGCTGCTATTTACTGAAAAGCTCATTCTGTGTACATTTTTGGCATACGTTTGCTCCTACCGGGTCAGCTGAGCAGCGAATTTCTATTTAACCACCTGCTATCATGAGAGACCTCAGGGCTGCATGTTTTGAGCCCAGTACTGATCCTGAAAAGCGTTTCCAACCCCACTTACAAGTAAAACTAGCTAAAATGTGCCTGGCTGCTATTCACTGAAAAACTAATTCTGTGTACATTTTTGGCATACATTTGCTCCTGCCGGGTCAGCTGAGCAGCGAATTTCTATTTAACCACCTGCTATCATGAGAGACCTCAGGGCTGCATGTTTTGAGCCCAGTACTGAGCCTGAAAAGCGTTTCCAACCCCACTTACAAGTAAAACTAGCTAAAATGTGCCTGGCTTCTCTTCACTGAAAAGCTCATTCTGAGTACATTTTTGGCATACGTTTGCTCCTGCCGGGTCAGCTGAGCAGCGAATTTCTATTTAACCCCCTGCTTTCATGAGAGACCTCAGGGCTGCATGTTTTGAGCCCAGTACTGAGCCTGAAAAGCGTTTCCAACCCCAATTACAAGTAAAAGTAGCTAAAATGTGCCTGGCTTCTCTTCACTGAAAAGCTCATTCTGAGTACATTTTTAGCATACGTTTGCTCCTGCCGGGTCAGCTGAGCAGCAAATTTCTATTTAACCACCTGCTATCATGAGAGACCCCAGGGCTGCATGTTTTGATTCCAGTATTGATCCTGAAAAGCGTTTCCAACCCCACTTACAAGTAAAACTAGCTAAAATGTGCCTGGCTGCTATTCACTGAAAAGCTCATTCTGTGTAACTTTTTGGCATACGTTTGCTCCTACCGGGTCAGCTGAGCAGCAAATTTCTATTTAACCACCTGCTTTCATGAGAGACCTCAGGGCTGCATGTTTTGAGCCCAGTACTGAGCCTGAAAAGCGTTTCCACCCACTTACAAGTAAAACTAGCTAAAATGTGCCTGGCTTCTCTTCACTGAAAAGCTCATTGTGAGTACATTTTTGGCATACGTTTGCTCCTGCCGGGTCAGCTGAGCAGTGAATTTCTATTTAACCACCTGCTATCATGAGAGACCTCAGGGCTGCATGTTTTGAGCCCAGTACTGATCCTGAAAAGCGTTTCCAACCCCACTTACAAGTAAAACTAGCTAAAGTGTGCCTGGCTGCTATTCACTGAAAAGCTCATTCTGAGTACATTTTTAGCATACGTTTGCTCCTACCGTGTCAGCTGAGCAGCGAATTTCTATTTAACCACCTGCTTTCATGAGAGACCTCAGGGCTGCATGTTTTGAGCCCAGTACTGAGCCTGAAAAGCGTTTCCAACTCCACTTACAAGTAAAACTACTAAAATGTGCCTGGCTGCTATTCACTGAAAAGCTCATTCTGTGTACATTTTTAGCATACGTTTGCTCCTGCCGGGTCAGCTGAGCAGCGAATTTCTAATTAACCACCTGCTATCATGAGAGACCTCAGGGCTGCATGTTTTGAGCCCAGTACTGAGCCTGAAAAGCGTTTCCACCCACTTACAAGTAAAACTAGCTAAAATGTGCCTGGCTTCTCTTCACTGAAAAGCTCATTGTGAGTACATTTTTGGCATACGTTTGCTCCTGCCGGGTCAGCTGAGCAGTGAATTTCTATTTAACCACCTGATATCATGAGAGACCTCAGGGCTGCATGTTTTGAGCCCAGTACTGATCCTGAAAAGCGTTTCCAACCCCACTTACAAGTAAAACTAGCTAAAATGTGCCTGGCTGCTATTCACTGAAAAGCTCATTCTGAGTACATTTTTAGCATACGTTTGCTCCTGCCGGGTCAGCTGAGCAGCGAATTTCTATTTAACCACCTGCTATCATGAGCGACCTAAGGGCTGCATGTTTTGAGCCCAGTATTGAGCCTGAAAAGCGTTTCCAACCCCACTTACAAGTAAAACTAGCTAAAATGTGCCTGGCTTCTCTTCACTGAAAAGCTCATTCTGAGTACATTTTTAGCATACGTTTGCTCCTGCCGGGTCAGCTGAGCAGCGAATTTCTATTTAACCACCTGCTATCATGAGAGACCCCAGGGCTGCATGTTTTGATTCCAGTATTGATCCTGAAAAGCGTTTCCAACCCCACTTACAAGTAAAACTAGCTAAAATGTGCCTGGCTGCTATTCACTGAAAAGCTCATTCTGTGTACATTTTTGGCATACGTTTGCTCCTACCGGGTCAGCTGAGCAGCGAATTTCTATTTAACCACCTGCTTTCATGAGAGACCTCAGGGCTGCATGTTTTGAGCCCAGTACTGAGCCTGAAAAGCATTCCCAACCCCACTTACAAGTAAAACTAGCTAAAATGTGCCTGGCTGCTATTTACTGAAAAGCTCATTCTGTGTACATTTTTGGCATACGTTTGCTCCTACCGGGTCAGCTGAGCAGCAAATTTCTATTTAACCACCTGCTATCATGAGAGACCTCAGGGCTGCATGTTTTGAGCCCAGTACTGATCCTGAAAAGCGTTTTTAACCCCACTTACAAGTAAAACTAGCTAAAATGTGCCTGGCTGCTATTCACTGAAAAGCTAATTCTGTGTACATTTTTGGCATACATTTGCTCCTGCCGGGTCAGCTGAGCAGCGAATTTCTATTTAACCACCTGCTATCATGAGAGACCTCAGGGCTGCATGTTTTGAGCCCAGTACTGAGCCTGAAAAGCGTTTCCAACCCCACTTACAAGTAAAACTAGCTAAAATGTGCCTGGCTTCTCTTCACTGAAAAGCTCATTCTGAGTACATTTTTGGCATACGTTTGCTCCTGCCGGGTCAGCTGAGCAGCAAATTTCTATTTAACCCCCTGCTATCATGAGAGACCTCAGGGCTGCATGTTTTGAGCCCAGTACTGAGCCTGAAAAGCGTTTCCAACCCCAATTACAAGTAAAAGTAGCTAAAATGTGCCTGGCTTCTCTTCACTGAAAAGCTCATTCTGAGTACATTTTTAGCATACGTTTGCTCCTGCCGGGTCAGCTGAGCAGCGAATTTCTATTTAACCACCTGCTATCATGACAGACCCCAGGGCTGCATGTTTTGATTCCAGTATTGATCCTGAAAAGCGTTTCCAACCCCACTTACAAGTAAAACTAGCTAAAATGTGCCTGGCTGCTATTCACTGAAAAGCTCATTCTGTGTAACTTTTTGGCATACGTTTGCTCCTACCGGGTCAGCTGAGCAGCGAATTTCTATTTAACCACCTGCTTTCATGAGAGACCTCAGGGCTGCATGTTTTGAGCCCAGTACTGAGCCTGAAAAGCGTTTCCACCCATTTACAAGTAAAACTAGCTAAAATGTGCCTGGCTGCTATCACTGAAAAGCTCATTCTGTGTACATTTTTGGCATACGTTTGCTCCTACTGGGTCAGCTGAGCAGCGAATTTCTATTTAACCACCTGCTTTCATGAGAGACCTCAGGGCTGCATGTTTTGAGCCCAGTACTGAGCCTGAAAAGCATTTCCAACCCCACTTACAAGTAAAACTAGCTAAAATGTGCCTGGCTGCTATTCACTGAAAAGCTCATTCTGTGTACATTTTTGGCATACGTTTGCTCCTACCGGGTCAGCTGAGCAGCGAATTTCTATTTAACTACCTGCTTTCATGAGAGACCTCAGGGCTGCATGTTTTGAGCCCAGTACTGTGCCTGAAAAGCGTTTCCAACCCCACTTACAAGTAAAACTAGCTAAAATGTGCCTGGCTTCTCTTCACTGAAAAGCTCATTCTGAGTACATTTTTAGCATACGTTTGCTCCTGCCGGGTCAGCTGAGCAGCGAATTTCTATTCAACCACCTGCTATCATGAGAGACCTCAGGGCTGCATGTTTTGAGCCCAGTACTGATCCTGAAAAGCGTTTCCAACCCCACTTACAAGTAAAACTAGCTAAAATGTGCCTGGCTGCTATTCACTGAAAAGCTCATTCTGTGTACATTTTTGGCATACGTTTGCTCCTGCCGGGTCAGCTGAGCAGCGAATTTCTATTTAACCACCTGCTATCATGAGAGACCTCAGGGCTGCATGTTTTGAGCCCAGTACTGAGCCTGAAAAGCGTTTCCAACCCCACTTACAAGTAAAACTAGCTAAAATGTGCCTGGCTTCTCTTCACTGAAAAGCTCATTCTGAGTACATTTTTGGCATACGTTTGCTCCTGCCGGGTCAGCTGAGCAGCGAATTTCTATTTAACCACCTGCTATCATGAGAGACCTCAGGGCTGCATGTTTTGAGCCCAGTACTGATCCTGAAAAGCGTTTCCAACCCCACTTACAAGTAAAACTAGCTAAAATGTGCCTGGCTGCTCTTCACTGAAAAGCTCATTCTGTGTACATTTTTGGCATACGTTTGCTCCTGCCGGGTCAGCTGAGCAGCGAATTTCTATTTAACCACCTGCTTTCATGAGAGACCTCAGGGCTGCATGTTTTGAGCCCAGTACTGAGCCTGAAAAGCGTTTCCAACCCCAATTACAAGTAAAACTAGCTAAAATGTGCCTGGCTTCTCTTCACTGAAAAGCTCATTCTGAGTACATTTTTGGCATACGTTTGCTCCTGCCGGGTCAGCTGAGCAGCGAATTTCTATTTAACCACCTCCTTTCATGAGAGACCTCAGGGCTGCATGTTTTGAGCCCAGTACTGAGCCTGAAAAGCGTTTCCAACCCCACTTACAAGTAAAACTAGCTAAAATGTGCCTGGCTTCTCTTCACTGAAAAGCTCATTCTGAGTACATTTTTGGCATACGTTTACTCCTGCCGGGTCAGCTGAGCAGCGAATTTCTAATTAACCACCTGCTATCATGAGAGACCTAAGGGCTGCATGTTTTGAGCCCAGTATTGAGCCTGAAAAGCGTTTCCAACCCCACTTAAAAGTAAAACTAGCTAAAATGTGCCTGGCTGCTATTCACTGAAAAGCTCATTCTGTGTACATTTTTGGCATACGTTTGCTCCTACCGGGTCAGCTGAGCAGCGAATTTCTATTTAAACACCTGCTTTCATGAGAGACCTCAGGGCTGCATGTTTTGAGCCCAGTACTGTGCCTGAAAAGCGTTTCCAACCCCACTTACAAGTAAAACAAGCTAAAATGTGCCTGGCTTCTCTTCACTGAAAAGCTCATTCTGAGTACATTTTTAGCATACGTTTGCTCCTGCTGGGTCAGCTGAGCAGCGAATTTCTATTCAACCACCTGCTATCATGAGAGACCTCAGGGCTGCATGTTTTGAGCCCAGTACTGATCCTGAAAAGCGTTTCCAACCCCACTTACAAGTAAAACTAGCTAAAATGTGCCTGGCTGCTCTTCACTGAAAAGCTCATTCTGTGTACATTTTTGGCATACGTTTGCTCCTGCCGGGTCAGCTGAGCAGCGAATTTCTATTTAACCACCTGCTATCATGAGAGACCTCAGGGCTGCATGTTTTGAGCCCAGTACTGAGCCTGAAAAGCGTTTCCAACCCCACTTACAAGTAAAACTAGCTAAAATGTGCCTGGCTTCTCTTCACT
Source organism: Lissotriton vulgaris (assembly GCF_964263255.1). NCBI lineage: Eukaryota > Metazoa > Chordata > Amphibia > Caudata > Salamandridae > Lissotriton > Lissotriton vulgaris. Next base: position 338,666 of record NW_028243347.1, on the reverse strand, counting down.
GAAAAGCTCATTCTGAGTACATTTTTGGCATATGTTTGCTCCTGCCGGGTCAGCTGAGCAGCGAATTTCTATTTAACCACCTGCTATCATGAGAGACCTCAGGGCTGCATGTTTTGAGCCCAGTACTGATCCTGAAAAGCGTTTCCAACCCCACTTACAAGTAAAACTAGCTAAAATGTGCCTGGCTTCTCTTCACTGAAAAGCTCATTCTGAGTACATTTTTGGCATACGTTTGCTCCTGCCGGGTCAGCTGAGCAGCGAATTTCTATTTAACCACCTGCTTTCATGAGAGACCTCAGGGCTGCATGTTTTGAGCCCAGTACTGAGCCTGAAAAGCGTTTCCAACCCCACTTACAAGTAAAACTAGCTAAAATGTGCCTGGCTTCTCTTCACTGAAAAGCTCATTCTGAGTACATTTTTGGCATACGTTTGCTCCTGCCGGGTCAGCTGAGCAGCGAATTTCTAATTAACCACCTGCTATCATGAGAGACCTAAGGGCTGCATGTTTTGAGCCCAGTATTGAGCCTGAAAAGCGTTTCAAACCCCACTTACAAGTAAAACTAGCTAAAATGTGCCTGGCTGCTATTCACTGAAAAGCTCATTCTGTGTACATTTTTGGCATACGTTTGCTCCTACCGGGTCAGCTGAGCAGCGAATTTCTATTTAACCACCTGCTTTCATGAGAGACCTCAGGGCTGCATGTTTTGAGCCCAGTACTGAGCCTGAAAAGCATTTCCAACCCCACTTACAAGTAAAACTAGCTAAAATGTGCCTGGCTGCTATTTACTGAAAAGCTCATTCTGTGTACATTTTTGTCATACGTTTGTTCCTACCGGGTCAGCTGAGCAGCAAATTTCTATTTAACCAGCTGCTTTCATGAGAGACCTCAGGGCTGCATGTTTTGAGCCAAGTACTGTGCCTGAAAAGCATTTCCAACCCCACTTACAAGTAAAACTAGCTAAAATGTGCCTGGCTTCTCTTCACTGAAAAGCTCATTCTGAGTACATTTTTAGCATACGTTTGCTCCTGCCGGGTCAGCTGAGCAGCAAATTTCTATTTAACCACCTGCTATCATGAGAGACCTCAGGGCTGCATGTTTTGAGCCCAGTACTGATCCTGAAAAGCGTTTCCAACCCCACTTACAAGTAAAACTAGCTAAAATGTGTCTGGCTGCTATTCACTGAAAAGCTCATTCTGTGTACATTTTTAGCATACGTTTGCTCCTGCCGGGTCAGCTGAGCAGCGAATTTCTATTTAACCACCTGCTATCATGAGAGACCTCAGGGCTGCATGTTTTGAGCCCAGTATTGATCCTGAAAAGCGTTTCCAACCCCACTTACAAGTAAAACTAGCTAAAATGTGCCTGGCTTCTCTTCACTGAAAAGCTCATTCTGAGTACATTTTTAGCATACGTTTGCTCCTGCCGGGTCAGCTGAGCAGCAAATTTCTATTTAACCACCTGCTTTCATGAGAGACCTCAGGGCTGCATGTTTTGAGCCCAGTACTGAGCCTGAAAAGCATTTCCAACCCCACTTACAAGTAAAACTAGCTAAAATGTGCCTGGCTGCTATTCACTGAAAAGCTCATTCTGTGTACATTTTTGGCATACGTTTGCTCCTACCGGGTCAGCTGAGCAGCTAATTTCTATTTAACCACCTGCTTTCATGAGAGACCTCAGGGCTGCATGTTTTGAGCCCAGTACTGAGCCTGAAAAGCATTTCCAACCCCACTTACAAGTAAAACTAGCTAAAATGTGCCTGGCTTCTCTTCACTGAAAAGCTCATTCTGAGTACATTTTTGGCATACGTTTGCTCCTGCCGGGTCAGCTGAGCAGCCAATTTCTATTTAACCACCTGCTATCATGAGAGACCTCTGGGCTGCATGTTTTGAGCCCAGTACTGGTCCTGAAAAGCGTTTCCAACCCCACTTACAAGTAAAACTAGCTAAAATGTGCCTGGCTGCTATTCACTGAAAAGCTCATTCTGAGTACATTTTTAGCATACGTTTGCTCCTACCGGGTCAGCTGAGCAGCGAATTTCTATTTAACCACCTGCTTTCATGAGAGACCTCAGGGCTGCATGTTTTGAGCCCAGTACTGAGCCTGAAAAGCGTTTCCAACCCCACTTACAAAAAAAACTACTAAAATGTGCCTGGCTGCTATTCACTGAAAAGCTCATTCTGTGTACATTTTTAACATACGTTTGCTCCTGCCGGGTCAGCTGAGCAGCGAATTTCTAATTAACCACCTGCTATCATGAGAGACCTCAGGGCTGCATGTTTTGAGCCCAGTACTGATCCTGAAAAGCGTTTCCAACCCCACTTACAAGTAAAACTAGCTAAAATGTGCCTGGCTGCTATTCACTGAAAAGCTCATTCTGAGTACATTTTTAGCATACGTTTGCTCCTGCCAGGTCAGCTGAGCAGCGAATTTCTATTTAACCACCTGCTATCATGAGAGACCTAAGGGCTGCATGTTTTGAGCCCAGTATTGAGCCTGAAAAGCGTTTCCACCCACTTACAAGTAAAACTAGCTAAAATGTGCCTGGCTTCTCTTCACTGAAAAGCTCATTCTGAGTACATTTTTAGCATACGTTTGCTCCTGCCGGGTCAGCTGAGCAGCGAATTTCTATTTAACCACCTGCTATCATGAGAGACCCCAGGGCTGCATGTTTTGATTCCAGTATTGATCCTTCAAAGCGTTTCCAACCCCACTTACAAGTAAAACTAGCTAAAATGTGCCTGGCTGCTATTCACTGAAAAGCTCATTCTGTGTACATTTTTGGCATACGTTTGCTCCTACCGGGTCAGCTGAGCAGCGAATTTCTATTTAACCACCTGCTATCATGAGAGACCTCAGGGCTGCATGTTTTGAGCCCAGTACTGATCCTGAAAAGCGTTTCCAACCCCACTTACAAGTAAAACTAGCTAAAATGTGCCTGGCTGCTATTCACTGAAAAGCTCATTCTGTGTACATTTTTGGCATACGTTTGCTCCTGCCGGTTCAGCTGAGCAGCGAATTTCTATTTAACCACCTGCTTTCATGAGAGACCTCAGGGCTGCATGTTTTGAGCCCAGTACTGAGCCTGAAAAGCGTTTCCAACCCCACTTACAAGTAAAACTAGCTAAAATGTGCCTGCCTGCTATTCACTGAAAAGCTCATTCTGTGTACATTTTTAGAATACGTTTGCTCCTGCCGGGTCAGCTGAGCAGCGAATTTCTATTTAACCACCTGCTATCATGAGAGACCTCAGGGCTGCATGTTTTGAGCCCAGTATTGATCCTGAAAAGCGTTTCCAACCCCACTTACAAGTAAAACTAGCTAAAATGTGCCTGGCTGCTATTCACTGAAAAGCTCATTCTGTGTACATTTTTGGCATACGTTTGCTCCTACCGGGTCAGCTGAGCAGCGAATTTCTATTTAACCACCTGCTTTCATGAGAGACCTCAGGGCTATATGTTTTGAGCCCAGTACAGAGCCTGAAAAGCATTTCCAACCCCACTTACAAGTAAAACTAGTTAAAATGTGCCTGGCTGCTATTTACTGAAAAGCTCATTCTGTGTACATTTTTGGCATACGTTTGCTCCTGCCGGGTCAGCTGAGCAGCGAATTTCTATTTAACAACCTGCTATCATGAGAGAACTCAGGGCTGCATGTTTTGAGCCCAGTACTGATCCTGAAAAGCGTTTCCAACCCCACTTACAAGTAAAACTAGCTAAAATGTGCCTGGCTGCTATTCACTGAAAAGCTCATTCTGTGTACATTTTTAGCATACGTTTGCTCCTGCCGGGTCAGCTGAGCAGCGAATTTCTAATTAACCACCTGCTATCATGAGAGACCTCAGGGCTGCATGTTTTGAGCCCAGTACTGATCCTGAAAAGCGTTTCCAACCCCACTTACAAGTAAAACTAGCTAAAATGTGCCTGGCTGCTATTCACTGAAAAGCTCATTCTGAGTACATTTTTAGCATACGTTTGCTCCTGCCGGGTCAGCTGAGCAGCGAATTTCTATTTAACCACCTGCTATCATGAGCGACCTAAGGGCTGCATGTTTTGAGCCCAGTATTGAGCCTGAAAAGCGTTTCCAACCCCACTTACAAGTAAAACTAGCTAAAATGTGCCTGGCTTCTCTTCACTGAAAAGCTCATTCTGAGTACATTTTTAGCATACGTTTGCTCCTGCCGGGTCAGCTGAGCAGCGAATTTCTATTTAACCACCTGCTATCATGAGAGACCCCAGGGCTGCATGTTTTGATTCCAGTATTGATCCTGAAAAGCGTTTCCAACCCCACTTACAAGTAAAACTAGCTAAAATGTGCCTGGCTGCTATTCACTGAAAAGCTCATTCTGTGTACATTTTTGGCATACGTTTGCTCCTACCGGGTCAGCTGAGCAGCGAATTTCTATTTAACCACCTGCTTTCATGAGAGACCTCAGGGCTGCATGTTTTGAGCCCAGTACTGAGCCTGAAAAGCATTTCCAACCCCACTTACAAGTAAAACTAGCTAAAATGTGCCTGGCTGCTATTTACTGAAAAGCTCATTCTGTGTACATTTTTGGCATACGTTTGCTCCTACTGGGTCAGCTGAGCAGCGAATTTCTATTTAACCACCTGCTATCATGAGAGACCTCAGGGCTGCATGTTTTGAGCCCAGTACTGATCCTGAAAAGCGTTTCCAACCCCACTTACAATGAAAACTAGCTAAAATGTGCCTGGCTGCTATTCACTGAAAAGCTAATTCTGTGTACATTTTTGGCATACATTTGCTCCTGCCGGGTCAGCTGAGCAGCGAATTTCTATTTAACCACCTGCTATCATGAGAGACCTCAGGGCTGCATGTTTTGAGCCCAGTACTGAGCCTGAAAAGCGTTTCCAACCCCACTTACAAGTAAAACTAGCTATAATGTGCCTGGCTTCTCTTCACTGAAAAGCTCATTCTGAGTACATTTTTGGCATACGTTTGCTCCTGCCGGGTCAGCTGAGCAGTAAATTTCTATTTAACCCCCTGCTTTCATGAGAGACCTCAGGGCTGCATGTTTTGAGCCCAGTACTGAGCCTGAAAAGCGTTTCCAACCCCAATTACAAGTAAAAGTAGCTAAAATGTGCCTGGCTTCTCTTCACTGAAAAGCTCATTCTGAGTACATTTTTAGCATACGTTTGCTCCTGCCGGGTCAGCTGAGCAGCGAATTTCTATTTAACCACCTGCTATCATGAGAGACCCCAGGGCTGCATGTTTTGATTCCAGTATTGATCCTGAAAAGCGTTTCCAACCCCACTTACAAGTAAAACTAGCTAAAATGTGCCTGGCTGCTATTCACTGAAAAGCTCATTCTGTGTAACTTTTTGGCATACGTTTGCTCCTACCGGGTCAGCTGAGCAGCGAATTTCTATTTAACCACCTGCTTTCATGAGAGACCTCAGGGCTGCATGTTTTGAGCCCAGTACTGAGCCTGAAAAGCGTTTCCACCCACTTACAAGTAAAACTAGCTAAAATGTGCCTGGCTTCTCTTCACTGAAAAGCTCATTCTGAGTACATTTTTGGCATACGTTTGCTCCTGCCGGGTCAGCTGAGCAGCGAATTTCTATTTAACCACCTGCTATCATGAGAGACCTCAGGGCTGCATGTTTTGAGCCCAGTACTGATCCTGAAAAGCGTTTCCAACCCCACTTACAAGTAAAACTAGCTAAAATGTGCCTGGCTGCTCTTCACTGAAAAGCTCATTCTGTGTACATTTTTGGCATACGTTTGCTCCTGCCGGGTCAGCTGAGCAGCGAATTTCTATTTAACCACCTGCTTTCATGAGAGACCTCAGGGCTGCATGTTTTGAGCCCAGTACTGAGCCTGAAAAGCGTTTCCAACCCCAATTACAAGTAAAACTAGCTAAAATGTGCCTGGCTTCTCTTCACTGAAAAGCTCATTCTGAGTACATTTTTGGCATACGTTTGCTCCTGCCGGGTCAGCTGAGCAGCGAATTTCTATTTAACCACCTGCTTTCATGAGAGACCTCAGGGCTGCATGTTTTGAGCCCAGTACTGAGCCTGAAAAGCGTTTCCAACCCCACTTACAAGTAAAACTAGCTAAAATGTGCCTGGCTTCTCTTCACTGAAAAGCTCATTCTGAGTACATTTTTGGCATACGTTTGCTCCTGCCGGGTCAGCTGAGCAGCGAATTTCTAATTAACCACCTGCTATCATGAGAGACCTAAGGGCTGCATGTTTTGAGCCCAGTATTGAGCCTGAAAAGCGTTTCCAACCCCACTTACAAGTAAAACTAGCTAAAATGTGCCTGGCTGCTATTCACTGAAAAGCTCATTCTGTGTACATTTTTGGCATACGTTTGCTCCTACCGGGTCAGCTGAGCAGCGAATTTCTATTTAACCACCTGCTTTCATGAGAGACCTCAGGGCTGCATGTTTTGAGCCCAGTACTGTGCCTGAAAAGCGTTTCCAACCCCACTTACAAGTAAAACAAGCTAAAATGTGCCTGGCTTCTCTTCACTGAAAAGCTCATTCTGAGTAAATTTTTGGCATATGTTTGCTCCTGCCGGGTCAGCTGAGCAGCGAATTTCTATTTAACCACCTGCTATCATGAGAGACCTCAGGGCTGCATGTTTTGAGCCCAGTACTGATCCTGAAAAGCGTTTCCAACCCCACTTACAAGTAAAACTAGCTAAAATGTGCCTGGCTTCTCTTCACTGAAAAGCTCATTCTGAGTACATTTTTGGCATACGTTTGCTCCTGCCGGGTCAGCTGAGCAGCGAATTTCTATTTAACCACCTGCTTTCATGAGAGACCTCAGGGCTGCATGTTTTGAGCCCAGTACTGAGCCTGAAAAGCGTTTCCAACCCCACTTACAAGTAAAACTAGCTAAAATGTGCCTGGCTTCTCTTCACTGAAAAGCTCATTCTGAGTACATTTTTGGCATATGTTTGCTCCTGCCGGGTCAGCTGAGCAGCGAATTTCTATTTAACCACCTGCTATCATGAGAGACCTCAGGGCTGCATGTTTTGAGCCCAGTACTGATCCTGAAAAGCGTTTCCAACCCCACTTACAAGTAAAACTAGCTAAAATGTGCCTGGCTTCTCTTCACTGAAAAGCTCATTCTGAGTACATTTTTGGCATACGTTTGCTCCTGCCGGGTCAGCTGAGCAGCGAATTTCTATTTAACCACCTGCTTTCATGAGAGACCTCAGGGCTGCATGTTTTGAGCCCAGTACTGAGCCTGAAAAGCGTTTCCAACCCCACTTACAAGTAAAACTAGCTAAAATGTGCCTGGGTTCTCTTCACTGAAAAGCTCATTCTGAGTACATTTTTGGCATACGTTTGCTCCTGCCGGGTCAGCTGAGCAGCGAATTTCTAATTAACCACCTGCTATCATGAGAGACCTAAGGGCTGCATGTTTTGAGCCCAGTATTGAGCCTGAAAAGCGTTTCCAACCCCACTTACAAGTAAAACTAGCTAAAATGTGCCTGGCTGCTATTCACTGAAAAGCTCATTCTGTGTACATTTTTGGCATACGTTTGCTCCTACCGGGTCAGCTGAGCAGCGAATTTCTATTTAACCACCTGCTTTCATGAGAGACCTCAGGGCTGCATGTTTTGAGCCCAGTACTGAGCCTGAAAAGCATTTCCAACCCCACTTACAAGTAAAACTAGCTAAAATGTGCCTGGCTGCTATTTACTGAAAAGCTCATTCTGTGTACATTTTTGTCATACGTTTGTTCCTACCGGGTCAGCTGAGCAGCGAATTTCTATTTAATCAGCTGCTTTCATGAGAGACCTCAGGGCTGCATGTTTTGAGCCCAGTACTGTGCCTGAAAAGCATTTCCAACCCCACTTACAAGTAAAACTAGCTAAAATGTGCCTGGCTTCTCTTCACTGAAAAGCTCATTCTGAGTACATTTTTAGCATACGTTTGCTCCTGCCGGGTCAGCTGAGCAGCGAATTTCTATTTAACCACCTGCTATCATGAGAGACCTCAGGGCTGCATGTTTTGAGCCCAGTACTCTATCCTGAAAAGCGTTTCCAACCCCACTTACAAGTAAAACTAGCTAAAATGTGTCTGGCTGCTATTCACTGAAAAGCTCATTCTGTGTACATTTTTAGCATACGTTTGCTCCTGCCGGGTCAGCTGAGCAGCGAATTTCTATTTAACCACCTGCTATCATGAGAGACCTCAGGGCTGCATGTTTTGAGCCCAGTATTGATCCTGAAAAGCGTTTCCAACCCCACTTACAAGTAAAACTAGCTAAAATGTGCCTGGCTTCTCTTCACTGAAAAGCTCATTCTGAGTACATTTTTAGCATACGTTTGCTCCTGCCGGGTCAGCTGAGCAGCAAATTTCTATTTAACCACCTGCTTTCATGAGAGACCTCAGGGCTGCATGTTTTGAGCCCAGTACTGAGCCTGAAAAGCATTTCCAACCCCACTTACAAGTAAAACTAGCTAAAATGTGCCTGGCTGCTATTCTCTGAAAAGCTCATTCTGTGTACATTTTTGGCATACGTTTGCTCCTACCGGGTCAGCTGAGCAGCGAATTTCTATTTAACCACCTGCTATCATGAGAGACCTCAGGGCTGCATGTTTTGAGCCCAGTACTGAGCCTGAAAAGCGTTTCCAACCCCACTTACAAGTAAAACTAGCTAAAATGTGCCTGGCTTCTCTTCACTGAAAAGCTCATTCTGAGTACATTTTTGGCATACGTTTGCTCCTGCCAGGTCAGCTGAGCAGCGAATTTCTAATTAACCACCTGCTATCATGAGAGACCTCAGGGCTGCATGTTTTGAGCCCAGTACTGATCCTGAAAAGCGTTTCCAACCCCACTTACAAGTAAAACTAGCTAAAATGTGCCTGGCTGCTATTCACTGAAAAGCTCATTCTGAGTACATTTTTAGCATACGTTTGCTCCTGCTGGGTCAGCTGAGCAGCAAATTTCTATTTAACCACCTGCTATCATGAGAGACCTAAGGGCTGCATGTTTTGAGCCCAGTATTGAGCCTGAAAAGCGTTTCCAACCCCACTTACAAGTAAAACTAGCTAAAATGTGCCTGGCTGCTATTCACTGAAAAGCTCATTCTGTGTACATTTTTGGCATACGTTTGCTCCTACCGGGTCAGCTGAGCAGCGAATTTCTATTTAACCACCTGCTTTCATGAGAGACCTCAGGGCTGCATGTTTTGAGCCCAGTACTGAGCCTGAAATGCATTTCCAACCCCACTTACAAGTAAAACTAGCTAAAATGTGCCTGGCTGCTATTTATTGAAAAGCTCATTCTGTGTACATTTTTGGCATACGTTTGCTCCTACCGGGTCAGCTGAGCAGCGAATTTCTATTTAACCAGCTGCTTTCATGAGAGACCTCAGGGCTGCATGTTTTGAGCCCAGTACTGTGCCTGAAAAGCATTTCCAACCCCACTTACAAGTAAAACTAGCTAAAATGTGCCTGGATTCTCTTCACTGAAAAGCTCATTCTGAGTACATTTTTAGCATACGTTTGCTCCTGCCGGGTCAGCTGAGCAGCGAATTTCTATTTAACCACCTGCTACCATGAGAGACCTCAGGGCTGCATGTTTTGAGCCCAGTACTGATCCTGAAAAGCGTTTCCAACCCCACTTACAAGTAAAACTAGCTAAAATGTGCCTGGCTGCTATTCACTGAAAAGCTAATTCTGTGTACATTTTTGGCATACGTTTGCTCCTGCCGGGTCAGCTGAGCAGCGAATTTCTATTTAACCACCTGCTATCATGAGAGACCTCAGGGCTGCATGTTTTGAGCCCAGTACTGATCCTGAAAAGGGTTTCCAACCCCACTTACAAGTAAAACTAGCTAAAATGTGCCTGGCTGCTCTTCACTGAAAAGCTCATTCTGTGTACATTTTTGGCATACGTTTGCTCCTGCCGGGTCAGCTGAGCAGCAAATTTCTATTTAACTACCTGCTTTCATGAGAGACCTCGGGGCTGCATGTTTTGAGCCCAGTACTGAGCCTGAAAAGCGTTTCCAACCCCAATTACAAGTAAAACTAGCTAAAATGTGCCTGGCTTCTCTTCACTGAAAAGCTCATTCTGAGTACATTTTTGGCATACGTTTGCTCCTGCCGGGTCAGCTGAGCAGCTAATTTCTATTTAACCACCTGCTTTCATGAGAGACCTCAGGGCTGCATGTTTTGAGCCCAGTACTGAGCCTGAAAAGCATTTCCAACCCCACTTACAAGTAAAACTAGCTAAAATGTGCCTGGCTTCTCTTCACTGAAAAGCTCATTCTGAGTACATTTTTGGCATACGTTTGCTCCTGCCGGGTCAGCTGAGCAGCGAATTTCTATTTAACCACCTGCTATCATGAGAGACCTCTGGGCTGCATGTTTTGAGCCCAGTACTGATCCTGAAAAGCGTTTCCAACCCCACTTACAAGTAAAACTAGCTAAAATGTGCCTGGCTGCTATTCACTGAAAAGCTCATTCTGAGTACATTTTTAGCATACGTTTGCTCCTACCGGGTCAGCTGAGCAGCGAATTTCTATTTAACCACCTGCTTTCATGAGAGACCTCAGGGCTGCATGTTTTGAGCCCAGTACTGAGCCTGAAAAGCGTTTCCAACCCCACTTACAAGTAAAACTATTAAAATGTGCCTGGCTGTTATTCACTGAAAAGCTCATTCTGTGTACATTTTTAACATACGTTTGCTCCTGCCGGGTCAGCTGAGCAGCGAATTTCTAATTAACCACCGGCTATCATGAGAGACCTCAGGGCTGCATGTTTTGAGCCCAGTACTGATCCTGAAAAGCGTTTCCAACCCCACTTACAAGTAAAACTAGCTAAAATGTGCCTGGCTGCTATTCACTGAAAAGCTCATTCTGAGTACATTTTTAGCATACGTTTGCTCCTGCCAGGTCAGCTGAGCAGCGAATTTCTATTTAACCACCTGCTATCATGAGAGACCTAAGGGCTGCATGTTTTGAGCCCAGTATTGAGCCTGAAAAGCGTTTCCAACCCCACTTACAAGTAAAACTAGCTAAAATGTGCCTGGCTTCTCTTCACTGAAAAGCTCATTCTGAGTACATTTTTAGCATACATTTGCTCCTGCCGGGTCAGCTGAGCAGCGAATTTCTATTTAACCACCTGCTATCATAAGAGACCCCAGGGCTGCATGTTTTGATTCCAGTATTGATCCTGAAAAGCGTTTCCAACCCCACTTACAAGTAAAACTAGCTAAAATGTGCCTGGCTGCTATTCACTGAAAAGCTCATTCTGTGTACATTTTTGGCATACGTTTGCTCCTACCGGGTCAGCTGAGCAGCGAATTTCTATTTAACCACCTGCTATCATGAGAGACCTCAGGGCTGCATGTTTTGAGCCCAGTACTGATCCTGAAAAGCGTTTCCAACCCCACTTACAAGTAAAACTAGCTAAAATGTGCCTGGCTGCTATTCACTGAAAAGCTCATTCTGTGTACATTTTTGGCATACGTTTGCTCCTGCCGGTTCAGCTGAGCAGCGAATTTCTATATAACCACCTGCTTTCATGAGAGACCTCAGGGCTGCATGTTTTGAGCCCAGTACTGAGCCTGAAAAGCGTTTCCAACCCCACTTACAAGTAAAACTAGCTAAAATGTGCCTGCCTGCTATTCACTGAAAAGCTCATTCTGTGTACATTTTTAGAATACGTTTGCTCCTGCCGGGTCAGCTGAGCAGCGAATTTCTATTTAACCACCTGCTATCATGAGAGACCTCAGGGCTGCATGTTTTGAGCCCAGTATAGTCCTGAAAAGCGTTTCCAACCCCACTTACAAGTAAAACTAGCTAAAATGTGCCTGGCTTCTCTTCACTGAAAAGCTCATTCTGAGTACATTTTTAGCATACGTTTGCTCCTGCCGGGTCAGCTGAGCAGCGAATTTCTATTTAACCACCTGCTATCATGAGAGACCCCAGGGCTGCATGTTTTGATTCCAGTATTGATCCTGAAAAGCGTTTCCAACCCCACTTACAAGTAAAACTAGCTAAAATGTGCCTGGCTGCTATTCACTGAAAAGCTCATTCTGTGTACATTTTTGGCATACGTTTGCTCCTGCCGGGTCAGCTGAGCAGCGAATTTCTATTTAACCACCTGCTTTCATGAGAGACCTCAGGGCTGCATGTTTTGAGCCCAGTACTGAGGCTGAAAAGCATTTCCAACCCTACTTACAAGTAAAACTAGCTAAAATGTGCCTGGCTTCTCTTCACTGAAAAGCTCATTCTGTGTACATTTTTGGCATACGTTTGCTCCTACCGGGTCAGCTGAGCAGCGAATTTCTATTTAACCACCTGCTTTCATGAGAGACCTCAGTGCTGCATGTTTTGAGCCCAGTACTGAGCCTGAAAAGCGTTTCCAACCCCACTTACAAGTAAAACTAGCTAAAATGTGCCTGGCTGCTATCACTGAAAAGCTCATTCTGTGTACATTTTTGGCATACGTTTGCTCCTACCGGGTCAGCTGAGCAGCGAATTTCTATTTAACCACCTGCTTTCATGAAAGACCTCAGGGCTGCATGTGTTGAGCCCAGTACTGAGCCTGAAAAGCATTTCCAACCCCACTTACAAGAAAAACTAGCTAAAATGTGCCTGGCTGCTATTCACTGAAAAGCTCATTCTGTGTACATTTTATGGCATACGTTTGCTCCTACCGGGTCAGCTGAGCAGCGAATTTCTATTTAACCACCTGCTTTCATGAGAGACCTCAGGGCTGCATGTTTTGAGCCCAGTACTGTGCCTGAAAAGCGTTTCCAACCCCACTTACAAGTAAAACTAGCTAAAATGTGCCTGGCTTCTCTTCACTGAAAAGCTCATTCTGAGTACATTTTTAGCATACGTTTGCTCCTGCCGGGTCAGCTGAGCAGCGAATTTCTATTTAACCACCTGCTATCATGAGAGACCTCAGGGCTGCATGTTTTGATCCCAGTACTGAGCCTGAAAAGCGTTTCCAACCCCACTTACAAGTAAAACTAGCTAAAATGTGCCTGGCTTCTCTTCACTGAAAAGATCATTCTGAGTACATTTTTGGCATACGTTTGCTCCTGCCGGGTCAGCTGAGCAGCGAATTTCTAATTAACCACCTGCTATCATGAGAGACCTCAGGGCTGCATGTTTTGAGCCCAGTACTGATCCTGAAAAGCGTTTCCAAACCCACTTACAAGTAAAACTAGCTAAAATGTGCCTGGCTGCTATTCACTGAAAAGCTCATTCTGAGTACATTTTTAGCATACGTTTGCTCCTGCCGGGTCAGCTGAGCAGCGAATTTCTATTTAACCACCTGCTATCATGAGAGACCTAAGGGCTGCATGTTTTGAGCCCAGTATTGAGCCTGAAAAGCGTTTCCAACCCCACTTACAAGTAAAACTAGCTAAAATGTGCCTGGCTTCTCTTCACTGAAAAGCTCATTCTGAGTACATTTTTGGCATACGTTTGCTCCTGCCGGGTCAGCTGAGCAGCTAATTTCTATTTAACCACCTGCTTTCATGAGAGACCTCAGGGCTGCATGTTTTGAGCCCAGTACTGAGCCTGAAAAGCATTTCCAACCCCACTTACAAGTAAAACTAGCTAAAATGTGCCTGGCTTCTCTTCACTGAAAAGCTCATTCTGAGTACATTTTTGGCATACGTTTGCTCCTGCCGGGTCAGCTGAGCAGCGAATTTCTATTTAACCACCTGCTATCATGAGAGACCTCTGGGCTGCATGTTTTGAGCCCAGTACTGATCCTGAAAAGCGTTTCCAACCCCACTTACAAGTAAAACTAGCTAAAATGTGCCTGGCTGCTATTCACTGAAAAGCTCATTCTGAGTACATTTTTAGCATACGTTTGCTCCTGCCAGGTCAGCTGAGCAGCGAATTTCTATTTAACCACCTGCTATCATGAGAGACCTAAGGGCTGCATGTTTTGAGCCCAGTATTGAGCCTGAAAAGCGTTTCCAACCCCACTTACAAGTAAAACTAGCTAAAATGTGCCTGGCTTCTCTTCACTGAAAAGCTCATTCTGAGTACATTTTTAGCATACATTTGCTCCTGCCGGGTCAGCTGAGCAGCGAATTTCTATTTAACCACCTGCTATCATAAGAGACCCCAGGGCTGCATGTTTTGATTCCAGTATTGATCCTGAAAAGCGTTTCCAACCCCACTTACAAGTAAAACTAGCTAAAATGTGCCTGGCTGCTATTCACTGAAAAGCTCATTCTGTGTACATTTTTGGCATACGTTTGCTCCTACCGGGTCAGCTGAGCAGCGAATTTCTATTTAACCACCTGCTATCATGAGAGACCTCAGGGCTGCATGTTTTGAGCCCAGTACTGATCCTGAAAAGCGTTTCCAACCCCACTTACAAGTAAAACTAGCTAAAATGTGCCTGGCTGCTATTCACTGAAAAGCTCATTCTGTGTACATTTTTGGCATACGTTTGCTCCTGCCGGTTCAGCTGAGCAGCGAATTTCTATATAACCACCTGCTTTCATGAGAGACCTCAGGGCTGCATGTTTTGAGCCCAGTACTGAGCCTGAAAAGCGTTTCCAACCCCACTTACAAGTAAAACTAGCTAAAATGTGCCTGCCTGCTATTCACTGAAAAGCTCATTCTGTGTACATTTTTAGAATACGTTTGCTCCTGCCGGGTCAGCTGAGCAGCGAATTTCTATTTAACCACCTGCTATCATGAGAGACCTCAGGGCTGCATGTTTTGAGCCCAGTATAGTCCTGAAAAGCGTTTCCAACCCCACTTACAAGTAAAACTAGCTAAAATGTGCCTGGCTTCTCTTCACTGAAAAGCTCATTCTGAGTACATTTTTAGCATACGTTTGCTCCTGCCGGGTCAGCTGAGCAGCGAATTTCTATTTAACCACCTGCTATCATGAGAGACCCCAGGGCTGCATGTTTTGATTCCAGTATTGATCCTGAAAAGCGTTTCCAACCCCACTTACAAGTAAAACTAGCTAAAATGTGCCTGGCTGCTATTCACTGAAAAGCTCATTCTGTGTACATTTTTGGCATACGTTTGCTCCTGCCGGGTCAGCTGAGCAGCGAATTTCTATTTAACCACCTGCTTTCATGAGAGACCTCAGGGCTGCATGTTTTGAGCCCAGTACTGAGGCTGAAAAGCATTTCCAACCCTACTTACAAGTAAAACTAGCTAAAATGTGCCTGGCTTCTCTTCACTGAAAAGCTCATTCTGTGTACATTTTTGGCATACGTTTGCTCCTACCGGGTCAGCTGAGCAGCGAATTTCTATTTAACCACCTGCTTTCATGAGAGACCTCAGTGCTGCATGTTTTGAGCCCAGTACTGAGCCTGAAAAGCGTTTCCAACCCCACTTACAAGTAAAACTAGCTAAAATGTGCCTGGCTGCTATCACTGAAAAGCTCATTCTGTGTACATTTTTGGCATACGTTTGCTCCTACCGGGTCAGCTGAGCAGCGAATTTCTATTTAACCACCTGCTTTCATGAAAGACCTCAGGGCTGCATGTGTTGAGCCCAGTACTGAGCCTGAAAAGCATTTCCAACCCCACTTACAAGAAAAACTAGCTAAAATGTGCCTGGCTGCTATTCACTGAAAAGCTCATTCTGTGTACATTTTATGGCATACGTTTGCTCCTACCGGGTCAGCTGAGCAGCGAATTTCTATTTAACCACCTGCTTTCATGAGAGACCTCAGGGCTGCATGTTTTGAGCCCAGTACTGTGCCTGAAAAGCGTTTCCAACCCCACTTACAAGTAAAACTAGCTAAAATGTGCCTGGCTTCTCTTCACTGAAAAGCTCATTCTGAGTACATTTTTAGCATACGTTTGCTCCTGCCGGGTCAGCTGAGCAGCGAATTTCTATTTAACCACCTGCTATCATGAGAGACCTCAGGGCTGCATGTTTTGATCCCAGTACTGAGCCTGAAAAGCGTTTCCAACCCCACTTACAAGTAAAACTAGCTAAAATGTGCCTGGCTTCTCTTCACTGAAAAGATCATTCTGAGTACATTTTTGGCATACGTTTGCTCCTGCCGGGTCAGCTGAGCAGCGAATTTCTAATTAACCACCTGCTATCATGAGAGACCTCAGGGCTGCATGTTTTGAGCCCAGTACTGATCCTGAAAAGCGTTTCCAAACCCACTTACAAGTAAAACTAGCTAAAATGTGCCTGGCTGCTATTCACTGAAAAGCTCATTCTGAGTACATTTTTAGCATACGTTTGCTCCTGCCGGGTCAGCTGAGCAGCGAATTTCTATTTAACCACCTGCTATCATGAGAGACCTAAGGGCTGCATGTTTTGAGCCCAGTATTGAGCCTGAAAAGCGTTTCCAACCCCACTTACAAGTAAAACTAGCTAAAATGTGCCTGGCTTCTCTTCACTGAAAAGCTCATTCTGAGTACATTTTTGGCATACGTTTGCTCCTGCCGGGTCAGCTGAGCAGCTAATTTCTATTTAACCACCTGCTTTCATGAGAGACCTCAGGGCTGCATGTTTTGAGCCCAGTACTGAGCCTGAAAAGCATTTCCAACCCCACTTACAAGTAAAACTAGCTAAAATGTGCCTGGCTTCTCTTCACTGAAAAGCTCATTCTGAGTACATTTTTGGCATACGTTTGCTCCTGCCGGGTCAGCTGAGCAGCGAATTTCTATTTAACCACCTGCTATCATGAGAGACCTCTGGGCTGCATGTTTTGAGCCCAGTACTGATCCTGAAAAGCGTTTCCAACCCCACTTACAAGTAAAACTAGCTAAAATGTGCCTGGCTGCTATTCACTGAAAAGCTCATTCTGAGTACATTTTTAGCATACGTTTGCTCCTACCGGGTCAGCTGAGCAGCGAATTTCTATTTAACCACCTACTTTCATGAGAGACCTCAGGGCTGCATGTTTTGAGCCCAGTACTGAGCCTGAAAAGCGTTTCCAACCCCAATTACAAGTAAAACTAGCTAAAATGTGCCTGGCTTCTCTTCACTGAAAAGCTCATTCTGAGTACATTTTTGGCATACGTTTGCTCCTGCCGGGTCAGCTGAGCAGCTAATTTCTATTTAACCACCTGCTTTCATGAGAGACCTCAGGGCTGCATGTTTTGAGCCCAGTACTGAGCCTGAAAAGCATTTCCAACCCCACTTACAAGTAAAACTAGCTAAAATGTGCCTGGCTTCTCTTCACTGAAAAGCTCATTCTGTGTACATTTTTGGCATACGTTTGCTCCTGCCGGGTCAGCTGAGCAGCGAATTTCTATTTAACCACCTGCTTTCATGAGAGACCTCGGGGCTGCATGTTTCGAGCCCAGTACTGAGCCTGAAAAGCGTTTCCAACCCCAATTACAAGTAAAACTAGCTAAAATGTGCCTGGCTTCTCTTCACTGAAAAGCTCATTCTGAGTACATTTTTGGCATACGTTTGCTCCTGCCGGGTCAGCTGAGCAGCTAATTTCTATTTAACCACCTGCTTTCATGAGAGACCTCAGGGCTGCATGTTTTGAGCCCAGTACTGAGCCTGAAAAGCATTTCCAACCCCACTTACAAGTAAAACTAGCTAAAATGTGCCTGGCTTCTCTTCACTGAAAAGCTCATTCTGAGTACATTTTTGGCATACGTTTGCTCCTGCCGGGTCAGCTGAGCAGCGAATTTCTATTTAACCACCTGCTATCATGAGAGACCTCTGGGCTGCATGTTTTGAGCCCAGTACTGATCCTGAAAAGCGTTTCCAACCCCACTTACAAGTAAAACTAGCTAAAATGTGCCTGGCTGCTATTCACTGAAAAGCTCATTCTGAGTACATTTTTAGCATACGTTTGCTCCTACCGGGTCAGCTGAGCAGCGAATTTCTATTTAACCACCTGCTTTCATGAGAGACCTCAGGGCTGCATGTTTTGAGCCCAGTACTGAGCCTGAAAAGCGTTTCCAACCCCACTTACAAGTAAAACTATTAAAATGTGCCTGGCTGTTATTCACTGAAAAGCTCATTCTGTGTACATTTTTAACATACGTTTGCTCCTGCCGGGTCAGCTGAGCAGCGAATTTCTAATTAACCACCGGCTATCATGAGAGACCTCAGGGCTGCATGTTTTGAGCCCAGTACTGATCCTGAAAAGCGTTTCCAACCCCACTTACAAGTAAAACTAGCTAAAATGTGCCTGGCTGCTATTCACTGAAAAGCTCATTCTGAGTACATTTTTAGCATACGTTTGCTCCTGCCAGGTCAGCTGAGCAGCGAATTTCTATTTAACCACCTGCTATCATGAGAGACCTAAGGGCTGCATGTTTTGAGCCCAGTATTGAGCCTGAAAAGCGTTTCCAACCCCACTTACAAGTAAAACTAGCTAAAATGTGCCTGGCTTCTCTTCACTGAAAAGCTCATTCTGAGTACATTTTTAGCATACATTTGCTCCTGCCGGGTCAGCTGAGCAGCGAATTTCTATTTAACCACCTGCTATCATAAGAGACCCCAGGGCTGCATGTTTTGATTCCAGTATTGATCCTGAAAAGCGTTTCCAACCCCACTTACAAGTAAAACTAGCTAAAATGTGCCTGGCTGCTATTCACTGAAAAGCTCATTCTGTGTACATTTTTGGCATACGTTTGCTCCTACCGGGTCAGCTGAGCAGCGAATTTCTATTTAACCACCTGCTATCATGAGAGACCTCAGGGCTGCATGTTTTGAGCCCAGTACTGATCCTGAAAAGCGTTTCCAACCCCACTTACAAGTAAAACTAGCTAAAATGTGCCTGGCTGCTATTCACTGAAAAGCTCATTCTGTGTACATTTTTGGCATACGTTTGCTCCTGCCGGTTCAGCTGAGCAGCGAATTTCTATATAACCACCTGCTTTCATGAGAGACCTCAGGGCTGCATGTTTTGAGCCCAGTACTGAGCCTGAAAAGCGTTTCCAACCCCACTTACAAGTAAAACTAGCTAAAATGTGCCTGCCTGCTATTCACTGAAAAGCTCATTCTGTGTACATTTTTAGAATACGTTTGCTCCTGCCGGGTCAGCTGAGCAGCGAATTTCTATTTAACCACCTGCTATCATGAGAGACCTCAGGGCTGCATGTTTTGAGCCCAGTATAGTCCTGAAAAGCGTTTCCAACCCCACTTACAAGTAAAACTAGCTAAAATGTGCCTGGCTTCTCTTCACTGAAAAGCTCATTCTGAGTACATTTTTAGCATACGTTTGCTCCTGCCGGGTCAGCTGAGCAGCGAATTTCTATTTAACCACCTGCTATCATGAGAGACCCCAGGGCTGCATGTTTTGATTCCAGTATTGATCCTGAAAAGCGTTTCCAACCCCACTTACAAGTAAAACTAGCTAAAATGTGCCTGGCTGCTATTCACTGAAAAGCTCATTCTGTGTACATTTTTGGCATACGTTTGCTCCTGCCGGGTCAGCTGAGCAGCGAATTTCTATTTAACCACCTGCTTTCATGAGAGACCTCAGGGCTGCATGTTTTGAGCCCAGTACTGAGGCTGAAAAGCATTTCCAACCCTACTTACAAGTAAAACTAGCTAAAATGTGCCTGGCTTCTCTTCACTGAAAAGCTCATTCTGTGTACATTTTTGGCATACGTTTGCTCCTACCGGGTCAGCTGAGCAGCGAATTTCTATTTAACCACCTGCTTTCATGAGAGACCTCAGTGCTGCATGTTTTGAGCCCAGTACTGAGCCTGAAAAGCGTTTCCAACCCCACTTACAAGTAAAACTAGCTAAAATGTGCCTGGCTGCTATCACTGAAAAGCTCATTCTGTGTACATTTTTGGCATACGTTTGCTCCTACCGGGTCAGCTGAGCAGCGAATTTCTATTTAACCACCTGCTTTCATGAAAGACCTCAGGGCTGCATGTGTTGAGCCCAGTACTGAGCCTGAAAAGCATTTCCAACCCCACTTACAAGAAAAACTAGCTAAAATGTGCCTGGCTGCTATTCACTGAAAAGCTCATTCTGTGTACATTTTATGGCATACGTTTGCTCCTACCGGGTCAGCTGAGCAGCGAATTTCTATTTAACCACCTGCTTTCATGAGAGACCTCAGGGCTGCATGTTTTGAGCCCAGTACTGTGCCTGAAAAGCGTTTCCAACCCCACTTACAAGTAAAACTAGCTAAAATGTGCCTGGCTTCTCTTCACTGAAAAGCTCATTCTGAGTACATTTTTAGCATACGTTTGCTCCTGCCGGGTCAGCTGAGCAGCGAATTTCTATTTAACCACCTGCTATCATGAGAGACCTCAGGGCTGCATGTTTTGATCCCAGTACTGAGCCTGAAAAGCGTTTCCAACCCCACTTACAAGTAAAACTAGCTAAAATGTGCCTGGCTTCTCTTCACTGAAAAGATCATTCTGAGTACATTTTTGGCATACGTTTGCTCCTGCCGGGTCAGCTGAGCAGCGAATTTCTAATTAACCACCTGCTATCATGAGAGACCTCAGGGCTGCATGTTTTGAGCCCAGTACTGATCCTGAAAAGCGTTTCCAAACCCACTTACAAGTAAAACTAGCTAAAATGTGCCTGGCTGCTATTCACTGAAAAGCTCATTCTGAGTACATTTTTAGCATACGTTTGCTCCTGCCGGGTCAGCTGAGCAGCGAATTTCTATTTAACCACCTGCTATCATGAGAGACCTAAGGGCTGCATGTTTTGAGCCCAGTATTGAGCCTGAAAAGCGTTTCCAACCCCACTTACAAGTAAAACTAGCTAAAATGTGCCTGGCTTCTCTTCACTGAAAAGCTCATTCTGAGTACATTTTTGGCATACGTTTGCTCCTGCCGGGTCAGCTGAGCAGCTAATTTCTATTTAACCACCTGCTTTCATGAGAGACCTCAGGGCTGCATGTTTTGAGCCCAGTACTGAGCCTGAAAAGCATTTCCAACCCCACTTACAAGTAAAACTAGCTAAAATGTGCCTGGCTTCTCTTCACTGAAAAGCTCATTCTGAGTACATTTTTGGCATACGTTTGCTCCTGCCGGGTCAGCTGAGCAGCGAATTTCTATTTAACCACCTGCTATCATGAGAGACCTCTGGGCTGCATGTTTTGAGCCCAGTACTGAGCCTGAAAAGCGTTTCCAACCCCACTTACAAGTAAAACTACTAAAATGTGCCTGGCTGCTATTCACTGAAAAGCTCATTCTGTGTACATTTTTAACATACGTTTGCTCCTGCCAGGTCAGCTGAGCAGGGAATTTCTATTTAACCACCTGCTTTCATGAGAGACCTCAGGGCTGCATGTTTTGAGCCCAGTACTGATCCTGAAAAGCGTTTCCAACCCCAATTACAAGTAAAACTAGCTAAAATGTGCCTGGCTTCTCTTCACTGAAAAGCTCATTCTGAGTACATTTTTGGCATACGTTTGCTCCTGCCGGGTCAGCTGAGCAGCTAATTTCTATTTAACCACCTGCTTTCATGAGAGACCTCAGGGCTGCATGTTTTGAGCCCAGTACTGAGCCTGAAAAGCATTTCCAACCCCACTTACAAGTAAAACTAGCTAAAATGTGCCTGGCTTCTCTTCACTGAAAAGCTCATTCTGTGTACATTTTTGGCATACGTTTGCTCCTGCCGGGTCAGCTGAGCAGCGAATTTCTATTTAACCACCTGCTTTCATGAGAGACCTCGGGGCTGCATGTTTTGAGCCCAGTACTGAGCCTGAAAAGCGTTTCCAACCCCACTTACAAGTAAAACAAGCTAAAATGTGCCTGGCTTCTCTTCACTGAAAAGCTCATTCTGAGTACATTTTTGGCATATGTTTGCTCCTGCCGGGTCAGCTGAGCAGCGAATTTCTATTTAACCACCTGCTATCATGAGAGACCTCAGGGCTGCATGTTTTGAGCCCAGTACTGATCCTGAAAAGCGTTTCCAACCCCACTTACAAGTAAAACTAGCTAAAATGTGCCTGGCTTCTCTTCACTGAAAAGCTCATTCTGAGTACATTTTTGGCATACGTTTGCTCCTGCCGGGTCAGCTGAGCAGCGAATTTCTATTTAACCACCTGCTTTCATGAGAGACCTCAGGGCTGCATGTTTTGAGCCCAGTACTGAGCCTGAAAAGCGTTTCCAACCCCACTTACAAGTAAAACTAGCTAAAATGTGCCTGGCTTCTCTTCACTGAAAAGCTCATTCTGAGTACATTTTTGGCATATGTTTGCTCCTGCCGGGTCAGCTGAGCAGCGAATTTCTATTTAACCACCTGCTATCATGAGAGACCTCAGGGCTGCATGTTTTGAGCCCAGTACTGATCCTGAAAAGCGTTTCCAACCCCACTTACAAGTAAAACTAGCTAAAATGTGCCTGGCTTCTCTTCACTGAAAAGCTCATTCTGAGTACATTTTTGGCATACGTTTGCTCCTGCCGGGTCAGCTGAGCAGCGAATTTCTATTTAACCACCTGCTTTCATGAGAGACCTCAGGGCTGCATGTTTTGAGCCCAGTACTGAGCCTGAAAAGCGTTTCCAACCCCACTTACAAGTAAAACTAGCTAAAATGTGCCTGGGTTCTCTTCACTGAAAAGCTCATTCTGAGTACATTTTTGGCATACGTTTGCTCCTGCCGGGTCAGCTGAGCAGCGAATTTCTAATTAACCACCTGCTATCATGAGAGACCTAAGGGCTGCATGTTTTGAGCCCAGTATTGAGCCTGAAAAGCGTTTCCAACCCCACTTACAAGTAAAACTAGCTAAAATGTGCCTGGCTGCTATTCACTGAAAAGCTCATTCTGTGTACATTTTTGGCATACGTTTGCTCCTACCGGGTCAGCTGAGCAGCGAATTTCTATTTAACCACCTGCTTTCATGAGAGACCTCAGGGCTGCATGTTTTGAGCCCAGTACTGAGCCTGAAAAGCATTTCCAACCCCACTTACAAGTAAAACTAGCTAAAATGTGCCTGGCTGCTATTTACTGAAAAGCTCATTCTGTGTACATTTTTGTCATACGTTTGTTCCTACCGGGTCAGCTGAGCAGCGAATTTCTATTTAATCAGCTGCTTTCATGAGAGACCTCAGGGCTGCATGTTTTGAGCCCAGTACTGTGCCTGAAAAGCATTTCCAACCCCACTTACAAGTAAAACTAGCTAAAATGTGCCTGGCTTCTCTTCACTGAAAAGCTCATTCTGAGTACATTTTTAGCATACGTTTGCTCCTGCCGGGTCAGCTGAGCAGCGAATTTCTATTTAACCACCTGCTATCATGAGAGACCTCAGGGCTGCATGTTTTGAGCCCAGTACTCTATCCTGAAAAGCGTTTCCAACCCCACTTACAAGTAAAACTAGCTAAAATGTGTCTGGCTGCTATTCACTGAAAAGCTCATTCTGTGTACATTTTTAGCATACGTTTGCTCCTGCCGGGTCAGCTGAGCAGCGAATTTCTATTTAACCACCTGCTATCATGAGAGACCTCAGGGCTACATGTTTTGAGCCCAGTATTGATCCTGAAAAGCGTTTCCAACCCCACTTACAAGTAAAACTAGCTAAAATGTGCCTGGCTTCTCTTCACTGAAAAGCTCATTCTGAGTACATTTTTAGCATACGTTTGCTCCTGCCGGGTCAGCTGAGCAGCAAATTTCTATTTAACCACCTGCTTTCATGAGAGACCTCAGGGCTGCATGTTTTGAGCCCAGTACTGAGCCTGAAAAGCATTTCCAACCCCACTTACAAGTAAAACTAGCTAAAATGTGCCTGGCTGCTATTCACTGAAAAGCTCATTCTGTGTACATTTTTGGCATACGTTTGCTCCTACCGGGTCAGCTGAGCAGCGAATTTCTATTTAACCACCTGCTTTCATGAGAGACCTCAGGGCTGCATGTTTTGAGCCCAGTACTGTGCCTGAAAAGCATTTCCAACCCCACTTACAAGTAAAACTAGCTAAAATGAGCCTGGCTTCTCTTCACTGAAAAGCTCATTCTGAGTACATTTTTAGCATACGTTTGCTCCTGCCGGGTCAGCTGAGCAGCGAATTTCTATTTAACCACCTGCTATCATGAGAGACCTCAGGGCTGCATGTTTTGAGCCCAGTACTGAGCCTGAAAAGCGTTTCCAACCCCACTTACAAGTAAAACTAGCTAAAATGTGCCTGGCTTCTCTTCACTGAAAAGCTCATTCTGAGTACATTTTTGGCATACGTTTGCTCCTGCCAGGTCAGCTGAGCAGCGAATTTCTAATTAACCACCTGCTATCATGAGAGACCTCAGGGCTGCATGTTTTGAGCCCAGTACTGATCCTGAAAAGCGTTTCCAACCCCACTTACAAGTAAAACTAGCTAAAATGTGCCTGGCTGCTATTCACTGAAAAGCTCATTCTGAGTACATTTTTAGCATACGTTTGCTCCTGCTGGGTCAGCTGAGCAGCAAATTTCTATTTAACCACCTGCTATCATGAGAGACCTAAGGGCTGCATGTTTTGAGCCCAGTATTGAGCCTGAAAAGCGTTTCCAACCCCACTTACAAGTAAAACTAGCTAAAATGTGCCTGGCTGCTATTCACTGAAAAGCTCATTCTGTGTACATTTTTGGCATACGTTTGCTCCTACCGGGTCAGCTGAGCAGCGAATTTCTATTTAACCACCTGCTTTCATGAGAGACCTCAGGGCTGCATGTTTTGAGCCCAGTACTGAGCCTGAAAAGCATTTCCAACCCCACTTACAAGTAAAACTAGCTAAAATGTGCCTGGCTGCTATTTATTGAAAAGCTCATTCTGTGTACATTTTTGGCATACGTTTGCTCCTACCGGGTCAGCTGAGCAGCGAATTTCTATTTAACCAGCTGCTTTCATGAGAGACCTCAGGGCTGCATGTTTTGAGCCCAGTACTGTGCCTGAAAAGCATTTCCAACCCCACTTACAAGTAAAACTAGCTAAAATGTGCCTGGATTCTCTTCACTGAAAAGCTCATTCTGAGTACATTTTTAGCATACGTTTGCTCCTGCCGGGTCAGCTGAGCAGCGAATTTCTATTTAACCACCTGCTATCATGAGAGACCTCAGGGCTGCATGTTTTGAGCCCAGTACTGATCCTGAAAAGCGTTTCCAACCCCACTTACAAGTAAAACTAGCTAAAATGTGCCTGGCTGCTATTCACTGAAAAGCTAATTCTGTGTACATTTTTGGCATACGTTTGCTCCTGCCGGGTCAGCTGAGCAGCGAATTTCTATTTAACCACCTGCTATCATGAGAGACCTCAGGGCTGCATGTTTTGAGCCCAGTACTGATCCTGAAAAGGGTTTCCAACCCCACTTACAAGTAAAACTAGCTAAAATGTGCCTGGCTGCTCTTCACTGAAAAGCTCATTCTGTGTACATTTTTGGCATACGTTTGCTCCTGCCGGGTCAGCTGAGCAGCGAATTTCTATTTAACCACCTGCTTTCATGAGAGACCTCGGGGCTGCATGTTTTGAGCCCAGTACTGAGCCTGAAAAGCGTTTCCAACCCCAATTACAAGTAAAACTAGCTAAAATGTGCCTGGCTTCTCTTCACTGAAAAGCTCATTCTGAGTACATTTTTGGCATACGTTTGCTCCTGCCGGGTCAGCTGAGCAGCTAATTTCTATTTAACCACCTGCTTTCATGAGAGACCTCAGGGCTGCATGTTTTGAGCCCAGTACTGAGCCTGAAAAGCATTTCCAACCCCACTTACAAGTAAAACTAGCTAAAATGTGCCTGGCTTCTCTTCACTGAAAAGCTCATTCTGAGTACATTTTTGGCATACGTTTGCTCCTGCCGGGTCAGCTGAGCAGCGAATTTCTATTTAACCACCTGCTATCATGAGAGACCTCTGGGCTGCATGTTTTGAGCCCAGTACTGATCCTGAAAAGCGTTTCCAACCCCACTTACAAGTAAAACTAGCTAAAATGTGCCTGGCTGCTATTCACTGAAAAGCTCATTCTGAGTACATTTTTAGCATACGTTTGCTCCTACCGGGTCAGCTGAGCAGCGAATTTCTATTTAACCACCTGCTTTCATGAGAGACCTCAGGGCTGCATGTTTTGAGCCCAGTACTGAGCCTGAAAAGCGTTTCCAACCCCACTTACAAGTAAAACTATTAAAATGTGCCTGGCTGTTATTCACTGAAAAGCTCATTCTGTGTACATTTTTAACATACGTTTGCTCCTGCCGGGTCAGCTGAGCAGCGAATTTCTAATTAACCACCGGCTATCATGAGAGACCTCAGGGCTGCATGTTTTGAGCCCAGTACTGATCCTGAAAAGCGTTTCCAACCCCACTTACAAGTAAAACTAGCTAAAATGTGCCTGGCTGCTATTCACTGAAAAGCTCATTCTGAGTACATTTTTAGCATACGTTTGCTCCTGCCAGGTCAGCTGAGCAGCGAATTTCTATTTAACCACCTGCTATCATGAGAGACCTAAGGGCTGCATGTTTTGAGCCCAGTATTGATCCTGAAAAGCGTTTCCAACCCCACTTACAAGTAAAACTAGCTAAAATGTGCCTGGCTGCTATTCACTGAAAAGCTCATTCTGTGTACATTTTTGGCATACGTTTGCTCCTACCGGGTCAGCTGAGCAGCGAATTTCTATTTAACCACCTGCTATCATGAGAGACCTCAGGGCTGCATGTTTTGAGCCCAGTACTGATCCTGAAAAGCGTTTCCAACCCCACTTACAAGTAAAACTAGCTAAAATGTGCCTGGCTGCTATTCACTGAAAAGCTCATTCTGTGTACATTTTTGGCATACGTTTGCTCCTGCCGGTTCAGCTGAGCAGCGAATTTCTATATAACCACCTGCTTTCATGAGAGACCTCAGGGCTGCATGTTTTGAGCCCAGTACTGAGCCTGAAAAGCGTTTCCAACCCCACTTACAAGTAAAACTAGCTAAAATGTGCCTGCCTGCTATTCACTGAAAAGCTCATTCTGTGTACATTTTTAGAATACGTTTGCTCCTGCCGGGTCAGCTGAGCAGCGAATTTCTATTTAACCACCTGCTATCATGAGAGACCTCAGGGCTGCATGTTTTGAGCCCAGTATAGTCCTGAAAAGCGTTTCCAACCCCACTTACAAGTAAAACTAGCTAAAATGTGCCTGGCTTCTCTTCACTGAAAAGCTCATTCTGAGTACATTTTTAGCATACGTTTGCTCCTGCCGGGTCAGCTGAGCAGCGAATTTCTATTTAACCACCTGCTATCATGAGAGACCCCAGGGCTGCATGTTTTGATTCCAGTATTGATCCTGAAAAGCGTTTCCAACCCCACTTACAAGTAAAACTAGCTAAAATGTGCCTGGCTGCTATTCACTGAAAAGCTCATTCTGTGTACATTTTTGGCATACGTTTGCTCCTGCCGGGTCAGCTGAGCAGCGAATTTCTATTTAACCACCTGCTTTCATGAGAGACCTCAGGGCTGCATGTTTTGAGCCCAGTACTGAGGCTGAAAAGCATTTCCAACCCTACTTACAAGTAAAACTAGCTAAAATGTGCCTGGCTTCTCTTCACTGAAAAGCTCATTCTGTGTACATTTTTGGCATACGTTTGCTCCTACCGGGTCAGCTGAGCAGCGAATTTCTATTTAACCACCTGCTTTCATGAGAGACCTCAGTGCTGCATGTTTTGAGCCCAGTACTGAGCCTGAAAAGCGTTTCCAACCCCACTTACAAGTAAAACTAGCTAAAATGTGCCTGGCTGCTATCACTGAAAAGCTCATTCTGTGTACATTTTTGGCATACGTTTGCTCCTACCGGGTCAGCTGAGCAGCGAATTTCTATTTAACCACCTGCTTTCATGAAAGACCTCAGGGCTGCATGTGTTGAGCCCAGTACTGAGCCTGAAAAGCATTTCCAACCCCACTTACAAGAAAAACTAGCTAAAATGTGCCTGGCTGCTATTCACTGAAAAGCTCATTCTGTGTACATTTTATGGCATACGTTTGCTCCTACCGGGTCAGCTGAGCAGCGAATTTCTATTTAACCACCTGCTTTCATGAGAGACCTCAGGGCTGCATGTTTTGAGCCCAGTACTGTGCCTGAAAAGCGTTTCCAACCCCACTTACAAGTAAAACTAGCTAAAATGTGCCTGGCTTCTCTTCACTGAAAAGCTCATTCTGAGTACATTTTTAGCATACGTTTGCTCCTGCCGGGTCAGCTGAGCAGCGAATTTCTATTTAACCACCTGCTATCATGAGAGACCTCAGGGCTGCATGTTTTGATCCCAGTACTGAGCCTGAAAAGCGTTTCCAACCCCACTTACAAGTAAAACTAGCTAAAATGTGCCTGGCTTCTCTTCACTGAAAAGATCATTCTGAGTACATTTTTGGCATACGTTTGCTCCTGCCGGGTCAGCTGAGCAGCGAATTTCTAATTAACCACCTGCTATCATGAGAGACCTCAGGGCTGCATGTTTTGAGCCCAGTACTGATCCTGAAAAGCGTTTCCAAACCCACTTACAAGTAAAACTAGCTAAAATGTGCCTGGCTGCTATTCACTGAAAAGCTCATTCTGAGTACATTTTTAGCATACGTTTGCTCCTGCCGGGTCAGCTGAGCAGCGAATTTCTATTTAACCACCTGCTATCATGAGAGACCTAAGGGCTGCATGTTTTGAGCCCAGTATTGAGCCTGAAAAGCGTTTCCAACCCCACTTACAAGTAAAACTAGCTAAAATGTGCCTGGCTTCTCTTCACTGAAAAGCTCATTCTGAGTACATTTTTGGCATACGTTTGCTCCTGCCGGGTCAGCTGAGCAGCTAATTTCTATTTAACCACCTGCTTTCATGAGAGACCTCAGGGCTGCATGTTTTGAGCCCAGTACTGAGCCTGAAAAGCATTTCCAACCCCACTTACAAGTAAAACTAGCTAAAATGTGCCTGGCTTCTCTTCACTGAAAAGCTCATTCTGAGTACATTTTTGGCATACGTTTGCTCCTGCCGGGTCAGCTGAGCAGCGAATTTCTATTTAACCACCTGCTATCATGAGAGACCTCTGGGCTGCATGTTTTGAGCCCAGTACTGATCCTGAAAAGCGTTTCCAACCCCACTTACAAGTAAAACTAGCTAAAATGTGCCTGGCTGCTATTCACTGAAAAGCTCATTCTGAGTACATTTTTAGCATACGTTTGCTCCTACCGGGTCAGCTGAGCAGCGAATTTCTATTTAACCACCTACTTTCATGAGAGACCTCAGGGCTGCATGTTTTGAGCCCAGTACTGAGCCTGAAAAGCGTTTCCAACCCCAATTACAAGTAAAACTAGCTAAAATGTGCCTGGCTTCTCTTCACTGAAAAGCTCATTCTGAGTACATTTTTGGCATACGTTTGCTCCTGCCGGGTCAGCTGAGCAGCTAATTTCTATTTAACCACCTGCTTTCATGAGAGACCTCAGGGCTGCATGTTTTGAGCCCAGTACTGAGCCTGAAAAGCATTTCCAACCCCACTTACAAGTAAAACTAGCTAAAATGTGCCTGGCTTCTCTTCACTGAAAAGCTCATTCTGTGTACATTTTTGGCATACGTTTGCTCCTGCCGGGTCAGCTGAGCAGCGAATTTCTATTTAACCACCTGCTTTCATGAGAGACCTCGGGGCTGCATGTTTCGAGCCCAGTACTGAGCCTGAAAAGCGTTTCCAACCCCAATTACAAGTAAAACTAGCTAAAATGTGCCTGGCTTCTCTTCACTGAAAAGCTCATTCTGAGTACATTTTTGGCATACGTTTGCTCCTGCCGGGTCAGCTGAGCAGCTAATTTCTATTTAACCACCTGCTTTCATGAGAGACCTCAGGGCTGCATGTTTTGAGCCCAGTACTGAGCCTGAAAAGCATTTCCAACCCCACTTACAAGTAAAACTAGCTAAAATGTGCCTGGCTTCTCTTCACTGAAAAGCTCATTCTGAGTACATTTTTGGCATACGTTTGCTCCTGCCGGGTCAGCTGAGCAGCGAATTTCTATTTAACCACCTGCTATCATGAGAGACCTCAGGGCTGCATGTTTTGAGCCCAGTACTGAGCCTGAAAAGCGTTTCCAACCCCACTTACAAGTAAAACTATTAAAATGTGCCTGGCTGTTATTCACTGAAAAGCTCATTCTGTGTACATTTTTAACATACGTTTGCTCCTGCCGGGTCAGCTGAGCAGCGAATTTCTAATTAACCACCGGCTATCATGAGAGACCTCAGGGCTGCATGTTTTGAGCCCAGTACTGATCCTGAAAAGCGTTTCCAACCCCACTTACAAGTAAAACTAGCTAAAATGTGCCTGGCTGCTATTCACTGAAAAGCTCATTCTGAGTACATTTTTAGCATACGTTTGCTCCTGCCAGGTCAGCTGAGCAGCGAATTTCTATTTAACCACCTGCTATCATGAGAGACCTAAGGGCTGCATGTTTTGAGCCCAGTATTGAGCCTGAAAAGCGTTTCCAACCCCACTTACAAGTAAAACTAGCTAAAATGTGCCTGGCTTCTCTTCACTGAAAAGCTCATTCTGAGTACATTTTTAGCATACATTTGCTCCTGCCGGGTCAGCTGAGCAGCGAATTTCTATTTAACCACCTGCTATCATAAGAGACCCCAGGGCTGCATGTTTTGATTCCAGTATTGATCCTGAAAAGCGTTTCCAACCCCACTTACAAGTAAAACTAGCTAAAATGTGCCTGGCTGCTATTCACTGAAAAGCTCATTCTGTGTACATTTTTGGCATACGTTTGCTCCTACCGGGTCAGCTGAGCAGCGAATTTCTATTTAACCACCTGCTTTCATGAGAGACCTCAGTGCTGCATGTTTTGAGCCCAGTACTGAGCCTGAAAAGCGTTTCCAACCCCACTTACAAGTAAAACTAGCTAAAATGTGCCTGGCTGCTATCACTGAAAAGCTCATTCTGTGTACATTTTTGGCATACGTTTGCTCCTACCGGGTCAGCTGAGCAGCGAATTTCTATTTAACCACCTGCTTTCATGAAAGACCTCAGGGCTGCATGTGTTGAGCCCAGTACTGAGCCTGAAAAGCATTTCCAACCCCACTTACAAGAAAAACTAGCTAAAATGTGCCTGGCTGCTATTCACTGAAAAGCTCATTCTGTGTACATTTTATGGCATACGTTTGCTCCTACCGGGTCAGCTGAGCAGCGAATTTCTATTTAACCACCTGCTTTCATGAGAGACCTCAGGGCTGCATGTTTTGAGCCCAGTACTGTGCCTGAAAAGCGTTTCCAACCCCACTTACAAGTAAAACTAGCTAAAATGTGCCTGGCTTCTCTTCACTGAAAAGCTCATTCTGAGTACATTTTTAGCATACGTTTGCTCCTGCCGGGTCAGCTGAGCAGCGAATTTCTATTTAACCACCTGCTATCATGAGAGACCTCAGGGCTGCATGTTTTGATCCCAGTACTGAGCCTGAAAACCGTTTCCAACCCCACTTACAAGTAAAACTAGCTAAAATGTGCCTGGCTTCTCTTCACTGAAAAGATCATTCTGAGTACATTTTTGGCATACGTTTGCTCCTGCCGGGTCAGCTGAGCAGCGAATTTCTAATTAACCACCTGCTATCATGAGAGACCTCAGGGCTGCATGTTTTGAGCCCAGTACTGATCCTGAAAAGCGTTTCCAAACCCACTTACAAGTAAAACTAGCTAAAATGTGCCTGGCTGCTATTCACTGAAAAGCTCATTCTGAGTACATTTTTAGCATACGTTTGCTCCTGCCGGGTCAGCTGAGCAGCGAATTTCTATTTAACCACCTGCTATCATGAGAGACCTAAGGGCTGCATGTTTTGAGCCCAGTATTGAGCCTGAAAAGCGTTTCCAACCCCACTTACAAGTAAAACTAGCTAAAATGTGCCTGGCTTCTCTTCACTGAAAAGCTCATTCTGAGTACATTTTTGGCATACGTTTGCTCCTGCCGGGTCAGCTGAGCAGCTAATTTCTATTTAACCACCTGCTTTCATGAGAGACCTCAGGGCTGCATGTTTTGAGCCCAGTACTGAGCCTGAAAAGCATTTCCAACCCCACTTACAAGTAAAACTAGCTAAAATGTGCCTGGCTTCTCTTCACTGAAAAGCTCATTCTGAGTACATTTTTGGCATACGTTTGCTCCTGCCGGGTCAGCTGAGCAGCGAATTTCTATTTAACCACCTGCTATCATGAGAGACCTCTGGGCTGCATGTTTTGAGCCCAGTACTGATCCTGAAAAGCGTTTCCAACCCCACTTACAAGTAAAACTAGCTAAAATGTGCCTGGCTGCTATTCACTGAAAAGCTCATTCTGAGTACATTTTTAGCATACGTTTGCTCCTACCCGGTCAGCTGAGCAGCGAATTTCTATTTAACCACCTACTTTCATGAGAGACCTCAGGGCTGCATGTTTTGAGCCCAGTACTGAGCCTGAAAAGCGTTTCCAACCCCACTTACAAGTAAAACTACTAAAATGTGCCTGGCTGCTATTCACTGAAAAGCTCATTCTGTGTACATTTTTAACATACGTTTGCTCCTGCCAGGTCAGCTGAGCAGGGAATTTCTATTTAACCACCTGCTTTCATGAGAGACCTCAGGGCTGCATGTTTTGAGCCCAGTACTGATCCTGAAAAGCGTTTCCAACCCCAATTACAAGTAAAACTAGCTAAAATGTGCCTGGCTTCTCTTCACTGAAAAGCTCATTCTGAGTACATTTTTGGCATACGTTTGCTCCTGCCGGGTCAGCTGAGCAGCTAATTTCTATTTAACCACCTGCTTTCATGAGAGACCTCAGGGCTGCATGTTTTGAGCCCAGTACTGAGCCTGAAAAGCATTTCCAACCCCACTTACAAGTAAAACTAGCTAAAATGTGCCTGGCTTCTCTTCACTGAAAAGCTCATTCTGTGTACATTTTTGGCATACGTTTGCTCCTGCCGGGTCAGCTGAGCAGCGAATTTCTATTTAACCACCTGCTTTCATGAGAGACCTCGGGGCTGCATGTTTTGAGCCCAGTACTGAGCCTGAAAAGCGTTTCCAACCCCAATTACAAGTAAAACTAGCTAAAATGTGCCTGGCTTCTCTTCACTGAAAAGCTCATTCTGAGTACATTTTTGGCATACGTTTGCTCCTGCCGGGTCAGCTGAGCAGCTAATTTCTATTTAACCACCTGCTTTCATGAGAGACCTCAGGGCTGCATGTTTTGAGCCCAGTACTGAGCCTGAAAAGCATTTCCAACCCCACTTACAAGTAAAACTAGCTAAAATGTGCCTGGCTTCTCTTCACTGAAAAGCTCATTCTGAGTACATTTTTGGCATACGTTTGCTCCTGCCGGGTCAGCTGAGCAGCGAATTTCTATTTAACCACCTGCTATCATGAGAGACCTCTGGGCTGCATGTTTTGAGCCCAGTACTGATCCTGAAAAGCGTTTCCAACCCCACTTACAAGTAAAACTAGCTAAAATGTGCCTGGCTGCTATTCACTGAAAAGCTCATTCTGAGTACATTTTTAGCATACGTTTGCTCCTACCGGGTCAGCTGAGCAGCGAATTTCTATTTAACCACCTGCTTTCATGAGAGACCTCAGGGCTGCATGTTTTGAGCCCAGTACTGAGCCTGAAAAGCGTTTCCAACCCCACTTACAAGTAAAACTATTAAAATGTGCCTGGCTGTTATTCACTGAAAAGCTCATTCTGTGTACATTTTTAACATACGTTTGCTCCTGCCGGGTCAGCTGAGCAGCGAATTTCTAATTAACCACCGGCTATCATGAGAGACCTCAGGGCTGCATGTTTTGAGCCCAGTACTGATCCTGAAAAGCGTTTCCAACCCCACTTACAAGTAAAACTAGCTAAAATGTGCCTGGCTGCTATTCACTGAAAAGCTCATTCTGAGTACATTTTTAGCATACGTTTGCTCCTGCCAGGTCAGCTGAGCAGCGAATTTCTATTTAACCACCTGCTATCATGAGAGACCTAAGGGCTGCATGTTTTGAGCCCAGTATTGAGCCTGAAAAGCGTTTCCAACCCCACTTACAAGTAAAACTAGCTAAAATGTGCCTGGCTTCTCTTCACTGAAAAGCTCATTCTGAGTACATTTTTAGCATACATTTGCTCCTGCCGGGTCAGCTGAGCAGCGAATTTCTATTTAACCACCTGCTATCATAAGAGACCCCAGGGCTGCATGTTTTGATTCCAGTATTGATCCTGAAAAGCGTTTCCAACCCCACTTACAAGTAAAACTAGCTAAAATGTGCCTGGCTGCTATTCACTGAAAAGCTCATTCTGTGTACATTTTTGGCATACGTTTGCTCCTACCGGGTCAGCTGAGCAGCGAATTTCTATTTAACCACCTGCTATCATGAGAGACCTCAGGGCTGCATGTTTTGAGCCCAGTACTGATCCTGAAAAGCGTTTCCAACCCCACTTACAAGTAAAACTAGCTAAAATGTGCCTGGCTGCTATTCACTGAAAAGCTCATTCTGTGTACATTTTTGGCATACGTTTGCTCCTGCCGGTTCAGCTGAGCAGCGAATTTCTATATAACCACCTGCTTTCATGAGAGACCTCAGGGCTGCATGTTTTGAGCCCAGTACTGAGCCTGAAAAGCGTTTCCAACCCCACTTACAAGTAAAACTAGCTAAAATGTGCCTGCCTGCTATTCACTGAAAAGCTCATTCTGTGTACATTTTTAGAATACGTTTGCTCCTGCCGGGTCAGCTGAGCAGCGAATTTCTATTTAACCACCTGCTATCATGAGAGACCTCAGGGCTGCATGTTTTGAGCCCAGTATAGTCCTGAAAAGCGTTTCCAACCCCACTTACAAGTAAAACTAGCTAAAATGTGCCTGGCTTCTCTTCACTGAAAAGCTCATTCTGAGTACATTTTTAGCATACGTTTGCTCCTGCCGGGTCAGCTGAGCAGCGAATTTCTATTTAACCACCTGCTATCATGAGAGACCCCAGGGCTGCATGTTTTGATTCCAGTATTGATCCTGAAAAGCGTTTCCAACCCCACTTACAAGTAAAACTAGCTAAAATGTGCCTGGCTGCTATTCACTGAAAAGCTCATTCTGTGTACATTTTTGGCATACGTTTGCTCCTGCCGGGTCAGCTGAGCAGCGAATTTCTATTTAACCACCTGCTTTCATGAGAGACCTCAGGGCTGCATGTTTTGAGCCCAGTACTGAGGCTGAAAAGCATTTCCAACCCTACTTACAAGTAAAACTAGCTAAAATGTGCCTGGCTTCTCTTCACTGAAAAGCTCATTCTGTGTACATTTTTGGCATACGTTTGCTCCTACCGGGTCAGCTGAGCAGCGAATTTCTATTTAACCACCTGCTTTCATGAGAGACCTCAGTGCTGCATGTTTTGAGCCCAGTACTGAGCCTGAAAAGCGTTTCCAACCCCACTTACAAGTAAAACTAGCTAAAATGTGCCTGGCTGCTATCACTGAAAAGCTCATTCTGTGTACATTTTTGGCATACGTTTGCTCCTACCGGGTCAGCTGAGCAGCGAATTTCTATTTAACCACCTGCTTTCATGAAAGACCTCAGGGCTGCATGTGTTGAGCCCAGTACTGAGCCTGAAAAGCATTTCCAACCCCACTTACAAGAAAAACTAGCTAAAATGTGCCTGGCTGCTATTCACTGAAAAGCTCATTCTGTGTACATTTTATGGCATACGTTTGCTCCTACCGGGTCAGCTGAGCAGCAAATTTCTATTTAACCACCTGCTTTCATGAGAGACCTCAGGGCTGCATGTTTTGAGCCCAGTACTGTGCCTGAAAAGCGTTTCCAACCCCACTTACAAGTAAAACTAGCTAAAATGTGCCTGGCTTCTCTTCACTGAAAAGCTCATTCTGAGTACATTTTTAGCATACGTTTGCTCCTGCCGGGTCAGCTGAGCAGCGAATTTCTATTTAACCACCTGCTATCATGAGAGACCTCAGGGCTGCATGTTTTGATCCCAGTACTGAGCCTGAAAAGCGTTTCCAACCCCACTTACAAGTAAAACTAGCTAAAATGTGCCTGGCTTCTCTTCACTGAAAAGATCATTCTGAGTACATTTTTGGCATACGTTTGCTCCTGCCGGGTCAGCTGAGCAGCGAATTTCTAATTAACCACCTGCTATCATGAGAGACCTCAGGGCTGCATGTTTTGAGCCCAGTACTGATCCTGAAAAGCGTTTCCAAACCCACTTACAAGTAAAACTAGCTAAAATGTGCCTGGCTGCTATTCACTGAAAAGCTCATTCTGAGTACATTTTTAGCATACGTTTGCTCCTGCCGGGTCAGCTGAGCAGCGAATTTCTATTTAACCACCTGCTATCATGAGAGACCTAAGGGCTGCATGTTTTGAGCCCAGTATTGAGCCTGAAAAGCGTTTCCAACCCCACTTACAAGTAAAACTAGCTAAAATGTGCCTGGCTTCTCTTCACTGAAAAGCTCATTCTGAGTACATTTTTGGCATACGTTTGCTCCTGCCGGGTCAGCTGAGCAGCTAATTTCTATTTAACCACCTGCTTTCATGAGAGACCTCAGGGCTGCATGTTTTGAGCCCAGTACTGAGCCTGAAAAGCATTTCCAACCCCACTTACAAGTAAAACTAGCTAAAATGTGCCTGGCTTCTCTTCACTGAAAAGCTCATTCTGAGTACATTTTTGGCATACGTTTGCTCCTGCCGGGTCAGCTGAGCAGCGAATTTCTATTTAACCACCTGCTATCATGAGAGACCTCTGGGCTGCATGTTTTGAGCCCAGTACTGATCCTGAAAAGCGTTTCCAACCCCACTTACAAGTAAAACTAGCTAAAATGTGCCTGGCTGCTATTCACTGAAAAGCTCATTCTGAGTACATTTTTAGCATACGTTTGCTCCTACCCGGTCAGCTGAGCAGCGAATTTCTATTTAACCACCTACTTTCATGAGAGACCTCAGGGCTGCATGTTTTGAGCCCAGTACTGAGCCTGAAAAGCGTTTCCAACCCCACTTACAAGTAAAACTACTAAAATGTGCCTGGCTGCTATTCACTGAAAAGCTCATTCTGTGTACATTTTTAACATACGTTTGCTCCTGCCAGGTCAGCTGAGCAGCGAATTTCTATTTAACCACCTGCTATCATGAGAGACCTAAGGGCTGCATGTTTTGAGCCCAGTATTGAGCCTGAAAAGCGTTTCCAACCCCACTTACAAGTAAAACTAGCTAAAATGTGCCTGGCTTCTCTTCACTGAAAAGCTCATTCTGAGTACATTTTTAGCATACATTTGCTCCTGCCGGGTCAGCTGAGCAGCGAATTTCTATTTAACCACCTGCTATCATGAGAGACCCCAGGGCTGCATGTTTTGATTCAAGTATTGATCCTGAAAAGCGTTTCCAACCCCACTTACAAGTAAAACTAGCTAAAATGTGCCTGGCTGCTATTCACTGAAAAGCTCATTCTGTGTACATTTTTGGCATACGTTTGCTCCTACCGGGTCAGCTGAGCAGCGAATTTCTATTTAACCACCTGCTATCATGAGAGACCTCAGGGCTGCATGTTTTGAGCCCAGTACTGATCCTGAAAAGCGTTTCCAACCCCACTTACAAGTAAAACTAGCTAAAATGTGCCTGGCTGCTATTCACTGAAAAGCTCATTCTGTGTACATTTTTGGCATACGTTTGCTCCGACCGGTTCAGCTGAGCAGCGAATTTCTATTTAACCACCTGCTTTCATGAGAGACCTCAGGGCTGCATGTTTTGAGCCCAGTACTGAGCCTGAAAAGCGTTTCCAACCCCACTTACAAGTAAAACTAGCTAAAATGTGCCTGCCTGCTATTCACTGAAAAGCTCATTCTGTGTACATTTTTAGAATACGTTTGCTCCTGCCGGGTCAGCTGAGCAGCGAATTTCTATTTAACCACCTGCTATCATGAGAGACCTCAGGGCTGCATGTTTTGAGCCCAGTATAGTCCTGAAAAGCGTTTCCAACCCCACTTACAAGTAAAACTAGCTAAAATGTGCCTGGCTTCTCTTCACTGAAAAGCTCATTCTGAGTACATTTTTAGCATACGTTTGCTCCTGCCGGGTCAGCTGAGCAGCGAATTTCTATTTAACCACCTGCTATCATGAGAGACCCCAGGGCTGCATGTTTTGATTCCAGTATTGATCCTGAAAAGCGTTTCCAACCCCACTTACAAGTAAAACTAGCTAAAATGTGCCTGGCTGCTATTCACTGAAAAGCTCATTCTGTGTACATTTTTGGCATACGTTTGCTCCTGCCGGGTTAGCTGAGCAGCGAATTTCTATTTAACCACCTGCTTTCATGAGAGACCTCAGGGCTGCATGTTTTGAGCCCAGTACTGAGGCTGAAAAGCATTTCCAACCCTACTTACAAGTAAAACTAGCTAAAATGTGCCTGGCTTCTCTTCACTGAAAAGCTCATTCTGTGTACATTTTTGGCATACGTTTGCTCCTACCGGGTCAGCTGAGCAGCGAATTTCTATTTAACCACCGGCTTTCATGAGAGACCTCAGTGCTGCATGTTTTGAGCCCAGTACTGAGCCTGAAAAGCGTTTCCAACCCCACTTACAAGTAAAACTAGCTAAAATGTGCCTGGCTGCTATCACTGAAAAGCTCATTCTGTGTACATTTTTGGCATACGTTTGCTCCTACCGGGTCAGCTGAGCAGCGAATTTCTATTTAACCACCTGCTTTCATGAAAGACCTCAGGGCTGCATGTGTTGAGCCCAGTACTGAGCCTGAAAAGCATTTCCAACCCCACTTACAAGTAAAACTAGCTAAAATGTGCCTGGCTGCTATTCACTGAAAAGCTCATTCTGTGTACATTTTTGGCATACGTTTGCTCCTACCGGGTCAGCTGAGCAGCGAATTTCTATTTAACCACCTGCTTTCATGAGAGACCTCAGGGCTGCATGTTTTGAGCCCAGTACTGTGCCTGAAAAGCGTTTCCAACCCCACTTACAAGTAAAACTAGCTAAAATGTGCCTGGCTTCTCTTCACTGAAAAGCTCATTCTGAGTACATTTTTAGCATACGTTTGCTCCTGCCGGGTCAGCTGAGCAGCGAATTTCTATTTAACCACCTGCTATCATGAGAGACCTCAGGGCTGCATGTTTTGATCCCAGTACTGAGCCTGAAAAGCGTTTCCAACCCCACTTACAAGTCAAACTAGCTAAAATGTGCCTGGCTTCTCTTCACTGAAAAGCTCATTCTGAGTACATTTTTGGCATACGTTTGCTCCTGCCGGGTCAGCTGAGCAGCGAATTTCTAATTAACCACCTGCTATCATGAGAGACCTCAGGGCTGCTTGTTTTGAGCCCAGTACTGATCCTGAAAAGCGTTTCCAAACCCACTTACAAGTAAAACTAGCTAAAATGTGCCTGGCTGCTATTCACTGAAAAGCTCATTCTGAGTCCATTTTTAGCATACGTTTGCTCCTGCCGGGTCAGCTGAGCAGCGAATTTCTATTTAACCACCTGCTTTCATGAAAGACCTCAGGGCTGCATGTGTTGAGCCCAGTACTGAGCCTGAAAAG
Source organism: Lissotriton vulgaris (assembly GCF_964263255.1). NCBI lineage: Eukaryota > Metazoa > Chordata > Amphibia > Caudata > Salamandridae > Lissotriton > Lissotriton vulgaris. The sequence continues at coordinate 299,342 of NW_028243347.1, read as the reverse complement.
CATTTCCAACCCCACTTACAAGTAAAACTAGCTAAAATGTGCCTGGCTGCTATTCACTGAAAAGCTCATTCTGTGTACATTTTTGGCATACGTTTGCTCCTACCGGGTCAGCTGAGCAGCGAATTTCTATTTAACCACCTGCTGTAGGAAGGTGGATATCTGACTATGGTTACCCCCAAACTTTTTGCCTGGTGTTTAGCTGGTTTTTGACTTAGTTGGCCTGGGATCCTGCTATTCAGGGCCCCAGGCTGATTGCTCTCTCCTTAAAATGGACTCCATGTACCTTAGGTGCATAACACAATTGGAATTGGTTCACCTTATAGGCCCCTGTAACAGTGTACCATAGGTACCCAGGGCATAGGTGTAGCCAAGGCCTGCCATGGGCTGCAGCATGTATTGTGCCACCCCTGGCCTGGCCTCCATATTTGACACAACTGGCTGATCACTCAGCTGGGGTAAGTTGGTGTAATCACCTCTTACTTAGGTACAGTATGCCTGTGCCTAACCCTAAACTGGACACATATGTTCCTATCAGCCACTCCTATGGAAGGCCTCATCAATCCTGGAGGCAGAGTGCTTGGAAATATGTGAGATGGTGCTCTGGCATGAGCTGAGCCTGTCTGCAGCTGTCGGGAACAACTCCCTAAGCTGTTCCGGGATATTGCCATACCATATACTCTTAAGTGCATTATAATCCTCGCGGTTAAATGCTAACTTTGGTTTGGCTTTATCAAAACATGTCGAGTAAGGTGTCATACGAATTGGAATACTATCCCCTCGCCAATTCTGGCGACGGGGATAGCATTCCACCCTTCTAGAGGGACACGACATGTGCGTAGCCTTAACCCCGGTTAAAGTTAAACAGAGCCTCAGCTTCACAAAATGGACGCTGCCACCACAGACACAAGTCTGGCCTCCTGCTGCTGACCGAAACTCGGCAGATGGTGGCCTGGACAAAGGGTTTCCTGCCTTGGGAGGTGCGAGCACCACCCCAGACAGGATTTTGTGTATTAGGTAGGACAGGGCTGAAAAGAATCAGACATGCCCGGGGCACACAAGGTGTCCCCGTGCATAGGCCAGTCCAAACCGGTTCTGGGGCCTTCCAGCCCCAGTCCTGGCGCGGAGCTGGACAAAGGAAAGGGGGTGTAACCGCCCCCCTTCCTGGTTCCTCCCAGAGGAGGGACCTAGTAGGTGATCCACCCCCAGTTTGGGAATAAGAGGGGGAGCAGTGCCATTGCACGAGAGATCATCCCGAAATCAACTTAAAACTAAGAAGAAGACTGGACTTCGACATTCTGCTGCACAGAAGACTGAAGAAGAATCTCCCTTGTGGCCAAGGAGTGACCACCCTGTGAACACAGGTACCAACCAGCGACTCGACGTCTGCTTTGCCGCCGCCTCCCGCCGGAGACCGAGCCCAGAGCCCGACAAGAACCAGACTCCCAGACCTCTCAGAGCCCGATCCACAGTCCCTGCGAAGAAGGGACCCGTGGAGGCACCGAGCGACGTGGGACCGGACCTCTTGAAAGACACCCGACAAGCTGACTGCGCAGCTTCTGAGGCATCCTCGACGTTGTGCTTTGGGGATTGAGAACCCCCACCACCGAGCAGCCCTTGCACCGAAGATCAGCCCTCCAGCATCTCCACGATCTGCGTGGGGCCCTTTTGCATTGTGCCACTCGACGCGCCATCCCGGCCACTAGCCACGCGGCCAGCGGCCATCTTGGCGACGAACCCGAAGATTTAAACAGCAGGTCTGGTTGCTCCAGACCTACCCAAGCTCCTGTGAAAAGGAGTACTCGCTCTGACCTTGCTGGTCCGAGTGAACAGCATCTTTCAACTCCTGCGTGGCTTGCATTTGCCAAGGCCTGTTTGCTCCGATCAGGTCGCCGACACCGCCAACAGCGAGAAGCCTACGTGGGACAGCTCGTGACCGACTCCTGGACGTCCTCGACCCCGGGTATCCACGTGGCTGCAGAAAGAAGCTACCCGACAACGCCTGTTTGCACCCGACATCACCTGGTTCCACTCTGGTTCCACGGCAGTCACTGGCTAGTGACTTTGAACACTGTCCCCTCTGCTTTCAGGTCTTCACATCTACAGATCCACCCTTGGATCCACCGGAACTCTCCTCATCGAGCCGCCTGCAGCATCTCCTGCTCCAAGCACCATCGACCAGCGTGACGAAACCCGACACATCTTCGACCCTGTGCACCCGCTTCCTGTGGGTGAGGTAACTCAGCTCCGCCGGTGCTCCTGCACTGGTACACATCCCAAGGGCCTGTGTTTTAAGTTTCAGCTCCGTAGGTCACTCGGAAGGTTCCTAACTTTCTAACTTTGTGCTTTTTACGCACCATAGACTTTGTATTGAGAAGTGCGTGCACTTTGAACACTGCACCCGAGTCCCGTGGGCCTTTCCCGACTTAGTTAACTCCAGTCTCGAATAGCTCCAGCGATTCCCAAGGCCCTAGGCCTCTTCACTTTCCTTTAGGTATCCCTTATACCACTTATTTAGTATATGGTTTAGGTGGCCCCTAGGGCTCATCCATATTGTGCAACTTTTGTGTATTTTAAACTGTCTTGTGATTTTACGCTTGTGCTTCTGTGCTCATAAAGAGTCCAGGGGATTTTAATAGTTAATAAATCAATATATATTTTCAATATATATCTGTGTGGTGTCCCTTTCATTTGGTATTCAAGGGGGTTGTGTATGGTATAACAGCTGGCTTCACATGCCTTTCAGAGTTTAGCCTAAGACTGCTTTGTCCACGTTACCACTAGGATAACTGGTCTACAAGGTTGAATTACAACCATCATCATAAGGGTTGCTTGGCATGGTACAAAGTGATCACTAGAATTAGTGAGCATTATATACCAGGCCAACTTCTCACATTGGTGAGCAGCGGATTGGGATCTGAGCTTGCTGTTGTTTTACCATTACAATCTTTGAGATTATCATTTGAAAGATCATACAGGTACCTGCTAGGTACATATAAAACAAGACTAGTATACTTAAGTTCTACTGAACTTAGTTGTTGTAGAGCAAAGGGAGTAGCACACCCTAGCTACAACTACTAGATAGGTTTAGTAGGTAAACACCAGTGTAGGTAGATTGCAACACATCCACCCACACTAGAGCAATGTCTGGAACAGAGGGGTCCAGTGGACTTACTCCTGTTGAGAGTGACCCTCCAAGGGCACCATCCCAGTTTGCTATTTTTCCCTTTAAGGAATTAAGACAGCTTTGTGTCTTAAGGGGTCTGAAGACAGGGCCTTCCCCTACTACAGACCACCTAAGAGAGCTCTTGGATCAGTCTGAGGCTCTAAAGACCTCTAAAGCAAACCCCACAGGGGATGCTGAAGGAGGCCATCCTTCAGAGGATGACACTGTAGACACCCCTACCCCTATCATCCTAGTAGATGAGGAAGCCTCCACCACTGGAGCTCCTCAGGTAGATGAAGAGGAAGAAGAAGAAGAGGAGGAGGAGGTGGAGAGCAGTGAGTCAGATGATGACAGAGATAGTCAGGTGCTGGTCAGTAGACTGAACCAGGCTAACTTAAGTCAACTTGGGAATGAATCAGGTAACAACCCATTCAGACCCCCAGGTGGACTTAACCAGGGCCATAGGAGGAGAAGGCATCACTCAGGTGAATCCAATACCTCCCATGTCTCTAGAGGCTCTCATGGTCACTCCAGAAAGGAGATGACTAGCCCTCAGAGAAGGGAACATGAGGCCAAGATGAGAGAGGCTGAGCTTAGGATCCAGAGGCAAGAGTTAGAGGTTGCCCTGGCTAAGGAGAAACTTGCTAGAGCAAGACAGCCTAGAGAGAGTGGGGTAATAGAACCCGCTGGTGGCAGCAATATCCACAAGGATAAAGGCAGGTCTTTTGATACAAGAAACCTGAGTAAGATTGTGCCCCCCTACAAAGCTGGGGATGATATCCATAAATGGATTACTGCAATGGAGAGAGCCTGCAGAGTACAGCAGATCCCTCAGGAGCAGTGGGCAGCAATCCTGTGGCTCTCCTTTGAAGGTAGAGGCAGAGACAGACTCCTCACAGTTAGTGATGAGGATTCTAGAAACTACATGGTCCTGAAGAGTGCTCTGATTGATGGGTTAGGCTTAACCACTGAACAGTACAGGTTAATGTTCAGAGATACCCAGAAGACACAGACTCAGGACTGGTCTGAATTTGTTGAATGTGCCACTAAGGCTCTAGAGGGCTGGTTGCTGGGAAGTAAGGTTACTGACTATACAGGATTGTATAATTTAATTATGAGAGAGCAAATCTTAAGTAATTGTCAAAATCAGCTTCTACATCAGCACTTGGTTGACTCTGATCTGACCTCCCCACAAGAATTGGGTAGGAGGGCAGACAAATGGGTCAGAACCAGGATCAGGCCTAAGAACCAGGGTGGTGACCAAAAGAAAGAGACTACCAAGCCTCAAGAGAAGGGTGGGGATAAAAGTAAGGAAAAGACTTCCCCAGGGCCCCAAAACTCCAAGAATGGGGGTGGGTCCCAAGACACTTCTACATCCCAGAAAAAGCCTTATTGTCATACCTGTAAACAGGTGGGGCATTACAAAACAGATAGCTGTTGTCCCAAGAATGGCAATAAGGAGAATATACCTCCAGGTAAGGCTCCAACACCTCCTGTCACTGTTAGCAGTGGTCCCCCAGGTGGTGGGAGCACCCCCAAGAATTTGGGTGGGTTTACTTTTGGAGGACAGGTGGACTCTGGCCTATCCAGGTCCCCTAACTCAGATACTCTTGTCTATGAGACTGGCATGGGGTTTGCCAATTTCACTGCTTGCCCAAACACTTTGAGCAAGTATAGACAGGAGCCCCTCATCAATGGCTTGAAAGTTGAGGCCTTCAGAGACACAGGGGCTAGCATCACCATGGTGGCTGAATGTCTAGTCCCCTCAAGGCAACTTTTACCTGATGCCAAATATCAGGTGACAAACATTGATGGCATAGAATCCAATCATCCCATGGCAGTAGTCAATCTTAGCTGGGGAGGTGTCACTGGCCCAAAGAGAGTGGCAGTGTCAGCAAACTTGCCTGTAGATTGCCTACTGGGTAATGATTTGGAAATCTCAGCCTGGGCTGAGGTTGAACAGCAAACCCATTCTAGAATGGTAAATCTCCATGGAAAGGTTAGTGGGGCTGTAATGGCTACAGCCCCAATTCAAGATGTCCTTCCTGAAAAGGTTGGGAGGGCTGAGCAAACCTCAGCCCCATCTTTAGATAACTTCCCTCCTGAAAAGAGTAGCAGGGCTGTACTAGTAACAGCCCATACCCAAACTGAGTCTCCTCCTGAAAAGGTTGGTGGGGCTGTGATGGCCACAGCCCAAACTCAAACTGATACATGGGTAGTGAAGCCTGAAATGATGGATCACTCCACCCAAACAGAGAGCATTGAGGAGGAAGAGAAATCTCCCTCCCACCAGACTTTAGGAAAGGATCAGCCTCCTCAGGGAACTGATCTTACCCCTGATGAAGGAACTGTCCCAGAGGTTGTTAGGCCTGGCCTGACAGAGCCTCTGATGGCAGTGGACCCTTCTCAGGAGGGACCCAGTCTGGAGCAGGTAACCTGCCCCTCTCTACCTTGCCTTACTCAGCCCAGGGCTGCAGAGGACAAGAAGGACAGTGAGACCCAAAGGGCCCCCTGTCAAATAAAGCACCCCCATCAACAGATTAGGGGCACCGAAACTAGTAGCCCTAGTGAGGTGAAAACTTTAAAAACTCCTGAGGGATCCCCCTTAAAAGTAGTTAGGGACCTCCCCCAGATGGATATTGTTGGGCACAGCCAAACCTGGGACCAAAAGGCCCCAAACCTGACCTGTCCCTCCAGTAAGCCAAACAGAGGGACCCAGCCTCCAGCTTTAGGTAGCCAGAGGTTGACCCTGAGAGCACAGTGCAACTCAGTCAGAGAAAGAAAGGCACACATGGTGGAGAGTGATTGGAGGAAGCTGAGCCCTACAGAGGAAACTCACTTCAGTACTCCATCCCAACACCAGCCTTTGACTTTGCAAAGACACACCACAGGTAGAGATTCCCTATGGTGGAGACCCTCAGATACCCTTAGGGTGAGGGATTGCTTAGTGGACCATGAGACAGGGGGTTACCAAGCCAGAGCTGGTACTTCCTTATATGGCCACTTAGGCAATATAGGCTTACCTGGTCAAGGATAGCCTTATCTCCTTTCGTTTGGGGGGGGGTTATGTAGGAAGGTGGATATCTGACTATGGTTACCCCCAAACTTTTTGCCTGGTGTTTAGCTGGTTTTTGACTTAGTTGGCCTGGGATCCTGCTATTCAGGGCCCCAGGCTGATTGCTCTCTCCTTAAAATGGACTCCATGTACCTTAGGTGCATAACACAATTGGAATTGGTTCACCTTATAGGCCCCTGTAACAGTGTACCATAGGTACCCAGGGCATAGGTGTAGCCAAGGCCTGCCATGGGCTGCAGCATGTATTGTGCCACCCCTGGCCTGGCCTCCATATTTGACACAACTGGCTGATCACTCAGCTGGGGTAAGTTGGTGTAATCACCTCTTACTTAGGTACAGTATGCCTGTGCCTAACCCTAAACTGGACACATATGTTCCTATCAGCCACTCCTATGGAAGGCCTCATCAATCCTGGAGGCAGAGTGCTTGGAAATATGTGAGATGGTGCTCTGGCATGAGCTGAGCCTGTCTGCAGCTGTCGGGAACAACTCCCTAAGCTGTTCCGGGATATTGCCATACCATATACTCTTAAGTGCATTATAATCCTCGCGGTTAAATGCTAACTTTGGTTTGGCTTTATCAAAACATGTCGAGTAAGGTGTCATACGAATTGGAATACTATCCCCTCGCCAATTCTGGCGACGGGGATAGCATTCCACCCTTCTAGAGGGACACGACATGTGCGTAGCCTTAACCCCGGTTAAAGTTAAACAGAGCCTCAGCTTCACAAAATGGACGCTGCCACCACAGACACAAGTCTGGCCTCCTGCTGCTGACCGAAACTCGGCAGATGGTGGCCTGGACAAAGGGTTTCCTGCCTTGGGAGGTGCGAGCACCACCCCAGACAGGATTTTGTGTATTAGGTAGGACAGGGCTGAAAAGAATCAGACATGCCCGGGGCACACAAGGTGTCCCCGTGCATAGGCCAGTCCAAACCGGTTCTGGGGCCTTCCAGCCCCAGTCCTGGCGCGGAGCTGGACAAAGGAAAGGGGGTGTAACCGCCCCCCTTCCTGGTTCCTCCCAGAGGAGGGACCTAGTAGGTGATCCACCCCCAGTTTGGGAATAAGAGGGGGAGCAGTGCCATTGCACGAGAGATCATCCCGAAATCAACTTAAAACTAAGAAGAAGACTGGACTTCGACATTCTGCTGCACAGAAGACTGAAGAAGAATCTCCCTTGTGGCCAAGGAGTGACCACCCTGTGAACACAGGTACCAACCAGCGACTCGACGTCTGCTTTGCCGCCGCCTCCCGCCGGAGACCGAGCCCAGAGCCCGACAAGAACCAGACTCCCAGACCTCTCAGAGCCCGATCCACAGTCCCTGCGAAGAAGGGACCCGTGGAGGCACCGAGCGACGTGGGACCGGACCTCTTGAAAGACACCCGACAAGCTGACTGCGCAGCTTCTGAGGCATCCTCGACGTTGTGCTTTGGGGATTGAGAACCCCCACCACCGAGCAGCCCTTGCACCGAAGATCAGCCCTCCAGCATCTCCACGATCTGCGTGGGGCCCTTTTGCATTGTGCCACTCGACGCGCCATCCCGGCCACTAGCCACGCGGCCAGCGGCCATCTTGGCGACGAACCCGAAGATTTAAACAGCAGGTCTGGTTGCTCCAGACCTACCCAAGCTCCTGTGAAAAGGAGTACTCGCTCTGACCTTGCTGGTCCGAGTGAACAGCATCTTTCAACTCCTGCGTGGCTTGCATTTGCCAAGGCCTGTTTGCTCCGATCAGGTCGCCGACACCGCCAACAGCGAGAAGCCTACGTGGGACAGCTCGTGACCGACTCCTGGACGTCCTCGACCCCGGGTATCCACGTGGCTGCAGAAAGAAGCTACCCGACAACGCCTGTTTGCACCCGACATCACCTGGTTCCACTCTGGTTCCACGGCAGTCACTGGCTAGTGACTTTGAACACTGTCCCCTCTGCTTTCAGGTCTTCACATCTACAGATCCACCCTTGGATCCACCGGAACTCTCCTCATCGAGCCGCCTGCAGCATCTCCTGCTCCAAGCACCATCGACCAGCGTGACGAAACCCGACACATCTTCGACCCTGTGCACCCGCTTCCTGTGGGTGAGGTAACTCAGCTCCGCCGGTGCTCCTGCACTGGTACACATCCCAAGGGCCTGTGTTTTAAGTTTCAGCTCCGTAGGTCACTCGGAAGGTTCCTAACTTTCTAACTTTGTGCTTTTTACGCACCATAGACTTTGTATTGAGAAGTGCGTGCACTTTGAACACTGCACCCGAGTCCCGTGGGCCTTTCCCGACTTAGTTAACTCCAGTCTCGAATAGCTCCAGCGATTCCCAAGGCCCTAGGCCTCTTCACTTTCCTTTAGGTATCCCTTATACCACTTATTTAGTATATGGTTTAGGTGGCCCCTAGGGCTCATCCATATTGTGCAACTTTTGTGTATTTTAAACTGTCTTGTGATTTTACGCTTGTGCTTCTGTGCTCATAAAGAGTCCAGGGGATTTTAATAGTTAATAAATCAATATATATTTTCAATATATATCTGTGTGGTGTCCCTTTCATTTGGTATTCAAGGGGGTTGTGTATGGTATAACAGCTGGCTTCACATGCCTTTCAGAGTTTAGCCTAAGACTGCTTTGTCCACGTTACCACTAGGATAACTGGTCTACAAGGTTGAATTACAACCATCATCATAAGGGTTGCTTGGCATGGTACAAAGTGATCACTAGAATTAGTGAGCATTATATACCAGGCCAACTTCTCACACCTGCTTTCATGAGAGACCTCAGGGCTGCATGTTTTGAGCCCAGTACTGTGCCTGAAAAGCGTTTCCAACCCCACTTACAAGTAAAACTAGCTAAAATGTGCCTGGCTTCTCTTCACTGAAAAGCTCATTCTGAGTACATTTTTAGCATACGTTTGCTCCTGCCGGGTCAGCTGAGCAGCGAATTTCTATTTAACCACCTGCTATCATGAGAGACCTCAGGGCTGCATGTTTTGATCCCAGTACTGAGCCTGAAAAGCGTTTCCAACCCCACTTACAAGTCAAACTAGCTAAAATGTGCCTGGCTTCTCTTCACTGAAAAGCTCATTCTGAGTACATTTTTGGCATACGTTTGCTCCTGCCGGGTCAGCTGAGCAGCGAATTTCTAATTAACCACCTGCTATCATGAGAGACCTCAGGGCTGCTTGTTTTGAGCCCAGTACTGATCCTGAAAAGCGTTTCCAAACCCACTTACAAGTAAAACTAGCTAAAATGTGCCTGGCTGCTATTCACTGAAAAGCTCATTCTGAGTCCATTTTTAGCATACGTTTGCTCCTGCCGGGTCAGCTGAGCAGCGAATTTCTATTTAACCACCTGCTATCATGAGAGACCTAAGGGCTGCATGTTTTGAGCCCAGTATTGAGCCTAAAAAGCGTTTCCAACCCCACTTACAAGTAAAACTAGCTAAAATGTGCCTGGCTGCTATTCACTGAAAAGCTCATTCTGTGTACATTTTTGGCATACGTTTGCTCCTACCGGGTCAGCTGAGCAGCGAATTTCTATTTAACCACCTGCTTTCATGAGAGACCTCAGGGCTGCATGTTTTGAGCCCAGTACTGAGCCTGAAAAGCATTTCCAACCCCACTTACAAGTAAAACTAGCTAAAATGTGCCTGGCTGCTATTCACTGAAAAGCTAATTCTGTGTACATTTTTGGCATACGTTTGCTCCTGCCGGGTCAGCTGAGCAGCGAATTTCTATTTAACCACCTGCTATCATGAGAGACCTCAGGGCTGCATGTTTTGAGCCCAGTACTGAGCCTGAAAAGCGTTTCCAACCCCACTTACAAGTAAAACTAGCTAAAATGTGCCTGGCTTCTCTTCACTGAAAAGCTCATTCTGAGTACATTTTTGGCATACGTTTGCTCCTGCCGGGTCAGCTGAGCAGCGAATTTCTATTTAACCCCCTGCTATCATGAGAGACCTCAGGGCTGCATGTTTTGAGCCCAGTACTGATCCTGAAAAGCGTTTCCAACCCCACTTACAAGTAAAACTAGCTAAAATGTGCCTGGCTGCTCTTCACTGAAAAGCTCATTCTGTGTACATTTTTGGCATACGTTTGCTCCTGCCGGGTCAGCTGAGCAGCGAATTTCTATTTACCCACCTGCTTTCATGAGAGACCTCGGGCTGCATGTTTTGAGCCCAGTACTGAGCCTGAAAAGCGTTTCCAACCCCAATTACAAGTAAAACTAGCTAAAATGTGCCTGGCTTCTCTTCACTGAAAAGCTCATTCTGAGTACATTTTTGGCATACGTTTGCTCCTGCCGGGTCAGCTGAGCAGCTAATTTCTATTTAACCATCTGCTTTCATGAGCGACCTCAGGGCTGCATGTTTTGAGCCCAGTACTGAGCCTGAAAAGCATTTCCAACCCCACTTACAAGTAAAACTAGCTAAAATGTGCCTGGCTTCTCTTCACTGAAAAGCTCATTCTGAGTACATTTTTGGCATACGTTTGCTCCTGCCGGGTCAGCTGAGCAGCGAATTTCTAATTAACCACCTGCTATCATGAGAGACCTCTGGGCTGCATGTTTTGAGCCCAGTACTGATCCTGAAAAGCGTTTCCAACCCCACTTACAAGTAAAACTAGCTAAAATGTGCCTGGCTGCTATTCACTGAAAAGCTCATTCTGAGTACATTTTTAGCATACGTTTGCTCCTACCGGGTCAGCTGAGCAGCGAATTTCTATTTAACCACCTGCTTTCATGAGAGACCTCAGGGCTGCATGTGTTGAGCCCAGTACTGAGCCTGAAAAGCGTTTCCAACCCCACTTACAAGTAAAACTACTAAAATGTGCCTGGCTGCTATTCACTGAAAAGCTCATTCTGTGTACATTTTTAACATACGTTTGCTCCTGCCGGGTCAGCTGAGCAGCGAATTTCTAATTAACCACCTGCTATCATGAGAGACCTCAGGGCTGCATGTTTTGAGCCCAGTACTGATCCTGAAAAGCGTTTCCAACCCCACTTACAAGTAAAACTAGCTAAAATGTGCCTGGCTGCTATTCACTGAAAAGCTCATTCTGAGTACATTTTTAGCATACGTTTGCTCCTGCCGGGTCAGCTGAGCAGCGAATTTCTATTTAACCACCTGCTATCATGAGAGACCTAAGGGCTGCATGTTTTGAGCCCAGTATTGAGCCTGAAAAGCGTTTCCAACCCCACTTACAAGTAAAACTAGCTAAAATGTGCCTGGCTTCTCTTCACTGAAAAGCTCATTCTGAGTACATTTTCAGCATACGTTTGCTCCTGCCGGGTCAGCTGAGCAGCGAATTTCTATTTAACCACCTGCTATCATGAGAGACCCCAGGGCTGCATGTTTTGATTCCAGTATTGATCCTGAAAAGCGTTTCCAACCCCACTTACAAGTAAAACTAGCTAAAATGTGCCTGGCTGCTATTCACTGAAAAGCTCATTCTGTGTACATTTTTGGCATACGTTTGCTCCTACCGGGTCAGCTGAGCAGCGAATTTCTATTTAACCACCTGCTTTCATGAGAGACCTCAGGGCTGCATGTTTTGAGCCCAGTACTGAGCCTGAAAAGCATTTCCAACCCCACTTACAAGTAAAACTAGCTAAAATGTGCCTGGCTGCTATTTACTGAAAAGCTCATTCTGTGTACATTTTTGGCATACGTTTGCTCCTGCCGGGTCAGCTGAGCAGCGAATTTCTATTTAACCACCTGCTATCATGAGAGACCCCAGGGCTGCATGTTTTGAGCCCAGTACTGAGCCTGAAAAGCGTTTCCAACCCCACTTACAAGTAAAACTAGCTAAAATGTGCCTGGCTGCTATTCACTGAAAAGATCATTCTGTGTACATTTTTAGCATACGTTTGCTCCTGCCGGGTCAGCTGAGCAGCGAATTTCTAATTAACCACCTGCTATCATGAGAGACCTCAGGGCTGCATGTTTTGAGCCCAGTACTGATCCTGAAAAGCGTTTCCAACCCCACTTACAAGTAAAACTAGCTAAAATGTGCCTGGCTGCTATTCACTGAAAAGCTCATTCTGAGTAGATTTTTAGCATACGTTTGCTCCTGCTGGGTCAGCTGAGCAGCGAATTTCTATTTAACCACCTGCTATCATGAGCGACCTAAGGGCTGCATGTTTTGAGCCCAGTATTGAGCCTGAAAAGCGTTTCCAACCCCACTTACAAGTAAAACTAGCTAAAATGTGCCTGGCTTCTCTTCACTGAAAAGCTCATTCTGAGTACATTTTTAGCATACGTTTGCTCCTGCCGGTTCAGCTGAGCAGCGAATTTCTATTTAACCACCTGCTATCATGAGAGACCCCAGGGCTGCATGTTTTGATTCCAGTATTGATCCTGAAAAGCGTTTCCAACCCCACTTACAAGTAAAACTAGCTAAAATGTGCCTGGCTGCTATTCAATGAAAAGCTCATTCTGTGTACATTTTTGGCATACGTTTGCTCCTACCGGGTCAGCTGAGCAGCGAATTTCTATTTAACCACCTGCTTTCATGAGAGACCTCAGGGCTGCATGTTTTGAGCCTAGTACTGAGCCTGAAAAGCATTTCCAACCCCACTTACAAGTAAAACTAGCTAAAATGTGCCTGGCTGCTATTTACTGAAAAGCTCATTCTGTGTACATTTTTGGCATACGTTTGCTCCTACCGGGTCAGCTGAGCAGCGAATTTCTATTTAACCACCTGCTATCATGAGAGACCTCAGGGCTGCATGTTTTGAGCCCAGTACTGATCCTGAAAAGCGTTTCCAACCCCACTTACAAGTAAAACTAGCTAAAATGTGCCTGGCTGCTATTCACTGAAAAGCTAATTCTGTGTACATTTTTGGCATACATTTGATCCTGCCGGGTCAGCTGAGCAGCGAATTTCTATTTAACCACCTGCTATCATGAGAGACCTCAGGGCTGCATGTTTTGAGCCCAGTACTGAGCCTGAAAAGCGTTTCCAACCCCACTTACAAGTAAAACTAGCTAAAATGTGCCTGGCTTCTCTTCACTGAAAAGCTCATTCTGAGTACATTTTTGGCATACGTTTGCTCCTGCCGGGTCAGCTGAGCAGCGAATTTCTATTTAACCCCCTGCTATCATGAGAGATCTCAGGGCTGCATGTTTTGAGCCCAGTACTGAGCCTGAAAAGCGTTTCCAACCCCAATTACAAGTAAAAGTAGCTAAAATGTGCCTGGCTTTTCTTCACTGAAAAGCTCATTCTGAGTACATTTTTAGCATACGTTTGCTCCTGCCGGGTCAGCTGAGCAGCGAATTTCTATTTAACCACCTGCTATCATGGAGAGACCCCAGGGCTGCATGTTTTGATACCAGTATTGATCCTGAAAAGCGTTTCCAACCCCACTTACAGTAAAACTAGCTAAAATGAGCCTGGCTGCTATTCACTGAAAAGCTCATTCTGAGTACATTTTTGGCATACGTTTGCTCCTGCCGGGTCAGCTGAGCAGCGAATTTCTATTTAACCACCTGCTATCATGAGAGACCTCAGGGCTGCATTTTTTGAGCCCAGTACTGAGCCTGAAAAGTGTTTCCAACCCCACTTACAAGTAAAACTAGCTAAAATGTGCCTGGCTTCTCTTCACTGAAAAGCTCATTCTGAGTACATTTTTGGCATACGTTTGCTCCTGCCGGGTCAGCTGAGCAGCGAATTTCTATTTAACCACCTGCTATCATGAGAGACCTCAGGGCTTCATGTTTTGAGCCCAGTACTGATCCTGAAAAGCGTTTCCAACCCCACTTACAAGTAAAACTAGCTAAAATGTGCCTGGCTGCTCTTCACTGAAAAGCTCATTCTGTGCACATTTTTGGCATACGTTTGCTCCTGCCGGGTCAACTGAGCAGCGAATTTCTATTTAACCACCTGCTTTCATGAGAGACCTCAGGGCTGCATGTTTTGAGCCCAGTACTGAGCCTGAAAAGCGTTTCCAACCCCAATTACAAGTAAAACTAGCTAAAATGTGCCTGGCTTCTCTTCACTGAAAAGCTCATTCTGAGTACATTTTTGGCATACGTTTGCTCCTGCCGGGTCAGCTGAGCAGCGAATTTCTATTTAACCACCTGCTTTCATGAGAGACCTCAGGGCTGCATGTTTTGAGCCCAGTACTGAGCCTGAAAAGCGTTTCCAACCCCACTTACAAGTAAAACTAGCTAAAATGTGCCTGGCTTCTCTTCACTGAAAAGCTCATTCTGAGTACATTTTTGGCATACGTTTGCTCCTGCCGGGTCAGCTGAGCAGCGAATTTCTAATTAACTACCTGCTATCATGAGAGACCTCAGGGCTGCATGTTTTGAGCCCAGTACTGATCCTGAAAAGCGTTTCCAACCCCACTTACAAGTAAAACTAGCTAAAATGTGCCTGGCTGCTATTCACTGAAAAGCTCATTCTGAGTACATTTTTAGCATACGTTTGCTCCTGCCGTGTCAGCTGAGCAGCGAATTTCTATTTAACCACCTGCTATCATGAGAGACCTAAGGGCTGCATGTTTTGAGCCCAGTATTGAGCCTGAAAAGCGTTTCCAACCCCACTTACAAGTAAAACTAGCTAAAATGTGCCTGGCTTCTCTTCACTGAAAAGCTCATTCTGAGTCCATTTTTAGCATACGTTTGCTCCTGCCGGATCAGCTGAGCAGCGAATTTCTATTTAACCACCTGCTATCATGAGAGACCCCAGGGCTGCATGTTTTGATTCCAGTATTGATCCTGAAAAGCGTTTTCAACCCCACTTACAAGTAAAACTAGCTAAAATGTGCCTGGCTGCTATTCACTGAAAAGCTCATTCTGTGTACATTTTTGGCATACGTTTGCTCCTACCGGATCAGCTGAGCAGCAAATTTCTATTTAACCACCTGCTTTCATGAGAGACCTCAGGGCTGCATGTTTTGAGCCCAGTACTGAGCCTGAAAAGCATTTCCAACCCCACTTACAAGTAAAACTAGCTAAAATGTGCCTGGCTGCTATTTACTGAAAAGCTCATTCTGTGTACATTTTTGGCATACGTTTGCTCCTACCGGGTCAGCTGAGCAGCGAATTTCTATTTAACCACCTGCTTTCATGAGAGACCTCAGGGCTGCATGTTTTGAGCCCAGTACTGTGCCTGAAAAGCATTTCCAACCCCACTTACAAGTAAAACTAGCTAAAATGTGCCTGGCTTCTCTTCACTGAAAAGCTCATTCTGAGTACATTTTTAGCATACGTTTGCTCCTGCCGGGTCAGCTGAGCAGCGAATTTCTATTTAACCACCTGCTATCATGAGAGACCTCAGGGCTGCATGTTTTGAGCCCAGTACTGATCCTGAAAAGCGTTTCCAACAGCACTTACAAGTAAAACTAGCTAAAATGTGCCAGGCTGCTCTTTACTGAAAAGCTCATTCTGTGTACATTTTTGGCATACGTTTGCTCCTGCCGGGTCAGCTGAGCAGCGAATTTCTATTTAACCCCCTGCTTTCATGAGAGACCTCAGGGCTGCATGTTTTGAGCCCAGTACTGAGCCTGAAAAGCGTTTCCAACCCCACTTACAAGTAAAACTAGCTAAAATGTGCCTGGCTTCTCTTCACTGAAAAGCTCATTCTGAGTACATTTTTGGCATACGTTTGCTCCTGCCGGGTCAGCTGAGCAGCAAATTTCTATTTAACCCCCTGCTATCAGGAGAGACCTCAGGGCTGCATGTTTTGAGCCCAGTACTGATCCTGAAAAGCGTTTCCAACCCCACTTACAAGTAAAACTAGCTAAAATGTGCCTGGCTGCTCTTTACTGAAAAGCTCATTCTGTGTACATTTTTGGCATACGTTTGCTCCTGACGGGTCAGATGAGCAGCGAATTTCTACTTAACCACCTGCTTTCATGAGAGACCTCAGGGCTGCATGTTTTGAGCCCAGTACTGAGCCTGAAAAGCATTTCCAACCCCACTATAAAGTAAAACTAGCTAAAATGTGCCTGGCTTCTCTTCACTGAAAAGCTCATTCTGAGTACATTTTTGGCATATGTTTGCTCCTGCCGGGTCAGCTGAGCAGCGAATTTCTATTTAACCACCTGCTATCATGAGAGACCTCAGGGCTGCATGTTTTGAGCCCAGTACTGAGCCTGAAAAGCGTTTCCAACCCCACTTACAAGTAAAACTACTAAAATGTGCCTGGCTGCTATTCACTGAAAAGCTCATTCTGTGTACATTTTTAGCATACGTTTGCTCCTGCCGGGTCAGCTGAGCAGCGAATTTCTAATTAACCACCTGCTATCATGAGAGACCTCAGGGCTGCATGTTTTGAGCCCAGTACTGATCCTGAAAAGCGTTTCCAACCCCACTTACAAGTAAAACTAGCTAAAATGTGCCTGGCTGCTATTCACTGAAAAGCTCATTCTGAGTACATTTTTAGCATACGTTTGCTCCTGCCGGGTCAGCTGAGCAGCGAATTTCTATTTAACCACCTACTATCATGAGCGACCTAAGGGCTGCATGTTTTGAGCCCAGTATTGAGCCTGAAAAGCGTTTCCAACCCCACTTACAAGTAAAACTAGCTAAAATGTGCCTGGCTTCTCTTCACTGAAAAGCTCATTCTGAGTACATTTTTAGCATACGTTTGCTCCTGCCGGGTCAGCTGAGCAGCGAATTTCTATTTAACCACCTGCTATCATGAGAGACCCCAGGGCTGCATGTTTTGATTCCAGTATTGATCCTGAAAAGCGTTTCCAACCCCACTTACAAGTAAAACTAGCTAAAATGTGCCTGGCTGCTATTCACTGAAAAGCTCATTCTGTGTACATTTTTGGCATACGTTTGCTCCTACCGGGTCAGCTGAGCAGCGAATTTCTATTTAACCACCTGCTTTCATGAGAGACCTCAGGGCTGCATGTTTTGAGCCCAGTACTGAGCCTGAAAAGCATTTCCAACCCCACTTACAAGTAAAACTAGCTAAAATGTGCCTGGCTGCTATTTACTGAAAAGCTCATTCTGTGTACATTTTTGGCATACGTTTGCTCCTACCGGGTCAGCTGAGCAGGGAATTTCTATTTAACCACCTGCTTTCATGAGAGACCTCAGGGCTGCATGTTTTGAGCCCAGTACTGATCCTGAAAAGCGTTTCCAACCCCACTTACAAGTAAAACTAGCTAAAATGTGCCTGGCTGCTATTCACTGAAAAGCTCATTCTGTGTACATTTTTGGCATACGTTTGCTCCTGCCGGGTCAGCTGAGCAGCGAATTTCTATTTAACCACCTGCTTTCATGAGAGACCTCGGGGCTGCATGTTTTGAGCCCAGTACTGAGCCTGAAAAGCGTTTCCAACCCCAATTACAAGTAAAACTAGCTAAAATGTGCCTGGCTTCTCTTCACTGAAAAGCTCATTCTGAGTACATTTTTGGCATACGTTTGCTCCTGCCGGGTCAGCTGAGCAGCTAATTTCTATTTAACCACCTGCTTTCATGAGAGACCTCAGGGCTGCATGTTTTGAGCCCAGTACTGAGCCTGAAAAGCATTTCCAACCCCACTTACAAGTAAAACTAGCTAAAATGTGCCTGGCTTCTCTTCACTGAAAAGCTCATTCTGAGTACATTTTTGGCATACGTTTGCTCCTGCCGGGTCAGCTGAGCAGCGAATTTCTATTTAACCACCTGCTATCATGAGAGACCTCTGGGCTGCATGTTTTGAGCCCAGTACTGATCATGAAAAGCGTTTCCAACCCCACTTACAAGTAAAACTAGCTAAAATGTGCCTGGCTGCTATTCACTGAAAAGCTCATTCTGAGTACATTTTTAGCATACGTTTGCTCCTACCGGGTCAGCTGAGCAGCGAATTTCTATTTAACCACCTGCTTTCATGAGAGACCTCAGGGCTGCATGTTTTGAGCCCAGTACTGAGCCCGAAAAGCGTTTCCAACCCCACTTACAAGTAAAACTACTAAAATGTGCCTGGCTGCTATTCACTGAAAAGCTCATTCTGAGTACATTTTTAGCATACGTTTGCTCCTGCCGGGTCAGCTGAGCAGCGAATTTCTATTTAACCACCTGCTATCATGAGAGACCTAAGGGCTGCATGTTTTGATTCCAGTATTGATCCTGAAAAGCGTTTCCAACCCCACTTACAAGTAAAACTAGCTGAAATGTGCCTGGCTGCTATTCACTGAAAAGCTCATTCTGAGTACATTTTTAGCATACGTTTTCTCCTGCCGGGTCAGCTGAGCAGCAAATTTCTATTTAACCACCTGCTATCATGAGAGACCTCAGGGCTGCATGTTTTGAGCCCAGTACTGATCCTGAAAAGCGTTTCCAACCCCACTTACAAGTAAAACTAGCTAAAATGTGCCTGGCTGCTATTCACTGAAAAGCTCATTCTGTGTACATTTTTGGCATACGTTTGCTCCTGCCGGGTCAGCTGAGCAGCGAATTTCTATTTAACCATCTGCTTTCATGAGAGACCTCAGGGCTGCATGTTTTGAGCCCAGTACTGAGCCTGAAAAGCGTTTCCAATCCCACTTACAAGTAAAACTAGCTAAAATGTGCCTGGCTGCTATTCACTGAAAAGCTCATTCTGTGTACATTTTTGGCATACGTTTGCTCCTGCCGGGTCAGCTGAGCAGCGAATTTCTATTTTACCACCTGCTATCATGAGATACCTCAGGGCTGCATGTTTTGAGCCCAGTATTGATCCTGAAAAACGTTTCCAACCCCACTTACAAGTAAAACTAGCTAAAATGTGCCTGGCTTCTCTTCACTGAAAAGCTCATTCTGAGTACATTTTTAGCATACGTTTGCTCCTGCCGGGTCAGCTGAGCATCGAATTTCTATTTAACCACCTGCTATCATGAGAGACCTCAGGGCTGCATGTTTTGAGCCCAGTACTGAGCCTGAAAAGCGTTTCCAACCCCACTTACAAGTAAAACTAGCTAAAATGTGCCTGGCTGCTATCACTGAAAAGCTCATTCTGTGTACATTTTTGGCATACGTTTGCTCCTACCGGGTCAGATGAGCAGCGAATTTCTATTTAACCACCTGCTTCATGAGAGACCTCAGGGCTGCATGTTTTGAGCCCAGTACTGAGCCTGAAAAGCATTTCCAACCCCACTTACAAGTAAAACTAGCTAAAATGTGCCTGGCTGCTATTCACTGAAAAGCTCATTCTGTGTACATTTTTGGCAATCGTTTGCTCCTACCGGGTCAGCTGAGCAGCGAATTTCTATTTAACCACCTGCTTTCATGAGAGACCTCAGGGCTGCATGTTTTGAGCCCAGTACTGTGCCTGAAAAGCGTTTCCAACCCCACTTACAAGTAAAACTAGCTAAAATGTGCCTGGCTTCTCTTCACTGAAAAGCTCATTCTGAGTACATTTTTAGCATACGTTTGCTCCTGCCGGGTCAGCTGAGCAGCGAATTTCTATTTAACCACCTGCTATCATGAGAGACCTCAGGGCTGCATGTTTTGAGCCCAGTACTGATCCTGAAAAGCGTTTCCAACCCCACTTACAAGTAAAACTAGCTAAAATGTGCCTGGCTGCTATTCACTGAAAAGCTCATTCTGTGTACATTTTTGGCATACGTTTGCTCCTGCCGGGTCAGCTGAGCAGCGAATTTCTATTTAACCACCTGCTATCATGAGAGACCTCGGGGAGTACATTTTTAGCATACGTTTGCTCCTGCCGGGTCAGCTGAGCAGCGAATTTCTATTTAACCACATGCTATCATGAGCGACCTAAGGGCTGCATGTTTTGAGCCCAGTATTGAGCCTGAAAAGCGTTTCCAACCCCACTTACAAGTAAAACTAGCTAAAATGTGCCTGGCTTCTCTTCACTGAAAAGCTCATTCTGAGTACATTTTTAGCATACGTTTGCTCCTGCCGGGTCAGCTGAGCAGCGAATTTCTATTTAACCACCTGCTATCATGAGAGACCCCAGGGCTGCATGTTTTGATTCCAGTATTGATCCTGAAAAGCGTTTCCAACCCCACTTACAAGTAAAACTAGCAAAAATGTGCCTGGCTGCTATTCACTGAAAAGCTCATTCTGTGTACATTTTTGGCATACGTTTGCTCCTACCGGGTCAGCTGAGCAGCGAATTTCTATTTAACCACCTGCTTTCATGAGAGACCTCAGGGCTGCAAGTTTTGAGCCCAGTACTGAGCCTGCAAAGCATTTCCAACCCCACTTACAAGTAAAACTAGCTAAAATGTGCCTGGCTGCTATTTACTGAAAAGCTCATTCTGTGTACATTTTTGGCATACGTTTGCTCCTACCGGGTCAGCTGAGCAGCGAATTTCTATTTAACCACCTGCTTTCATGAGAGACCTCAGGGCTGCATGTTTTGAGCCCAGTACTGTGCCTGAAAAGCGTTTCCAACCCCACTTACAAGTAAAACTAGCTAAAATGTGCCTGGCTGCTATTCACTGAAAAGCTCATTCTGTGTACATTTTTGGCATACGTTTGCTCCTGCCGGGTCAGCTGAGCAGCGAATTTCTATTTAACCACCTGCTATCATGAGAGACCTCGGGGAGTACATTTTTAGCATACGTTTGCTCCTGCCGGGTCAGCTGAGCAGCGAATTTCTATTTAACCACATGCTATCATGAGCGACCTAAGGGCTGCATGTTTTGAGCCCAGTATTGAGCCTGAAAAGCGTTTCCAACCCCACTTACAAGTAAAACTAGCTAAAATGTGCCTGGCTTCTCTTCACTGAAAAGCTCATTCTGAGTACATTTTTAGCATACGTTTGCTCCTGCCGGGTCAGCTGAGCAGCGAATTTCTATTTAACCACCTGCTATCATGAGAGACCCCAGGGCTGCATGTTTTGATTCCAGTATTGATCCTGAAAAGCGTTTCCAACCCCACTTACAAGTAAAACTAGCAAAAATGTGCCTGGCTGCTATTCACTGAAAAGCTCATTCTGTGTACATTTTTGGCATACGTTTGCTCCTACCGGGTCAGCTGAGCAGCGAATTTCTATTTAACCACCTGCTTTCATGAGAGACCTCAGGGCTGCAAGTTTTGAGCCCAGTACTGAGCCTGCAAAGCATTTCCAACCCCACTTACAAGTAAAACTAGCTAAAATGTGCCTGGCTGCTATTTACTGAAAAGCTCATTCTGTGTACATTTTTGGCATACGTTTGCTCCTACCGGGTCAGCTGAGCAGCGAATTTCTATTTAACCACCTGCCTTCATGAGAGACCTCAGGGCTGCATGTTTTGAGCCCAGTACTGTGCCTGAAAAGCATTTCCAACCCCACTTACAAGTAAAACTAGCTAAAATGTGCCTGGCTTCTCTTCACTGAAAAGCTCATTCTGAGTACATTTTTAGCATACGTTTGCTCCTGCCGGGTCAGCTGAGCAGCGAATTTCTATTTAACCACCTGCTATCATGAGAGACCTCAGGGCTGCATGTTTTGAGCCCAGTACTGAGCCTGAAAAGCGTTTCCAACCCCACTTACAAGTAAAACTAGCTAAAATGTGCCTGGCTTCTCTTCACTGAAAAGCTCATTCTGAGTACATTTTTAGCATACGTTTGCTCCTGCCGGGTCAGCTGAGCAGCGAATTTCTATTTAACCACCTGCTATCATGAGAGACCTCAGGGCTGCATGTTTTGAGCCCAGTACTGATCCTGAAAAGCGTTTCCAACCCAACTTACAAGTAAAACTAGCTAAAATGTGCCTGGCTTCTCTTCACTGAAAAGCTCATTCTGTGTACATTTTTGGCATACGTTTGCTCCTACCGGGTCAGCTGAGCAGCGAATTTCTATTTAACCACCTGCTATCATGAGAGACCTCAGGGCTGCATGTTTTGAGCCCAGTACTGATCCTGAAAAGCATTTCCAACCCCACTTACAAGTAAAACTAGCTAAAATGTGCCTGGCTGCTATTCACTGAAAAGCTCATTCTGTGTACATTTTTGGCATACGTTTGCTCCTACCGGGTCAGCTGAGCAGCGAATTTCTATTTAACCACCTGCTTTCATGAGAGACCTCAGGGCTGCATGTTTTGAGCCCAGTACTGATCCTGAAAAGCGTTTCCAACCCCACTTACAAGTAAAACTAGCTAAAATGTGCCTGGCTGCAATTCACTGAAAAGCTCATTCTGTGTACATTTTTGGCATACGTTTGCTCCTACCGGGTCAGCTGAGCAGCGAATTTCTATTTAACCACCTGCTTTCATGAGAGACCTCAGGGCTGCATGTTTTGAGCCCAGTACTGATCCTGAAAAGCGTTTCCAACCCCACTTACAAGTAAAACTAGCTAAAATGTGCCTGGCTGCAATTCACTGAAAAGCTCATTCTGTGTACATTTTTAGCATACGTTTGCTCCTGCCGGGTCAGCTGAGCAGCGAATTTCTATTTAACCACCTGCTATCATGAGAGACCTCAGGGCTGCATGTTTTGAGCCCAGTACTGATCCTGAAAAGCATTTCCAACCCCACTTACAAGTAAAACTAGCTAAAATGTGCCTGGCTGCTATTCACTGAAAAGCTCATTCTGTGTACATTTTTGGCATACGTTTGCTCCTACCGGGTCAGCTGAGCAGCGAATTTCTATTTAACCACCTGCTATCATGAGAGACCTCAGGGCTGCATGTTTTGAGCCCAGTACTGAGCCTGAAAAGCGTTTCCAACCCCACTTACAAGTAAAACTACTAAAATGTGCCTGGCTGCTATTCACTGAAAAGCTCATTCTGTGTACATTTTTAGCATACGTTTGCTCCTGCCGGGTCAGCTGAGCAGCGAATTTCTAATTAACCACCTGCTATCATGAGAGACCTCAGGGCTGCATGTTTTGAGCCCAGTACTGATCCTGAAAAGCGTTTCCAACCCCACTTACAAGTAAAACTAGCTAAAATGTGCCTGGCTGCTATTCACTGAAAAGCTCATTCTGAGTACATTTTTAGCATACGTTTGCTCCTGCCAGGTCAGCTGAGCAGCGAATTTCTATTTAACCACCTGCTATCATGAGCGACCTAAGGGCTGCATGTTTTGAGCCCAGTATTGAGCCTGAAAAGCGTTTCCAACCCCACTTACAAGTAAAACTAGCTAAAATGTGCCTGGCTTCTCTTCACTGAAAAGCTCATTCTGAGTACATTTTTAGCATACGTTTGCTCCTGCCGGGTCAGCTGAGCAGCGAATTTCTATTTAACCACCTGCTATCATGAGAGACCCCAGGGCTGCATGTTTTGATTCCAGTATTGATCCTGAAAAGCGTTTCCAACCCCACTTACAAGTAAAACTAGCTAAAATGTGCCTGGCTGCTATTCACTGAAAAGATCATTCTGTGTACATTTTTAGCATACGTTTGCTCCTGCCGGGTCAGCTGAGCAGCGAATTTCTAATTAACCACCTGCTATCATGAGAGACCTCAGGGCTGCATGTTTTGAGCCCAGTACTGATCCTGAAAAGCGTTTCCAACCCCACTTACAAGTAAAACTAGCTAAAATGTGCCTGGCTTCTCTTCACTGAAAAGCTCATTCTGAGTACATTTTTAGCATACGTTTGCTCCTGCCGGTTCAGCTGAGCAGCGAATTTCTATTTAACCACCTGCTATCATGAGAGACCCCAGGGCTGCATGTTTTGATTCCAGTATTGATCCTGAAAAGCGTTTCCAACCCCACTTACAAGTAAAACTAGCTAAAATGTGCCTGGCTGCTATTCAATGAAAAGCTCATTCTGTGTACATTTTTGGCATACGTTTGCTCCTACCGGGTCAGCTGAGCAGCGAATTTCTATTTAACCACCTGCTTTCATGAGAGACCTCAGGGCTGCATGTTTTGAGCCTAGTACTGAGCCTGAAAAGCATTTCCAACCCCACTTACAAGTAAAACTAGCTAAAATGTGCCTGGCTGCTATTTACTGAAAAGCTCATTCTGTGTACATTTTTGGCATACGTTTGCTCCTACCGGGTCAGCTGAGCAGCGAATTTCTATTTAACCACCTGCTATCATGAGAGACCTCAGGGCTGCATGTTTTGAGCCCAGTACTGATCCTGAAAAGCGTTTCCAACCCCACTTACAAGTAAAACTAGCTAAAATGTGCCTGGCTGCTATTCACTGAAAAGCTAATTCTGTGTACATTTTTGGCATACATTTGATCCTGCCGGGTCAGCTGAGCAGCGAATTTCTATTTAACCACCTGCTATCATGAGAGACCTCAGGGCTGCATGTTTTGAGCCCAGTACTGAGCCTGAAAAGCGTTTCCAACCCCACTTACAAGTAAAACTAGCTAAAATGTGCCTGGCTTCTCTTCACTGAAAAGCTCATTCTGAGTACATTTTTGGCATACGTTTGCTCCTGCCGGGTCAGCTGAGCAGCGAATTTCTATTTAACCCCCTGCTATCATGAGAGACCTCAGGGCTGCATGTTTTGAGCCCAGTACTGAGCCTGAAAAGCGTTTCCAACCCCAATTACAAGTAAAAGTAGCTAAAATGTGCCTGGCTTTTCTTCACTGAAAAGCTCATTCTGAGTACATTTTTAGCATACGTTTGCTCCTGCCGGGTCAGCTGAGCAGCGAATTTCTATTTAACCACCTGCTATCATGGAGAGACCCCAGGGCTGCATGTTTTGATTCCAGTATTGATCCTGAAAAGCGTTTCCAACCCCACTTACAGTAAAACTAGCTAAAATGTGCCTGGCTGCTATTCACTGAAAAGCTCATTCTGAGTACATTTTTGGCATACGTTTGCTCCTGCCGGGTCAGCTGAGCAGCGAATTTCTATTTAACCACCTGCTATCATGAGAGACCTCAGGGCTGCATTTTTTGAGCCCAGTACTGAGCCTGAAAAGTGTTTCCAACCCCACTTACAAGTAAAACTAGCTAAAATGTGCCTGGCTTCTCTTCACTGAAAAGCTCATTCTGAGTACATTTTTGGCATACG
The DNA here is from genome assembly GCF_964263255.1 of Lissotriton vulgaris. Classification (NCBI taxonomy): domain Eukaryota; kingdom Metazoa; phylum Chordata; class Amphibia; order Caudata; family Salamandridae; genus Lissotriton; species Lissotriton vulgaris. Next base: position 274,279 of record NW_028243347.1, on the reverse strand, counting down.
TTTGCTCCTGCCGGGTCAGCTGAGCAGCGAATTTCTATTTAACCACCTGCTATCATGAGAGACCTCAGGGCTTCATGTTTTGAGCCCAGTACTGATCCTGAAAAGCGTTTCCAACCCCACTTACAAGTAAAACTAGCTAAAATGTGCCTGGCTGCTCTTCACTGAAAAGCTCATTCTGTGCACATTTTTGGCATACGTTTGCTCCTGCCGGGTCAACTGAGCAGCGAATTTCTATTTAACCACCTGCTTTCATGAGAGACCTCAGGGCTGCATGTTTTGAGCCCAGTACTGAGCCTGAAAAGCGTTTCCAACCCCAATTACAAGTAAAACTAGCTAAAATGTGCCTGGCTTCTCTTCACTGAAAAGCTCATTCTGAGTACATTTTTGGCATACGTTTGCTCCTGCCGGGTCAGCTGAGCAGCGAATTTCTATTTAACCACCTGCTTTCATGAGAGACCTCAGGGCTGCATGTTTTGAGCCCAGTACTGAGCCTGAAAAGCGTTTCCAACCCCACTTACAAGTAAAACTAGCTAAAATGTGCCTGGCTTCTCTTCACTGAAAAGCTCATTCTGAGTACATTTTTGGCATACGTTTGCTCCTGCCGGGTCAGCTGAGCAGCGAATTTCTAATTAACTACCTGCTATCATGAGAGACCTCAGGGCTGCATGTTTTGAGCCCAGTACTGATCCTGAAAAGCGTTTCCAACCCCACTTACAAGTAAAACTAGCTAAAATGTGCCTGGCTGCTATTCACTGAAAAGCTCATTCTGAGTACATTTTTAGCATACGTTTGCTCCTGCCGTGTCAGCTGAGCAGCGAATTTCTATTTAACCACCTGCTATCATGAGAGACCTAAGGGCTGCATGTTTTGAGCCCAGTATTGAGCCTGAAAAGCGTTTCCAACCCCACTTACAAGTAAAACTAGCTAAAATGTGCCTGGCTTCTCTTCACTGAAAAGCTCATTCTGAGTCCATTTTTAGCATACGTTTGCTCCTGCCGGATCAGCTGAGCAGCGAATTTCTATTTAACCACCTGCTATCATGAGAGACCCCAGGGCTGCATGTTTTGATTCCAGTATTGATCCTGAAAAGCGTTTTCAACCCCACTTACAAGTAAAACTAGCTAAAATGTGCCTGGCTGCTATTCACTGAAAAGCTCATTCTGTGTACATTTTTGGCATACGTTTGCTCCTACCGGATCAGCTGAGCAGCAAATTTCTATTTAACCACCTGCTTTCATGAGAGACCTCAGGGCTGCATGTTTTGAGCCCAGTACTGAGCCTGAAAAGCATTTCCAACCCCACTTACAAGTAAAACTAGCTAAAATGTGCCTGGCTGCTATTTACTGAAAAGCTCATTCTGTGTACATTTTTGGCATACGTTTGCTCCTACCGGGTCAGCTGAGCAGCGAATTTCTATTTAACCACCTGCTTTCATGAGAGACCTCAGGGCTGCATGTTTTGAGCCCAGTACTGTGCCTGAAAAGCATTTCCAACCCCACTTACAAGTAAAACTAGCTAAAATGTGCCTGGCTTCTCTTCACTGAAAAGCTCATTCTGAGTACATTTTTAGCATACGTTTGCTCCTGCCGGGTCAGCTGAGCAGCGAATTTCTATTTAACCACCTGCTATCATGAGAGACCTCAGGGCTGCATGTTTTGAGCCCAGTACTGATCCTGAAAAGCGTTTCCAACAGCACTTACAAGTAAAACTAGCTAAAATGTGCCAGGCTGCTCTTTACTGAAAAGCTCATTCTGTGTACATTTTTGGCATACGTTTGCTCCTGCCGGGTCAGCTGAGCAGCGAATTTCTATTTAACCCCCTGCTTTCATGAGAGACCTCAGGGCTGCATGTTTTGAGCCCAGTACTGAGCCTGAAAAGCGTTTCCAACCCCACTTACAAGTAAAACTAGCTAAAATGTGCCTGGCTTCTCTTCACTGAAAAGCTCATTCTGAGTACATTTTTGGCATACGTTTGCTCCTGCCGGGTCAGCTGAGCAGCAAATTTCTATTTAACCCCCTGCTATCAGGAGAGACCTCAGGGCTGCATGTTTTGAGCCCAGTACTGATCCTGAAAAGCGTTTCCAACCCCACTTACAAGTAAAACTAGCTAAAATGTGCCTGGCTGCTCTTTACTGAAAAGCTCATTCTGTGTACATTTTTGGCATACGTTTGCTCCTGACGGGTCAGATGAGCAGCGAATTTCTACTTAACCACCTGCTTTCATGAGAGACCTCAGGGCTGCATGTTTTGAGCCCAGTACTGAGCCTGAAAAGCATTTCCAACCCCACTTACAAGTAAAACTAGCTAAAATGTGCCTGGCTTCTCTTCACTGAAAAGCTCATTCTGAGTACATTTTTGGCATATGTTTGCTCCTGCCGGGTCAGCTGAGCAGCGAATTTCTATTTAACCACCTGCTATCATGAGAGACCTCAGGGCTGCATGTTTTGAGCCCAGTACTGAGCCTGAAAAGCGTTTCCAACCCCACTTACAAGTAAAACTACTAAAATGTGCCTGGCTGCTATTCACTGAAAAGCTCATTCTGTGTACATTTTTAGCATACGTTTGCTCCTGCCGGGTCAGCTGAGCAGCGAATTTCTAATTAACCACCTGCTATCATGAGAGACCTCAGGGCTGCATGTTTTGAGCCCAGTACTGATCCTGAAAAGCGTTTCCAACCCCACTTACAAGTAAAACTAGCTAAAATGTGCCTGGCTGCTATTCACTGAAAAGCTCATTCTGAGTACATTTTTAGCATACGTTTGCTCCTGCCGGGTCAGCTGAGCAGCGAATTTCTATTTAACCACCTACTATCATGAGCGACCTAAGGGCTGCATGTTTTGAGCCCAGTATTGAGCCTGAAAAGCGTTTCCAACCCCACTTACAAGTAAAACTAGCTAAAATGTGCCTGGCTTCTCTTCACTGAAAAGCTCATTCTGAGTACATTTTTAGCATACGTTTGCTCCTGCCGGGTCAGCTGAGCAGCGAATTTCTATTTAACCACCTGCTATCATGAGAGACCCCAGGGCTGCATGTTTTGATTCCAGTATTGATCCTGAAAAGCGTTTCCAACCCCACTTACAAGTAAAACTAGCTAAAATGTGCCTGGCTGCTATTCACTGAAAAGCTCATTCTGTGTACATTTTTGGCATACGTTTGCTCCTACCGGGTCAGCTGAGCAGCGAATTTCTATTTAACCACCTGCTTTCATGAGAGACCTCAGGGCTGCATGTTTTGAGCCCAGTACTGAGCCTGAAAAGCATTTCCAACCCCACTTACAAGTAAAACTAGCTAAAATGTGCCTGGCTGCTATTTACTGAAAAGCTCATTCTGTGTACATTTTTGGCATACGTTTGCTCCTACCGGGTCAGCTGAGCAGGGAATTTCTATTTAACCACCTGCTTTCATGAGAGACCTCAGGGCTGCATGTTTTGAGCCCAGTACTGATCCTGAAAAGCGTTTCCAACCCCACTTACAAGTAAAACTAGCTAAAATGTGCCTGGCTGCTATTCACTGAAAAGCTCATTCTGTGTACATTTTTGGCATACGTTTGCTCCTGCCGGGTCAGCTGAGCAGCGAATTTCTATTTAACCACCTGCTTTCATGAGAGACCTCGGGGCTGCATGTTTTGAGCCCAGTACTGAGCCTGAAAAGCGTTTCCAACCCCAATTACAAGTAAAACTAGCTAAAATGTGCCTGGCTTCTCTTCACTGAAAAGCTCATTCTGAGTACATTTTTGGCATACGTTTGCTCCTGCCGGGTCAGCTGAGCAGCTAATTTCTATTTAACCACCTGCTTTCATGAGAGACCTCAGGGCTGCATGTTTTGAGCCCAGTACTGAGCCTGAAAAGCATTTCCAACCCCACTTACAAGTAAAACTAGCTAAAATGTGCCTGGCTTCTCTTCACTGAAAAGCTCATTCTGAGTACATTTTTGGCATACGTTTGCTCCTGCCGGGTCAGCTGAGCAGCGAATTTCTATTTAACCACCTGCTATCATGAGAGACCTCTGGGCTGCATGTTTTGAGCCCAGTACTGATCATGAAAAGCGTTTCCAACCCCACTTACAAGTAAAACTAGCTAAAATGTGCCTGGCTGCTATTCACTGAAAAGCTCATTCTGAGTACATTTTTAGCATACGTTTGCTCCTACCGGGTCAGCTGAGCAGCGAATTTCTATTTAACCACCTGCTTTCATGAGAGACCTCAGGGCTGCATGTTTTGAGCCCAGTACTGAGCCTGAAAAGCGTTTCCAACCCCACTTACAAGTAAAACTACTAAAATGTGCCTGGCTGCTATTCACTGAAAAGCTCATTCTGAGTACATTTTTAGCATACGTTTGCTCCTGCCGGGTCAGCTGAGCAGCGAATTTCTATTTAACCACCTGCTATCATGAGAGACCTAAGGGCTGCATGTTTTGATTCCAGTATTGATCCTGAAAAGCGTTTCCAACCCCACTTACAAGTAAAACTAGCTGAAATGTGCCTGGCTGCTATTCACTGAAAAGCTCATTCTGAGTACATTTTTAGCATACGTTTTCTCCTGCCGGGTCAGCTGAGCAGCAAATTTCTATTTAACCACCTGCTATCATGAGAGACCTCAGGGCTGCATGTTTTGAGCCCAGTACTGATCCTGAAAAGCGTTTCCAACCCCACTTACAAGTAAAACTAGCTAAAATGTGCCTGGCTGCTATTCACTGAAAAGCTCATTCTGTGTACATTTTTGGCATACGTTTGCTCCTGCCGGGTCAGCTGAGCAGCGAATTTCTATTTAACCATCTGCTTTCATGAGAGACCTCAGGGCTGCATGTTTTGAGCCCAGTACTGAGCCTGAAAAGCGTTTCCAATCCCACTTACAAGTAAAACTAGCTAAAATGTGCCTGGCTGCTATTCACTGAAAAGCTCATTCTGTGTACATTTTTGGCATACGTTTGCTCCTGCCGGGTCAGCTGAGCAGCGAATTTCTATTTTACCACCTGCTATCATGAGATACCTCAGGGCTGCATGTTTTGAGCCCAGTATTGATCCTGAAAAACGTTTCCAACCCCACTTACAAGTAAAACTAGCTAAAATGTGCCTGGCTTCTCTTCACTGAAAAGCTCATTCTGAGTACATTTTTAGCATACGTTTGCTCCTGCCGGGTCAGCTGAGCATCGAATTTCTATTTAACCACCTGCTATCATGAGAGACCTCAGGGCTGCATGTTTTGAGCCCAGTACTGAGCCTGAAAAGCGTTTCCAACCCCACTTACAAGTAAAACTAGCTAAAATGTGCCTGGCTGCTATCACTGAAAAGCTCATTCTGTGTACATTTTTGGCATACGTTTGCTCCTACCGGGTCAGATGAGCAGCGAATTTCTATTTAACCACCTGCTTCATGAGAGACCTCAGGGCTGCATGTTTTGAGCCCAGTACTGAGCCTGAAAAGCATTTCCAACCCCACTTACAAGTAAAACTAGCTAAAATGTGCCTGGCTGCTATTCACTGAAAAGCTCATTCTGTGTACATTTTTGGCAATCGTTTGCTCCTACCGGGTCAGCTGAGCAGCGAATTTCTATTTAACCACCTGCTTTCATGAGAGACCTCAGGGCTGCATGTTTTGAGCCCAGTACTGTGCCTGAAAAGCGTTTCCAACCCCACTTACAAGTAAAACTAGCTAAAATGTGCCTGGCTTCTCTTCACTGAAAAGCTCATTCTGAGTACATTTTTAGCATACGTTTGCTCCTGCCGGGTCAGCTGAGCAGCGAATTTCTATTTAACCACCTGCTATCATGAGAGACCTCAGGGCTGCATGTTTTGAGCCCAGTACTGATCCTGAAAAGCGTTTCCAACCCCACTTACAAGTAAAACTAGCTAAAATGTGCCTGGCTGCTATTCACTGAAAAGCTCATTCTGTGTACATTTTTGGCATACGTTTGCTCCTGCCGGGTCAGCTGAGCAGCGAATTTCTATTTAACCACCTGCTATCATGAGAGACCTCGGGGAGTACATTTTTAGCATACGTTTGCTCCTGCCGGGTCAGCTGAGCAGCGAATTTCTATTTAACCACATGCTATCATGAGCGACCTAAGGGCTGCATGTTTTGAGCCCAGTATTGAGCCTGAAAAGCGTTTCCAACCCCACTTACAAGTAAAACTAGCTAAAATGTGCCTGGCTTCTCTTCACTGAAAAGCTCATTCTGAGTACATTTTTAGCATACGTTTGCTCCTGCCGGGTCAGCTGAGCAGCGAATTTCTATTTAACCACCTGCTATCATGAGAGACCCCAGGGCTGCATGTTTTGATTCCAGTATTGATCCTGAAAAGCGTTTCCAACCCCACTTACAAGTAAAACTAGCAAAAATGTGCCTGGCTGCTATTCACTGAAAAGCTCATTCTGTGTACATTTTTGGCATACGTTTGCTCCTACCGGGTCAGCTGAGCAGCGAATTTCTATTTAACCACCTGCTTTCATGAGAGACCTCAGGGCTGCAAGTTTTGAGCCCAGTACTGAGCCTGCAAAGCATTTCCAACCCCACTTACAAGTAAAACTAGCTAAAATGTGCCTGGCTGCTATTTACTGAAAAGCTCATTCTGTGTACATTTTTGGCATACGTTTGCTCCTACCGGGTCAGCTGAGCAGCGAATTTCTATTTAACCACCTGCTTTCATGAGAGACCTCAGGGCTGCATGTTTTGAGCCCAGTACTGTGCCTGAAAAGCATTTCCAACCCCACTTACAAGTAAAACTAGCTAAAATGTGCCTGGCTTCTCTTCACTGAAAAGCTCATTCTGAGTACATTTTTAGCATACGTTTGCTCCTGCCGGGTCAGCTGAGCAGCGAATTTCTATTTAACCACCTGCTATCATGAGAGACCTCAGGGCTGCATGTTTTGAGCCCAGTACTGAGCCTGAAAAGCGTTTCCAACCCCACTTACAAGTAAAACTAGCTAAAATGTGCCTGGCTTCTCTTCACTGAAAAGCTCATTCTGAGTACATTTTTAGCATACGTTTGCTCCTGCCGGGTCAGCTGAGCAGCGAATTTCTATTTAACCACCTGCTATCATGAGAGACCTCAGGGCTGCATGTTTTGAGCCCAGTACTGATCCTGAAAAGCGTTTCCAACCCAACTTACAAGTAAAACTAGCTAAAATGTGCCTGGCTTCTCTTCACTGAAAAGCTCATTCTGTGTACATTTTTGGCATACGTTTGCTCCTACCGGGTCAGCTGAGCAGCGAATTTCTATTTAACCACCTGCTATCATGAGAGACCTCAGGGCTGCATGTTTTGAGCCCAGTACTGATCCTGAAAAGCATTTCCAACCCCACTTACAAGTAAAACTAGCTAAAATGTGCCTGGCTGCTATTCACTGAAAAGCTCATTCTGTGTACATTTTTGGCATACGTTTGCTCCTACCGGGTCAGCTGAGCAGCGAATTTCTATTTAACCACCTGCTTTCATGAGAGACCTCAGGGCTGCATGTTTTGAGCCCAGTACTGATCCTGAAAAGCGTTTCCAACCCCACTTACAAGTAAAACTAGCTAAAATGTGCCTGGCTGCAATTCACTGAAAAGCTCATTCTGTGTACATTTTTGGCATACGTTTGCTCCTACCGGGTCAGCTGAGCAGCGAATTTCTATTTAACCACCTGCTTTCATGAGAGACCTCAGGGCTGCATGTTTTGAGCCCAGTACTGATCCTGAAAAGCGTTTCCAACCCCACTTACAAGTAAAACTAGCTAAAATGTGCCTGGCTGCAATTCACTGAAAAGCTCATTCTGTGTACATTTTTAGCATACGTTTGCTCCTGCCGGGTCAGCTGAGCAGCGAATTTCTATTTAACCACCTGCTATCATGAGAGACCTCAGGGCTGCATGTTTTGAGCCCAGTACTGATCCTGAAAAGCATTTCCAACCCCACTTACAAGTAAAACTAGCTAAAATGTGCCTGGCTGCTATTCACTGAAAAGCTCATTCTGTGTACATTTTTGGCATACGTTTGCTCCTACCGGGTCAGCTGAGCAGCGAATTTCTATTTAACCACCTGCTATCATGAGAGACCTCAGGGCTGCATGTTTTGAGCCCAGTACTGAGCCTGAAAAGCGTTTCCAACCCCACTTACAAGTAAAACTACTAAAATGTGCCTGGCTGCTATTCACTGAAAAGCTCATTCTGTGTACATTTTTAGCATACGTTTGCTCCTGCCGGGTTAGCTGAGCAGCGAATTTCTAATTAACCACCTGCTATCATGAGAGACCTCAGGGCTGCATGTTTTGAGCCCAGTACTGATCCTGAAAAGCGTTTCCAACCCCACTTACAAGTAAAACTAGCTAAAATGTGCCTGGCTGCTATTCACTGAAAAGCTCATTCTGAGTACATTTTTAGCATACGTTTGCTCCTGCCGGGTCAGCTGAGCAGCGAATTTCTATTTAACCACCTGCTATCATGAGCGACCTAAGGGCTGCATGTTTTGAGCCCAGTATTGAGCCTGAAAAGCGTTTCCAACCCCACTTACAAGTAAAACTAGCTAAAATGTGCCTGGCTTCTCTTCACTGAAAAGCTCATTCTGAGTACATTTTTAGCATACGTTTGCTCCTGCCGGGTCAGCTGAGCAGCGAATTTCTATTTAACCACCTGCTATCATGAGAGACCCCAGGGCTGCATGTTTTGATTCCAGTATTGATCCTGAAAAGCGTTTCCAACCCCACTTACAAGTAAAACTAGCTAAAATGTGCCTGGCTGCTATTCACTGAAAAGCTCATTCTGTGTACATTTTTGGCATACGTTTGCTCCTACCGGGTCAGCTGAGCAGCGAATTTCTATTTAACCACCTGCTTTCATGAGAGACCTCAGGGCTGCATGTTTTGAGCCCAGTACTGAGCCTGAAAAGCATTTCCAACCCCACTTACAAGTAAAACTAGCTAAAATGTGCCTGGCTGCTATTTACTGAAAAGCTCATTCTGTGTACATTTTTGGCATACGTTTGCTCCTACCGGGTCAGCTGAGCAGGGAATTTCTATTTAACCACCTGCTTTCATGAGAGACCTCAGGGCTGCATGTTTTGAGCCCAGTACTGATCCTGAAAAGCGTTTCCAACCCCACTTACAAGTAAAACTAGCTAAAATGTGCCTGGCTGCTATTCACTGAAAAGCTCATTCTGTGTACATTTTTGGCATACGTTTGCTCCTGCCGGGTCAGCTGAGCAGCGAATTTCTATTTAACCACCTGCTTTCATGAGAGACCTCGGGGCTGCATGTTTTGAGCCCAGTACTGAGCCTGAAAAGCGTTTCCAACCCCAATTACAAGTAAAACTAGCTAAAATGTGCCTGGCTTCTCTTCACTGAAAAGCTCATTCTGAGTACATTTTTGGCATACGTTTGCTCCTGCCGGGTCAGCTGAGCAGCTAATTTCTATTTAACCACCTGCTTTCATGAGAGACCTCAGGGCTGCATGTTTTGAGCCCAGTACTGAGCCTGAAAAGCATTTCCAACCCCACTTACAAGTAAAACTAGCTAAAAAGTGCCTGGCTTCTCTTCACTGAAAAGCTCATTCTGAGTACATTTTTGGCATACGTTTGCTCCTGCCGGGTCAGCTGAGCAGCGAATTTCTATTTAACCACCTGCTATCATGAGAGACCTCTGGGCTGCATGTTTTGAGCCCAGTACTGATCATGAAAAGCGTTTCCAACCCCACTTACAAGTAAAACTAGCTAAAATGTGCCTGGCTGCTATTCACTGAAAAGCTCATTCTGAGTACATTTTTAGCATACGTTTGCTCCTACCGGGTCAGCTGAGCAGCGAATTTCTATTTAACCACCTGCTTTCATGAGAGACCTCAGGGCTGCATGTTTTGAGCCCAGTACTGAGCCTGAAAAGCGTTTCCAACCCCACTTACAAGTAAAACTACTAAAATGTGCCTGGCTGCTATTCACTGAAAAGCTCATTCTGTGTACATTTTTAACATACGTTTGCTCCTGCCGGGTCAGCTGAGCAGCGAATTTCTAATTAACCACCTGCTATCATGAGAGACCTCAGGGCTGCATGTTTTGAGCCCAGTACTGATCCTGAAAAGCGTTTCCAACCCCACTTACAAGTAAAACTAGCTAAAATGTGCCTGGCTGCTATTCACTGAAAAGCTCATTCTGAGTACATTTTTAGCATACGTTTGCTCCTGCCGGGTCAGCTGAGCAGCGAATTTCTATTTAACCACCTGCTATCATGAGAGACCTAAGGGCTGCATGTTTTGATTCCAGTATTGATCCTGAAAAGCGTTTCCAACCCCACTTACAAGTAAAACTAGCTAAAATGTGCCAGGCTGCTATTCACTGAAAAGCTCATTCTGTGTACATTTTTGGCATACGTTTGCTCCTACCAGGTCAGCTGAGCAGCGAATTTCTATTTAACCACCTGCTTTCATGAGAGACCTCAGGGCTGCATGTTTTGAGCCCAGTACTGAGCCTGAAAAGCATTTCCAACCCCACTTACAAGTAAAACTAGCTAAAATGTGCCTGGCTGCTATTTACTGAAAAGCTCATTCTGTGTACATTTTAGGCATACGTTTGCTCCTGCCGGGTCAGCTGAGCAGCGAATTTCTATTTAACCACCTGCTATCATGAGAGACCTCAGGGCTGCATGTTTTGAGCCCAGTACTGATCCTGAAAAGCGTTTCCAACCCCACTTACAAGTAAAACTAGCTAAAATGTGCCTGGCTGCTATTCACTGAAAAGCTCATTCTGTGTACATTTTTGGCATACGTTTGCTCCTACCGGGTCAGCTGAGCAGCGAATTTCTATTTAACCACCTGCTTTCATGAGAGACCTCAGGGCTGCATGTTTTGAGCCCAGTACTGATCCTGAAAATCGTTTCCAACCCCACTCACAAGTAAAACTAGCTGAAATGTGCCTGGCTGCTATTCACTGAAAAGCTCATTCTGAGTACATTTTTAGCATACGTTTTCTCCTGCCGGGTCAGCTGAGCAGCAAATTTCTATTTAACCACCTGCTATCATGAGAGACCTCAGGGCTGCATGTTTTGAGCCCAGTACTGATCCTGAAAAGCGTTTCCAACCCCACTTACAAGTAAAACTAGCTAAAATGTGCCTGGCTGCTATTCACTGAAAAGCTCATTCTGTGTACATTTTTGGCATACGTTTGCTCCTGCCGGGTCAGCTGAGCAGCGAATTTCTATTTAACCATCTGCTTTCATGAGAGACCTCAGGGCTGCATGTTTTGAGCCCAGTACTGAGCCTGAAAAGCGTTTCCAATCCCACTTACAAGTAAAACTAGCTAAAATGTGCCTGGCTGCTATTCACTGAAAAGCTCATTCTGTGTACATTTTTGGCATACGTTTGCTCCTGCCGGGTCAGCTGAGCAGCGAATTTCTATTTTACCACCTGCTATCATGAGATACCTCAGGGCTGCATGTTTTGAGCCCAGTATTGATCCTGAAAAACGTTTCCAACCCCACTTGCAAGTAAAACTAGCTAAAATGTGCCTGGCTTCTCTTCACTGAAAAGCTCATTCTGAGTACATTTTTAGCATACGTTTGCTCCTGCCGGGTCAGCTGAGCATCGAATTTCTATTTAACCACCTGCTATCATGAGAGACCTCAGGGCTGCATGTTTTGAGCCCAGTACTGAGCATGAAAAGCGTTTCCAACCCCACTTACAAGTAAAACTAGCTAAAATGTGCCTGGCTGCTATTTACTGAAAAGCTCATTCTGTGTACATTTTTGGCATACGTTTGCTCCTGCCGGGTCAGCTGAGCAGCGAATTTCTATTTAACCACCTGCTATCATGAGAGACCTCAGGGCTGCATGTTTTGAGCCCAGTACTGATCCTGAAAAGCGTTTCCAACCCCACTTACAAGTAAAACTAGCTAAAATGTGCCTGGCTGCTATTCACTGAAAAGCTCATTCTGTGTACATTTTTGGCATACGTTTGCTCCTACCGGGTCAGCTGAGCAGCGAATTTCTATTTAACCACCTGCTTTCATGAGAGACCTCAGGGCTGCATGTTTTGAGCCCAGTACTGATCCTGAAAATCGTTTCCAACCCCACTCACAAGTAAAACTAGCTGAAATGTGCCTGGCTGCTATTCACTGAAAAGCTCATTCTGAGTACATTTTTAGCATACGTTTTCTCCTGCCGGGTCAGCTGAGCAGCAAATTTCTATTTAACCACCTGCTATCATGAGAGACCTCAGGGCTGCATGTTTTGAGCCCAGTACTGATCCTGAAAAGCGTTTCCAACCCCACTTACAAGTAAAACTAGCTAAAATGTGCCTGGCTGCTATTCACTGAAAAGCTCATTCTGTGTACATTTTTGGCATACGTTTGCTCCTGCCGGGTCAGCTGAGCAGCGAATTTCTATTTAACCATCTGCTTTCATGAGAGACCTCAGGGCTGCATGTTTTGAGCCCAGTACTGAGCCTGAAAAGCGTTTCCAATCCCACTTACAAGTAAAACTAGCTAAAATGTGCCTGGCTGCTATTCACTGAAAAGCTCATTCTGTGTACATTTTTGGCATACGTTTGCTCCTGCCGGGTCAGCTGAGCAGCGAATTTCTATTTTACCACCTGCTATCATGAGATACCTCAGGGCTGCATGTTTTGAGCCCAGTATTGATCCTGAAAAACGTTTCCAACCCCACTTACAAGTAAAACTAGCTAAAATGTGCCTGGCTTCTCTTCACTGAAAAGCTCATTCTGAGTACATTTTTAGCATACGTTTGCTCCTGCCGGGTCAGCTGAGCATCGAATTTCTATTTAACCACCTGCTATCATGAGAGACCTCAGGGCTGCATGTTTTGAGCCCAGTACTGAGCCTGAAAAGCGTTTCCAACCCCACTTACAAGTAAAACTAGCTAAAATGTGCCTGGCTGCTATCACTGAAAAGCTCATTCTGTGTACATTTTTGGCATACGTTTGCTCCTACCGGGTCAGATGAGCAGCGAATTTCTATTTAACCACCTGCTTCATGAGAGACCTCAGGGCTGCATGTTTTGAGCCCAGTACTGAGCCTGAAAAGCATTTCCAACCCCACTTACAAGTAAAACTAGCTAAAATGTGCCTGGCTGCTATTCACTGAAAAGCTCATTCTGTGTACATTTTTGGCAATCGTTTGCTCCTACCGGGTCAGCTGAGCAGCGAATTTCTATTTAACCACCTGCTTTCATGAGAGACCTCAGGGCTGCATGTTTTGAGCCCAGTACTGTGCCTGAAAAGCGTTTCCAACCCCACTTACAAGTAAAACTAGCTAAAATGTGCCTGGCTTCTCTTCACTGAAAAGCTCATTCTGAGTACATTTTTAGCATACGTTTGCTCCTGCCGGGTCAGCTGAGCAGCGAATTTCTATTTAACCACCTGCTATCATGAGAGACCTCAGGGCTGCATGTTTTGAGCCCAGTACTGATCCTGAAAAGCGTTTCCAACCCCACTTACAAGTAAAACTAGCTAAAATGTGCCTGGCTGCTATTCACTGAAAAGCTCATTCTGTGTACATTTTTGGCATACGTTTGCTCCTGCCGGGTCAGCTGAGCAGCGAATTTCTATTTAACCACCTGCTATCATGAGAGACCTCGGGGAGTACATTTTTAGCATACGTTTGCTCCTGCCGGGTCAGCTGAGCAGCGAATTTCTATTTAACCACATGCTATCATGAGCGACCTAAGGGCTGCATGTTTTGAGCCCAGTATTGAGCCTGAAAAGCGTTTCCAACCCCACTTACAAGTAAAACTAGCTAAAATGTGCCTGGCTTCTCTTCACTGAAAAGCTCATTCTGAGTACATTTTTAGCATACGTTTGCTCCTGCCGGGTCAGCTGAGCAGCGAATTTCTATTTAACCACCTGCTATCATGAGAGACCCCAGGGCTGCATGTTTTGATTCCAGTATTGATCCTGAAAAGCGTTTCCAACCCCACTTACAAGTAAAACTAGCAAAAATGTGCCTGGCTGCTATTCACTGAAAAGCTCATTCTGTGTACATTTTTGGCATACGTTTGCTCCTACCGGGTCAGCTGAGCAGCGAATTTCTATTTAACCACCTGCTTTCATGAGAGACCTCAGGGCTGCAAGTTTTGAGCCCAGTACTGAGCCTGCAAAGCATTTCCAACCCCACTTACAAGTAAAACTAGCTAAAATGTGCCTGGCTGCTATTTACTGAAAAGCTCATTCTGTGTACATTTTTGGCATACGCTTGCTCCTACCGGGTCAGCTGAGCAGCGAATTTCTATTTAACCACCTGCTTTCATGAGAGACCTCAGGGCTGCATGTTTTGAGCCCAGTACTGTGCCTGAAAAGCATTTCCAACCCCACTTACAAGTAAAACTAGCTAAAATGTGCCTGGCTTCTCTTCACTGAAAAGCTCATTCTGAGTACATTTTTAGCATACGTTTGCTCCTGCCGGGTCAGCTGAGCAGCGAATTTCTATTTAACCACCTGCTATCATGAGAGACCTCAGGGCTGCATGTTTTGAGCCCAGTACTGAGCCTGAAAAGCGTTTCCAACCCCACTTACAAGTAAAACTAGCTAAAATGTGCCTGGCTTCTCTTCACTGAAAAGCTCATTCTGAGTACATTTTTAGCATACGTTTGCTCCTGCCGGGTCAGCTGAGCAGCGAATTTCTATTTAACCACCTGCTATCATGAGAGACCTCAGGGCTGCATGTTTTGAGCCCAGTACTGATCCTGAAAAGCGTTTCCAACCCAACTTACAAGTAAAACTAGCTAAAATGTGCCTGGCTTCTCTTCACTGAAAAGCTCATTCTGTGTACATTTTTGGCATACGTTTGCTCCTACCGGGTCAGCTGAGCAGCGAATTTCTATTTAACCACCTGCTTTCATGAGAGACCTCAGGGCTGCATGTTTTGAGCCCAGTACTGATCCTGAAAAGCGTTTCCAACCCCACTTACAAGTAAAACTAGCTAAAATGTGCCTGGCTGCAATTCACTGAAAAGCTCATTCTGTGTACATTTTTAGCATACGTTTGCTCCTGCCGGGTCAGCTGAGCAGCGAATTTCTATTTAACCACCTGCTATCACGAGAGACCTCAGGGCTGCATGTTTTGAGCCCAGTACTGATCCTGAAAAGCATTTCCAACCCCACTTACAAGTAAAACTAGCTAAAATGTGCCTGGCTGCTATTCACTGAAAAGCTCATTCTGTGTACATTTTTGGCATACGTTTGCTCCTACCGGGTCAGCTGAGCAGCGAATTTCTATTTAACCACCTGCTATCATGAGAGACCTCAGGGCTGCATGTTTTGAGCCCAGTACTGAGCCTGAAAAGCGTTTCCAACCCCACTTACAAGTAAAACTACTAAAATGTGCCTGGCTGCTATTCACTGAAAAGCTCATTCTGTGTACATTTTTAGCATACGTTTGCTCCTGCCGGGTCAGCTGAGCAGCGAATTTCTAATTAACCACCTGCTATCATGAGAGACCTCAGGGCTGCATGTTTTGAGCCCAGTACTGATCCTGAAAAGCGTTTCCAACCCCACTTACAAGTAAAACTAGCTAAAATGTGCCTGGCTGCTATTCACTGAAAAGCTCATTCTGAGTACATTTTTAGCATACGTTTGCTCCTGCCGGGTCAGCTGAGCAGCGAATTTCTATTTAACCACCTGCTATCATGAGCGACCTAAGGGCTGCATGTTTTGAGCCCAGTATTGAGCCTGAAAAGCGTTTCCAACCCCACTTACAAGTAAAACTAGCTAAAATGTGCCTGGCTTCTCTTCACTGAAAAGCTCATTATGAGTACATTTTTAGCATACGTTTGCTCCTGCCGGGTCAGCTGAGCAGCGAATTTCTATTTAACCACCTGCTATCATGAGAGACCCCAGGGCTGCATGTTTTGATTCCAGTATTGATCCTGAAAAGCGTTTCCAACCCCACTTACAAGTAAAACTAGCAAAAATGTGCCTGGCTGCTATTCACTGAAAAGCTCATTCTGTGTACATTTTTGGCATACGTTTGCTCCTACCGGGTCAGCTGAGCAGCGAATTTCTATTTAACCACCTGCTTTCATGAGAGACCTCAGGGCTGCATGTTTTGAGCCCAGTACTGAGCCTGAAAAGCATTTCCAACCCCACTTACAAGTAAAACTAGCTAAAATGTGCCTGGCTGCTATTTACTGAAAAGCTCATTCTGTGTACATTTTTGGCATACGTTTGCTCCTACCGGGTCAGCTGAGCAGGGAATTTCTATTTAACCACCTGCTTTCATGAGAGACCTCAGGGCTGCATGTTTTGAGCCCAGTACTGATCCTGAAAAGCGTTTCCAACCCCACTTACAAGTAAAACTAGCTAAAATGTGCCTGGCTGCTATTCACTGAAAAGCTCATTCTGTGTACATTTTTGGCATACGTTTGCTCCTGCCGGGTCAGCTGAGCAGCGAATTTCTATTTAACCACCTGCTTTCATGAGAGACCTCGGGGCTGCATGTTTTGAGCCCAGTACTGAGCCTGAAAAGCGTTTCCAACCCCAATTACAAGTAAAACTAGCTAAAATGTGCCTGGCTTCTCTTCACTGAAAAGCTCATTCTGAGTACATTTTTGGCATACGTTTGCTCCTGCCGGGTCAGCTGAGCAGCTAATTTCTATTTAACCACCTGCTTTCATGAGAGACCTCAGGGCTGCATGTTTTGAGCCCAGTACTGAGCCTGAAAAGCATTTCCAACCCCACTTACAAGTAAAACTACTAAAATGTGCCTGGCTGCTATTCACTGAAAAGCTCATTCTGTGTACATTTTTAGCATACGTTTGCTCCTGCCGGGTCAGCTGAGCAGCGAATTTCTAATTAACCACCTGCTATCATGAGAGACCTCAGGGCTGCATGTTTTGAGCCCAGTACTGATCCTGAAAAGCGTTTCCAACCCCACTTACAAGTAAAACTAGCTAAAATGTGCCTGGCTGCTATTCACTGAAAAGCTCATTCTGAGTACATTTTTAGCATACGTTTGCTCCTGCCGGGTCAGCTGAGCAGCGAATTTCTATTTAACCACCTGCTATCATGAGCGACCTAAGGGCTGCATGTTTTGAGCCCAGTATTGAGCCTGAAAAGCGTTTCCAACCCCACTTACAAGTAAAACTAGCTAAAATGTGCCTGGCTTCTCTTCACTGAAAAGCTCATTCTGAGTACATTTTTAGCATACGTTTGCTCCTGCCGGGTCAGCTGAGCAGCGAATTTCTATTTAACCACCTGCTATCATGAGAGACCCCAGGGCTGCATGTTTTGATTCCAGTATTGATCCTGAAAAGCGTTTCCAACCCCACTTACAAGTAAAACTAGCAAAAATGTGCCTGGCTGCTATTCACTGAAAAGCTCATTCTGTGTACATTTTTGGCATACGTTTGCTCCTACCGGGTCAGCTGAGCAGCGAATTTCTATTTAACCACCTGCTTTCATGAGAGACCTCAGGGCTGCATGTTTTGAGCCCAGTACTGAGCCTGAAAAGCATTTCCAACCCCACTTACAAGTAAAACTAGCTAAAATGTGCCTGGCTGCTATTTACTGAAAAGCTCATTCTGTGTACATTTTTGGCATACGTTTGCTCCTACCGGGTCAGCTGAGCAGGGAATTTCTATTTAACCACCTGCTTTCATGAGAGACCTCAGGGCTGCATGTTTTGAGCCCAGTACTGATCCTGAAAAGCGTTTCCAACCCCACTTACAAGTAAAACTAGCTAAAATGTGCCTGGCTGCTATTCACTGAAAAGCTCATTCTGTGTACATTTTTGGCATACGTTTGCTCCTGCCGGGTCAGCTGAGCAGCGAATTTCTATTTAACCACCTGCTTTCATGAGAGACCTCGGGGCTGCATGTTTTGAGCCCAGTACTGAGCCTGAAAAGCGTTTCCAACCCCAATTACAAGTAAAACTAGCTAAAATGTGCCTGGCTTCTCTTCACTGAAAAGCTCATTCTGAGTACATTTTTGGCATACGTTTGCTCCTGCCGGGTCAGCTGAGCAGCTAATTTCTATTTAACCACCTGCTTTCATGAGAGACCTCAGGGCTGCATGTTTTGAGCCCAGTACTGAGCCTGAAAAGCATTTCCAACCCCACTTACAAGTAAAACTAGCTAAAATGTGCCTGGCTTCTCTTCACTGAAAAGCTCATTCTGAGTACATTTTTGGCATACGTTTGCTCCTGCCGGGTCAGCTGAGCAGCGAATTTCTATTTAACCACCTGCTATCATGAGAGACCTCTGGGCTGCATGTTTTGAGCCCAGTACTGATCATGAAAAGCGTTTCCAACCCCACTTACAAGTAAAACTAGCTAAAATGTGCCTGGCTGCTATTCACTGAAAAGCTCATTCTGAGTACATTTTTAGCATACGTTTGCTCCTACCGGGTCAGCTGAGCAGCGAATTTCTATTTAACCACCTGCTTTCATGAGAGACCTCAGGGCTGCATGTTTTGAGCCCAGTACTGAGCCTGAAAAGCGTTTCCAACCCCACTTACAAGTAAAACTACTAAAATGTGCCTGGCTGCTATTCACTGAAAAGCTCATTCTGTGTACATTTTTAACATACGTTTGCTCCTGCCGGGTCAGCTGAGCAGCGAATTTCTAATTAACCACCTGCTATCATGAGAGACCTCAGGGCTGCATGTTTTGAGCCCAGTACTGATCCTGAAAAGCGTTTCCAACCCCACTTACAAGTAAAACTAGCTAAAATGTGCCTGGCTGCTATTCACTGAAAAGCTCATTCTGAGTACATTTTTAGCATACGTTTGCTCCTGCCGGGTCAGCAGAGCAGCGAATTTCTATTTAACCACCTGCTATCATGAGAGACCTAAGGGCTGCATGTTTTGATTCCAGTATTGATCCTGAAAAGCGTTTCCAACCCCACTTACAAGTAAAACTAGCTAAAATGTGCCAGGCTGCTATTCACTGAAAAGCTCATTCTGTGTACATTTTTGGCATACGTTTGCTCCTACCAGGTCAGCTGAGCAGCGAATTTCTATTTAACCACCTGCTTTCATGAGAGACCTCAGGGCTGCATGTTTTGAGCCCAGTCCTGAGCCTGAAAAGCATTTCCAACCCCACTTACAAGTAAAACTAGCTAAAATGTGCCTGGCTGCTATTTACTGAAAAGCTCATTCTGTGTACATTTTAGGCATACGTTTGCTCCTGCCGGGTCAGCTGAGCAGCGAATTTCTATTTAACCACCTGCTATCATGAGAGACCTCAGGGCTGCATGTTTTGAGCCCAGTACTGATCCTGAAAAGCGTTTCCAACCCCACTTACAAGTAAAACTAGCTAAAATGTGCCTGGCTGCTATTCACTGAAAAGCTCATTCTGTGTACATTTTTGGCATACGTTTGCTCCTACCGGGTCTGCTGAGCAGCGAATTTCTATTTAACCACCTGCTTTCATGAGAGACCTCAGGGCTGCATGTTTTGAGCCCAGTACTGATCCTGAAAATCGTTTCCAACCCCACTCACAAGTAAAACTAGCTGAAATGTGCCTGGCTGCTATTCACTGAAAAGCTCATTCTGAGTACATTTTTAGCATACGTTTTCTCCTGCCGGGTCAGCTGAGCAGCAAATTTCTATTTAACCACCTGCTATCATGAGAGACCTCAGGGCTGCATGTTTTGAGCCCAGTACTGATCCTGAAAAGCGTTTCCAACCCCACTTACAAGTAAAACTAGCTAAAATGTGCCTGGCTGCTATTCACTGAAAAGCTCATTCTGTGTACATTTTTGGCATACGTTTGCTCCTGCCGGGTCAGCTGACCAGCGAATTTCTATTTAACCATCTGCTTTCATGAGAGACCTCAGGGCTGCTTGTTTTGAGCCCAGTACTGAGCCTGAAAAGCGTTTCCAATCCCACTTACAAGTAAAACTAGCTAAAATGTGCCTGGCTGCTATTCACTGAAAAGCTCATTCTGTGTACATTTTTGGCATACGTTTGCTCCTGCCGGGTCAGCTGAGCAGCGAATTTCTATTTTACCACCTGCTATCATGAGATACCTCAGGGCTGCATGTTTTGAGCCCAGTATTGATCCTGAAAAACGTTTCCAACCCCACTTACAAGTAAAACTAGCTAAAATGTGCCTGGCTTCTCTTCACTGAAAAGCTCATTCTGAGTACATTTTTAGCATACGTTTGCTCCTGCCGGGTCAGCTGAGCATCGAATTTCTATTTAACCACCTGCTATCATGAGAGACCTCAGGGCTGCATGTTTTGAGCCCAGTACTGAGCATGAAAAGCGTTTCCAACCCCACTTACAAGTAAAACTAGCTAAAATGTGCCTGGCTGCTATCACTGAAAAGCTCATTCTGTGTACATTTTTGGCATACGTTTGCTCCTACCGGGTCAGATGAGCAGCGAATTTCTATTTAACCACCTGCTTCATGAGAGACCTCAGGGCTGCATGTTTTGAGCCCAGTACTGAGCCTGAAAAGCATTTCCAACCCCACTTACAAGTAAAACTAGCTAAAATGTGCCTGGCTGCTATTCACTGAAAAGCTCATTCTGTGTACATTTTTGGCAATCGTTTGCTCCTACCGGGTCAGCTGAGCAGCGAATTTCTATTTAACCACCTGCTTTCATGAGAGACCTCAGGGCTGCATGTTTTGAGCCCAGTACTGTGCCTGAAAAGCGTTTCCAACCCCACTTACAAGTAAAACTAGCTAAAATGTGCCTGGCTTCTCTTCACTGAAAAGCTCATTCTGAGTACATTTTTAGCATACGTTTGCTCCTGCCGGGTCAGCTGAGCAGCGAATTTCTATTTAACCACCTGCTATCATGAGAGACCTCAGGGCTGCATGTTTTGAGCCCAGTACTGATCCTGAAAAGCGTTTCCAACCCCACTTACAAGTAAAACTAGCTAAAATGTGCCTGGCTGCTATTCACTGAAAAGCTCATTCTGTGTACATTTTTGGCATACGTTTGCTCCTGCCGGGTCAGCTGAGCAGCGAATTTCTATTTAACCACCTGCTATCATGAGAGACCTTGGGGAGTACATTTTTAGCATACGTTTGCTCCTGCCGGGTCAGCTGAGCAGCGAATTTCTATTTAACCACATGCTATCATGAGCGACCTAAGGGCTGCATGTTTTGAGCCCAGTATTGAGCCTGAAAAGCGTTTCCAACCCCACTTACAAGTAAAACTAGCTAAAATGTGCCTGGCTTCTCTTCACTGAAAAGCTCATTCTGAGTACATTTTTAGCATACGTTTGCTCCTGCCGGGTCAGCTGAGCAGCGAATTTCTATTTAACCACCTGCTATCATGAGAGACCCCAGGGCTGCATGTTTTGATTCCAGTATTGATCCTGAAAAGCGTTTCCAACCCCACTTACAAGTAAAACTAGCAAAAATGTGCCTGGCTGCTATTCACTGAAAAGCTCATTCTGTGTACATTTTTGGCATACGTTTGCTCCTACCGGGTCAGCTGAGCAGCAAATTTCTATTTAACCACCTGCTTTCATGAGAGACCTCAGGGCTGCAAGTTTTGAGCCCAGTACTGAGCCTGCAAAGCATTTCCAACCCCACTTACAAGTAAAACTAGCTAAAATGTGCCTGGCTGCTATTTACTGAAAAGCTCATTCTGTGTACATTTTTGGCATACGTTTGCTCCTACCGGGTCAGCTGAGCAGCGAATTTCTATTTAACCACCTGCTTTCATGAGAGACCTCAGGGCTGCATGTTTTGAGCCCAGTACTGTGCCTGAAAAGCATTTCCAACCCCACTTACAAGTAAAACTAGCTAAAATGTGCCTGGCTTCTCTTCACTGAAAAGCTCATTCTGAGTACATTTTTAGCATACGTTTGCTCCTGCCGGGTCAGCTGAGCAGCGAATTTCTATTTAACCACCTGCTATCATGAGAGACCTCAGGGCTGCATGTTTTGAGCCCAGTACTGAGCCTGAAAAGCGTTTCCAACCCCACTTACAAGTAAAACTAGCTAAAATGTGCCTGGCTTCTCTTCACTGAAAAGCTCATTCTGAGTACATTTTTAGCATACGTTTGCTCCTGCCGGGTCAGCTGAGCAGCGAATTTCTATTTAACCACCTGCTATCATGAGAGACCTCAGGGCTGCATGTTTTGAGCCCAGTACTGATCCTGAAAAGCATTTCCAACCCAACTTACAAGTAAAACTAGCTAAAATGTGCCTGGCTTCTCTTCACTGAAAAGCTCATTCTGTGTACATTTTTGGCATACGTTTGCTCCTACCGGGTCAGCTGAGCAGCGAATTTCTATTTAACCACCTGCTATCATGAGAGACCTCAGGGCTGCATGTTTTGAGCCCAGTACTGATCCTGAAAAGCATTTCCAACCCCACTTACAAGTAAAACTAGCTAAAATGTGCCTGGCTGCTATTCACTGAAAAGCTCATTCTGTGTACATTTTTGGCATACGTTTGCTCCTACCGGGTCAGCTGAGCAGCGAATTTCTATTTAACCACCTGCTTTCATGAGAGACCTCAGGGCTGCATGTTTTGAGCCCAGTACTGATCCTGAAAAGCGTTTCCAACCCCACTTACAAGTAAAACTAGCTAAAATGTGGCTGGCTGCTCTTCACTGAAAAGCTCATTCTGTGTACATTTTTGGCATACGTTTGCTCTGCCGGGTCAGCTGAGCAGCGAATTTCTATTTAACCACCTGCTATCATGAGAGACCTCAGGGCTGCATGTTTTGAGCCCAGTACTGATCCTGAAAAGCATTTCCAACCCCACTTACAAGTAAAACTAACTAAAATGTGCCTGGCTGCTATTCACTGAAAAGCTCATTCTGTGTACATTTTTGGCATACGTTTGCTCCTACCGGGTCAGCTGAGCAGCGAATTTCTATTTAACCACCTGCTATCATGAGAGACCTCAGGGCTGCATGTTTTGAGCCCAGTACTGAGCCTGAAAAGCGTTTCCAACCCCACTTACAAGTAAAACTACTAAAATGTGCCTGGCTGCTATTCACTGAAAAGCTCATTCTGTGTACATTTTTAGCATACGTTTGCTCCTGCCGGGTCAGCTGAGCAGCGAATTTCTAATTAACCACCTGCTATCATGAGAGACCTCAGGGCTGCATGTTTTGAGCCCAGTACTGATCCTGAAAAGCGTTTCCAACCCCACTTACAAGTAAAACTAGCTAAAATGTGCCTGGCTGCTATTCACTGAAAAGCTCATTCTGAGTACATTTTTAGCATACGTTTGCTCCTGCCGGGTCAGCTGAGCAGCGAATTTCTATTTAACCACCTGCTATCATGTGCGACCTAAGGGCTGCATGTTTTGAGCCCAGTATTGAGCCTGAAAAGCGTTTCCAACCCCACTTACAAGTAAAACTAGCTAAAATGTGCCTGGCTTCTCTTCACTGAAAAGCTCATTCTGAGTACATTTTTAGCATACGTTTGCTCCTGCCGGGTCAGCTGAGCAGCGAATTTCTATTTAACCACCTGCTTTCATGAGCGACCTAAGGGCTGCATGTTTTGAGCCCAGTACTGATCCTGAAAAGCGTTTCCAACCCCACTTACAAGTAAAACTAGCTAAAATGTGCCTGGCTGCTATTCACTGAAAAGCTCATTCTGTGTACATTTTTGGCATACGTTTGCTCCTGCCGGGTCAGCTGAGCAGCGAATTTCTATTTAACCACCTGCTTTCATGAGAGACCTCGGGGCTGCATGTTTTGAGCCCAGTACTGAGCCTGAAAAGCGTTTCCAACCCCAATTACAAGTAAAACTAGCTAAAATGTGCCTGGCTTCTCTTCACTGAAAAGCTCATTCTGAGTACATTTTTGGCATACGTTTGCTCCTGCCGGGTCAGCTGAGCAGCTAATTTCTATTTAACCACCTGCTTTCATGAGAGACCTCAGGGCTGCATGTTTTGAGCCCAGTACTGAGCCTGAAAAGCATTTCCAACCCCCCTTACAAGTAAAACTAGCTAAAATGTGCCTGGCTTCTCTTCACTGAAAAGCTCATTCTGAGTACATTTTTAGCATACGTTTGCTCCTGCCGGGTCAGCTGAGCAGCGAATTTCTATTTAACCACCTGCTATCATGAGAGACCTCAGGGCTGCATGTTTTGAGCCCAGTACTGAGCCTGAAAAGCGTTTCCAACCCCACTTACAAGTAAAACTAGCTAAAATGTGCCTGGCTTCTCTTCACTGAAAAGCTCATTCTGAGTACATTTTTAGCATACGTTTGCTCCTGCCGGGTCAGCTGAGCAGCGAATTTCTATTTAACCACCTGCTATCATGAGAGACCTCAGGGCTGCATGTTTTGAGCCCAGTACTGATCCTGAAAAGCATTTCCAACCCAACTTACAAGTAAAACTAGCTAAAATGTGCCTGGCTTCTCTTCACTGAAAAGCTCATTCTGTGTACATTTTTGGCATACGTTTGCTCCTACCGGGTCAGCTGAGCAGCGAATTTCTATTTAACCACCTGCTATCATGAGAGACCTCAGGGCTGCATGTTTTGAGCCCAGTACTGATCCTGAAAAGCATTTCCAACCCCACTTACAAGTAAAACTAGCTAAAATGTGCCTGGCTGCTATTCACTGAAAAGCTCATTCTGTGTACATTTTTGGCATACGTTTGCTCCTACCGGGTCAGCTGAGCAGCGAATTTCTATTTAACCACCTGCTTTCATGAGAGACCTCAGGGCTGCATGTTTTGAGCCCAGTACTGATCCTGAAAAGCGTTTCCAACCCCACTTACAAGTAAAACTAGCTAAAATGTGGCTGGCTGCTCTTCACTGAAAAGCTCATTCTGTGTACATTTTTGGCATACGTTTGCTCTGCCGGGTCAGCTGAGCAGCGAATTTCTATTTAACCACCTGCTATCATGAGAGACCTCAGGGCTGCATGTTTTGAGCCCAGTACTGATCCTGAAAAGCATTTCCAACCCCACTTACAAGTAAAACTAACTAAAATGTGCCTGGCTGCTATTCACTGAAAAGCTCATTCTGTGTACATTTTTGGCATACGTTTGCTCCTACCGGGTCAGCTGAGCAGCGAATTTCTATTTAACCACCTGCTATCATGAGAGACCTCAGGGCTGCATGTTTTGAGCCCAGTACTGAGCCTGAAAAGCGTTTCCAACCCCACTTACAAGTAAAACTACTAAAATGTGCCTGGCTGCTATTCACTGAAAAGCTCATTCTGTGTACATTTTTAGCATACGTTTGCTCCTGCCGGGTCAGCTGAGCAGCGAATTTCTAATTAACCACCTGCTATCATGAGAGACCTCAGGGCTGCATGTTTTGAGCCCAGTACTGATCCTGAAAAGCGTTTCCAACCCCACTTACAAGTAAAACTAGCTAAAATGTGCCTGGCTGCTATTCACTGAAAAGCTCATTCTGAGTACATTTTTAGCATACGTTTGCTCCTGCCGGGTCAGCTGAGCAGCGAATTTCTATTTAACCACCTGCTATCATGAGCGACCTAAGGGCTGCATGTTTTGAGCCCAGTATTGAGCCTGAAAAGCGTTTCCAACCCCACTTACAAGTAAAACTAGCTAAAATGTGCCTGGCTTCTCTTCACTGAAAAGCTCATTCTGAGTACATTTTTAGCATACGTTTGCTCCTGCCGGGTCAGCTGAGCAGCGAATTTCTATTTAACCACCTGCTTTCATGAGCGACCTAAGGGCTGCATGTTTTGAGCCCAGTACTGATCCTGAAAAGCGTTTCCAACCCCACTTACAAGTAAAACTAGCTAAAATGTGCCTGGCTGCTATTCACTGAAAAGCTCATTCTGTGTACATTTTTGGCATACGTTTGCTCCTGCCGGGTCAGCTGAGCAGCGAATTTCTATTTAACCACCTGCTTTCATGAGAGACCTCGGGGCTGCATGTTTTGAGCCCAGTACTGAGCCTGAAAAGCGTTTCCAACCCCAATTACAAGTAAAACTAGCTAAAATGTGCCTGGCTTCTCTTCACTGAAAAGCTCATTCTGAGTACATTTTTGGCATACGTTTGCTCCTGCCGGGTCAGCTGAGCAGCTAATTTCTATTTAACCACCTGCTTTCATGAGAGACCTCAGGGCTGCATGTTTTGAGCCCAGTACTGAGCCTGAAAAGCATTTCCAACCCCCCTTACAAGTAAAACTAGCTAAAATGTGCCTGGCTTCTCTTCACTGAAAAGCTCATTCTGAGTACATTTTTGGCATACGTTTGCTCCTGCCGGGTCAGCTGAGCAGCGAATTTCTATTTAACCACCTGCTATCATGAGAGACCTCTGGGCTGCATGTTTTGAGCCCAGTACTGATCATGAAAAGCGTTTCCAACCCCACTTACAAGTAAAACTAGCTAAAATGTGCCTGGCTGCTATTCACTGAAAAGCTCATTCTGAGTACATTTTTAGCATACGTTTGCTCCTACCGGGTCAGCTGAGCAGCGAATTTCTATTTAACCACCTGCTATCATGAGATACCTCAGGGCTGCATGTTTTGAGCCCAGTATTGATCCTGAAAAACGTTTCCAACCCCACTTACAAGTAAAACTAGCTAAAATGTGCCTGGCTTCTCTTCACTGAAAAGCTCATTCTGAGTACATTTTTAGCATACGTTTGCTCCTGCCGGGTCAGCTGAGCATCGAATTTCTATTTAACCACCTGCTATCATGAGAGACCTCAGGGCTGCATGTTTTGAGCCCAGTACTGAGCCTGAAAAGCGTTTCCAACCCCACTTACAAGTAAAACTAGCTAAAATGTGCCTGGCTGCTATCACTGAAAAGCTCATTCTGTGTACATTTTTGGCATACGTTTGCTCCTACCGGGTCAGATGAGCAGCGAATTTCTATTTAACCACCTGCTTCATGAGAGACCTCAGGGCTGCATGTTTTGAGCCCAGTACTGAGCCTGAAAAGCATTTCCAACCCCACTTACAAGTAAAACTAGCTAAAATGTGCCTGGCTGCTATTCACTGAAAAGCTCATTCTGTGTACATTTTTGGCAATCGTTTGCTCCTACCGGGTCAGCTGAGCAGCGAATTTCTATTTAACCACCTGCTTTCATGAGAGACCTCAGGGCTGCATGTTTTGAGCCCAGTACTGTGCCTGAAAAGCGTTTCCAACCCCACTTACAAGTAAAACTAGCTAAAATGTGCCTGGCTTCTCTTCACTGAAAAGCTCATTCTGAGTACATTTTTAGCATACGTTTGCTCCTGCCGGGTCAGCTGAGCAGCGAATTTCTATTTAACCACCTGCTATCATGAGAGACCTCAGGGCTGCATGTTTTGAGCCCAGTACTGATCCTGAAAAGCGTTTCCAACCCCACTTACAAGTAAAACTAGCTAAAATGTGCCTGGCTGCTATTCACTGAAAAGCTCATTCTGTGTACATTTTTGGCATACGTTTGCTCCTGCCGGGTCAGCTGAGCAGCGAATTTCTATTTAACCACCTGCTATCATGAGAGACCTCGGGGAGTACATTTTTAGCATACGTTTGCTCCTGCCGGGTCAGCTGAGCAGCGAATTTCTATTTAACCACATGCTATCATGAGCGACCTAAGGGCTGCATGTTTTGAGCCCAGTATTGAGCCTGAAAAGCGTTTCCAACCCCACTTACAAGTAAAACTAGCTAAAATGTGCCTGGCTTCTCTTCACTGAAAAGCTCATTCTGAGTACATTTTTAGCATACGTTTGCTCCTGCCGGGTCAGCTGAGCAGCGAATTTCTATTTAACCACCTGCTATCATGAGAGACCCCAGGGCTGCATGTTTTGATTCCAGTATTGATCCTGAAAAGCGTTTCCAACCCCACTTACAAGTAAAACTAGCAAAAATGTGCCTGGCTGCTATTCACTGAAAAGCTCATTCTGTGTACATTTTTGGCATACGTTTGCTCCTACCGGGTCAGCTGAGCAGCGAATTTCTATTTAACCACCTGCTTTCATGAGAGACCTCAGGGCTGCAAGTTTTGAGCCCAGTACTGAGCCTGCAAAGCATTTCCAACCCCACTTACAAGTAAAACTAGCTAAAATGTGCCTGGCTGCTATTTACTGAAAAGCTCATTCTGTGTACATTTTTGGCATACGTTTGCTCCTACCGGGTCAGCTGAGCAGCGAATTTCTATTTAACCACCTGCTTTCATGAGAGACCTCAGGGCTGCATGTTTTGAGCCCAGTACTGTGCCTGAAAAGCATTTCCAACCCCACTTACAAGTAAAACTAGCTAAAATGTGCCTGGCTTCTCTTCACTGAAAAGCTCATTCTGAGTACATTTTTAGCATACGTTTGCTCCTGCCGGGTCAGCTGAGCAGCGAATTTCTATTTAACCACCTGCTATCATGAGAGACCTCAGGGCTGCATGTTTTGAGCCCAGTACTGAGCCTGAAAAGCGTTTCCAACCCCACTTACAAGTAAAACTAGCTAAAATGTGCCTGGCTTCTCTTCACTGAAAAGCTCATTCTGAGTACATTTTTAGCATACGTTTGCTCCTGCCGGGTCAGCTGAGCAGCGAATTTCTATTTAACCACCTGCTATCATGAGAGACCTCAGGGCTGCATGTTTTGAGCCCAGTACTGATCCTGAAAAGCGTTTCCAACCCAACTTACAAGTAAAACTAGCTAAAATGTGCCTGGCTTCTCTTCACTGAAAAGCTCATTCTGTGTACATTTTTGGCATACGTTTGCTCCTACCGGGTCAGCTGAGCAGCGAATTTCTATTTAACCACCTGCTATCATGAGAGACCTCAGGGCTGCATGTTTTGAGCCCAGTACTGATCCTGAAAAGCATTTCCAACCCCACTTACAAGTAAAACTAGCTAAAATGTGCCTGGCTGCTATTCACTGAAAAGCTCATTCTGTGTACATTTTTGGCATACGTTTGCTCCTACCGGGTCAGCTGAGCAGCGAATTTCTATTTAACCACCTGCTTTCATGAGAGACCTCAGGGCTGCATGTTTTGAGCCCAGTACTGATCCTGAAAAGCGTTTCCAACCCCACTTACAAGTAAAACTAGCTAAAATGTGCCTGGCTGCAATTCACTGAAAAGCTCATTCTGTGTACATTTTTGGCATACGTTTGCTCCTACCGGGTCAGCTGAGCAGCGAATTTCTATTTAACCACCTGCTTTCATGAGAGACCTCAGGGCTGCATGTTTTGAGCCCAGTACTGATCCTGAAAAGCGTTTCCAACCCCACTTACAAGTAAAACTAGCTAAAATGTGCCTGGCTGCAATTCACTGAAAAGCTCATTCTGTGTACATTTTTAGCATACGTTTGCTCCTGCCGGGTCAGCTGAGCAGCGAATTTCTATTTAACCACCTGCTATCATGAGAGACCTCAGGGCTGCATGTTTTGAGCCCAGTACTGATCCTGAAAAGCATTTCCAACCCCACTTACAAGTAAAACTAGCTAAAATGTGCCTGGCTGCTATTCACTGAAAAGCTCATTCTGTGTACATTTTTGGCATACGTTTGCTCCTACCGGGTCAGCTGAGCAGCGAATTTCTATTTAACCACCTGCTATCATGAGAGACCTCAGGGCTGCATGTTTTGAGCCCAGTACTGAGCCTGAAAAGCGTTTCCAACCCCACTTACAAGTAAAACTACTAAAATGTGCCTGGCTGCTATTCACTGAAAAGCTCATTCTGTGTACATTTTTAGCATACGTTTGCTCCTGCCGGGTTAGCTGAGCAGCGAATTTCTAATTAACCACCTGCTATCATGAGAGACCTCAGGGCTGCATGTTTTGAGCCCAGTACTGATCCTGAAAAGCGTTTCCAACCCCACTTACAAGTAAAACTAGCTAAAATGTGCCTGGCTGCTATTCACTGAAAAGCTCATTCTGAGTACATTTTTAGCATACGTTTGCTCCTGCCGGGTCAGCTGAGCAGCGAATTTCTATTTAACCACCTGCTATCATGAGCGACCTAAGGGCTGCATGTTTTGAGCCCAGTATTGAGCCTGAAAAGCGTTTCCAACCCCACTTACAAGTAAAACTAGCTAAAATGTGCCTGGCTTCTCTTCACTGAAAAGCTCATTCTGAGTACATTTTTAGCATACGTTTGCTCCTGCCGGGTCAGCTGAGCAGCGAATTTCTATTTAACCACCTGCTATCATGAGAGACCCCAGGGCTGCATGTTTTGATTCCAGTATTGATCCTGAAAAGCGTTTCCAACCCCACTTACAAGTAAAACTAGCTAAAATGTGCCTGGCTGCTATTCACTGAAAAGCTCATTCTGTGTACATTTTTGGCATACGTTTGCTCCTACCGGGTCAGCTGAGCAGCGAATTTCTATTTAACCACCTGCTTTCATGAGAGACCTCAGGGCTGCATGTTTTGAGCCCAGTACTGAGCCTGAAAAGCATTTCCAACCCCACTTACAAGTAAAACTAGCTAAAATGTGCCTGGCTGCTATTTACTGAAAAGCTCATTCTGTGTACATTTTTGGCATACGTTTGCTCCTACCGGGTCAGCTGAGCAGGGAATTTCTATTTAACCACCTGCTTTCATGAGAGACCTCAGGGCTGCATGTTTTGAGCCCAGTACTGATCCTGAAAAGCGTTTCCAACCCCACTTACAAGTAAAACTAGCTAAAATGTGCCTGGCTGCTATTCACTGAAAAGCTCATTGTGTGTACATTTTTGGCATACGTTTGCTCCTGCCGGGTCAGCTGAGCAGCGAATTTCTATTTAACCACCTGCTTTCATGAGAGACCTCGGGGCTGCATGTTTTGAGCCCAGTACTGAGCCTGAAAAGCGTTTCCAACCCCAATTACAAGTAAAACTAGCTAAAATGTGCCTGGCTTCTCTTCACTGAAAAGCTCATTCTGAGTACATTTTTGGCATACGTTTGCTCCTGCCGGGTCAGCTGAGCAGCTAATTTCTATTTAACCACCTGCTTTCATGAGAGACCTCAGGGCTGCATGTTTTGAGCCCAGTACTGAGCCTGAAAAGCATTTCCAACCCCACTTACAAGTAAAACTAGCTAAAAAGTGCCTGGCTTCTCTTCACTGAAAAGCTCATTCTGAGTACATTTTTGGCATACGTTTGCTCCTGCCGGGTCAGCTGAGCAGCGAATTTCTATTTAACCACCTGCTATCATGAGAGACCTCTGGGCTGCATGTTTTGAGCCCAGTACTGATCATGAAAAGCGTTTCCAACCCCACTTACAAGTAAAACTAGCTAAAATGTGCCTGGCTGCTATTCACTGAAAAGCTCATTCTGAGTACATTTTTAGCATACGTTTGCTCCTACCGGGTCAGCTGAGCAGCGAATTTCTATTTAACCACCTGCTTTCATGAGAGACCTCAGGGCTGCATGTTTTGAGCCCAGTACTGAGCCTGAAAAGCGTTTCCAACCCCACTTACAAGTAAAACTACTAAAATGTGCCTGGCTGCTATTCACTGAAAAGCTCATTCTGTGTACATTTTTAACATACGTTTGCTCCTGCCGGGTCAGCTGAGCAGCGAATTTCTAATTAACCACCTGCTATCATGAGAGACCTCAGGGCTGCATGTTTTGAGCCCAGTACTGATCCTGAAAAGCGTTTCCAACCCCACTTACAAGTAAAACTAGCTAAAATGTGCCTGGCTGCTATTCACTGAAAAGCTCATTCTGAGTACATTTTTAGCATACGTTTGCTCCTGCCGGGTCAGCTGAGCAGCGAATTTCTATTTAACCACCTGCTATCATGAGAGACCTAAGGGCTGCATGTTTTGATTCCAGTATTGATCCTGAAAAGCGTTTCCAACCCCACTTACAAGTAAAACTAGCTAAAATGTGCCAGGCTGCTATTCACTGAAAAGCTCATTCTGTGTACATTTTTGGCATACGTTTGCTCCTACCAGGTCAGCTGAGCAGCGAATTTCTATTTAACCACCTGCTTTCATGAGAGACCTCAGGGCTGCATGTTTTGAGCCCAGTACTGAGCCTGAAAAGCATTTCCAACCCCACTTACAAGTAAAACTAGCTAAAATGTGCCTGGCTGCTATTTACTGAAAAGCTCATTCTGTGTACATTTTAGGCATACGTTTGCTCCTGCCGGGTCAGCTGAGCAGCGAATTTCTATTTAACCACCTGCTATCATGAGAGACCTCAGGGCTGCATGTTTTGAGCCCAGTACTGATCCTGAAAAGCGTTTCCAACCCCACTTACAAGTAAAACTAGCTAAAATGTGCCTGGCTGCTATTCACTGAAAAGCTCATTCTGTGTACATTTTTGGCATACGTTTGCTCCTACCGGGTCAGCTGAGCAGCGAATTTCTATTTAACCACCTGCTTTCATGAGAGACCTCAGGGCTGCATGTTTTGAGCCCAGTACTGATCCTGAAAATCGTTTCCAACCCCACTCACAAGTAAAACTAGCTGAAATGTGCCTGGCTGCTATTCACTGAAAAGCTCATTCTGAGTACATTTTTAGCATACGTTTTCTCCTGCCGGGTCAGCTGAGCAGCAAATTTCTATTTAACCACCTGCTATCATGAGAGACCTCAGGGCTGCATGTTTTGAGCCCAGTACTGATCCTGAAAAGCGTTTCCAACCCCACTTACAAGTAAAACTAGCTAAAATGTGCCTGGCTGCTATTCACTGAAAAGCTCATTCTGTGTACATTTTTGGCATACGTTTGCTCCTGCCGGGTCAGCTGAGCAGCGAATTTCTATTTAACCATCTGCTTTCATGAGAGACCTCAGGGCTGCATGTTTTGAGCCCAGTACTGAGCCTGAAAAGCGTTTCCAATCCCACTTACAAGTAAAACTAGCTAAAATGTGCCTGGCTGCTATTCACTGAAAAGCTCATTCTGTGTACATTTTTGGCATACGTTTGCTCCTGCCGGGTCAGCTGAGCAGCGAATTTCTATTTTACCACCTGCTATCATGAGATACCTCAGGGCTGCATGTTTTGAGCCCAGTATTGATCCTGAAAAACGTTTCCAACCCCACTTACAAGTAAAACTAGCTAAAATGTGCCTGGCTTCTCTTCACTGAAAAGCTCATTCTGAGTACATTTTTAGCATACGTTTGCTCCTGCCGGGTCAGCTGAGCATCGAATTTCTATTTAACCACCTGCTATCATGAGAGACCTCAGGGCTGCATGTTTTGAGCCCAGTACTGAGCATGAAAAGCGTTTCCAACCCCACTTACAAGTAAAACTAGCTAAAATGTGCCTGGCTGCTATTTACTGAAAAGCTCATTCTGTGTACATTTTTGGCATACGTTTGCTCCTGCCGGGTCAGCTGAGCAGCGAATTTCTATTTAACCACCTGCTATCATGAGAGACCTCAGGGCTGCATGTTTTGAGCCCAGTACTGATCCTGAAAAGCGTTTCCAACCCCACTTACAAGTAAAACTAGCTAAAATGTGCCTGGCTGCTATTCACTGAAAAGCTCATTCTGTGTACATTTTTGGCATACGTTTGCTCCTACCGGGTCAGCTGAGCAGCGAATTTCTATTTAACCACCTGCTTTCATGAGAGACCTCAGGGCTGCATGTTTTGAGCCCAGTACTGATCCTGAAAATCGTTTCCAACCCCACTCACAAGTAAAACTAGCTGAAATGTGCCTGGCTGCTATTCACTGAAAAGCTCATTCTGAGTACATTTTTAGCATACGTTTTCTCCTGCCGGGTCAGCTGAGCAGCAAATTTCTATTTAACCACCTGCTATCATGAGAGACCTCAGGGCTGCATGTTTTGAGCCCAGTACTGATCCTGAAAAGCGTTTCCAACCCCACTTACAAGTAAAACTAGCTAAAATGTGCCTGGCTGCTATTCACTGAAAAGCTCATTCTGTGTACATTTTTGGCATACGTTTGCTCCTGCCGGGTCAGCTGAGCAGCGAATTTCTATTTAACCATCTGCTTTCATGAGAGACCTCAGGGCTGCATGTTTTGAGCCCAGTACTGAGCCTGAAAAGCGTTTCCAATCCCACTTACAAGTAAAACTAGCTAAAATGTGCCTGGCTGCTATTCACTGAAAAGCTCATTCTGTGTACATTTTTGGCATACGTTTGCTCCTGCCGGGTCAGCTGAGCAGCGAATTTCTATTTTACCACCTGCTATCATGAGATACCTCAGGGCTGCATGTTTTGAGCCCAGTATTGATCCTGAAAAACGTTTCCAACCCCACTTACAAGTAAAACTAGCTAAAATGTGCCTGGCTTCTCTTCACTGAAAAGCTCATTCTGAGTACATTTTTAGCATACGTTTGCTCCTGCCGGGTCAGCTGAGCATCGAATTTCTATTTAACCACCTGCTATCATGAGAGACCTCAGGGCTGCATGTTTTGAGCCCAGTACTGAGCCTGAAAAGCGTTTCCAACCCCACTTACAAGTAAAACTAGCTAAAATGTGCCTGGCTGCTATCACTGAAAAGCTCATTCTGTGTACATTTTTGGCATACGTTTGCTCCTACCGGGTCAGATGAGCAGCGAATTTCTATTTAACCACCTGCTTCATGAGAGACCTCAGGGCTGCATGTTTTGAGCCCAGTACTGAGCCTGAAAAGCATTTCCAACCCCACTTACAAGTAAAACTAGCTAAAATGTGCCTGGCTGCTATTCACTGAAAAGCTCATTCTGTGTACATTTTTGGCAATCGTTTGCTCCTACCGGGTCAGCTGAGCAGCGAATTTCTATTTAACCACCTGCTTTCATGAGAGACCTCAGGGCTGCATGTTTTGAGCCCAGTACTGTGCCTGAAAAGCGTTTCCAACCCCACTTACAAGTAAAACTAGCTAAAATGTGCCTGGCTTCTCTTCACTGAAAAGCTCATTCTGAGTACATTTTTAGCATACGTTTGCTCCTGCCGGGTCAGCTGAGCAGCGAATTTCTATTTAACCACCTGCTATCATGAGAGACCTCAGGGCTGCATGTTTTGAGCCCAGTACTGATCCTGAAAAGCGTTTCCAACCCCACTTACAAGTAAAACTAGCTAAAATGTGCCTGGCTGCTATTCACTGAAAAGCTCATTCTGTGTACATTTTTGGCATACGTTTGCTCCTGCCGGGTCAGCTGAGCAGCGAATTTCTATTTAACCACCTGCTATCATGAGAGACCTCGGGGAGTACATTTTTAGCATACGTTTGCTCCTGCCGGGTCAGCTGAGCAGCGAATTTCTATTTAACCACATGCTATCATGAGCGACCTAAGGGCTGCATGTTTTGAGCCCAGTATTGAGCCTGAAAAGCGTTTCCAACCCCACTTACAAGTAAAACTAGCTAAAATGTGCCTGGCTTCTCTTCACTGAAAAGCTCATTCTGAGTACATTTTTAGCATACGTTTGCTCCTGCCGGGTCAGCTGAGCAGCGAATTTCTATTTAACCACCTGCTATCATGAGAGACCCCAGGGCTGCATGTTTTGATTCCAGTATTGATCCTGAAAAGCGTTTCCAACCCCACTTACAAGTAAAACTAGCAAAAATGTGCCTGGCTGCTATTCACTGAAAAGCTCATTCTGTGTACATTTTTGGCATACGTTTGCTCCTACCGGGTCAGCTGAGCAGCGAATTTCTATTTAACCACCTGCTTTCATGAGAGACCTCAGGGCTGCAAGTTTTGAGCCCAGTACTGAGCCTGCAAAGCATTTCCAACCCCACTTACAAGTAAAACTAGCTAAAATGTGCCTGGCTGCTATTTACTGAAAAGCTCATTCTGTGTACATTTTTGGCATACGCTTGCTCCTACCGGGTCAGCTGAGCAGCGAATTTCTATTTAACCACCTGCTTTCATGAGAGACCTCAGGGCTGCATGTTTTGAGCCCAGTACTGTGCCTGAAAAGCATTTCCAACCCCACTTACAAGTAAAACTAGCTAAAATGTGCCTGGCTTCTCTTCACTGAAAAGCTCATTCTGAGTACATTTTTAGCATACGTTTGCTCCTGCCGGGTCAGCTGAGCAGCGAATTTCTATTTAACCACCTGCTATCATGAGAGACCTCAGGGCTGCATGTTTTGAGCCCAGTACTGAGCCTGAAAAGCGTTTCCAACCCCACTTACAAGTAAAACTAGCTAAAATGTGCCTGGCTTCTCTTCACTGAAAAGCTCATTCTGAGTACATTTTTAGCATACGTTTGCTCCTGCCGGGTCAGCTGAGCAGCGAATTTCTATTTAACCACCTGCTATCATGAGAGACCTCAGGGCTGCATGTTTTGAGCCCAGTACTGATCCTGAAAAGCGTTTCCAACCCAACTTACAAGTAAAACTAGCTAAAATGTGCCTGGCTTCTCTTCACTGAAAAGCTCATTCTGTGTACATTTTTGGCATACGTTTGCTCCTACCGGGTCAGCTGAGCAGCGAATTTCTATTTAACCACCTGCTTTCATGAGAGACCTCAGGGCTGCATGTTTTGAGCCCAGTACTGATCCTGAAAAGCGTTTCCAACCCCACTTACAAGTAAAACTAGCTAAAATGTGCCTGGCTGCAATTCACTGAAAAGCTCATTCTGTGTACATTTTTAGCATACGTTTGCTCCTGCCGGGTCAGCTGAGCAGCGAATTTCTATTTAACCACCTGCTATCACGAGAGACCTCAGGGCTGCATGTTTTGAGCCCAGTACTGATCCTGAAAAGCATTTCCAACCCCACTTACAAGTAAAACTAGCTAAAATGTGCCTGGCTGCTATTCACTGAAAAGCTCATTCTGTGTACATTTTTGGCATACGTTTGCTCCTACCGGGTCAGCTGAGCAGCGAATTTCTATTTAACCACCTGCTATCATGAGAGACCTCAGGGCTGCATGTTTTGAGCCCAGTACTGAGCCTGAAAAGCGTTTCCAACCCCACTTACAAGTAAAACTACTAAAATGTGCCTGGCTGCTATTCACTGAAAAGCTCATTCTGTGTACATTTTTAGCATACGTTTGCTCCTGCCGGGTCAGCTGAGCAGCGAATTTCTAATTAACCACCTGCTATCATGAGAGACCTCAGGGCTGCATGTTTTGAGCCCAGTACTGATCCTGAAAAGCGTTTCCAACCCCACTTACAAGTAAAACTAGCTAAAATGTGCCTGGCTGCTATTCACTGAAAAGCTCATTCTGAGTACATTTTTAGCATACGTTTGCTCCTGCCGGGTCAGCTGAGCAGCGAATTTCTATTTAACCACCTGCTATCATGAGCGACCTAAGGGCTGCATGTTTTGAGCCCAGTATTGAGCCTGAAAAGCGTTTCCAACCCCACTTACAAGTAAAACTAGCTAAAATGTGCCTGGCTTCTCTTCACTGAAAAGCTCATTATGAGTACATTTTTAG
Organism: Lissotriton vulgaris; assembly: GCF_964263255.1. Lineage (NCBI taxonomy): Eukaryota > Metazoa > Chordata > Amphibia > Caudata > Salamandridae > Lissotriton > Lissotriton vulgaris. The sequence goes on along the minus strand of NW_028243347.1, from coordinate 237,222 downwards.
CATACGTTTGCTCCTGCCGGGTCAGCTGAGCAGCGAATTTCTATTTAACCACCTGCTATCATGAGAGACCCCAGGGCTGCATGTTTTGATTCCAGTATTGATCCTGAAAAGCGTTTCCAACCCCACTTACAAGTAAAACTAGCAAAAATGTGCCTGGCTGCTATTCACTGAAAAGCTCATTCTGTGTACATTTTTGGCATACGTTTGCTCCTACCGGGTCAGCTGAGCAGCGAATTTCTATTTAACCACCTGCTTTCATGAGAGACCTCAGGGCTGCATGTTTTGAGCCCAGTACTGAGCCTGAAAAGCATTTCCAACCCCACTTACAAGTAAAACTAGCTAAAATGTGCCTGGCTGCTATTTACTGAAAAGCTCATTCTGTGTACATTTTTGGCATACGTTTGCTCCTACCGGGTCAGCTGAGCAGGGAATTTCTATTTAACCACCTGCTTTCATGAGAGACCTCAGGGCTGCATGTTTTGAGCCCAGTACTGATCCTGAAAAGCGTTTCCAACCCCACTTACAAGTAAAACTAGCTAAAATGTGCCTGGCTGCTATTCACTGAAAAGCTCATTCTGTGTACATTTTTGGCATACGTTTGCTCCTGCCGGGTCAGCTGAGCAGCGAATTTCTATTTAACCACCTGCTTTCATGAGAGACCTCGGGGCTGCATGTTTTGAGCCCAGTACTGAGCCTGAAAAGCGTTTCCAACCCCAATTACAAGTAAAACTAGCTAAAATGTGCCTGGCTTCTCTTCACTGAAAAGCTCATTCTGAGTACATTTTTGGCATACGTTTGCTCCTGCCGGGTCAGCTGAGCAGCTAATTTCTATTTAACCACCTGCTTTCATGAGAGACCTCAGGGCTGCATGTTTTGAGCCCAGTACTGAGCCTGAAAAGCATTTCCAACCCCACTTACAAGTAAAACTACTAAAATGTGCCTGGCTGCTATTCACTGAAAAGCTCATTCTGTGTACATTTTTAGCATACGTTTGCTCCTGCCGGGTCAGCTGAGCAGCGAATTTCTAATTAACCACCTGCTATCATGAGAGACCTCAGGGCTGCATGTTTTGAGCCCAGTACTGATCCTGAAAAGCGTTTCCAACCCCACTTACAAGTAAAACTAGCTAAAATGTGCCTGGCTGCTATTCACTGAAAAGCTCATTCTGAGTACATTTTTAGCATACGTTTGCTCCTGCCGGGTCAGCTGAGCAGCGAATTTCTATTTAACCACCTGCTATCATGAGCGACCTAAGGGCTGCATGTTTTGAGCCCAGTATTGAGCCTGAAAAGCGTTTCCAACCCCACTTACAAGTAAAACTAGCTAAAATGTGCCTGGCTTCTCTTCACTGAAAAGCTCATTCTGAGTACATTTTTAGCATACGTTTGCTCCTGCCGGGTCAGCTGAGCAGCGAATTTCTATTTAACCACCTGCTATCATGAGAGACCCCAGGGCTGCATGTTTTGATTCCAGTATTGATCCTGAAAAGCGTTTCCAACCCCACTTACAAGTAAAACTAGCAAAAATGTGCCTGGCTGCTATTCACTGAAAAGCTCATTCTGTGTACATTTTTGGCATACGTTTGCTCCTACCGGGTCAGCTGAGCAGCGAATTTCTATTTAACCACCTGCTTTCATGAGAGACCTCAGGGCTGCATGTTTTGAGCCCAGTACTGAGCCTGAAAAGCATTTCCAACCCCACTTACAAGTAAAACTAGCTAAAATGTGCCTGGCTGCTATTTACTGAAAAGCTCATTCTGTGTACATTTTTGGCATACGTTTGCTCCTACCGGGTCAGCTGAGCAGGGAATTTCTATTTAACCACCTGCTTTCATGAGAGACCTCAGGGCTGCATGTTTTGAGCCCAGTACTGATCCTGAAAAGCGTTTCCAACCCCACTTACAAGTAAAACTAGCTAAAATGTGCCTGGCTGCTATTCACTGAAAAGCTCATTCTGTGTACATTTTTGGCATACGTTTGCTCCTGCCGGGTCAGCTGAGCAGCGAATTTCTATTTAACCACCTGCTTTCATGAGAGACCTCGGGGCTGCATGTTTTGAGCCCAGTACTGAGCCTGAAAAGCGTTTCCAACCCCAATTACAAGTAAAACTAGCTAAAATGTGCCTGGCTTCTCTTCACTGAAAAGCTCATTCTGAGTACATTTTTGGCATACGTTTGCTCCTGCCGGGTCAGCTGAGCAGCTAATTTCTATTTAACCACCTGCTTTCATGAGAGACCTCAGGGCTGCATGTTTTGAGCCCAGTACTGAGCCTGAAAAGCATTTCCAACCCCACTTACAAGTAAAACTAGCTAAAATGTGCCTGGCTTCTCTTCACTGAAAAGCTCATTCTGAGTACATTTTTGGCATACGTTTGCTCCTGCCGGGTCAGCTGAGCAGCGAATTTCTATTTAACCACCTGCTATCATGAGAGACCTCTGGGCTGCATGTTTTGAGCCCAGTACTGATCATGAAAAGCGTTTCCAACCCCACTTACAAGTAAAACTAGCTAAAATGTGCCTGGCTGCTATTCACTGAAAAGCTCATTCTGAGTACATTTTTAGCATACGTTTGCTCCTACCGGGTCAGCTGAGCAGCGAATTTCTATTTAACCACCTGCTTTCATGAGAGACCTCAGGGCTGCATGTTTTGAGCCCAGTACTGAGCCTGAAAAGCGTTTCCAACCCCACTTACAAGTAAAACTACTAAAATGTGCCTGGCTGCTATTCACTGAAAAGCTCATTCTGTGTACATTTTTAACATACGTTTGCTCCTGCCGGGTCAGCTGAGCAGCGAATTTCTAATTAACCACCTGCTATCATGAGAGACCTCAGGGCTGCATGTTTTGAGCCCAGTACTGATCCTGAAAAGCGTTTCCAACCCCACTTACAAGTAAAACTAGCTAAAATGTGCCTGGCTGCTATTCACTGAAAAGCTCATTCTGAGTACATTTTTAGCATACGTTTGCTCCTGCCGGGTCAGCAGAGCAGCGAATTTCTATTTAACCACCTGCTATCATGAGAGACCTAAGGGCTGCATGTTTTGATTCCAGTATTGATCCTGAAAAGCGTTTCCAACCCCACTTACAAGTAAAACTAGCTAAAATGTGCCAGGCTGCTATTCACTGAAAAGCTCATTCTGTGTACATTTTTGGCATACGTTTGCTCCTACCAGGTCAGCTGAGCAGCGAATTTCTATTTAACCACCTGCTTTCATGAGAGACCTCAGGGCTGCATGTTTTGAGCCCAGTCCTGAGCCTGAAAAGCATTTCCAACCCCACTTACAAGTAAAACTAGCTAAAATGTGCCTGGCTGCTATTTACTGAAAAGCTCATTCTGTGTACATTTTAGGCATACGTTTGCTCCTGCCGGGTCAGCTGAGCAGCGAATTTCTATTTAACCACCTGCTATCATGAGAGACCTCAGGGCTGCATGTTTTGAGCCCAGTACTGATCCTGAAAAGCGTTTCCAACCCCACTTACAAGTAAAACTAGCTAAAATGTGCCTGGCTGCTATTCACTGAAAAGCTCATTCTGTGTACATTTTTGGCATACGTTTGCTCCTACCGGGTCTGCTGAGCAGCGAATTTCTATTTAACCACCTGCTTTCATGAGAGACCTCAGGGCTGCATGTTTTGAGCCCAGTACTGATCCTGAAAATCGTTTCCAACCCCACTCACAAGTAAAACTAGCTGAAATGTGCCTGGCTGCTATTCACTGAAAAGCTCATTCTGAGTACATTTTTAGCATACGTTTTCTCCTGCCGGGTCAGCTGAGCAGCAAATTTCTATTTAACCACCTGCTATCATGAGAGACCTCAGGGCTGCATGTTTTGAGCCCAGTACTGATCCTGAAAAGCGTTTCCAACCCCACTTACAAGTAAAACTAGCTAAAATGTGCCTGGCTGCTATTCACTGAAAAGCTCATTCTGTGTACATTTTTGGCATACGTTTGCTCCTGCCGGGTCAGCTGACCAGCGAATTTCTATTTAACCATCTGCTTTCATGAGAGACCTCAGGGCTGCTTGTTTTGAGCCCAGTACTGAGCCTGAAAAGCGTTTCCAATCCCACTTACAAGTAAAACTAGCTAAAATGTGCCTGGCTGCTATTCACTGAAAAGCTCATTCTGTGTACATTTTTGGCATACGTTTGCTCCTGCCGGGTCAGCTGAGCAGCGAATTTCTATTTTACCACCTGCTATCATGAGATACCTCAGGGCTGCATGTTTTGAGCCCAGTATTGATCCTGAAAAACGTTTCCAACCCCACTTACAAGTAAAACTAGCTAAAATGTGCCTGGCTTCTCTTCACTGAAAAGCTCATTCTGAGTACATTTTTAGCATACGTTTGCTCCTGCCGGGTCAGCTGAGCATCGAATTTCTATTTAACCACCTGCTATCATGAGAGACCTCAGGGCTGCATGTTTTGAGCCCAGTACTGAGCATGAAAAGCGTTTCCAACCCCACTTACAAGTAAAACTAGCTAAAATGTGCCTGGCTGCTATCACTGAAAAGCTCATTCTGTGTACATTTTTGGCATACGTTTGCTCCTACCGGGTCAGATGAGCAGCGAATTTCTATTTAACCACCTGCTTCATGAGAGACCTCAGGGCTGCATGTTTTGAGCCCAGTACTGAGCCTGAAAAGCATTTCCAACCCCACTTACAAGTAAAACTAGCTAAAATGTGCCTGGCTGCTATTCACTGAAAAGCTCATTCTGTGTACATTTTTGGCAATCGTTTGCTCCTACCGGGTCAGCTGAGCAGCGAATTTCTATTTAACCACCTGCTTTCATGAGAGACCTCAGGGCTGCATGTTTTGAGCCCAGTACTGTGCCTGAAAAGCGTTTCCAACCCCACTTACAAGTAAAACTAGCTAAAATGTGCCTGGCTTCTCTTCACTGAAAAGCTCATTCTGAGTACATTTTTAGCATACGTTTGCTCCTGCCGGGTCAGCTGAGCAGCGAATTTCTATTTAACCACCTGCTATCATGAGAGACCTCAGGGCTGCATGTTTTGAGCCCAGTACTGATCCTGAAAAGCGTTTCCAACCCCACTTACAAGTAAAACTAGCTAAAATGTGCCTGGCTGCTATTCACTGAAAAGCTCATTCTGTGTACATTTTTGGCATACGTTTGCTCCTGCCGGGTCAGCTGAGCAGCGAATTTCTATTTAACCACCTGCTATCATGAGAGACCTTGGGGAGTACATTTTTAGCATACGTTTGCTCCTGCCGGGTCAGCTGAGCAGCGAATTTCTATTTAACCACATGCTATCATGAGCGACCTAAGGGCTGCATGTTTTGAGCCCAGTATTGAGCCTGAAAAGCGTTTCCAACCCCACTTACAAGTAAAACTAGCTAAAATGTGCCTGGCTTCTCTTCACTGAAAAGCTCATTCTGAGTACATTTTTAGCATACGTTTGCTCCTGCCGGGTCAGCTGAGCAGCGAATTTCTATTTAACCACCTGCTATCATGAGAGACCCCAGGGCTGCATGTTTTGATTCCAGTATTGATCCTGAAAAGCGTTTCCAACCCCACTTACAAGTAAAACTAGCAAAAATGTGCCTGGCTGCTATTCACTGAAAAGCTCATTCTGTGTACATTTTTGGCATACGTTTGCTCCTACCGGGTCAGCTGAGCAGCAAATTTCTATTTAACCACCTGCTTTCATGAGAGACCTCAGGGCTGCAAGTTTTGAGCCCAGTACTGAGCCTGCAAAGCATTTCCAACCCCACTTACAAGTAAAACTAGCTAAAATGTGCCTGGCTGCTATTTACTGAAAAGCTCATTCTGTGTACATTTTTGGCATACGTTTGCTCCTACCGGGTCAGCTGAGCAGCGAATTTCTATTTAACCACCTGCTTTCATGAGAGACCTCAGGGCTGCATGTTTTGAGCCCAGTACTGTGCCTGAAAAGCATTTCCAACCCCACTTACAAGTAAAACTAGCTAAAATGTGCCTGGCTTCTCTTCACTGAAAAGCTCATTCTGAGTACATTTTTAGCATACGTTTGCTCCTGCCGGGTCAGCTGAGCAGCGAATTTCTATTTAACCACCTGCTATCATGAGAGACCTCAGGGCTGCATGTTTTGAGCCCAGTACTGAGCCTGAAAAGCGTTTCCAACCCCACTTACAAGTAAAACTAGCTAAAATGTGCCTGGCTTCTCTTCACTGAAAAGCTCATTCTGAGTACATTTTTAGCATACGTTTGCTCCTGCCGGGTCAGCTGAGCAGCGAATTTCTATTTAACCACCTGCTATCATGAGAGACCTCAGGGCTGCATGTTTTGAGCCCAGTACTGATCCTGAAAAGCATTTCCAACCCAACTTACAAGTAAAACTAGCTAAAATGTGCCTGGCTTCTCTTCACTGAAAAGCTCATTCTGTGTACATTTTTGGCATACGTTTGCTCCTACCGGGTCAGCTGAGCAGCGAATTTCTATTTAACCACCTGCTATCATGAGAGACCTCAGGGCTGCATGTTTTGAGCCCAGTACTGATCCTGAAAAGCATTTCCAACCCCACTTACAAGTAAAACTAGCTAAAATGTGCCTGGCTGCTATTCACTGAAAAGCTCATTCTGTGTACATTTTTGGCATACGTTTGCTCCTACCGGGTCAGCTGAGCAGCGAATTTCTATTTAACCACCTGCTTTCATGAGAGACCTCAGGGCTGCATGTTTTGAGCCCAGTACTGATCCTGAAAAGCGTTTCCAACCCCACTTACAAGTAAAACTAGCTAAAATGTGGCTGGCTGCTCTTCACTGAAAAGCTCATTCTGTGTACATTTTTGGCATACGTTTGCTCTGCCGGGTCAGCTGAGCAGCGAATTTCTATTTAACCACCTGCTATCATGAGAGACCTCAGGGCTGCATGTTTTGAGCCCAGTACTGATCCTGAAAAGCATTTCCAACCCCACTTACAAGTAAAACTAACTAAAATGTGCCTGGCTGCTATTCACTGAAAAGCTCATTCTGTGTACATTTTTGGCATACGTTTGCTCCTACCGGGTCAGCTGAGCAGCGAATTTCTATTTAACCACCTGCTATCATGAGAGACCTCAGGGCTGCATGTTTTGAGCCCAGTACTGAGCCTGAAAAGCGTTTCCAACCCCACTTACAAGTAAAACTACTAAAATGTGCCTGGCTGCTATTCACTGAAAAGCTCATTCTGTGTACATTTTTAGCATACGTTTGCTCCTGCCGGGTCAGCTGAGCAGCGAATTTCTAATTAACCACCTGCTATCATGAGAGACCTCAGGGCTGCATGTTTTGAGCCCAGTACTGATCCTGAAAAGCGTTTCCAACCCCACTTACAAGTAAAACTAGCTAAAATGTGCCTGGCTGCTATTCACTGAAAAGCTCATTCTGAGTACATTTTTAGCATACGTTTGCTCCTGCCGGGTCAGCTGAGCAGCGAATTTCTATTTAACCACCTGCTATCATGTGCGACCTAAGGGCTGCATGTTTTGAGCCCAGTATTGAGCCTGAAAAGCGTTTCCAACCCCACTTACAAGTAAAACTAGCTAAAATGTGCCTGGCTTCTCTTCACTGAAAAGCTCATTCTGAGTACATTTTTAGCATACGTTTGCTCCTGCCGGGTCAGCTGAGCAGCGAATTTCTATTTAACCACCTGCTTTCATGAGCGACCTAAGGGCTGCATGTTTTGAGCCCAGTACTGATCCTGAAAAGCGTTTCCAACCCCACTTACAAGTAAAACTAGCTAAAATGTGCCTGGCTGCTATTCACTGAAAAGCTCATTCTGTGTACATTTTTGGCATACGTTTGCTCCTGCCGGGTCAGCTGAGCAGCGAATTTCTATTTAACCACCTGCTTTCATGAGAGACCTCGGGGCTGCATGTTTTGAGCCCAGTACTGAGCCTGAAAAGCGTTTCCAACCCCAATTACAAGTAAAACTAGCTAAAATGTGCCTGGCTTCTCTTCACTGAAAAGCTCATTCTGAGTACATTTTTGGCATACGTTTGCTCCTGCCGGGTCAGCTGAGCAGCTAATTTCTATTTAACCACCTGCTTTCATGAGAGACCTCAGGGCTGCATGTTTTGAGCCCAGTACTGAGCCTGAAAAGCATTTCCAACCCCCCTTACAAGTAAAACTAGCTAAAATGTGCCTGGCTTCTCTTCACTGAAAAGCTCATTCTGAGTACATTTTTAGCATACGTTTGCTCCTGCCGGGTCAGCTGAGCAGCGAATTTCTATTTAACCACCTGCTATCATGAGAGACCTCAGGGCTGCATGTTTTGAGCCCAGTACTGAGCCTGAAAAGCGTTTCCAACCCCACTTACAAGTAAAACTAGCTAAAATGTGCCTGGCTTCTCTTCACTGAAAAGCTCATTCTGAGTACATTTTTAGCATACGTTTGCTCCTGCCGGGTCAGCTGAGCAGCGAATTTCTATTTAACCACCTGCTATCATGAGAGACCTCAGGGCTGCATGTTTTGAGCCCAGTACTGATCCTGAAAAGCATTTCCAACCCAACTTACAAGTAAAACTAGCTAAAATGTGCCTGGCTTCTCTTCACTGAAAAGCTCATTCTGTGTACATTTTTGGCATACGTTTGCTCCTACCGGGTCAGCTGAGCAGCGAATTTCTATTTAACCACCTGCTATCATGAGAGACCTCAGGGCTGCATGTTTTGAGCCCAGTACTGATCCTGAAAAGCATTTCCAACCCCACTTACAAGTAAAACTAGCTAAAATGTGCCTGGCTGCTATTCACTGAAAAGCTCATTCTGTGTACATTTTTGGCATACGTTTGCTCCTACCGGGTCAGCTGAGCAGCGAATTTCTATTTAACCACCTGCTTTCATGAGAGACCTCAGGGCTGCATGTTTTGAGCCCAGTACTGATCCTGAAAAGCGTTTCCAACCCCACTTACAAGTAAAACTAGCTAAAATGTGGCTGGCTGCTCTTCACTGAAAAGCTCATTCTGTGTACATTTTTGGCATACGTTTGCTCTGCCGGGTCAGCTGAGCAGCGAATTTCTATTTAACCACCTGCTATCATGAGAGACCTCAGGGCTGCATGTTTTGAGCCCAGTACTGATCCTGAAAAGCATTTCCAACCCCACTTACAAGTAAAACTAACTAAAATGTGCCTGGCTGCTATTCACTGAAAAGCTCATTCTGTGTACATTTTTGGCATACGTTTGCTCCTACCGGGTCAGCTGAGCAGCGAATTTCTATTTAACCACCTGCTATCATGAGAGACCTCAGGGCTGCATGTTTTGAGCCCAGTACTGAGCCTGAAAAGCGTTTCCAACCCCACTTACAAGTAAAACTACTAAAATGTGCCTGGCTGCTATTCACTGAAAAGCTCATTCTGTGTACATTTTTAGCATACGTTTGCTCCTGCCGGGTCAGCTGAGCAGCGAATTTCTAATTAACCACCTGCTATCATGAGAGACCTCAGGGCTGCATGTTTTGAGCCCAGTACTGATCCTGAAAAGCGTTTCCAACCCCACTTACAAGTAAAACTAGCTAAAATGTGCCTGGCTGCTATTCACTGAAAAGCTCATTCTGAGTACATTTTTAGCATACGTTTGCTCCTGCCGGGTCAGCTGAGCAGCGAATTTCTATTTAACCACCTGCTATCATGAGCGACCTAAGGGCTGCATGTTTTGAGCCCAGTATTGAGCCTGAAAAGCGTTTCCAACCCCACTTACAAGTAAAACTAGCTAAAATGTGCCTGGCTTCTCTTCACTGAAAAGCTCATTCTGAGTACATTTTTAGCATACGTTTGCTCCTGCCGGGTCAGCTGAGCAGCGAATTTCTATTTAACCACCTGCTTTCATGAGCGACCTAAGGGCTGCATGTTTTGAGCCCAGTACTGATCCTGAAAAGCGTTTCCAACCCCACTTACAAGTAAAACTAGCTAAAATGTGCCTGGCTGCTATTCACTGAAAAGCTCATTCTGTGTACATTTTTGGCATACGTTTGCTCCTGCCGGGTCAGCTGAGCAGCGAATTTCTATTTAACCACCTGCTTTCATGAGAGACCTCGGGGCTGCATGTTTTGAGCCCAGTACTGAGCCTGAAAAGCGTTTCCAACCCCAATTACAAGTAAAACTAGCTAAAATGTGCCTGGCTTCTCTTCACTGAAAAGCTCATTCTGAGTACATTTTTGGCATACGTTTGCTCCTGCCGGGTCAGCTGAGCAGCTAATTTCTATTTAACCACCTGCTTTCATGAGAGACCTCAGGGCTGCATGTTTTGAGCCCAGTACTGAGCCTGAAAAGCATTTCCAACCCCCCTTACAAGTAAAACTAGCTAAAATGTGCCTGGCTTCTCTTCACTGAAAAGCTCATTCTGAGTACATTTTTGGCATACGTTTGCTCCTGCCGGGTCAGCTGAGCAGCGAATTTCTATTTAACCACCTGCTATCATGAGAGACCTCTGGGCTGCATGTTTTGAGCCCAGTACTGATCATGAAAAGCGTTTCCAACCCCACTTACAAGTAAAACTAGCTAAAATGTGCCTGGCTGCTATTCACTGAAAAGCTCATTCTGAGTACATTTTTAGCATACGTTTGCTCCTACCGGGTCAGCTGAGCAGCGAATTTCTATTTAACCACCTGCTTTCATGAGAGACCTCAGGGCTGCATGTTTTGAGCCCAGTACTGAGCCTGAAAAGCGTTTCCAACCCCACTTACAAGTAAAACTACTAAAATGTGCCTGGCTGCTATTCACTGAAAAGCTCATTCTGTGTACATTTTTAACATACGTTTGCTCCTGCCGGGTCAGCTGAGCAGCGAATTTCTAATTAACCACCTGCTATCATGAGAGACCTCAGGGCTGCATGTTTTGAGCCCAGTACTGATCCTGAAAAGCGTTTCCAACCCCACTTACAAGTAAAACTAGCTAAAATGTGCCTGGCTGCTATTCACTGAAAAGCTCATTCTGAGTACATTTTTAGCATACGTTTGCTCCTGCCGGGTCAGCTGAGCAGCGAATTTCTATTTAACCACCTGCTATCATGAGAGACCTAAGGGCTGCATGTTTTGATTCCAGTATTGATCCTGAAAAGCGTTTCCAACCCCACTTACAAGTAAAACTAGCTAAAATGTGCCAGGCTGCTATTCACTGAAAAGCTCATTCTGTGTACATTTTTGGCATACGTTTGCTCCTACCAGGTCAGCTGAGCAGCGAATTTCTATTTAACCACCTGCTTTCATGAGAGACCTCAGGGCTGCATGTTTTGAGCCCAGTACTGAGCCTGAAAAGCATTTCCAACCCCACTTACAAGTAAAACTAGCTAAAATGTGCCTGGCTGCTATTTACTGAAAAGCTGATTCTGTGTACATTTTTGTCATACGTTTGCTCCTGCCGGGTCAGCTGAGCAGCGAATTTCTATTTAACCACCTGCTATCATGAGAGACCTCAGGGCTGCATGTTTTGAGCCCAGTACTGATCCTGAAAAGCGTTTCCAACCCCACTTACAAGTAAAACTAGCTAAAATGTGCCTGGCTGCTATTCACTGAAAAGCTCATTCTGTGTACATTTTTGGCATACGTTTGCTCCTACCGGGTCAGCTGAGCAGCGAATTTCTATTTAACCACCTGCTTTCATGAGAGACCTCAGGGCTGCATGTTTTGAGCCCAGTACTGATCCTGAAAATCGTTTCCAACCCCACTTACAAGTAAAACTAGCTGAAATGTGCCTGGCTGCTATTCACTGAAAAGCTCATTCTGAGTACATTTTTAGCATACGTTTTCTCCTGCCGGGTCAGCTGAGCAGCAAATTTCTATTTAACCACCTGCTATCATGAGAGACCTCAGGGCTGCATGTTTTGAGCCCAGTACTGATCCTGAAAAGCGTTTCCAACCCCACTTACAAGTAAAACTAGCTAAAATGTGCCTGGCTGCTATTCACTGAAAAGCTCATTCTGTGTACATTTTTGGCATACGTTTGCTCCTGCCGGGTCAGCTGAGCAGCGAATTTCTATTTAACCATCTGCTTTCATGAGAGACCTCAGGGCTGCATGTTTTGAGCCCAGTACTGAGCCTGAAAAGCGTTTCTAATCCCACTTACAAGTAAAACTAGCTAAAATGTGCCTGGCTGCTATTCACTGAAAAGCTCATTCTGTGTACATTTTTGGCATACGTTTGCTCCTGCCGGGTCAGCTGAGCAGCGAATTTCTATTTTACCACCTGCTATCATGAGATACCTCAGGGCTGCATGTTTTGAGCCCAGTATTGATCCTGAAAAACGTTTCCAACCCCACTTACAAGTAAAACTAGCTAAAATGTGCCTGGCTTCTCTTCACTGAAAAGCTCATTCTGAGTACATTTTTAGCATACGTTTGCTCCTGCCGGGTCAGCTGAGCATCGAATTTCTATTTAACCACCTGCTATCATGAGAGACCTCAGGGCTGCATGTTTTGAGCCCAGTACTGAGCCTGAAAAGCGTTTCCAACCCCACTTACAAGTAAAACTAGCTAAAATGTGCCTGGCTGCTATCACTGAAAAGCTCATTCTGTGTACATTTTTGGCATACGTTTGCTCCTACCGGGTCAGATGAGCAGCGAATTTCTATTTAACCACCTGCTTCATGAGAGACCTCAGGGCTGCATGTTTTGAGCCCAGTACTGAGCCTGAAAAGCATTTCCAACCCCACTTACAAGTAAAACTAGCTAAAATGTGCCTGGCTTCTCTTCACTGAAAAGCTCATTCTGAGTACATTTTTAGCATACGTTTGCTCCTGCCGGGTCAGCTGAGCAGCGAATTTCTATTTAACCACCTGCTATCATGAGAGACCTCAGGGCTGCATGTTTTGAGCCCAGTACTGATCCTGAAAAGCGTTTCCAACCCCACTTACAAGTAAAACTAGCTAAAATGTGCCTGGCTGCTATTCACTGAAAAGCTCATTCTGTGTACATTTTTGGCATACGTTTGCTCCTGCCGGGTCAGCTGAGCAGCGAATTTCTATTTAACCACCTGCTATCATGAGAGACCTCGGGGAGTACATTTTTAGCATACGTTTGCTCCTGCCGGGTCAGCTGAGCAGCGAATTTCTATTTAACCACATGCTATCATGAGCGACCTAAGGGCTGCATGTTTTGAGCCCAGTATTGAGCCTGAAAAGCGTTTCCAACCCCACTTACAAGTAAAACTAGCTAAAATGTGCCTGGCTTCTCTTCACTGAAAAGCTCATTCTGAGTACATTTTTAGCATACGTTTGCTCCTGCCGGGTCAGCTGAGCAGCGAATTTCTATTTAACCACCTGCTATCATGAGAGACCCCAGGGCTGCATGTTTTGATTCCAGTATTGATCCTGAAAAGCGTTTCCAACCCCACTTACAAGTAAAACTAGCAAAAATGTGCCTGGCTGCTATTCACTGAAAAGCTCATTCTGTGTACATTTTTGGCATACGTTTGCTCCTACCGGGTCAGCTGAGCAGCGAATTTCTATTTAACCACCTGCTTTCATGAGAGACCTCAGGGCTGCATGTTCTGAGCCCAGTACTGAGCCTGCAAAGCATTTCCAACCCCACTTACAAGTAAAACTAGCTAAAATGTGCCTGGCTGCTATTTACTGAAAAGCTCATTCTGTGTACATTTTTGGCATACGTTTGCTCCTACCGGGTCAGCTGAGCAGCGAATTTCTATTTAACCACCTGCTTTCATGAGAGACCTCAGGGCTGCATGTTTTGAGCCCAGTACTGTGCCTGAAAAGCATTTCCAACCCCACTTACAAGTAAAACTAGCTAAAATGTGCCTGGCTTCTCTTCACTGAAAAGCTCATTCTGAGTACATTTTTAGCATACGTTTGCTCCTGCCGGGTCAGCTGAGCAGCGAATTTCTATTTAACCGCCTGCTATCATGAGAGACCTCAGGGCTGCATGTTTTGAGCCCAGTACTGAGCCTGAAAAGCGTTTCCAACCCCACTTACAAGTAAAACTAGCTAAAATGTGCCTGGCTTCTCTTCACTGAAAAGCTCATTCTGAGTACATTTTTAGCATACGTTTGCTCCTGCCGGGTCAGCTGAGCAGCGAATTTCTATTTAACCACCTGCTATCATGAGAGACCTCAGGGCTGCATGTTTTGAGCCCAGTACTGATCCTGAAAAGCGTTTCCAACCCAACTTACAAGTAAAACTAGCTAAAATGTGCCTGGCTTCTCTTCACTGAAAAGCTCATTCTGTGTACATTTTTGGCATATGTTGCTCCTACCGGGTCAGCTGAGCAGCGAATTTCTATTTAACCACCTGCTATCATGAGAGACCTCAGGGCTGCATGTTTTGAGCCCAGTACTGATCCTGAAAAGCATTTCCAACCCCACTTACAAGTAAAACTAGCTAAAATGTGCCTGGCTGCTATTCACTGAAAAGCTCATTCTGTGTACATTTTTGGCATACGTTTGCTCCTACCGGGTCAGCTGAGCAGCGAATTTCTATTTAACCACCTGCTTTCATGAGAGACCTCAGGGCTGCATGTTTTGAGCCCAGTACTGATCCTGAAAAGCGTTTCCAACCCCACTTACAAGTAAAACTAGCTAAAATGTGGCTGGCTGCTCTTCACTGAAAAGCTCATTCTGTGTACATTTTTGGCATACGTTTGCTCCTACCGGGTCAGCTGAGCAGCGAATTTCTATTTAACCACCTGCTTTCATGAGAGACCTCAGGGCTGCATGTTTTGAGCCCAGTACTGAGCCTGAAAAGCATTTGCAACCCCACTTACAAGTAAAACTAGCTAAAATGTGCCTGGCTTCTCTTCACTGAAAAGCTCATTCTGAGTACATTTTTAGCATACGTTTGCTCCTGCCAGGTCAGCTGAGCAGCGAATTTCTATTTAACCACCTGCTATCATGAGAGACCTCAGTGCTGCATGTTTTGAGCCCAGTACTGATCCTGAAAAGCGTTTCCAACCCCACTTACAAGTAAAACTAGCTAAAATGTGCCTGGCTGCTATTCACTGAAAAGCTCATTCTGTGTAAATTTTTGGCATACGTTTGCTCCTGCCGGGTCAGCTGAGCAGCGAATTTCTATTTAACCACCTGCTATCATGAGAGACCTCAGGGCTGCATGTTTTGAGCCCAGTACTGATCCTGAAAAGCGTTTCCAACCCCACTTACAAGTAAAACTAGCTAAAATGTGCCTGGCTGCTTTTCACTGAAAAGCTCATTCTGTGTACATTTTTGGCATACGTTTGCTCCTACCGGGTCAGCTGAGCAGCGAATTTCTATTTAACCACCTGCTTTCATGAGAGACCTCAGGGCTGCATGTTTTGAGCCCAGTACTGAGCCTGAAAAGTGTTTCCAACCCCACTTACAAGTAAAACTAGCTAAAATGTGCCTGGCTTCTCTTCACTGAAAAGCTCATTCTGAGTACATTTTTAGCATACGTTTGCTCCTGCCGGGTCAGCTGAGCAGCGAATTTCTATTTAACCACCTGCTATCATGAGAGACCTCAGGGCTGCATGTTTTTAGCCCAGTACTGATCCTGAAAAGCGTTTCCAACCCCACTTACAAGTAAAACTAGCTAAAATGTGCCTGGCTTCTCTTCACTGAAAAGCTCATTCTGAGTACATTTTTGGCATACGTTTGCTCCTGCCGGGTCAGCTGAGCAGCGAATTTCTATTTAACCACCTGCTTTCATGAGAGACCTCATGGCTGCATGTTTTGAGCCCAGTACTGAGCCTGAAAAGCATTTCCAACCCCACTTACAAGTAAAACTAGCTAAAATGTGCCTGGCTTCTCTTCACTGAAAAGCTCATTCTGAGGACATTTTTGGCATACGTTTGCTCCTGCCGGGTTAGCTGAGCAGCGAATTTCTATTTAACCACCTGCTATCATGAGAGACCTCAGGGCTGCATGTTTTGAGCCCAGTACTGATCCTGAAAAGCGTTTCCAACCCCACTTACAAGTAAAACTAGCTAAAATGTGCCTGGCTGCTATTCACTGAAAAGCTCATTCTGAGTACATTTTTAGCATACGTTTGCTCCTACCGGGTCAGCTGAGCAGCAAATTTCTATTTAACCACCTGCTTTCATGAGAGACCTCAGGGCTGCATGTTTTGAGCCCAGTACTGAGCCTGAAAAGCGTTTCCAACCCCACTTCAAGTAAAACTAGCTAAAATGTGCCTGGCTGCTATTCACTGCAAAGCTCATTCTGAGTACATTTTTAGCATACGTTTGCTCCTGCCGGGTCAGCTGAGCAGCGAATTTCTATTTAACCACCTGCTTTCATGAGAGACCTCAGGGCTGCATGTTTTGAGCCCAGTACTGAGCCTGAAAAGCGTTTCCAACCCTACTTACAAGTAAAACTAGCTAAAATGTGCCTGGCTGCTATTCACTGAAAAGCTCATTCTGTGTACATTTTTAGCATACGTTTGCTCCTGCTGGGTCAGCTGAGCAGCGAATTTCTATTTAACCACCTGCTATCAAGAGAGACCTCAGGGCTGCATGTTTTGAGCCCAGTATTGATCCTGAAAAGCGTTTCCAACCCCACTTACAAGTAAAACTAGCTAAAATGTGCCTGGCTGCTATTCACTGAAAAGCTCATTCTGTTTACATTTTTGGCATACGTTTGCTCCTACCGGGTCAGCTGAGCAGCAAATTTCTATTTAACCACCTGCTTTCATGAGAGACCTCAGGGCTGCATGTTTTGAGCCCAGTACTGAGCCTGAAAAGCATTTCCAACCCCACTTACAAGTAAAACTAGCTAAAATGTGCCTGGCTTCTCTTCACTGAAAAGCTCATTCTGAGTACATTTTTAGCATACGTTTGCTCCTGCCGGGTCAGCTGAGCAGCGAAATTCTATTTAACCACCTGCTATCATGAGAGACCTCAGGGCTGCATGTTTTGAGCCCAGTACTGATCCTGAAAAGCGTTTCCAACCCCACTTACAAGTAAAACTAGCTAAAATGTGCCTGGCTGCTCTTCACTGAAAAGCTCATTCTGTGTACATTTTTGGCATACGTTTGCTCCTGCCGGGTCAGCTGAGCAGCGAATTTCTATTTAACCACCTGCTTTCATGAGAGACCTCAGGGCTGCATGTTTTGAGCCCAGTACTGAGGCTGAATAGCATTTCCAACCCTACTTACAAGTAAAACTAGCTAAAATGTGCCTGGCTTCTCTTCACTGAAAAGCTCATTCTGTGTACATTTTTGGCATACGTTTGCTCCTACCGGGTCAGCTGAGCAGCGAATTTCTATTTAACCACCTGCTATCATGAGAGACCTCAGGGCTGCATGTTTTGAGCCCAGTACTGATCCTGAAAAGCATTTCCAACCCCACTTACAAGTAAAACTAGCTAAAATGTGCCTGGCTGCTATTCACTGAAAAGCTCATTCTGTGTACATTTTTGGCATACATTTGCTCCTACCGGGTCAGCTGAGCAGCGAATTTCTATTTAACCACCTGCTATTACGAGAGACCTCAGGGCTGCATGTTTTGAGCCCAGTACTGATCCTGAAAAGCGTTTCCAACCCCACTTACAAGTAAAACTAGCTAAAATGTGCCTGGCTGCTATTCACTGAAAAGCTCATTCTGTGTACATTTTTGGCATACGTTTGCTCCTACCGGGTCAGCTGAGCAGCAAAATTCTATTTAACCACCTGCTTTCATAAGAGACCTCAGGGCTGCATGTTTTGAGCCCAGTACTGAGCCTGAAAAGCATTTCCAACCCCACTTACAAGTAAAACTAACTAAAATGTGCCTGGCTTCTCTTCACTGAAAAGCTCATTCTGAGTACATTTTTAGCATACGTTTGCTCCTACCGGGTCAGCTGAGCAGCGAATTTCTATTTAACCACCTGCTTTCATGAGAGACCTCAGGGCTGCATGTTTTGAGCCCAGTACTGAGCCTGAAAAGCGTTTCCGACCCCTTTTACAAGTAAAACTACTAAAATGTGCCTGGCTGCTATTCACTGAAAAGCTCATTCTGTGTACATTTTTAGCATACGTTTGCTCCTGCCGGGTCAGCTGAGCAGCGAATTTCTAATTAACCACCTGCTATCATGAGAGACCTCAGGGCTGCATGTTTTGAGCCCAGTACTGATCCTGAAAAGCGTTTCCAACCCCACTTACAAGTAAAACTAGCTAAAATGTGCCTGGCTGCTATTCACTGAAAAGCTCATTCTGAGTACATTTTTAGCATACGTTTGCTCCTGCTGGGTCAGCTGAGCAGCGAATTTCTATTTAACCACCTGCTATCATGAGGGACCTAAGGGCTGCATGTTTTGAGCCCAGTATTGAGCCTGAAAAGCGTTTCCAACCCCACTTACAAGTAAAACTAGCTAAAATGTGCCTGGCTTCTCTTCACTGAAAAGCTCATTCTGAGTACATTTTTAGCATACGTTTGCTCCTGCCGGGTCAGCTGAGCAGCGAATTTCTATTTAACCACCTGCTATCATGAGAGACCCCAGGGCTGCATGTTTTGATTCCAGTATTGATCCTGAAAAGCGTTTCCAACCCCACTTACAAGTAAAACTAGCTAAAATGTGCCTGGCTGCTATTCACTGAAAAGCTCATTCTGTGTACATTTTTGGCATACGTTTGCTCCTACCGGGTCAGCTGAGCAGCGAATTTCTATTTAACCACCTGCTTTCATGAGAGACCTCAGGGCTGCATGTTTTGAGCCCAGTACTGAGCCTGAAAAGCATTTCCAACCCCACTTACAAGTAAAACTAGCTAAAATGTGCCTGGCTGCTATTTACTGAAAAGCTCATTCTGTGTACATTTTTAGCATACGTTTGCTCCTGCCGGGTCAGCTGAGCAGCAAATTTCTATTTAACCACCTGCTATCATGAGAGACCTCAGGGCTGCATGTTTTGAGCCCAGTACTGAGCCTGAAAAGCGTTTCCAACCCCACTTACAAGTAAAACTAGCTAAAATGTGCCTGGCTTCTCTTCACTGAAAAGCTCATTCTGAGTACATTTTTAGCATACGTTTGCTCCTGCCGGGTCAGCTGAGCAGCGAATTTCTATTTAACCACCTGCTATCATGAGAGACCTCAGGGCTGCATGTTTTTAGCCCAGTACTGATCCTGAAAAGCGTTTCCAACCCCACCTACAAGTAAAACTAGCTAAAATGTGCCTGGCTTCTCTTCACTGAAAAGCTCATTCTGAGTAAATTTTTGGCATACGTTTGCTCCTGCCGGGTCAGCTGAGCAGCGAATTTCTATTTAACCACCTGCTTTCATGAGAGACCTCAGGGCTGCATGTTTTGAGCCCAGTACTGAGCCTGAAAAGCATTTCCAACCCCACTTACACGTAAAACTAGCTAAAATGTGCCTGGCTTCTCTTCACTGAAAAGCTCATTCTGAGTACATTTTTGGCATACGTTTGCTCCTGCCGGGTCAGCTGAGCAGCGAATTTCTATTTAACCACCTGCTATCATGAGAGGCCTCAGGGCTGCATGTTTTGAGCCCAGTACTGATCCTGAAAAGCGTTTCCAACCCCACTTACAAGTAAAACTAGCTAAAATGTGCCTGGCTGCTATTCACTGAAAAGCTCATTCTGAGTACATTTTTAGCATACGTTTGCTCCTACCGGGTCAGCTGAGCAGCAAATTTCTATTTAACCACCTGCTTTCATGAGAGACCTCAGGGCTGCATGTTTTGAGCCCAGTACTGAGCCTGAAAAGCGTTTCCAACCCCACTTCAAGTAAAACTAGCTAAAATGTGCCTGGCTGCTATTCACTGAAAAGCTCATTCTGAGTACATTTTTAGCATACGTTTGCTCCTGCTGGGTCAGCTGAGCAGCGAATTTCTATTTAACCACCTGCTTTCATGAGAGACCTCAGGGCTGCATGTTTTGAGCCCAGTACTGAGCCTGAAAAGCGTTTCCAACCCCACTTACAAGTAAAACTAGCTAAAATGTGCCTGGCTGCTATTCACTGAAAAGCTCATTCTGTGTACATTTTTAGCATACGTTTGCTCCTGCTGGGTCAGCTGAGCAGCGAATTTCTATTTAACCACCTGCTATCATGAGAGACCTCAGGGCTGCATGTTTTGAGCCCAGTATTGATCCTGAAAAGCGTTTCCAACCCCACTTACAAGTAAAACTAGCTAAAATGTGCCTGGCTGCTATTCACTGAAAAGCTCATTCTGTGTACATTTTTGGCATACGTTTGCTCCTACCGGGTCAGCTGAGCAGCAAATTTCTATTTAACCACCTGCTTTCATGAGAGACCTCAGGGCTGCATGTTTTGAGCCCAGTACTGAGCCTGAAAAGCATTTCCAACCCCACTTACAAGTAAAACTAGCTAAAATGTGCCTGGCTTCTCTTCACTGAAAAGCTCATACTGAGTACATTTTTAGCATACGTTTGCTCCTGCCGGGTCAGCTGAGCAGCGAAATTCTATTTAACCACCTGCTATCATGAGAGACCTCAGGGCTGCATGTTTTGAGCCCAGTACTGATCCTGAAAAGCGTTTCCAACCCCACTTACAAGTAAAACTAGCTAAAATGTGCCTGGCTGCTATTCACTGAAAAGCTCATTCTGTGTACATTTTTGGCATACGTTTGCTCCTGCCGGGTCAGCTGAGCAGCGAATTTCTATTTAACCACCTGCTTTCATGAGAGACCTCAGGGCTGCATGTTTTGAGCCCAGTACTGAGGCTGAAAAGCATTTCCAACCCTACTTACAAGTAAAACTAGCTAAAATGTGCCTGGCTTCTCTTCACTGAAAAGCTCATTCTGTGTACATTTTTGGCATACGTTTGCTCCTACCGGGTCAGCTGAGCAGCGAATTTCTATTTAACCACCTGCTATCATGAGAGACCTCAGGGCTGCATGTTTTGAGCCCAGTACTGATCCTGAAACTATTTCCAACCCCACTTACAAGTAAAACTAGCTAAAATGTGCCTGGCTGCTATTCACTGAAAAGCTCATTCTGTGTACATTTTTGGCATACATTTGCTCCTACCGGGTCAGCTGAGCAGCGAATTTCTATTTAACCACCTGCTTTCATGAGAGACCTCAGGGCTGCATGTTTTGAGCCCAGTACTGAGCCTGAAAAGCATTTCCAACCCCACTTACAAGTAAAACTAGCTAAAATGTGCCTAGCTTTTCTTCACTGAAAAGCTCATTCTGAGTACATTTTTAGCATACGTTTGCTCCTGCCCGGTCAGCTGAGCAGCGAATTTCTATTTAACCACCTGCTATCACGAGAGACCTCAGGGCTGCATGTTTTGAGCCCAGTACTGATCCTGAAAAGCGTTTCCAACCCCACTTACAAGTAAAACTAGCTAAAATGTGCCTGGCTGCTATTCACTGAAAAGCTCATTCTGTGTACATTTGTGGCATACGTTTGCTCCTACCGGGTCAGCTGAGCAGCAAATTTCTATTTAACCACCTGCTTTCATGAGAGACCTCAGGGCTGCATGTTTAAGCCCAGTACTGAGCCTGAAAAGCATTTCCAACCCCACTTACAAGTAAAACTAGCTAAAATGTGCCTGGCTTCTCTTCACTGAAAAGCTCATTCTGAGTACATTTTTAGCATACGTTTGCTCCTACCGGGTCAGCTGAGCAGCGAATTTCTATTTAACCACCTGCTTTCATGAGAGACCTCAGGGCTGCATGTTTTGAGCCCAGTACTGAGCCTGAAAAGCGTTTCCAACCCCACTTACAAGTAAAACTACTAAAATGTGCCTGGCTGCTATTCACTGAAAAGCTCATTCTGTGTACATTTTTAGCACACGTTTGCTCCTGCCGGGTCAGCTGAGCAGCGAATTTCTAATTAACCACCTGCTATCATGAGAGACCTCAGGGCTGCATGTTTTGAGCCCAGTACTGATCCTGAAAAGCATTTCCAACCCCACTTACAAGTAAAACTAGCTAAAATGTGCCTGGCTGCTATTCACTGAAAAGCTAATTCTGTGTACATTTTTGGCATACGTTTGCTCCTGCCGGGTCAGCTGAGCAGCGAATTTCTATTTAACCCCCTGCTATCATGAGAGACCTCAGGGCTGCATGTTTTGAGCCCAGTACTGAGCCTGAAAAGCGTTTCCAACCCCAATTACAAGTAAAACTAGCTAAAATGTGCCTGGCTGCTATTCACTGAAAAGCTCATTCTGAGTACATTTTTAGCATACGTTTGCTCCTACCGGGTCAGCTGAGCAGCGAATTTCTATTTAACCACCTGCTATCATGAGAGACCCCAGGGCTGCATGTTTTGATTCCAGTATTGATCCTGAAAAGCGTTTCCAACCCCACTTACAAGTAAAACTAGCTAAAATGTGCCTGGCTGCTATTCACTGAAAAGCTAATTCTGTGTACATTTTTGGCATACGTTTGCTCCTACCGGGTCAGCTGAGCAGCGAATTTCTATTTAACCACCTGCTATCATGAGAGACCTCAGGGCTGCATGTTTTGAGCCCAGTACTGATCCTGAAAAGCATTTCCAACCCCACTTACAAGTAAAACTAGCTAAAATGTGCCTGGCTGCTATTCACTGAAAAGCTCATTCTGTGTACATTTTTAGCATACGTTTGCTCCTGCCGGGTCAGCTGAGCAGCAAATTTCTATTTAACCACCTGCTATCATGAGAGACCTCAGGGCTGCATGTTTTGAGCCCAGTACTGATCCTGAAAAGCGTTTCCAACCCCACTTACAAGTAAAACTAGCTAAAATGTGCCTGGCTTCTCTTCACTGAAAAGCTCATTCTGTGTACATTTTTGGCATACGTTTGCTCCTACCGGGTCAGCTGAGCAGCGAATTTCTATTTAACCACCTGCTTTCATGAGAGACCTCAGGGCTGCATGTTTTGAGCCCAGTACTGATCCTGAAAAGCGTTTCCAACCCCACTTACAAGTAAAACTAGCTAAAATGTGCCTGGCTGCTCTTCACTGAAAAGCTCATTCTGTGTACATTTTTGGCATACGTTTGCTCCTGCCGGGTCAGCTGAGCAGCGAATTTCTATTTAACCACCTGCTATCATGAGAGACCTCAGGGCTGCATGTTTTGAGCCCAGTACTGATCCTGAAAAGCATTTCCAACCCCACTTACAAGTAAAACTAGCTAAAATGTGCCTGGCTGCTATTCACTGAAAAGCTCATTCTGTGTACATTTTTAGCATACGTTTGCTCCTGCCGGGTCAGCTGAGCAGCAAATTTCTATTTAACCACCTGCTATCATGAGAGACCTCAGGGCTGCATGTTTTGAGCCCAGTACTGATCCTGAAAAGCGTTTCCAACCCCACTTACAAGTAAAACTAGCTAAAATGTGCCTGGCTACTCTTCACTGAAAAGCTCATTCTGTGTACATTTTTGGCATACGTTTGCTCCTACCGGGTCAGCTGAGCAGCGAATTTCTATTTAACCACCTGCTATCATGAGAGACCTCAGGGCTGCATGTTTTGAGCCCAGTACTGATCCTGAAAAGCATTTCCAACCCCACTTACAAGTAAAACTAGCTAAAATGTGCCTGGCTGCTATTCACTGAAAAGCTCATTCTGTGTACATTTTTGGCATACGTTTGCTCCTACCGGGTCAGCTGAGCAGCAAATTTCTATTTAACCACCTGCTTTCATGAGAGACCTCAGGGCTGCATGTTTTGAGCCCAGTACTGATCCTGAAAAGCGTTTCCAACCCCACTTACAAGTAAAACTAGCTAAAATGTGCCTGGCTGCTCTTCACTGAAAAGCTCATTCTGTGTACATTTTTGGCATACGTTTGCTCCTGCCGGGTCAGCTGAGCAGCGAATTTCGATTTAACCACCTGCTATCATGAGAGACCTCAGGGCTGCATGTTTTGAGCCCAGTACTGATCCTGAAAAGCATTTCCAACCCCACTTACAAGTAAAACTAGCTAAAATGTGCCTGGCTGCTATTCACTGAAAAGCTCATTCTGTGTACATTTTTGGCATACGTTTGCTCCTACCGGGTCAGCTGAGCAGCGAATTTCTATTTAACCACCTGCTTTCATGAGAGACCTCAGGGCTGCATGTTTTGAGCCCAGTACTGAGCCTGAAAAGCATTTCCAACCCCACTTACAAGTAAAACTAGCTAAAATGTGCCTAGCTTCTCTTCACTGAAAAGCTCATTCTGAGTACATTTTTAGCATACGTTTGCTCCTGCCGGGTCAGCTGAGCAGCGAATTTCTATTTAACCACCTGCTATCATGAGAGACCTCAGTGCTGCATGTTTTGAGCCCAGTACTGATCCTGAAAAGCGTTTCCAACCCCACTTACAAGTAAAACTAGGTAAAATGTGCCTGGCTGCTATTCACTGAAAAGCTCATTCTGTGTACATTTTTGGCATACGTTTGCTCCTGCCGGGTCAGCTGAGCAGCGAATTTCTATTTAACCACCTGCTATCATGAGAGACCTCAGGGCTGCATGTTTTGAGCCCAGTACTGATCCTGAAAAGCGTTTTCAACCCCACTTACAAGTAAAACTAGCTAAAATGTGCCTGGCTGCTTTTCACTGAAAAGCTCATTCTGTGTACATTTTTGGCATACGTTTGCTCCTACCGGGTCAGCTGAGCAGCGAATTTCTATTTAACCACCTGCTTTCATGAGAGACCACAGGGCTGCATGTTTTTAGCCCAGTACTGATCCTGAAAAGCGTTTCGAACCCCACTTACAAGTAAAACTAGCTAAAATGTGCCTGGCTTCTCTTCACTGAAAAGCTCATTCTGAGTACATTTTTGGAATACGTTTGCTCCTGCCGGGTCAGCTGAGCAGTTAATTTCTATTTAACCACCTGCTTTCATGAGAGACCTCAGGGCTGCATGTTTTGAGTCCAGTACTGAGCCTGAAAAGCATTTCCAACCCCACTTACAAGTAAAACTAGCTAAAATGTGCCTGGCTTCTCTTCACTGAAAAGCTCATTCTGAGTACATTTTTGGCATACGTTTGCTCCTGCCGGGTCAGCTGAGCAGCAAATTTCTATTTAACCACCTGCTATCATGAGAGACCTCAGGGCTGCATGTTTTGAGCCCAGTACTGATCCTGAAAAGCGTTTCCAACCCCACTTACAAGTAAAACTAGCTAAAATGTGCCTGGCTGCTATTCACTGAAAAGCTCATTCTGAGTACATTTTTAGCATACGTTTGCTCCTACCGGGTCAGCTGAGCAGCGAATTTCTATTTAACCACCTGCTTTCATGAGAGACCTCAGGGCTGCATGTTTTGAGCCCAGTACTGAGCCTGAAAAGCGTTTCCAACCCCACTTCAAGTAAAACTAGCTAAAATGTGCCTGGCTGCTATTCACTGAAAAGCTCATTCTGAGTACATTTTTAGCATATGTTTGCTCCTGCCGGATCAGCTGAGCAGCGAATTTCTATTTAACCACCTGCTTTCATGAGAGACCTCAGGGCTGCATGTTTTGAGCCCAGTACTGAGCCTGAAAAGCGTTTCCAACCCCACTTACAAGTAAAACTAGCTAAAATGTGCCTGGCTGCTATTCACTGAAAAGCTCATTCTGTGTACATTTTTAGCATACGTTTGCTCCTGCTGGGTCAGCTGAGCAGCGAATTTCTATTTAACCACCTGCTATCATGAGAGACCTCAGGGCTGCATGTTTTGAGCCCAGTATTGATCCTGAAAAGCGTTTCCAACCCCACTTACAAGTAAAACTAGCTAAAATGTGCCTGGCTGCTATTCACTGAAAAGCTCATTCTGTGTACATTTTTGGCATACGTTTGCTCCTACTGGGTCAGCTGAGCAGCAAATTTCTATTTAACCACCTGCTTTCACGAGAGACCTCAGGGCTGCATGTTTTGAGCCCAGTACTGAGCCTGAAAAGCATTTCCAACCCCACTTACAAGTAAAACTAGCTAAAATGTGCCTGGCTTCTCTTCACTGAAAAGCTCATTCTGAGTACATTTTTAGCATACGTTTGCTCCTGCCGGGTCAGCTGAGCAGCGCAATTCTATTTAACCACCTGCTATCATGAGAGACCTCAGGGCTGCATGTTTTGAGCCCAGTACTGATCCTGAAAAGCGTTTCCAACCCCACTTACAAGTAAAACTAGCTAAAATGTGCCTGGCTGCTATTCACTGAAAAGCTCATTCTGTGTACATTTTTGGCATACGTTTGCTCCTACCGGGTCAGCTGAGCAGCGAATTTCTATTTAACCACCTGCTATCATGAGAGACCTCAGGGCTGCATGTTTTGAGCCCAGTATTGATCCTGAAAAGCGTTTCCAACCCCACTTACAAGTAAAACTAGCTAAAATGTGCCTGGCTGCTATTCACTGAAAAGCTGATTCTGTGTACATTTTTGGCATACATTTGCTCCTACCGGGTCAGCTGAGCAGCAAATTTCTATTTAACCACCTGCTTTCATGAGAGACCTCAGGGCTGCATGTTTTGAGCCCAGTACTGATCCTGAAAAGCATTTCCAACCCCACTTACAAGTAAAACTAGCTAAAATGTGCCTGGCTGCTATTCACTGAAAAGCTCATTCTGTGTACATTTTTGGCATACATTTGCTCCTACCGGGTCAGCTGAGCAGCGAATTTCTATTTAACCACCTGCTTTCATGAGAGACCTCAGGGCTGCATGTTTTGAGCCCAGTACTGAGCCTGAAAAGCATTTCCAACCCCACTTACAAGTAAAACTAGCTAAAATGTGCCTAGCTTCTCTTCACTGAAAAGCTCATTCTGAGTACATTTTTAGCATACGTTTGCTCCTGCCGGGTCAGCTGAGCAGCGAATTTCTATTTAACCACCTGCTATCACGAGAGACCTCAGGGCTGCATGTTTTGAGCCCAGTACTGATCCTGAAAAGCGTTTCCAACCCCACTTACAAGTAAAACTAGCTAAAAGTGTGCCTGGCTGCTATTCACTGAAAAGCTCATTCTGTGTACATTTTTGGCATACATTTGCTCCTACCGGGTCAGCTGAGCAGCAAATTTCTATTTAACCATCTGCTTTCATGAGAGACCTCAGGGCTGCATGTTTTGAGCCCAGTACTGAGCCTGAAAAGCATTTCCAACCCCACTTACAAGTAAAACTAGCTAAAATGTGCCTGGCTGCTCTTCACTGAAAAGCTCATTCTGAGTACATTTTTGGCATACGTTTGCTCCTGCCGGGTCAGCTGAGCAGCGAATTTCTATTTAACCACCTGCTATCATGAGAGACCTCAGGGCTGCATGTTTTGAGCCCAGTACTGATCCTGAAAAGCATTTCCAACCCAACTTACAATAAAACTAGCTAAAATGTGCCTGGCTGCTATTCACTGAAAAGCTCATTCTGAGTACATTTTTAGCATACGTTTGCTCCTGCCGGGTCAGCTGAGCAGCAAATTTCTATTTAACCACCTGCTATCATGAGAGACCTCAGGGCTGCATGTTTTGAGCCCAGTACTAATCCTGAATAGCGTTTCCAACCCCACTTACAAGTAAAACTAGCTAAAATGTGCCTGCTGCTATTCACTGAAAAGCTCATTCTGTGTACATTTTTGGCATACGTTTGCTCCTACCGGGTCAGCTGAGCAGCGAATTTCTATTTAACCATCTGCTTTCATGAGAGACCTCAGGGCTGCATGCTTTGAGCCCAGTACTGAGCCTGAAAAGCATTTCCAACCCCACTTACAAGTAAAACTAGCTAAAATGTGCCTGGCTTCTCTTCACTGAAAAGCTCATTCTGAGTACATTTTTAGCATACGTTTGCTCCTGCCGGGTCAGCCGAGCAGCGAATTTCTATTTAACCACCTGCTATCATGAGAGACCTCAGGGCTGCATGTTTTGAGCCCAGTTTCCAACCCCACTTACAAGTAAAACTAGCTAAAATGTGCCTGGCTGCTATTCACTGAAAAGCTCATTCTGTGTACATTTTTGGCATACGTTTGCTCCTGCCGGGTCAGCTGAGCAGCGAATTTCTATTTAACCACCTGCTTTCATGAGAGACCTCAGGGCTGCATGTTTTGAGCCCAGTACTGATCCTGAAAAGCGTTTCCAACCCCACTTACAAGTAAAACTAGCTAAAATGTGCCTGGCTGCTATTCACTGAAAAGCTCATTCTGTGTACATTTTTGGCATACGTTTGCTCCTGACGGTTCAGCTGAGCAGCGAATTTCTATTTAACCACCTGCTTTCATGAGAGACCTCAGGGCTGCATGTTTTGAGCCCAGTACTGAGCCTGAAAAGCGTTTCCAACCCCACTTACAAGTAAAACTAGCTAAAATGTGCCTGGCTGCTATTCACTGAAAAGCTCATTCTGTGTACATTTTTAGCATACGTTTGCTCCTGCTGGGTCAGCTGAGCAGCGAATTTCTATTTAACCACCTGCTATCATGAGAGACCTCAGGGCTGCATGTTTTGAGCCCAGTATTGATCCTGAAAAGCGTTTCCAACCCCACTTACAAGTAAAACTAGCTAAAATGTGCCTGGCTGCTATTCACTGAAAAGCTCATTCTGTGTACATTTTTGGCATACGTTTGCTCCTACCGGGTCAGCTGAGCAGCAAATTTCTATTTAACCACCTGCTTTCATGAGAGACCTCAGGGCTGCATGTTTTGAGCCCAGTACTGAGCCTGAAAAGCATTTCCAACCCCACTTACAAGTAAAACTAGCTAAAATGTGCCTGGCTTCTCTTCACTGAAAAGCTCATACTGAGTACATTTTTAGCATACGTTTGCTCCTGCCGGGTCAGCTGAGCAGCGAAATTCTATTTAACCACCTGCTATCATGAGAGACCTCAGGGCTGCATGTTTTGAGCCCAGTACTGATCCTGAAAAGCGTTTCCAACCCCACTTACAAGTAAAACTAGCTAAAATGTGCCTAGCTTCTCTTCACTGAAAAGCTCATTCTGAGTACATTTTTAGCATACGTTTGCTCCTGCCGGGTCAGCTGAGCAGCGAATTTCTATTTAACCACCTGCTATCACGAGAGACCTCAGGGCTGCATGTTTTGAGCCCAGTACTGATCCTGAAAAGCGTTTCCAACCCCACTTACAAGTAAAACTAGCTAAAAGTGTGCCTGGCTGCTATTCACTGAAAAGCTCATTCTGTGTACATTTTTGGCATACATTTGCTCCTACCGGGTCAGCTGAGCAGCAAATTTCTATTTAACCATCTGCTTTCATGAGAGACCTCAGGGCTGCATGTTTTGAGCCCAGTACTGAGCCTGAAAAGCATTTCCAACCCCACTTACAAGTAAAACTAGCTAAAATGTGCCTGGCTGCTCTTCACTGAAAAGCTCATTCTGAGTACATTTTTGGCATACGTTTGCTCCTGCCGGGTCAGCTGAGCAGCGAATTTCTATTTAACCACCTGCTATCATGAGAGACCTCAGGGCTGCATGTTTTGAGCCCAGTACTGATCCTGAAAAGCATTTCCAACCCAACTTACAATAAAACTAGCTAAAATGTGCCTGGCTGCTATTCACTGAAAAGCTCATTCTGAGTACATTTTTAGCATACGTTTGCTCCTGCCGGGTCAGCTGAGCAGCAAATTTCTATTTAACCACCTGCTATCATGAGAGACCTCAGGGCTGCATGTTTTGAGCCCAGTACTGATCCTGAATAGCGTTTCCAACCCCACTTACAAGTAAAACTAGCTAAAATGTGCCTGCTGCTATTCACTGAAAAGCTCATTCTGTGTACATTTTTGGCATACGTTTGCTCCTACCGGGTCAGCTGAGCAGCGAATTTCTATTTAACCATCTGCTTTCATGAGAGACCTCAGGGCTGCATGCTTTGAGCCCAGTACTGAGCCTGAAAAGCATTTCCAACCCCACTTACAAGTAAAACTAGCTAAAATGTGCCTGGCTTCTCTTCACTGAAAAGCTCATTCTGAGTACATTTTTAGCATACGTTTGCTCCTGCCGGGTCAGCCGAGCAGCAAATTTCTATTTAACCACCTGCTATCATGAGAGACCTCAGGGCTGCATGTTTTGAGCCCAGTTTCCAACCCCACTTACAAGTAAAACTAGCTAAAATGTGCCTGGCTGCTATTCACTGAAAAGCTCATTCTGTGTACATTTTTGGCATACGTTTGCTCCTGCCGGGTCAGCTGAGCAGCGAATTTCTATTTAACCACCTGCTTTCATGAGAGACCTCAGGGCTGCATGTTTTGAGCCCAGTACTGATCCTGAAAAGCGTTTCCAACCCCACTTACAAGTAAAACTAGCTAAAATGTGCCTGGCTGCTATTCACTGAAAAGCTCATTCTGTGTACATTTTTGGCATACGTTTGCTCCTGACGGTTCAGCTGAGCAGCGAATTTCTATTTAACCACCTGCTTTCATGAGAGACCTCAGGGCTGCATGTTTTGAGCCCAGTACTGAGCCTGAAAAGCGTTTCCAACCCCACTTACAAGTAAAACTAGCTAAAATGTGCCTGGCTGCTATTCACTGAAAAGCTCATTCTGTGTACATTTTTAGCATACGTTTGCTCCTGCTGGGTCAGCTGAGCAGCGAATTTCTATTTAACCACCTGCTATCATGAGAGACCTCAGGGCTGCATGTTTTGAGCCCAGTATTGATCCTGAAAAGCGTTTCCAACCCCACTTACAAGTAAAACTAGCTAAAATGTGCCTGGCTGCTATTCACTGAAAAGCTCATTCTGTGTACATTTTTGGCATACGTTTGCTCCTACCGGGTCAGCTGAGCAGCAAATTTCTATTTAACCACCTGCTTTCATGAGAGACCTCAGGGCTGCATGTTTTGAGCCCAGTACTGAGCCTGAAAAGCATTTCCAACCCCACTTACAAGTAAAACTAGCTAAAATGTGCCTGGCTTCTCTTCACTGAAAAGCTCATACTGAGTACATTTTTAGCATACGTTTGCTCCTGCCGGGTCAGCTGAGCAGCGAAATTCTATTTAACCACCTGCTATCATGAGAGACCTCAGGGCTGCATGTTTTGAGCCCAGTACTGATCCTGAAAAGCGTTTCCAACCCCACTTACAAGTAAAACTAGCTAAAATGTGCCTGGCTGCTATTCACTGAAAAGCTCATTCTGTGTACATTTTTGGCATACGTTTGCTCCTGCCGGGTCAGCTGAGCAGCGAATTTCTATTTAACCACCTGCTTTCATGAGAGACCTCAGGGCTGCATGTTTTGAGCCCAGTACTGAGGCTGAAAAGCATTTCCAACCCTACTTACAAGTAAAACTAGCTAAAATGTGCCTGGCTTCTCTTCACTGAAAAGCTCATTCTGTGTACATTTTTGGCATACGTTTGCTCCTACCGGGTCAGCTGAGCAGCGAATTTCTATTTAACCACCTGCTATCATGAGAGACCTCAGGGCTGCATGTTTTGAGCCCAGTACTGATCCTGAAACTATTTCCAACCCCACTTACAAGTAAAACTAGCTAAAATGTGCCTGGCTGCTATTCACTGAAAAGCTCATTCTGTGTACATTTTTGGCATACATTTGCTCCTACCGGGTCAGCTGAGCAGCGAATTTCTATTTAACCACCTGCTTTCATGAGAGACCTCAGGGCTGCATGTTTTGAGCCCAGTACTGAGCCTGAAAAGCATTTCCAACCCCACTTACAAGTAAAACTAGCTAAAATGTGCCTAGCTTTTCTTCACTGAAAAGCTCATTCTGAGTACATTTTTAGCATACGTTTGCTCCAGCCCGGTCAGCTGAGCAGCGAATTTCTATTTAACCACCTGCTATCACGAGAGACCTCAGGGCTGCATGTTTTGAGCCCAGTACTGATCCTGAAAAGCGTTTCCAACCCCACTTACAAGTAAAACTAGCTAAAATGTGCCTGGCTGCTATTCACTGAAAAGCTCATTCTGTGTACATTTGTGGCATACGTTTGCTCCTACCGGGTCAGCTGAGCAGCAAATTTCTATTTAACCACCTGCTTTCATGAGAGACCTCAGGGCTGCATGTTTAAGCCCAGTACTGAGCCTGAAAAGCATTTCCAACCCCACTTACAAGTAAAACTAGCTAAAATGTGCCTGGCTTCTCTTCACTGAAAAGCTCATTCTGAGTACATTTTTAGCATACGTTTGCTCCTACCGGGTCAGCTGAGCAGCGAATTTCTATTTAACCACCTGCTTTCATGAGAGACCTCAGGGCTGCATGTTTTGAGCCCAGTACTGAGCCTGAAAAGCGTTTCCAACCCCACTTACAAGTAAAACTACTAAAATGTGCCTGGCTGCTATTCACTGAAAAGCTCATTCTGTGTACATTTTTAGCACACGTTTGCTCCTGCCGGGTCAGCTGAGCAGCGAATTTCTAATTAACCACCTGCTATCATGAGAGACCTCAGGGCTGCATGTTTTGAGCCCAGTACTGATCCTGAAAAGCATTTCCAACCCCACTTACAAGTAAAACTAGCTAAAATGTGCCTGGCTGCTATTCACTGAAAAGCTAATTCTGTGTACATTTTTGGCATACGTTTGCTCCTGCCGGGTCAGCTGAGCAGCGAATTTCTATTTAACCCCCTGCTATCATGAGAGACCTCAGGGCTGCATGTTTTGAGCCCAGTACTGAGCCTGAAAAGCGTTTCCAACCCCAATTACAAGTAAAACTAGCTAAAATGTGCCTGGCTGCTATTCACTGAAAAGCTCATTCTGAGTACATTTTTAGCATACGTTTGCTCCTACCGGGTCAGCTGAGCAGCGAATTTCTATTTAACCACCTGCTATCATGAGAGACCCCAGGGCTGCATGTTTTGATTCCAGTATTGATCCTGAAAAGCGTTTCCAACCCCACTTACAAGTAAAACTAGCTAAAATGTGCCTGGCTGCTATTCACTGAAAAGCTAATTCTGTGTACATTTTTGGCATACGTTTGCTCCTACCGGGTCAGCTGAGCAGCGAATTTCTATTTAACCACCTGCTATCATGAGAGACCTCAGGGCTGCATGTTTTGAGCCCAGTACTGATCCTGAAAAGCATTTCCAACCCCACTTACAAGTAAAACTAGCTAAAATGTGCCTGGCTGCTATTCACTGAAAAGCTCATTCTGTGTACATTTTTAGCATACGTTTGCTCCTGCCGGGTCAGCTGAGCAGCAAATTTCTATTTAACCACCTGCTATCATGAGAGACCTCAGGGCTGCATGTTTTGAGCCCAGTACTGATCCTGAAAAGCGTTTCCAACCCCACTTACAAGTAAAACTAGCTAAAATGTGCCTGGCTTCTCTTCACTGAAAAGCTCATTCTGTGTACATTTTTGGCATACGTTTGCTCCTACCGGGTCAGCTGAGCAGCGAATTTCTATTTAACCACCTGCTTTCATGAGAGACCTCAGGGCTGCATGTTTTGAGCCCAGTACTGATCCTGAAAAGCGTTTCCAACCCCACTTACAAGTAAAACTAGCTAAAATGTGCCTGGCTGCTCTTCACTGAAAAGCTCATTCTGTGTACATTTTTGGCATACGTTTGCTCCTGCCGGGTCAGCTGAGCAGCGAATTTCTATTTAACCACCTGCTATCATGAGAGACCTCAGGGCTGCATGTTTTGAGCCCAGTACTGATCCTGAAAAGCATTTCCAACCCCACTTACAAGTAAAACTAGCTAAAATGTGCCTGGCTGCTATTCACTGAAAAGCTCATTCTGTGTACATTTTTAGCATACGTTTGCTCCTGCCGGGTCAGCTGAGCAGCAAATTTCTATTTAACCACCTGCTATCATGAGAGACCTCAGGGCTGCATGTTTTGAGCCCAGTACTGATCCTGAAAAGCATTTCCAACCCCACTTACAAGTAAAACTAGCTAAAATGTGCCTGGCTGCTATTCACTGAAAAGCTCATTCTGTGTACATTTTTGGCATACGTTTGCTCCTGCCGGGTCAGCTGAGCAGCGAATTTCGATTTAACCACCTGCTATCATGAGAGACCTCAGGGCTGCATGTTTTGAGCCCAGTACTGATCCTGAAAAGCATTTCCAACCCCACTTACAAGTAAAACTAGCTAAAATGTGCCTGGCTGCTATTCACTGAAAAGCTCATTCTGAGTACATTTTTAGCATACGTTTGCTCCTACCGGGTCAGCTGAGCAGCGAATTTCTATTTAACCACCTGCTATCATGAGAGACCCCAGGGCTGCATGTTTTGATTCCAGTATTGATCCTGAAAAGCGTTTCCAACCCCACTTACAAGTAAAACTAGCTAAAATGTGCCTGGCTGCTATTCACTGAAAAGCTAATTCTGTGTACATTTTTGGCATACGTTTGCTCCTACCGGGTCAGCTGAGCAGCGAATTTCTATTTAACCACCTGCTATCATGAGAGACCTCAGGGCTGCATGTTTTGAGCCCAGTACTGATCCTGAAAAGCATTTCCAACCCCACTTACAAGTAAAACTAGCTAAAATGTGCCTGGCTGCTATTCACTGAAAAGCTCATTCTGTGTACATTTTTAGCATACGTTTGCTCCTGCCGGGTCAGCTGAGCAGCAAATTTCTATTTAACCACCTGCTATCATGAGAGACCTCAGGGCTGCATGTTTTGAGCCCAGTACTGATCCTGAAAAGCGTTTCCAACCCCACTTACAAGTAAAACTAGCTAAAATGTGCCTGGCTTCTCTTCACTGAAAAGCTCATTCTGTGTACATTTTTGGCATACGTTTGCTCCTACCGGGTCAGCTGAGCAGCGAATTTCTATTTAACCACCTGCTTTCATGAGAGACCTCAGGGCTGCATGTTTTGAGCCCAGTACTGATCCTGAAAAGCGTTTCCAACCCCACTTACAAGTAAAACTAGCTAAAATGTGCCTGGCTGCTCTTCACTGAAAAGCTCATTCTGTGTACATTTTTGGCATACGTTTGCTCCTGCCGGGTCAGCTGAGCAGCGAATTTCTATTTAACCACCTGCTATCATGAGAGACCTCAGGGCTGCATGTTTTGAGCCCAGTACTGATCCTGAAAAGCATTTCCAACCCCACTTACAAGTAAAACTAGCTAAAATGTGCCTGGCTGCTATTCACTGAAAAGCTCATTCTGTGTACATTTTTAGCATACGTTTGCTCCTGCCGGGTCAGCTGAGCAGCAAATTTCTATTTAACCACCTGCTATCATGAGAGACCTCAGGGCTGCATGTTTTGAGCCCAGTACTGATCCTGAAAAGCGTTTCCAACCCCACTTACAAGTAAAACTAGCTAAAATGTGCCTGGCTACTCTTCACTGAAAAGCTCATTCTGTGTACATTTTTGGCATACGTTTGCTCCTACCGGGTCAGCTGAGCAGCGAATTTCTATTTAACCACCTGCTATCATGAGAGACCTCAGGGCTGCATGTTTTGATCCCAGTACTGATCCTGAAAAGCATTTCCAACCCCACTTACAAGTAAAACTAGCTAAAATGTGCCTGGCTGCTATTCACTGAAAAGCTCATTCTGTGTACATTTTTGGCATACGTTTGCTCCTACCGGGTCAGCTGAGCAGCAAATTTCTATTTAACCACCTGCTTTCATGAGAGACCTCAGGGCTGCATGTTTTGAGCCCAGTACTGATCCTGAAAAGCGTTTCCAACCCCACTTACAAGTAAAACTAGCTAAAATGTGCCTGGCTGCTCTTCACTGAAAAGCTCATTCTGTGTACATTTTTGGCATACGTTTGCTCCTGCCGGGTCAGCTGAGCAGCGAATTTCGATTTAACCACCTGCTATCATGAGAGACCTCAGGGCTGCATGTTTTGAGCCCAGTACTGATCCTGAAAAGCATTTCCAACCCCACTTACAAGTAAAACTAGCTAAAATGTGCCTGGCTGCTATTCACTGAAAAGCTCATTCTGTGTACATTTTTGGCATACGTTTGCTCCTACCGGGTCAGCTGAGCAGCGAATTTCTATTTAACCACCTGCTTTCATGAGAGACCTCAGGGCTGCATGTTTTGAGCCCAGTACTGAGCCTGAAAAGCATTTCCAACCCCACTTACAAGTAAAACTAGCTAAAATGTGCCTAGCTTCTCTTCACTGAAAAGCTCATTCTGAGTACATTTTTAGCATACGTTTGCTCCTGCCGGGTCAGCTGAGCAGCGAATTTCTATTTAACCACCTGCTATCATGAGAGACCTCAGTGCTGCATGTTTTGAGCCCAGTACTGATCCTGAAAAGCGTTTCCAACCCCACTTACAAGTAAAACTAGGTAAAATGTGCCTGGCTGCTATTCACTGAAAAGCTCATTCTGTGTACATTTTTGGCATACGTTTGCTCCTGCCGGGTCAGCTGAGCAGCGAATTTCTATTTAACCACCTGCTATCATGAGAGACCTCAGGGCTGCATGTTTTGAGCCCAGTACTGATCCTGAAAAGCGTTTTCAACCCCACTTACAAGTAAAACTATCTAAAATGTGCCTGGCTGCTTTTCACTGAAAAGCTCATTCTGTGTACATTTTTGGCATACGTTTGCTCCTACCGGGTCAGCTGAGCAGCGAATTTCTATTTAACCACCTGCTTTCATGAGAGACCTCAGGGCTGCATGTTTTTAGCCCAGTACTGATCCTGAAAAGCGTTTCGAACCCCACTTACAAGTAAACTAGCTAAAATGTGCCTGGCTTCTCTTCACTGAAAAGCTCATTCTGAGTACATTTTTGGAATACGTTTGCTCCTGCCGGGTCAGCTGAGCAGTTAATTTCTATTTAACCACCTGCTTTCATGAGAGACCTCAGGGCTGCATGTTTTGAGCCCAGTACTGAGCCTGAAAAGCATTTCCAACCCCACTTACAAGTAAAACTAGCTAAAATGTGCCTGGCTTCTCTTCACTGAAAAGCTCATTCTGAGTACATTTTTGGCATACGTTTGCTCCTGCCGGGTCAGCTGAGCAGCAAATTTCTATTTAACCACCTGCTATCATGAGAGACCTCAGGGCTGCATGTTTTGAGCCCAGTACTGATCCTGAAAAGCGTTTCCAACCCCACTTACAAGTAAAACTAGCTAAAATGTGCCTGGCTGCTATTCACTGAAAAGCTCATTCTGAGTACATTTTTAGCATACGTTTGCTCCTACCGGGTCAGCTGAGCAGCGAATTTCTATTTAACCACCTGCTTTCATGAGAGACCTCAGGGCTGCATGTTTTGAGCCCAGTACTGAGCCTGAAAAGCGTTTCCAACCCCACTTCAAGTAAAACTAGCTAAAATGTGCCTGGCTGCTATTCACTGAAAAGCTCATTCTGAGTACATTTTTAGCATATGTTTGCTCCTGCCGGATCAGCTGAGCAGCGAATTTCTATTTAACCACCTGCTTTCATGAGAGACCTCAGGGCTGCATGTTTTGAGCCCAGTACTGAGCCTGAAAAGCGTTTCCAACCCCACTTACAAGTAAAACTAGCTAAAATGTGCCTGGCTGCTATTCACTGAAAAGCTCATTCTGTGTACATTTTTAGCATACGTTTGCTCCTGCTGGGTCAGCTGAGCAGCGAATTTCTATTTAACCACCTGCTATCATGAGAGACCTCAGGGCTGCATGTTTTGAGCCCAGTATTGATCCTGAAAAGCGTTTCCAACCCCACTTACAAGTAAAACTAGCTAAAATGTGCCTGGCTGCTATTCACTGAAAAGCTCATTCTGTGTACATTTTTGGCATACGTTTGCTCCTACTGGGTCAGCTGAGCAGCAAATTTCTATTTAACCACCTGCTTTCACGAGAGACCTCAGGGCTGCATGTTTTGAGCCCAGTACTGAGCCTGAAAAGCATTTCCAACCCCACTTACAAGTAAAACTAGCTAAAATGTGCCTGGCTTCTCTTCACTGAAAAGCTCATTCTGAGTACATTTTTAGCATACGTTTGCTCCTGCCGGGTCAGCTGAGCAGCGCAATTCTATTTAACCACCTGCTATCATGAGAGACCTCAGGGCTGCATGTTTTGAGCCCAGTACTGATCCTGAAAAGCGTTTCCAACCCCACTTACAAGTAAAACTAGCTAAAATGTGCCTGGCTGCTATTCACTGAAAAGCTCATTCTGTGTACATTTTTGGCATACGTTTGCTCCTACCGGGTCAGCTGAGCAGCGAATTTCTATTTAACCACCTGCTATCATGAGAGACCTCAGGGCTGCATGTTTTGAGCCCAGTATTGATCCTGAAAAGCGTTTCCAACCCCACTTACAAGTAAAACTAGCTAAAATGTGCCTGGCTGCTATTCACTGAAAAGCTGATTCTGTGTACATTTTTGGCATACATTTGCTCCTACCGGGTCAGCTGAGCAGCAAATTTCTATTTAACCACCTGCTTTCATGAGAGACCTCAGGGCTGCATGTTTTGAGCCCAGTACTGATCCTGAAAAGCATTTCCCACCCCACTTACAAGTAAAACTAGCTAAAATGTGCCTGGCTGCTATTCACTGAAAAGCTCATTCTGTGTACATTTTTGGCATACATTTGCTCCTACCGGGTCAGCTGAGCAGCGAATTTCTATTTAACCACCTGCTTTCATGAGAGACCTCAGGGCTGCATGTTTTGAGCCCAGTACTGAGCCTGAAAAGCATTTCCAACCCCACTTACAAGTAAAACTAGCTAAAATGTGCCTAGCTTCTCTTCACTGAAAAGCTCATTCTGAGTACATTTTTAGCATACGTTTGCTCCTGCCGGGTCAGCTGAGCAGCGAATTTCTATTTAACCACCTGCTATCACGAGAGACCTCAGGGCTGCATGTTTTGAGCCCAGTACTGATCCTGAAAAGCGTTTCCAACCCCACTTACAAGTAAAACTAGCTAAAAATGTGCCTGGCTGCTATTCACTGAAAAGCTCATTCTGTGTACATTTTTGGCATACATTTGCTCCTACCGGGTCAGCTGAGCAGCAAATTTCTATTTAACCATCTGCTTTCATGAGAGACCTCAGGGCTGCATGTTTTGAGCCCAGTACTGAGCCTGAAAAGCATTTCCAACCCCACTTACAAGTAAAACTAGCTAAAATGTGCCTGGCTGCTCTTCACTGAAAAGCTCATTCTGAGTACATTTTTGGCATACGTTTGCTCCTGCCGGGTCAGCTGAGCAGCGAATTTCTATTTAACCACCTGCTATCATGAGAGACCTCAGGGCTGCATGTTTTGAGCCCAGTACTGATCCTGAAAAGCATTTCCAACCCAACTTACAATAAAACTAGCTAAAATGTGCCTGGCTGCTATTCACTGAAAAGCTCATTCTGAGTACATTTTTAGCATACGTTTGCTCCTGCCGGGTCAGCTGAGCAGCAAATTTCTATTTAACCACCTGCTATCATGAGAGACCTCAGGGCTGCATGTTTTGAGCCCAGTACTGATCCTGAATAGCGTTTCCAACCCCACTTACAAGTAAAACTAGCTAAAATGTGCCTGCTGCTATTCACTGAAAAGCTCATTCTGTGTACATTTTTGGCATACGTTTGCTCCTACCGGGTCAGCTGAGCAGCGAATTTCTATTTAACCATCTGCTTTCATGAGAGACCTCAGGGCTGCATGCTTTGAGCCCAGTACTGAGCCTGAAAAGCATTTCCAACCCCACTTACAAGTAAAACTAGCTAAAATGTGCCTGGCTTCTCTTCACTGAAAAGCTCATTCTGAGTACATTTTTAGCATACGTTTGCTCCTGCCGGGTCAGCCGAGCAGCGAATTTCTATTTAACCACCTGCTATCATGAGAGACCTCAGGGCTGCATGTTTTGAGCCCAGTTTCCAACCCCACTTACAAGTAAAACTAGCTAAAATGTGCCTGGCTGCTATTCACTGAAAAGCTCATTCTGTGTACATTTTTGGCATACGTTTGCTCCTGCCGGGTCAGCTGAGCAGCGAATTTCTATTTAACCACCTGCTTTCATGAGAGACCTCAGGGCTGCATGTTTTGAGCCCAGTACTGATCCTGAAAAGCGTTTCCAACCCCACTTACAAGTAAAACTAGCTAAAATGTGCCTGGCTGCTATTCACTGAAAAGCTCATTCTGTGTACATTTTTGGCATACGTTTGCTCCTGACGGTTCAGCTGAGCAGCGAATTTCTATTTAACCACCTGCTTTCATGAGAGACCTCAGGGCTGCATGTTTTGAGCCCAGTACTGAGCCTGAAAAGCGTTTCCAACCCCACTTACAAGTAAAACTAGCTAAAATGTGCCTGGCTGCTGTTCACTGAAAAGCTCATTCTGTGTACATTTTTAGCATACTTTTGCTCCTGCCGGGTCAGCTGAGCAGCGAATTTCTATTTAACCACCTGCTATCATGAGAGACCTCAGGGCTGCATGTTTTGAGCCCAGTATTGATCCTGAAAAGCGTTTCCAACCCCACTTACAAGTAAAACTAGCTAAAATGTGCCTGGCTTCTCTTCACTGAAAAGCTTATTCTGAGTACATTTTTAGCATATGTTTGCTCCTGCCGGGTCAGCTGAGCAGCAAATTTCTATTTAACCACCTGCTATCATGAGAGACCTCAGGGCTGCATGTTTTGAGCCCAGTATTGATCCTGAAAAGCGTTTCCAACCCCACTTACAAGTAAAACTAGCTAAAATGTGCCTGGCTGCTATTCACTGAAAGGCTCATTCTGAGTACATTTTTAGCATACGTTTGCTCCTGCCGGGTCAGCTGAGCAGCAAATTTCTATTAACCACCTGCTATCATGAGAGACCTCAGGGCTGCATGTTTTGAGCCCAGTACTGATCCTGAAAAGCGTTTCCAACCCCACTTACAAGTAAAACTAGCTAAAATTTGCCTGGCTGCTATTCACTGAAAAGCTCATTCTGAGTACATTTTTAGCATACGTTTGCTCCTGCCGGGTCAGCTGAGCAGCGAATTTCTATTTAACCACCTGCTATCATGAGAGACCTCAGGGCTGCATGTTTTGAGCCCAGTACTGATCCTGAAAAGCGTTTCCAACCCCACTTACAAGTAAAACTAGCTAAAATGTGCCTGGCTGCTATTCACTGAAAAGCTCATTCTGTGTACATTTTTGGCATACATTTGCTCCTGCCGGGTCAGCTGAGCAGCGAATTTCTATTTAACCACCTGCTTTCATGTGAGACCTCAGGGCTGCATGTTTTGAGCCCAGTACTGAGGCTGAAAAGCATTTCCAACCCTACTTACAAGTAAAACTAGCTAAAATGTGCCTGGCTTCTCTTCACTGAAAAGCTCATTCTGAGTACATTTTTAGCATACGTTTGCTCCTGCCGGGTCAGCTGAGCAGCGAATTTCTATTTAACCACCTGCTATCACGAGAGACCTCAGGGCTGCATGTTTTGAGCCCAGTACTGATCCTGAAAAGCGTTTCCAACCCCACTTACAAGTAAAACTAGCTAAAATGTTCCTGGCTGCTATTCACTGAAAAGCTCATTCTGTGTACATTTTTGGCATACGTTTGCTCCTACTGGGTCAGCTGAGCAGCAAATTTCTATTTAACCATCTGCTTTCATGAGAGACCTCAGGGCTGCATGTTTTGAGCCCAGTACTGATCCTGAAAAGCATTTCCAACCCCACTTACAAGTAAAACTAGCTAAAATGTGCCTGGCTGCTATTCACTGAAAAGCTCATTCTGAGTACGTTTTTAGCATACGTTTGCTCCTGCCGGGTCAGCTGAGCAGCGAATTTCTATTTAACCACCTGCTATCATGAGAGACCTCAGGGCTGCATGTTTTGAGCCCAGTACTGATCCTGAATAGCGTTTCCAACCCCACTTACAAGTAAAACTAGCTAAAATGTGCCTGCTGCTATTCACTGAAAAGCTCATTCTGTGTACATTTTTGGCATACGTTTGCTCCTACCGGGTCAGCTGAGCAGCGAATTTCTATTTAACCATCTGCTTTCATGAGAGACCTCAGGGCTGCATGTTTTGAGCCCAGTACTGAGCCTGAAAAGCATTTCCAACCCCACTTACAAGTAAAACTAGCTAAAATGTGCCTGGCTTCTCTTCACTGAAAAGCTCATTCTGAGTACATTTTTAGCATACGTTTGCTCCTGCCGGGTCAGCCGAGCAGCGAATTTCTATTTAACCACCTGCTATCATGAGAGACCTCAGGGCTGCATGTTTTGAGCCCAGTACTGATCCTGAAAAGCGTTTCCAACCCCACTTACAAGTAAAACTAGCTAAAATGTGCCTGGCTGGTATTCACTGAAAAGCTCATTCTGTGTACATTTTTGGCATACGTTTGCTCCTGCCGGGTCAGCTGAGCAGCGAATTTCTATTTAACCACCTGCTTTCATGAGAGACCTCAGGGCTGCATGTTTTGAGCCCAGTACTGATCCTGAAAAGCGTTTCCAACCCCACTTACAAGTAAAACTAGCTAAAATGTGCCTGGCTGCTATTCACTGAAAAGCTCATTCTGTGTACATTTTTAGCATACTTTTGCTCCTGCCGGGTCAGCTGAGCAGCGAATTTCTATTTAACCACCTGCTATCATGAGAGACCTCAGGGCTGCATGTTTTGAGCCCAGTATTGATCCTGAAAAGCGTTTCCAACCCCACTTACAAGTAAAACTAGCTAAAATGTGCCTGGCCTCTCTTCACTGAAAAGCTCATTCTGAGTACATTTTTGGCATACGTTTGCTCCTGCCGGGTCAGCTGAGCAGCGAATTTCTATTTAACCACCTGCTATCATGAGAGACCTCAGGGCTGCATGTTTTGAGCCCAGTATTGATCCTGAAAAGCGTTTCCAACCCCACTTACAAGTAAAACTAGCTAAAATGTGCCTGGCTGCTATTCACTGAAAAGCTCATTCTGAGTACATTTTTAGCATACGTTTGCTCCTGCCGGGTCAGCTGAGCAGCAAATTTCTATTAACCACCTGCTATCATGAGAGACCTCAGGGCTGCATGTTTTGAGCCCAGTACTGATCCTGAAAAGCGTTTCCAACCCCACTTACAAGTAAAACTA
This sequence comes from Lissotriton vulgaris, assembly GCF_964263255.1. NCBI lineage: Eukaryota > Metazoa > Chordata > Amphibia > Caudata > Salamandridae > Lissotriton > Lissotriton vulgaris. The sequence continues at coordinate 194,632 of NW_028243347.1, read as the reverse complement.
GCTAAAATGTGCCTGGCTGCTATTCACTGAAAAGCTCATTCTGAGTACATTTTTAGCATACGTTTGCTCCTGCCGGGTCAGCTGAGCAGCGAATTTCTATTTAACCACCTGCTATCATGAGAGACCTCAGGGCTGCATGTTTTGAGCCCAGTACTGATCCTGAAAAGCGTTTCCAACCCCACTTACAAGTAAAACTAGCTAAAATGTGCCTGGCTTCTCTTCACTGAAAAGCTCATTCTGTGTACATTTTTGGCATACATTTGCTCCTGCCGGGTCAGCTGAGCCGCGAATTTCTATTTAACCACCTGCTTTCATGTGAGACCTCAGGGCTGCATGTTTTGAGCCCAGTACTGAGGCTGAAAAGCATTTCCAACCCTACTTACAAGTAAAACTAGCAAAAATGTGCCTGGCTTCTCTTCACTGAAAAGCTCATTCTGAGTACATTTTTAGCATACGTTTGCTCCTGCCGGGTCAGCTGAGCAGTGAATTTCTATTTAACCACCTGCTATCATGAGAGACCTCAGGGCTGCATGTTTTGAGCCCAGTACTGATCCTGAAAAGCGTTTCCAACCCCACTTACAAGTAAAACTAGCTAAAATGTGCCTGGATGCTATTCACTGAAAAGCTCATTCTGTGTACATTTTTGGCATACGTTTGCTCCTACCGGGTCAGCTGAGCAGCGAATTTCTATTTAACCACCTGCTATCATGAGAGACCTCAGGGCTGCATGTTTTGAGCCCAGTACTGATCCTGAAAAGCATTTCCAACCCCACTTACAAGTAAAACTAGCTAAAATGTGCTTGGCTGCTATTCACTGAAAAGCTCATTCTGTGTACATTTTTGGCATACGTTTGCTCCTACCGGGTCAGCTGAGCAGCGAATTTCTATTTAACCACCTGCTTTCATGAGAGACCTCAGGGCTGCATGTTTTGAGCCCAGTACTGATCCTGAAAAGCGTTTCCAACCCCACTTACAAGTAAAACTAGCTAAAATGTGCCTGGCTGCTCTTCACTGAAAAGCTCATTCTGTGTACATTTTTAGCATACGTTTGCTCCTGCCGGGTCAGCTGAGCAGCAAATTTCTATTTAACCACCTGCTATCATGAGAGACCTCAGGGCTGCATGTTTTGAGCCCAGTACTGATCCTGAAAAGCGTTTCCAACCCCACTTACAAGTAAAACTAGCTAAAATATGCCTGGCTTCTCTTCACTGAAAAGCTCATTCTGTGTACATTTTTGGCATACGTTTGCTCCTACCGGGTCAGCTGAGCAGCGAATTTCTATTTAACCACCTGCTATCATGAGAGACCTCAGGGCTGCATGTTTTGAGCCCAGTACTGATCCTGAAAAGCATTTCCAACCCCACTTACAAGTAAAACTAGCTAAAATGTGCCTGGCTGCTATTCACTGAAAAGCTCATTCTGTGTACATTTTTGGCATACGTTTGCTCCTACCGGGTCAGCTGAGCAGCGAATTTCTATTTAACCACCTGCTTTCATGAGAGACCTCAGGGCTGCATGTTTTGAGCCCAGTACTGATCCTGAAAAGCGTTTCCAACCCCACTTACAAGTAAAACTAGGTAAATGTGCCTGGCTGCTCTTCACTGAAAAGCTCATTCTGTGTACATTTTTGGCATACGTTTGCTCCTGCCGGGTCAGCTGAGCAGCGAATTTCTATTTAACCACCTGCTATCATGAGAGAACTCAGGGCTGCATGTTTTGTGCCCAGTACTGATCCTGAAAAGCATTTCCAACCCAACTTACAAGTAAAACTAGCTAAAATGTGCCTGGCTGCTATTCACTGAAAAGCTCATTCTGTGTACATTTTTGGCATACGTTTGCTCCTACCGGGTCAGCTGAGCAGCGAATTTCTATTTAACCACCTGCTTTCATGAGAGACCTCAGGGCTGCATGTTTTGAGCCCAGTACTGAGCCTGAAAAGCATTTCCAACCCCACTTTCAAGTAAAACTAGCTAAAATGTGCCTAGCTTCTCTTCACTGAAAAGCTCATTCTGAGTACATTTTTAGCATACGTTTGCTCCTGCCGGGTCAGCTGAGCAGCGAATTTCTATTTAACCACCTGCTATCATGAGAGACCTCAGTGCTGCATGTTTTGAGCCCAGTACTGATCCTGAAAAGCGTTTCCAACCCCACTTACAAGTAAAACTAGGTAAAATGTGCCTGGCTGCTATTCACTGAAAAGCTCATTCTGTGTACATTTTTGGCATACGTTTGCTCCTGCCGGGTCAGCTGAGCAGCGAATTTCTATTTAACCACCTGCTATCATGAGAGACCTCAGGGCTGCATGTTTTGAGCCCAGTACTGATCCTGAAAAGCGTTTCCAACCCCACTTACAAGTAAAACTAGCTAAAATGTGCCTGGCTGCTTTTCACTGAAAAGCTCATTCTGTGTACATTTTTGGCATACGTTTGCTCCTACCGGGTCAGCTGAGCAGCGAATTTCTATTTAACTACCTGCTTTCATGAGAGACCTCAGGGCTGCATGTTTTTAGCCCAGTACTGATCCTGAAAAGCGTTTCGAACCCCACTTACAAGTAAAACTAGCTAAAATGTGCCTGGCTTCTCTTCACTGAAAAGCTCATTCTGAGTACATTTTTGGAATACGTTTGCTCCTGCCGGGTCAGCTGAGCAGCGAATTTCTATTTAACCACCTGCTTTCATGAGAGACCTCAGGGCTGCATGTTTTGAGCCCAGTACTGAGCCTGAAAAGCATTTCCAACCCCACTTACAAGTAAAACTAGCTAAAATGTGCCTAGCTTCTCTTCACTGAAAAGCTCATTCTGAGTACATTTTTGGCATACGTTTGCTCCTACCGGGTCAGCTGAGCAGCGAATTTCTATTTAACCACCTGCTATCATGAGAGACCTCAGGGCTGCATGTTTTGAGCCCAGTACTGATCCTGAAAAGCATTTCCAACCCCACTTACAAGTAAAACTAGCTAAAATGTGCCTGGCTGCTATTCACTGAAAAGCTCATTCTGTGTACATTTTTGGCATACGTTTGCTCCTACCGGGTCAGCTGAGCAGCGAATTTCTATTTAACCACCTGCTTTCATGAGAGACCTCAGGGCTGCATGCTTTGAGCCCAGTACTGAGCCTGAAAAGCATTTCCAACCCCACTTACAAGTAAAACTAGCTAAAATGTGCCTGGCTTCTCTTCACTGAAAAGCTCATTCTGAGTACATTTTTAGCATACGTTTGCTCCTGCCGGGTCAGCCGAGCAGCGAATTTCTATTTAACCACCTGCTATCATGAGAGACCTCAGGGCTGCATGTTTTGAGCCCAGTTTCCAACCCCACTTACAAGTAAAACTAGCTAAAATGTGCCTGGCTGCTATTCACTGAAAAGCTCATTCTGTGTACATTTTTGGCATACGTTTGCTCCTGCCGGGTCAGCTGAGCAGCGAATTTCTATTTAACCACCTGCTTTCATGAGAGACCTCAGGGCTGCATGTTTTGAGCCCAGTACTGATCCTGAAAAGCGTTTCCAACCCCACTTACAAGTAAAACTAGCTAAAATGTGCCTGGCTGCTATTCACTGAAAAGCTCATTCTGTGTACATTTTTGGCATACGTTTGCTCCTGACGGTTCAGCTGAGCAGCGAATTTCTATTTAACCACCTGCTTTCATGAGAGACCTCAGGGCTGCATGTTTTGAGCCCAGTACTGAGCCTGAAAAGCGTTTCCAACCCCACTTACAAGTAAAACTAGCTAAAATGTGCCTGGCTGCTGTTCACTGAAAAGCTCATTCTGTGTACATTTTTAGCATACTTTTGCTCCTGCCGGGTCAGCTGAGCAGCGAATTTCTATTTAACCACCTGCTATCATGAGAGACCTCAGGGCTGCATGTTTTGAGCCCAGTATTGATCCTGAAAAGCGTTTCCAACCCCACTTACAAGTAAAACTAGCTAAAATGTGCCTGGCTTCTCTTCACTGAAAAGCTTATTCTGAGTACATTTTTAGCATATGTTTGCTCCTGCCGGGTCAGCTGAGCAGCAAATTTCTATTTAACCACCTGCTATCATGAGAGACCTCAGGGCTGCATGTTTTGAGCCCAGTATTGATCCTGAAAAGCGTTTCCAACCCCACTTACAAGTAAAACTAGCTAAAATGTGCCTGGCTGCTATTCACTGAAAGGCTCATTCTGAGTACATTTTTAGCATACGTTTGCTCCTGCCGGGTCAGCTGAGCAGCAAATTTCTATTAACCACCTGCTATCATGAGAGACCTCAGGGCTGCATGTTTTGAGCCCAGTACTGATCCTGAAAAGCGTTTCCAACCCCACTTACAAGTAAAACTAGCTAAAATCTGCCTGGCTGCTATTCACTGAAAAGCTCATTCTGAGTACATTTTTAGCATACGTTTGCTCCTGCCGGGTCAGCTGAGCAGCGAATTTCTATTTAACCACCTGCTATCATGAGAGACCTCAGGGCTGCATGTTTTGAGCCCAGTACTGATCCTGAAAAGCGTTTCCAACCCCACTTACAAGTAAAACTAGCTAAAATGTGCCTGGCTGCTATTCACTGAAAAGCTCATTCTGTGTACATTTTTGGCATACATTTGCTCCTGCCGGGTCAGCTGAGCAGCGAATTTCTATTTAACCACCTGCTTTCATGTGAGACCTCAGGGCTGCATGTTTTGAGCCCAGTACTGAGGCTGAAAAGCATTTCCAACCCTACTTACAAGTAAAACTAGCTAAAATGTGCCTGGCTTCTCTTCACTGAAAAGCTCATTCTGAGTACATTTTTAGCATACGTTTGCTCCTGCCGGGTCAGCTGAGCAGCGAATTTCTATTTAACCACCTGCTATCACGAGAGACCTCAGGGCTGCATGTTTTGAGCCCAGTACTGATCCTGAAAAGCGTTTCCAACCCCACTTACAAGTAAAACTAGCTAAAATGTTCCTGGCTGCTATTCACTGAAAAGCTCATTCTGTGTACATTTTTGGCATACGTTTGCTCCTACTGGGTCAGCTGAGCAGCAAATTTCTATTTAACCATCTGCTTTCATGAGAGACCTCAGGGCTGCATGTTTTGAGCCCAGTACTGATCCTGAAAAGCATTTCCAACCCCACTTACAAGTAAAACTAGCTAAAATGTGCCTGGCTGCTATTCACTGAAAAGCTCATTCTGAGTACGTTTTTAGCATACGTTTGCTCCTGCCGGGTCAGCTGAGCAGCGAATTTCTATTTAACCACCTGCTATCATGAGAGACCTCAGGGCTGCATGTTTTGAGCCCAGTACTGATCCTGAATAGCGTTTCCAACCCCACTTACAAGTAAAACTAGCTAAAATGTGCCTGCTGCTATTCACTGAAAAGCTCATTCTGTGTACATTTTTGGCATACGTTTGCTCCTACCGGGTCAGCTGAGCAGCGAATTTCTATTTAACCATCTGCTTTCATGAGAGACCTCAGGGCTGCATGTTTTGAGCCCAGTACTGAGCCTGAAAAGCATTTCCAACCCCACTTACAAGTAAAACTAGCTAAAATGTGCCTGGCTTCTCTTCACTGAAAAGCTCATTCTGAGTACATTTTTAGCATACGTTTGCTCCTGCCGGGTCAGCCGAGCAGCGAATTTCTATTTAACCACCTGCTATCATGAGAGACCTCAGGGCTGCATGTTTTGAGCCCAGTACTGATCCTGAAAAGCGTTTCCAACCCCACTTACAAGTAAAACTAGCTAAAATGTGCCTGGCTGGTATTCACTGAAAAGCTCATTCTGTGTACATTTTTGGCATACGTTTGCTCCTGCCGGGTCAGCTGAGCAGCGAATTTCTATTTAACCACCTGCTTTCATGAGAGACCTCAGGGCTGCATGTTTTGAGCCCAGTACTGATCCTGAAAAGCGTTTCCAACCCCACTTACAAGTAAAACTAGCTAAAATGTGCCTGGCTGCTATTCACTGAAAAGCTCATTCTGTGTACATTTTTAGCATACTTTTGCTCCTGCCGGGTCAGCTGAGCAGCGAATTTCTATTTAACCACCTGCTATCATGAGAGACCTCAGGGCTGCATGTTTTGAGCCCAGTATTGATCCTGAAAAGCGTTTCCAACCCCACTTACAAGTAAAACTAGCTAAAATGTGCCTGGCCTCTCTTCACTGAAAAGCTCATTCTGAGTACATTTTTGGCATACGTTTGCTCCTGCCGGGTCAGCTGAGCAGCGAATTTCTATTTAACCACCTGCTATCATGAGAGACCTCAGGGCTGCATGTTTTGAGCCCAGTATTGATCCTGAAAAGCGTTTCCAACCCCACTTACAAGTAAAACTAGCTAAAATGTGCCTGGCTGCTATTCACTGAAAAGCTCATTCTGAGTACATTTTTAGCATACGTTTGCTCCTGCCGGGTCAGCTGAGCAGCAAATTTCTATTAACCACCTGCTATCATGAGAGACCTCAGGGCTGCATGTTTTGAGCCCAGTACTGATCCTGAAAAGCGTTTCCAACCCCACTTACAAGTAAAACTAGCTAAAATGTGCCTGGCTGCTATTCACTGAAAAGCTCATTCTGAGTACATTTTTAGCATACGTTTGCTCCTGCCGGGTCAGCTGAGCAGCGAATTTCTATTTAACCACCTGCTATCATGAGAGACCTCAGGGCTGCATGTTTTGAGCCCAGTACTGATCCTGAAAAGCGTTTCCAACCCCACTTACAAGTAAAACTAGCTAAAATGTGCCTGGCTTCTCTTCACTGAAAAGCTCATTCTGTGTACATTTTTGGCATACATTTGCTCCTGCCGGGTCAGCTGAGCCGCGAATTTCTATTTAACCACCTGCTTTCATGTGAGACCTCAGGGCTGCATGTTTTGAGCCCAGTACTGAGGCTGAAAAGCATTTCCAACCCTACTTACAAGTAAAACTAGCAAAAATGTGCCTGGCTTCTCTTCACTGAAAAGCTCATTCTGAGTACATTTTTAGCATACGTTTGCTCCTGCCGGGTCAGCTGAGCAGTGAATTTCTATTTAACCACCTGCTATCATGAGAGACCTCAGGGCTGCATGTTTTGAGCCCAGTACTGATCCTGAAAAGCGTTTCCAACCCCACTTACAAGTAAAACTAGCTAAAATGTGCCTGGCTGCTATTCACTGAAAAGCTCATTCTGTGTACATTTTTGGCATACGTTTGCTCCTACCGGGTCAGCTGAGCAGCGAATTTCTATTTAACCACCTGCTATCATGAGAGACCTCAGGGCTGCATGTTTTGAGCCCAGTACTGATCCTGAAAAGCATTTCCAACCCCACTTACAAGTAAAACTAGCTAAAATGTGCTTGGCTGCTATTCACTGAAAAGCTCATTCTGTGTACATTTTTGGCATACGTTTGCTCCTACCGGGTCAGCTGAGCAGCGAATTTCTATTTAACCACCTGCTTTCATGAGAGACCTCAGGGCTGCATGTTTTGAGCCCAGTACTGATCCTGAAAAGCGTTTCCAACCCCACTTACAAGTAAAACTAGCTAAAATGTGCCTGGCTGCTCTTCACTGAAAAGCTCATTCTGTGTACATTTTTAGCATACGTTTGCTCCTGCCGGGTCAGCTGAGCAGCAAATTTCTATTTAACCACCTGCTATCATGAGAGACCTCAGGGCTGCATGTTTTGAGCCCAGTACTGATCCTGAAAAGCGTTTCCAACCCCACTTACAAGTAAAACTAGCTAAAATATGCCTGGCTTCTCTTCACTGAAAAGCTCATTCTGTGTACATTTTTGGCATACGTTTGCTCCTACCGGGTCAGCTGAGCAGCGAATTTCTATTTAACCACCTGCTATCATGAGAGACCTCAGGGCTGCATGTTTTGAGCCCAGTACTGATCCTGAAAAGCATTTCCAACCCCACTTACAAGTAAAACTAGCTAAAATGTGCCTGGCTGCTATTCACTGAAAAGCTCATTCTGTGTACATTTTTGGCATACGTTTGCTCCTACCGGGTCAGCTGAGCAGCGAATTTCTATTTAACCACCTGCTTTCATGAGAGACCTCAGGGCTGCATGTTTTGAGCCCAGTACTGATCCTGAAAAGCGTTTCCAACCCCACTTACAAGTAAAACTAGGTAAATGTGCCTGGCTGCTCTTCACTGAAAAGCTCATTCTGTGTACATTTTTGGCATACGTTTGCTCCTGCCGGGTCAGCTGAGCAGCGAATTTCTATTTAACCACCTGCTATCATGAGAGAACTCAGGGCTGCATGTTTTGTGCCCAGTACTGATCCTGAAAAGCATTTCCAACCCAACTTACAAGTAAAACTAGCTAAAATGTGCCTGGCTGCTATTCACTGAAAAGCTCATTCTGTGTACATTTTTGGCATACGTTTGCTCCTACCGGGTCAGCTGAGCAGCGAATTTCTATTTAACCACCTGCTTTCATGAGAGACCTCAGGGCTGCATGTTTTGAGCCCAGTACTGAGCCTGAAAAGCATTTCCAACCCCACTTTCAAGTAAAACTAGCTAAAATGTGCCTAGCTTCTCTTCACTGAAAAGCTCATTCTGAGTACATTTTTAGCATACGTTTGCTCCTGCCGGGTCAGCTGAGCAGCGAATTTCTATTTAACCACCTGCTATCATGAGAGACCTCAGTGCTGCATGTTTTGAGCCCAGTACTGATCCTGAAAAGCGTTTCCAACCCCACTTACAAGTAAAACTAGGTAAAATGTGCCTGGCTGCTATTCACTGAAAAGCTCATTCTGTGTACATTTTTGGCATACGTTTGCTCCTGCCGGGTCAGCTGAGCAGCGAATTTCTATTTAACCACCTGCTATCATGAGAGACCTCAGGGCTGCATGTTTTGAGCCCAGTACTGATCCTGAAAAGCGTTTCCAACCCCACTTACAAGTAAAACTAGCTAAAATGTGCCTGGCTGCTTTTCACTGAAAAGCTCATTCTGTGTACATTTTTGGCATACGTTTGCTCCTACCGGGTCAGCTGAGCAGCGAATTTCTATTTAACCACCTGCTTTCATGAGAGACCTCAGGGCTGCATGTTTTTAGCCCAGTACTGATCCTGAAAAGCGTTTCGAACCCCACTTACAAGTAAAACTAGCTAAAATGTGCCTGGCTTCTCTTCACTGAAAAGCTCATTCTGAGTACATTTTTGGAATACGTTTGCTCCTGCCGGGTCAGCTGAGCAGCGAATTTCTATTTAACCACCTGCTTTCATGAGAGACCTCAGGGCTGCATGTTTTGAGCCCAGTACTGAGCCTGAAAAGCATTTCCAACCCCACTTACAAGTAAAACTAGCTAAAATGTGCCTAGCTTCTCTTCACTGAAAAGCTCATTCTGAGTACATTTTTGGCATACGTTTGCTCCTACCGGGTCAGCTGAGCAGCGAATTTCTATTTAACCACCTGCTATCATGAGAGACCTCAGGGCTGCATGTTTTGAGCCCAGTACTGATCCTGAAAAGCATTTCCAACCCCACTTACAAGTAAAACTAGCTAAAATGTGCCTGGCTGCTATTCACTGAAAAGCTCATTCTGTGTACATTTTTGGCATACGTTTGCTCCTACCGGGTCAGCTGAGCAGCGAATTTCTATTTAACCACCTGCTTTCATGAGAGACCTCAGGGCTGCATGTTTTGAGCCCAGTACTGATCCTGAAAAGCGTTTCCAACCCCACTTACAAGTAAAACTATCTAAAATGTGCCTGGCTGCTCTTCACTGAAAAGCTCATTCTGTGTACATTTTTGGCATACGTTTGCTCCTGCCGGGTCAGCTGAGCAGCGAATTTCTATTTAACCACCTGCTATCATGAGAGAACTCAGGGCTGCATGTTTTGTGCCCAGTACTGATCCTGAAAAGCATTTCCAACCCCACTTACAAGTAAAACTAGCTAAAATGTGCCTGGCTGCTATTCACTGAAAAGCTCATTCTGTGTACATTTTTGGCATACGTTTGCTCCTACCGGGTCAGCTGAGCAGCGAATTTCTATTTAACCACATGCTTTCATGAGAGACCTCAGGGCTGCATGTTTTGAGCCCAGTACTGAGCCTGAAAAGCATTTCCAACCCCACTTACAAGTAAAACTAGCTAAAATGTGCCTAGCTTCTCTTCACTGAAAAGCTCATTCTGAGTACATTTTTAGCATACGTTTGCTCCTGCCGGGTCAGCTGAGCAGCGAATTTCTATTTAACCACCTGCTATCATGAGAGACCTCAGTGCTGCATGTTTTGAGCCCAGTACTGATCCTGAAAAGCGTTTCCAACCCCACTTACAAGTAAAACTAGGTAAAATGTGCCTGGCTGCTATTCACTGAAAAGCTCATTCTGTGTACATTTTTGGCATACGTTTGCTCCTGCCGGGTCAGCTGAGCAGCGAATTTCTATTTAACCACCTGCTATCATGAGAGACCTCAGGGCTGCATGTTTTGAGCCCAGTACTGATCCTGAAAAGCGTTTCCAACCCCACTTACAAGTAAAACTAGCTAAAATGTGCCTGGCTGCTTTTCACTGAAAAGCTCATTCTGTGTACATTTTTGGCATACGTTTGCTCCTACCGGGTCAGCTGAGCAGCGAATTTCTATTTAACCACCTGCTTTCATGAGAGACCTCAGGGCTGCATGTTTTTAGCCCAGTACTGATCCTGAAAAGCGTTTCGAACCCCACTTACAAGTAAAACTAGCTAAAATGTGCCTGGCTTCTCTTCACTGAAAAGCTCATTCTGAGTACATTTTTGGAATACGTTTGCTCCTGCCGGGTCAGCTGAGCAGCGAATTTCTATTTAACCACCTGCTTTCATGAGAGACCTCAGGGCTGCATGTTTTGAGCCCAGTACTGAGCCTGAAAAGCATTTCCAACCCCACTTACAAGTAAAACTAGCTAAAATGTGCCTGGCTTCTCTTCACTGAAAAGCTCATTCTGAGTACATTTTTGGCATACGTTTGCTCCTGCCGGGTCAGCTGAGCAGCAAATTTCTATTTAACCACCTGCTATCATGAGAGACCTCAGGGCTGCATGTTTTGAGCCCAGTACTGATCCTGAAAAGCGTTTCCAACCCCACTTACAAGTAAAACTAGCTAAAATGTGCCTGGCTGCTATTCACTGAAAAGCTCATTCTGAGTACATTTTTAGCATACGTTTGCTCCTACCGGGTCAGCTGAGCAGCGTATTTCTATTTAACCACCTGCTTTCATGAGAGACCTCAGGGCTGCATGTTTTGAGCCCAGTACTGAGCCTGAAAAGCGTTTCCAACCCCACTTCAAGTAAAACTAGCTAAAATGTGCCTGGCTGCTATTCACTGAAAAGCTCATTCTGAGTACATTTTTAGCATACGTTTGCTCCTGCCGCGTCAGCTGAGCAGCGAATTTCTATTTAACCACCTGCTTTCATGAGAGACCTCAGGGCTGCATGTTTTGAGCCCAGTACTGAGCCTGAAAAGCGTTTCCAACCCCACTTACAAGTAAAACTAGCTAAAATGTGCCTGGCTGCTATTCACTGAAAAGCTCATTCTGTGTACATTTTTAGCATACGTTTGCTCCTGCTGGGTCAGCTGAGCAGCGAATTTCTATTTAACCACCTGCTATCATGAGAGACCTTGGGGCTGCATGTTTTGAGCCCAGTATTGATCCTGAAAAGCGTTTCCAACCCCACTTACAAGTAAAACTAGCTAAAATGTGCCTGGCTTCTCTTCACTGAAAAGCTCATTCTGAGTACATTTTTAGCATACGTTTGCTCCTGCCGGGTCAGCTGAGCAGCGCAATTCTATTTAACCACCTGCTATCATGAGAGACCTCAGGGCTGCATGTTTTGAGCCCAGTACTGATCCTGAAAAACGTTTCCAACCCCACTTACAAGTAAAACTAGCTAAAATGTGCCTGGCTGCTATTCACTGAAAAGCTCATTCTGTGTACATTTTTGGCATACGTTTGCTCCTACTGGGTCAGCTGAGCAGCGCAATTCTATTTAACCACCTGCTATCATGAGAGACCTCAGGGCTGCATGTTTTGAGCCCAGTACTGATCCTGAAAAGCGTTTCCAACCCCACTTACAAGTAAAACTAGCTAAAATGTGCCTGGCTTCTCTTCACTGAAAAGCTCATTCTGAGTACATTTTTGGCATACGTTTGCTCCTGCCGGGTCAGCTGAGCAGCAAATTTCTATTTAACCACCTGCTATCATGAGAGACCTCAGGGCTGCATGTTTTGAGCCCAGTACTGATCCTGAAAAGCGTTTCCAACCCCACTTACAAGTAAAACTAGCTAAAATGTGCCTGGCTGCTATTCACTGAAAAGCTCATTCTGAGTACATTTTTAGCATACGTTTGCTCCTACCGGGTCAGCTGAGCAGCGTATTTCTATTTAACCACCTGCTTTTATGAGAGACCTCAGGGCTGCATGTTTTGAGCCCAGTACTGAGCCTGAAAAGCGTTTCCAACCCCACTTCAAGTAAAACTAGCTAAAATGTGCCTGGCTGCTATTCACTGAAAAGCTCATTCTGAGTACATTTTTAGCATACGTTTGCTCCTGCCGGGTCAGCTGAGCAGCGAATTTCTATTTAACCACCTGCTTTCATGAGAGACCTCAGGGCTGCATGTTTTGAGCCCAGTACTGAGCCTGAAAAGCGTTTCCAACCCCACTTACAAGTAAAACTAGCTAAAATGTGCCTGGCTGCTATTCACTGAAAAGCTCATTCTGTGTACATTTTTAGCATACGTTTGCTCCTGCTGGGTCAGCTGAGCAGCGAATTTCTATTTAACCACCTGCTATCATGAGAGACCTTAGGGCTGCATGTTTTGAGCCCAGTATTGATCCTGAAAAGCGTTTCCAACCCCACTTACAAGTAAAACTAGCTAAAATGTGCCTGGCTGCTATTCACTGAAAAGCTCATTCTGTGTACATTTTTGGCATACGTTTGCTCCTACCGGGTCAGCTGAGCAGCAAATTTCTATTTAACCACCTGCTTTCATGAGAGACCTCAGGGCTGCATGTTTTGAGCCCAGTACTGAGCCTGAAAAGCATTTCCAACCCCACTTACAAGTAAAACTAGCTAAAATGTGCCTGGCTTCTCTTCACTGAAAAGCTCATTCTGAGTACATTTTTAGCATACGTTTGCTCCTGCCGGGTCAGCTGAGCAGCGCAATTCTATTTAACCACCTGCTATCATGAGAGACCTCAGGGCTGCATGTTTTGAGCCCAGTACTGATCCTGAAAAGCGTTTCCAACCCCACTTACAAGTAAAACTAGCTAAAATGTGCCTGGCTGCTATTCACTGAAAAGCTCATTCTGTGTACATTTTTGGCATACGTTTGCTCCTACCGGGTCAGCTGAGCAGCGAATTTCTATTTAACCACCTGCTATCATGAGAGACCTCAGGGCTGCATGTTTTGAGCCCAGTATTGATCCTGAAAAGCGTTTCCAACCCCACTTACAAGTAAAACTAGCTAAAATGTGCCTGGCTGCTATTCACTGAAAAGCTCATTCTGTGTACATTTTTAGCATACGTTTGCTCCTGCTGGGTCAGCTGAGCAGCGAATTTCTATTTAACCACCTGCTATCATGAGAGACCTCAGGGCTGCATGTTTTGAGCCCAGTACTGAGCCTGAAAAGCGTTTCCAACCCCACTTACAAGTAAAACTAGCTAAAATGTGCCTGGCTGCTATTCACTGAAAAGCTCATTCTGTGTACATTTTTAGCATACGTTTGCTCCTGCTGGGTCAGCTGAGCAGCGAATTTCTATTTAACCACCTGCTATCATGAGAGACCTTGGGGCTGCATGTTTTGAGCCCAGTATTGATCCTGAAAAGCGTTTCCAACCCCACTTACAAGTAAAACTAGCTAAAATGTGCCTGGCTGCTATTCACTGAAAAGCTCATTCTGTGTACATTTTTGGCATACGTTTGCTCCTACCGGGTCAGCTGAGCAGCAAATTTCTATTTAACCACCTGCTTTCATGAGAGACCTCAGGGCTGCATGTTTTGAGCCCAGTACTGAGCCTGAAAAGCATTTCCAACCCCACTTACAAGTAAAACTAGCTAAAATGTGCCTGGCTTCTCTTCACTGAAAAGCTCATTCTGAGTACATTTTTAGCATACGTTTGCTCCTGCCGGGTCAGCTGAGCAGCGCAATTCTATTTAACCACCTGCTATCATGAGAGACCTCAGGGCTGCATGTTTTGAGCCCAGTACTGATCCTGAAAAACGTTTCCAACCCCACTTACAAGTAAAACTAGCTAAAATGTGCCTGGCTGCTATTCACTGAAAAGCTCATTCTGTGTACATTTTTGGCATACGTTTGCTCCTACTGGGTCAGCTGAGCAGCGCAATTCTATTTAACCACCTGCTATCATGAGAGACCTCAGGGCTGCATGTTTTTTGCCCAGTACTGATCCTGAAAAGCGTTTCCAACCCCACTTACAAGTAAAACTAGCTAAAATGTGCCTGGCTTCTCTTCACTGAAAAGCTCATTCTGAGTACATTTTTGGCATACGTTTGCTCCTGCCGGGTCAGCTGAGCAGCAAATTTCTATTTAACCACCTGCTATCATGAGAGACCTCAGGGCTGCATGTTTTGAGCCCAGTACTGATCCTGAAAAGCGTTTCCAACCCCACTTACAAGTAAAACTAGCTAAAATGTGCCTGGCTGCTATTCACTGAAAAGCTCATTCTGAGTACATTTTTAGCATACGTTTGCTCCTACCGGGTCAGCTGAGCAGCGTATTTCTATTTAACCACCTGCTTTTATGAGAGACCTCAGGGCTGCATGTTTTGAGCCCAGTACTGAGCCTGAAAAGCGTTTCCAACCCCACTTCAAGTAAAACTAGCTAAAATGTGCCTGGCTGCTATTCACTGAAAAGCTCATTCTGAGTACATTTTTAGCATACGTTTGCTCCTGCCGGGTCAGCTGAGCAGCGAATTTCTATTTAACCACCTGCTTTCATGAGAGACCTCAGGGCTGCATGTTTTGAGCCCAGTACTGAGCCTGAAAAGCGTTTCCAACCCCACTTACAAGTAAAACTAGCTAAAATGTGCCTGGCTGCTATTCACTGAAAAGCTCATTCTGTGTACATTTTTAGCATACGTTTGCTCCTGCTGGGTCAGCTGAGCAGCGAATTTCTATTTAACCACCTGCTATCATGAGAGACCTTAGGGCTGCATGTTTTGAGCCCAGTATTGATCCTGAAAAGCGTTTCCAACCCCACTTACAAGTAAAACTAGCTAAAATGTGCCTGGCTGCTATTCACTGAAAAGCTCATTCTGTGTACATTTTTGGCATACGTTTGCTCCTACCGGGTCAGCTGAGCAGCAAATTTCTATTTAACCACCTGCTTTCATGAGAGACCTCAGGGCTGCATGTTTTGAGCCCAGTACTGAGCCTGAAAAGCATTTCCAACCCCACTTACAAGTAAAACTAGCTAAAATGTGCCTGGCTTCTCTTCACCGAAAAGCTCATTCTGAGTACATTTTTAGCATACGTTTGCTCCTGCCGGGTCAGCTGAGCAGCGCAATTCTATTTAACCACCTGCTATCATGAGAGACCTCAGGGCTGCATGTTTTGAGCCCAGTACTGATCCTGAAAAGCGTTTCCAACCCCACTTACAAGTAAAACTAGCTAAAATGTGCCTGGCTGCTATTCACTGAAAAGCTCATTCTGTGTACATTTTTGGCATACGTTTGCTCCTACCGGGTCAGCTGAGCAGCGAATTTCTATTTAACCACCTGCTATCATGAGAGACCTCAGGGCTGCATGTTTTGAGCCCAGTATTGATCCTGAAAAGCGTTTCCAACCCGACTTACAAGTAAAACTAGCTAAAATGTGCCTGGCTGCTATTCACTGAAAAGCTGATTCTGTGTACATTTTTGGCATACGTTTGCTCCTACCGGGTCAGCTGAGCAGCAAATTTCTATTTAACCACCTGCTTTCATGAGAGACCTCAGGGCTGCATGTTTTGAGCCCAGTACTGAGCCTGAAAAGCATTTCCAACCCCACTTACAAGTAAAACTAGCTAAAATGTGCCTGGCTTCTCTTCACTGAAAAGCTCATTCTGAGTACATTTTTAGCATACGTTTGCTCCTGCCGGGTCAGCTGAGCAGCGAAATTCTATTTAACCACCTGCTATCATGAGAGACCTCAGGGCTGCATGTTTTGAGCCCAGTACTGATCCTGAAAAGCGTTTCCAACCCCACTTACAAGTAAAACTAGCTAAAATGTGCCTGGCTTCTCTTCACTGAAAAGCTCATTCTGTGTACATTTTTGGCATACGTTTGCTCCTACCGGGTCAGCTGAGCAGCGAATTTCTATTTAACCACCTGCTATTATGAGAGACCTCAGGGCTGCATGTTTTGAGCCCAGTACTGATCCTGAAAAGCATTTCCAACCCCACTTACAAGTAAAACTAGCTAAAATGTGCCTGGCTGCTATTCACTGAAAAGCTCATTCTGTGTACATTTTTGGCATACATTTGCTCCTACCGGGTCAGCTGAGCAGCGAATTTCTATTTAACCACCTGCTTTCATGAGAGACCTCAGGGCTGCATGTTTTGAGCCCAGTACTGAGCCTGAAAAGTATTTCCAACCCCACTTACAAGTAAAACTAGCTAAAATGTGCCTAGCTTCTCTTCACTGAAAAGCTCATTCTTAGTACATTTTTAGCATACGTTTGCTCCTGCCGGGTCAGCTGAGCAGCGAATTTCTATTTAACCACCTGCTATCACGAGAGACCTCAGGGCTGCATGTTTTGAGCCCAGTACTGATCCTGAAAAGCATTTCCAACCCCACTTACAAGTAAAACTAGCTAAAATGTGCCTGGCTGCTATTCACTGAAAAGCTCATTCTGTGTACATTTTTGGCATACGTTTGCTCCTACCGGGTCAGCTGAGCAGCAAATTTCTATTTAACCATCTGCTTTCATGAGAGACCTCAGGGCTGCATGTTTTGAGCCCAGTACTGAGCCTGAAAAGCATTTCCAACCCCACTTACAAGTAAAACTAGCTAAAATGTGCCTGGCTTCTCTTCACTGAAAAGCTCATTCTGAGTACATTTTTAGCATACGTTTGCTCCTGCCGGGTCAGCCGAGCAGCGAATTTCTATTTAACCACCTGCTATCATGAGAGACCTCAGGGCTGCATGTTTTGAGCCCAGTACTGATCCTGAAAAGCGTTTCCAACCCCACTTACAAGTAAAACTAGCTAAAATGTGCCTGGCTGCTATTCACTGAAAAGCTCATTCTGTGTACATTTTTGGCATACGTTTGCTCCTGCGGGGTCAGCTGAGCAGCGAATTTCTATTTAACCACCTGCTTTCATGAGAGACCTCAGGGCTGCATGTTTTGAGCCCAGTACTGATCCTGAAAAGCGTTTCCAACCCCACTTACAAGTAAAACTAGCTAAAATGTGCCCGGCTGCTATTCACTGAAAAGCTCATTCTGTGTACATTTTTGGCATACGTTTGCTCCTGACGGTTCAGCTGAGCAGCGAATTTCTATTTAACCACCTGCTTTCATGAGAGACCTCAGGGCTGCATGTTTTGAGCCCAGTACTGAGCCTGAAAAGCGTTTCCAACCCCACTTACAAGTAAAACTAGCTAAAATGTGCCTGGCTGCTATTCACTGAAAAGCTCATTCTGTGTACATTTTTAGCATACTTTTGCTCCTGCCGGGTCAGCTGAGCAGCGAATTTCTATTTAACCACCTGCTATCATGAGAGACCTCAGGGCTGCATGTTTTGAGCCCAGTATTGATCCTGAAAAGCGTTTCCAACCCCACTTACAAGTAAAACTAGCAAAAATGTGCCTGGCTTCTCTTCACTGAAAAGCTTATTCTGAGTACATTTTTAGCATACGTTTGCTCCTGCCGGGTCAGCTGAGCAGCGAATTTCTATTTAACCACCTGCTATCATGAGAGACCTCAGGGCTGCATGTTTTGAGCCCAGTATTGATCCTGAAAAGCGTTTCCAACCCCACTTACAAGTAAAACTAGCTAAAATGTGCCTGGCTGCTATTCACTGAAAGGCTCATTCTGAGTACATTTTTAGCATACGTTTGCTCCTGCCGGGTCAGCTGAGCAGCAAATTTCTATTAACCACCTGCTATCATGAGAGACCTCAGGGCTGCATGTTTTGAGCCCAGTACTGATCCTGAAAAGTGTTTCCAACCCCACTTACAAGTAAAACTAGCTAAAATCTGCCTGGCTGCTATTCACTGAAAAGCTCATTCTGAGTACATTTTTAGCATACGTTTGCTCCTGCCGGGTCAGCTGAGCAGCAAATTTCTATTTAACCACCTGCTATCATGAGAGACCTCAGGGCTGCATGTTTTGAGCCCAGTACTGATCCTGAAAAGCGTTTCCAACCCCACTTGCAAGTAAAACTAGCTAAAATGTGCCTGGCTGCTATTCACTGAAAAGCTCATTCTGTGTACATTTTTGGCATACATTTGCTCCTGCCGGGTCAGCTGAGCAGCGAATTTCTATTTAACCACCTGCTATCATGAGAGACCTCAGGGCTGCATGTTTTGAGCCCAGTACTGATCCTGAAAAGCGTTTCCAACCCCACTTACAAGTAAAACTAGCTAAAATGTGCCTGGCTGCTATTCACTGAAAAGCTCATTCTGTGTACATTTTTGGCATACGTTTGCTCCTGCCGGGTCAGCTGAGCAGCGAATTTCTATTTAACCACCTGCTTTCATGTGAGACCTCAGGGCTGCATGTTTTGAGCCCAGTACTGATCCTGAATAGCGTTTCCAACCCCACTTACAAGTAAAACTAGCTAAAATGTGCCTGCTGCTATTCACTGAAAAGCTCATTCTGTGTACATTTTTGGCATACGTTTGCTCCTACCGGGTCAGCTGAGCAGCGAATTTCTATTTAACCATCTGCTTTCATGAGAGACCTCAGGGCTGCATGTTTTGAGCCCAGTACTGAGCCTGAAAAGCATTTCCAACCCCACTTACAAGTAAAACTAGCTAAAATGTGCCTGGCTTCTCCTCACTGAAAAGCTCATTCTGAGTACATTTTTAGCATACGTTTGCTCCTGCCGGGTCAGCCGAGCAGCGAATTTCTATTTAACCACCTGCTATCATGAGAGACCTCAGGGCTGCATGTTTTGAGCCCAGTACTGATCCTGAAAAGCGTTTCCAACCCCACTTACAAGTAAAACTAGCTAAAATGTGCCTGGCTGGTATTCACTGAAAAGCTCATTCTGTGTACATTTTTGGCATACGTTTGCTCCTGCCAGGTCAGCTGAGCAGCGAATTTCTATTTAACCACCTGCTTTCATGAGAGACCTCAGGGCTGCATGTTTTGAGCCCAGTACTGATCCTGAAAAGCGTTTCCAACCCCACTTACAAGTAAAACTAGCTAAAATGTGCCTGGCTGCTATTCACTGAAAAGCTCATTCTGTGTACATTTTTAGCATACTTTTGCTCCTGCCGGGTCAGCTGAGCAGCGAATTTCTATTTAACCACCTGCTATCATGAGAGACCTCAGGGCTGCATGTTTTGAGCCCAGTATTGATCCTGAAAAGCGTTTCCAACCCCACTTACAAGTAAAACTAGCTAAAATGTGCCTGGCCTCTCTTCACTGAAAAGCTCATTCTGAGTACATTTTTGGCATACGTTTGCTCCTGCCGGGTCAGCTGAGCAGCGAATTTCTATTTCACCACCTGCTATCATGAGAGACCTCAGGGCTGCATGTTTTGAGCCCAGTATTGATCCTGAAAAGCGTTTCCAACCCCACTTACAAGTAAAACTAGCTAAAATGTGCCTGGCTGCTATTCACTGAAAAGCTCATTCTGAGTACATTTTTAGCATACGTTTGCTCCTGCCGGGTCAGCTGAGCAGCAAATTTCTATTAACCACCTGCTATCATGAGAGACCTCAGGGCTGCATGTTTTGAGCCCAGTACTGATCCTGAAAAGCGTTTCCAACCCCACTTACAAGTAAAACTAGCTAAAATCTGCCTGGCTGCTATTCACTGAAAAGCTCATTCTGAGTACATTTTTAGCATACGTTTGCTCCTGCCGGGTCAGCTGAGCAGCGAATTTCTATTTAACCACCTGCTATCATGAGAGACCTCAGGGCTGCATGTTTTGAGCCCAGTACTGATCCTGAAAAGCGTTTCCAACCCCACTTACAAGTAAAACTAGCTAAAATGTGCCTGGCTTCTATTCACTGAAAAGCTCATTCTGTGTACATTTTTGGCATACATTTGCTCCTGCCGGGTCAGCTGAGCAGCGAATTTCTATTTAACCACCTGCTTTCATGTGAGACCTCAGGGCTGCATGTTTTGTGCCCAGTACTGAGGCTGAAAAGCATTTCCAACCCTACTTACAAGTAAAACTAGCTAAAATGTGCCTGGCTTCTCTTCACTGAAAAGCTCATTCTGAGTACATTTTTAGCATACGTTTGCTCCTGCCGGGTCAGCTGAGCAGTGTATTTCTATTTAACCACCTGCTATCATGAGAGACCTCAGGGCTGCATGTTTTGAGCCCAGTACTGATCCTGAAAAGCGTTTCCAACCCCACTTACAAGTAAAACTAGCTAAAATGTGCCTGGCTGCTATTCACTGAAAAGCTCATTCTGTGTACATTTTTGGCATACGTTTGCTCCTGCCGGGTCAGCTGAGCAGCGAATTTCTATTTAACCACCTGCTTTCATGAGAGACCTCAGGGCTGCATGTTTTGAGCCCAGTACTGATCCTGAAAAGCGTTTCCAACCCCACTTACAAGTAAAACTAGCTAAAACGTGCCTGGCTTCTCTTCACTGAAAAGCTCATTCTGAGTACATTTTTAGCATACGTTTGCTCCTGCCGGGTCAGCTGAGCAGCGAATTTCTATTTAACCACCTGTTATCATGAGAGACCCCAGGGCTGCATGTTTTGAGTGCAGTATTGATCCTGAAAAGCGTTTCCAACCCCACTTACAAGTAAAACTAGCTAATATGTGCCTGGCTGCTATTCACTGAAAAGCTCATTCTGAGTACATTTTTAGCATACGTTTGCTCCTGCCGGGTCAGCTGAGCAGCGAATTTCTATTTAACCACCTGCTATCATGAGAGACCTCAGGGCTGCATGTTTTGAGCCCAGTACTGATCCTGAAAAGCGTTTCCAACCCCACTTACAAGTAAAACTAGCTAAAATGTGCCTGGCTGCTATTCACTGAAAAGCTCATTCTGTGTACATTTTTGGCATACGTTTGCTCCTACCGGGTCAGCTGAGCAGCGAATTTCTATTTAACCACCTGCTATCATGAGAGACCTCAGGGCCGCATGTTTTGAGCCCAGTACTGATCCTGAAAAGCGTTTCCAACCCAACTTACAAGTAAAACTAGCTAAAATGTGCCTGGCTGCTATTCACTGAAAAGCTCATTCTGTGTACATTTTTAGCATACGTTTGCTCCTGCCGGGTCAGCTGAGCAGCGAATTTCTATTTAACCACCTGCTATCATGAGAGACCTCAGGGCTGCATGTTTTGAGCCCAGTACTGATTCTGAAAAGCGTTTCCAACGCCACTTACAAGTAAAACTAGCTAAAATGTGCCTGGCTGCTATTCACTGAAAAGCTCATTCTGAGTACATTTTTTAGCATACGTTTGCTCCTGCCGGGTCAGCTGAGAAGCGAATTTCTATTTAACAACCTGCTATCATGAGAGACCCCAGGGCTGCATGTTTTGAGCCCAGTATTGATCCTGAAAAGCGTTTCCAACCCCACTTACAAGTAAAACTAGCTAAAATGTGCCTGGCTGCTATTCACTGAAAAGCTCATTCTGAGTACATTTTTAGCATACGTTTGCTCCTGCCGGGTCAGCTGAGCAGCGAATTTCTATTTAACCACCTGCTATCATGAGAGACCTCAGGGCTGCATGTTTTGAGCCCAGTACTGATCCTGAAAAGCGTTTCCAACCCCACTTACAAGTAAAACTAGCTAAAATGTGCCTGGCTGCTATTCACTGAAAAGCTCATTCTGTGTACATTTTTGGCATACGTTTGCTCCTGCCGGGTCAGCTGAGCAGCGAATTTCTATTTAACCACCTGCTTTCATGAGAGACCTCAGGGCTGCATTTTTTGAGCCCAGTACTGAGGCTGAAAAGCATTTCCAACCCTACTTACAAGTAAAACTAGCTAAAATGTGCCTGGCTTCTCTTCACTGAAAAGCTCATTCTGTGTACATTTTTGGCATACGTTTGCTCCTGCCGGGTCAGCTGAGCAGCGAATTTCTATTTAACCACCTGCTATCATGAGAGACCTCAGGGATGCATGTTTTGAGCCCAGTACTGATCCTGAAAAGCGTTTCCAACCCCACTTACAAGTAAAACTAGCTAAAATGTGCCTGGCTGCTATTCACTGAAAAGCTCATTCTGTGTACATTTTTGGCATACGTTTGCTCCTACCGGGTCAGCTGAGCAGCAAATTTCTATTTAACCATCTGCTTTCATGAGAGACTTCAGGGCTGCATGTTTTGAGCCCAGTACTGAGCCTGAAAAGAAATTCCAACCCCACTTACAAGTAAAACTAGCTAAAATGTGCCTGGCTCCTCTTCACTGAAAAGCTCATTCAGAGTACATTTTTAGCATACGTTTGCTCCTGCCGGGTCAGCTGAGCAGCGAATTTCTATTTAACCACCTGCTATCATGAGAGACCTCAGGGCTGCATGTTTTGAGCCCAGTACTGATCCTGAAAAGCGTTTCCAACCCCACTTACAAGTAAAACTAGCTAAAATGTGCCTGGCTGCTATTCACTGAAAAGCTCATTCTGTGTACATTTTTGGCATACGTTTGCTCCTACCGGGTCAGCTGAGCAGCGAATTTCTATTTAACCATCTGCTTTCATGAGAGACTTCAGGGCTGCATGTTTTGAGCCCAGTACTGAGCCTGAAAAGCATTTCCAACCCCACTTACAAGTAAAACTAGCTAAAATGTGCCTGGCTTCTCTTCACTGAAAAGCTCATTCTGAGTACATTTTTAGCATACGTTTGCTCCTGCCGGGTCAGCTGAGCAGCGAATTTCTATTTAACCACCTGCTATCATGAGACCTCAGGGCTGCATGTTTTGAGCCCAGTACTGATCCTGAAAAGCGTTTCCAACCCCACTTACAAGTAACACTAGCTAAAATGTGCCTGGCTTCTCTTCACTGAAAAGCTCATTCTGTGTACATTTTTGGCATACGTTTGCTCCTGCCGGGTCAGCTGAGCAGCGAATTTCTATTTAACCACCTGCTTTCATGAGAGACCTCAGGGCTGCATGTTTTGAGCCCAGTACTGAGGCTGAAAAGAATTTCCAACCCTACTTACAAGTAAAACAAGCTAAAATGTGCCTGGCTTCTCTTCACTGAAAAGCTCATTCTGTGTACATTTTTGGCATACGTTTGCTCCTACCGGGTCAGCTGAGCAGCGAATTTCTATTTAACCACCTGCTATCATGAGAGACCTCAGGGCTGCATGTTTTGAGCCCAGTACTGATCCTGAAAAGCATTTCCAACCCCACTTACAAGTAAAACTAGCTAAAATGTGCCTGGCTGCTATTCACTGAAAAGCTCATTCTGTGTACATTTTTGGCATACGTTTGCTCCTACCGGGTCAGCTGAGCAGCAAATTTCTATTTAACCACCTGCTTTCATGAGAGACCTCAGGGCTGCATGTTTTGAGCCCAGTACTGAGCCTGAAAAGCATTTCCAACCCCACTTACAAGTAAAACTAGCTAAAATGTGCCTAGCTTCTCTTCACTGAAAAGCTCATCCTGAGTACATTTTTAGCATACGTTTGCTCCTGCCGGGTCAGCTGAGCAGCGAATTTCTATTTAACCACCTGCTATCATGAGAGACCTCAGGGCTGCATGTTTTGAGCCCAGTACTGATCCTGAAAAGCGTTTCCAACCCCACTTACAAGTAAAACTAGCTAAAATGTGCCTGGCTGCTATTCACTGAAAAGCTCATTCTGTGTACATTTTTGGCATACGTTTGCTCCTACCGGGTCAGCTGAGCAGCAATTTTCTATTTAACCATCTGCTTTCATGAGAGACCTCAGGGCTGCATGTTTTGAGCCCAGTACTGAGCCTGAAAAGCATTTCCAACCCCACTTACAAGTAAAACTAGCTAAAATGTGCCTGGCTGCTCTTCACTGAAAAGCTCATTCTGAGTACATTTTTGGCATACGTTTGCTCCTGCCGGGTCAGCTGAGCAGCAAATTTCTATTTAACCACCTGCTATCATGAGAGACCTCAGGACTGCATGTTTTGAGCCCAGTACTGATCCTGAAAAGCATTTCCAACTCCACTTACAAGTAAAACTAGCTAAAATGTGCCTGGCTGCTATTCACTGAAAAGCTCATTCTGAGTACATTTTTAGCATACGTTTGCTCCTGCCGGGTCAGCTGAGCAGCGAATTTCTATTTAACCACCTGCTATCATGAGAGACCTCAGGGCTGCATGTTTTGAGCCTAGTACTGATCCTGAAAAG
The DNA here is from genome assembly GCF_964263255.1 of Lissotriton vulgaris. Classification (NCBI taxonomy): domain Eukaryota; kingdom Metazoa; phylum Chordata; class Amphibia; order Caudata; family Salamandridae; genus Lissotriton; species Lissotriton vulgaris. Next base: position 170,264 of record NW_028243347.1, on the reverse strand, counting down.
CGTTTCCAACCCCACTTACAAGTAAAACTAGCTAAAATGTGCCTGGCTGCTATTCACTGAAAAGCTCATTCTGTGTACATTTTTGGCATACATTTGCTCCTGCCGGGTCAGCTGAGCAGCGAATTTCTATTTAACCACCTGCTCTCATGAGAGACCTCAGGGCTGCATGTTTTGAGCCCAGTATTGATCCTGAAAAGCGTTTCCAACCCCACTTACAAGTAAAACTAGCTAAAATGTGCCTGGCTTCTCTTCACTGAAAAGCTCATTCTGAGTACATTTTTAGCATACGTTTGCTCCTGCCGGGTCAGCTGAGCAGCGAATTTCTATTTAACCACCTGCTATCATGAGAGACCTCAGGACTGCATGTTTTGAGCCCAGTACTGATCCTGAAAAGCGTTTCCAACCCCACTTACAAGTAAAACTAGCTAAAATGTGCCTGGCTGCTATTCACTGAAAAGCTCATTCTGTGTACATTTTTAGCATACGTTTGCTCCTGCCGGGTCAGCTGAGCAGCGAATTTCTATTTAACCACCTGCTATCATAAGAGACCTCAGGGCTGCATGTTTTGAGCCCAGTATTGATCCTGAAAAGCGTTTCCAACCCCACTTACAAGTAAAACTAGCTAAAATGTGCCTGGCTGCTATTCACTGAAAAGCTCATTCTGAGTACATTTTTAGCATACGTTTGCTCCTGCCGGGTCAGCTGAGCAGCGAATTTCTATTTAACCACCTGCTATCATGAGAGACCTCAGGGCTGCATGTTTTGAGCCCAGTACTGAGCCTGAAAAGCGTTTCCAACCCCACTTACAAGTAAAACTAGCTAAAATGTGCCTGGCTGCTATTCACTGAAAAGCTCATTCTGAGTACATTTTTAGCATACGTTTGCTCCTGCCGGGTCAGCTGAGCAGCGAATTTCTATTTAACCACCTGCTATCATGAGAGACCTCAGGGCTGCATGTTTTGAGCCCAGTACTGAGCCTGAAAAGAGTTTCCAACCCCACTTACAAGTAAAACTAGCTAAAATGTGCCTGGCTGCTATTCACTGAAAAGCTCATTCTGTGTACATTTTTAGGCATACGTTTGCTCCTGCCGGGTCAGCTGAGCAGCGAATGTCTATTTAACCACCTGCTATCATGAGAGACCTCAGGGCTGCATGTTTTGAGCCCAGTACTGATCCTGAAAAGCGTTTCCAACCCCACTTACAAGTAAAACTAGCTAAAATGTGCCTGGCTGCTATTCACTGAAAAGCTCATTCTGAGTACATTTTTAGCATACGTTTGCTCCTGCCGGGTCAGCTGAGAAGCGAATTTCTATTTAACAACCTGCTATCATGAGAGACCCCAGGGCTGCATGTTTTGAGCCCAGTATTGATCCTGAAAAGCGTTTCCAACCCCACTTACAAGTAAAACTAGCTAAAATGTGCCTGGCTGCTATTCACTGAAAAGCTCATTCTGAGTACATTTTTAGCATACGTTTGCTCCTGCCGGGTCAGCTGAGCAGCGAATTTCTATTTAACCACCTGCTATCATGAGAGACCTCAGGGCTGCATGTTTTGAGCCCAGTACTGATCCTGAAAAGCGTTTCCAACCCCACTTACAAGTAAAACTAGCCAAAATGTGCCTGGCTGCTATTCACTGAAAAGCTCATTCTGTGTACATTTTTGGCATACGTTTGCTCCTGCCGGGTCAGCTGAGCAGCGAATTTCTATTTAACCACCTGCTTTCATGAGAGACCTCAGGGCTGCTGTTTTGAGCCCAGTACTGAGGCTGAAAAGCATTTCCAACCCTCCTTACAAGTAAAACTAGCTAAAATGTGCCTGGCTTCTCTTCACTGAAAAGCTCATTCTGAGTACATTTTTAGCATACGTTTGCTCCTGCCGGGTCAGGTGAGCAGTGAATTTCTATTTAACCACCTGCTATCATGAGAGACCTCAGGGCTGCATGTTTTGAGCCCAGTACTGATCCTGAAAAGCGTTTCCAACCCCACTTACAAGTAAAACTAGCTAAAATGTGCCTGGCTGCTATTCACTGAAAAGCTCATTCTGTGTACATTTTTGGCATACGTTTGATCCTGCCGGGTCAGCTGAGCAGCGAATTTCTATTTAACCACCTGCTTTCATGAGAGACCTCAGGGCTGCATGTTTTGAGCCCAGTACTGATCCTGAAAAGCGTTTCCAACCCCACTTACAAGTAAAACTAGCTAAAATGTGCCTGGCTGCTATTCACTGAAAAGCTCATTCGGTGTACATTTTTAGCATACGTTTGCTCCTGCCGGGTCAGCTGAGCAGCGAATTTCTATTTAACCACCTGCTATCATGAGAGACCTCAGGGCTGCATGTTTTGAGCCCAGTATTGATCCTGAAAAGCGTTTCCAACCCCACTTACAAGTAAAACTAGCTAAAATGTGCCTGGCTTCTCTTCACTGAAAAGCTCATTCTGAGTACATTTTTAGCATACGTTTGCTCCTGCCGGGTCAGCTGAGCAGCAAATTTCTATTTAACAACCTGCTATCATGAGAGACCTCAGGGCTACATGTTTTGAGCCCAGTATTGATCCTGAAAAGCGTTTCCAACCCCACTTACAAGTAAAACTAGCTAAAATGTGCCTGGCTGCTATTCACTGAAAAGCTCATTCTGAGTACATTTTTAGCATACGTTTGCTCCTGCCGGGTCAGCTGAGCAGCGAATTTCTATTTAACCACCTGCTATCACGAGAGACCTCAGGGCTGCATGTTTTGAGCCCAGTACTGATCCTGAAAAGCGTTTCCAACCCCACTTACAAGTAAAACTAGCTAAAATGTGCCTGGCTGCTATTCACTGAAAAGCTCATTCTGAGTACATTTTTAGCATACGTTTGCTCCTGCCGGGTCAGCTGAGCAGCAAATTTCTATTTAACCACCTGCTATCACGAGAGACCTCAGGGCTGCATGTTTTGAGCCCAGTACTGATCCTGAAAAGCGTTTCCAACCCCACTTACAAGTAAAACTAGCTAAAATGTGCCTGGCTGCTATTCACTGAAAAGCTCATTCTGTGTACATTTTTGGCATACGTTTGCTCCTGCCGGGTCAGCTGAGCAGCGAATTTCTATTTAACCACCTGCTCTCATGACAGACCTCAGGGCTGCATGTTTTGAGCCCAGTATTGATCCTGAAAAGCGTTTCCAACCCCACTTACAAGTAAAACTAGCTAAAATGTGCCTGGCTTCTCTTCACTGAAAAGCTCATTCTGAGTACATTTTTAGCATACGTTTGCTCCTGCCGGGTCAGCTGAGCAGCGAATTTCTATTTAACCACCTGCTATCATGAGAGACCTCAGGACTGCATGTTTTGAGCCCAGTACTGATCCTGAAAAGCGTTTCCAACCCCACTTACAAGTAAAACTAGCTAAAATGTGCCTGGCTGCTATTCACTGAAAAGCTCATTCTGTGTACATTTTTAGCATACGTTTGCTCCTGCCGGGTCAGCTGAGCAGCGAATTTCTATTTAACCACCTGCTATCATGAGAGACCTCAGGGCTGCATGTTTTGAGCCCAGTATTGATCCTGAAAAGCGTTTCCAACCCCACTTACAAGTAAAACTAGCTAAAATGTGCCTGGCTTCTCTTCACTGAAAAGCTCATTCTGAGTACATTTTTAGCATACGTTTGCTCCTGCCGGGTCAGCTGAGCAGCGAATTTCTATTTAACCACCTGCTATCATGAGAGACCCCAGGGCTGCATGTTTTGAGCCCAGTATTGATCCTGAAAAGCGTTTCCAACCCCACTTACAAGTAAAACTAGCTAAAATGTGCTTGGCTGCTATTCACTGAAAAGCTCATTCTGAGTACATTTTTAGCATACGTTTGCTCCTGCCGGGTCAGCTGAGCAGCGAATTTCTATTTAACCACCTGCTATCATGAGAGACCTCAGGGCTGCATGTTTTGAGCCCAGTATTGATCCTGAAAAGCGTTTCCAACCCCACTTACAAGTAAAACTAGCTAAAATGTGCCTGGCTGCTATTCACTGAAAAGCTCATTCTGAGTACATTTTTAGCATACGTTTGCTCCTGCCGGGTCAGCTGAGCAGCAAATTTCTATTAACCACCTGCTATCATGAGAGACCTCAGGGCTGCATGTTTTGAGCCCAGTACTGATCCTGAAAAGCGTTTCCAACCCCACTTACAAGTAAAACTAGCTAAAATGTGCCTGGCTGCTATTCACTGAAAAGCTCATTCTGAGTACATTTTTAGCATACGTTTGCTCCTGCCGGGTCAGCTGAGCAGCAAATTTCTATTAACCACCTGCTATCATGAGAGACCTCAGGGCTGCATGTTTTGAGCCCAGTACTGATCCTGAAAAGCGTTTCCAACCCCACTTACAAGTAAAACTAGCTAAAATCTGCCTGGCTGCTATTCACTGAAAAGCTCATTCTGAGCACATTTTTAGCATACGTTTGCTCCTGCCGGGTCAGCTGAGCAGCGAATTTCTATTTAACCACCTGCTATCATGACAGACCTCAGGGCTGCATGTTTTGAGCCCAGTACTGATCCTGAAAAGCGTTTCCAACCCCACTTACAAGTAAAACTAGCTAAAATGTGCCTGGCTGCTATTCACTGAAAAGCTCATTCTGTGTACATTTTTGGCATACATTTGCTCCTGCCGGGTCAGCTGAGCAGCGAATTTCTATTTAACCACCTGCTTTCATGTGAGACCTCAGGGCTGCATGTTTTGAGCCCAGTACTGAGGCTGAAAAGCATTTCCAACCCTACTTACAAGTAAAACTAGCTAAAATGTGCCTGGCTCCTCTTCACTGAAAAGCTCATTCTGAGTACATTTTTAGCATACGTTTGCTCCTGCCGGGTCAGCTGAGCAGTGAATTTCTATTTAACCACCTGCTATCATGAGAGACCTCAGGGCTGCATGTTTTGAGCCCAGTACTGATCCTGAAAAGCGTTTCCAACCCCACTTACAAGTAAAACTAGCTAAAATGTGCCTGGCTGCTATTCACTGAAAAGCTCATTCTGTGTACATTTTTGGCATACGTTTGCTCCTGCCGGGTCAGCTGAGCAGCGAATTTCTATTTAACCACCTGCTTTCATGAGAGACCTCAGGGCTGCATGTTTTGAGCCCAGTACTGATCCTGAAAAGCGTTTCCAACCCCACTTACAAGTAAAACTAGCTAAAACGTGCCTGGCTTCTCTTCACTGAAAAGCTCATTCTGAGTACATTTTTAGCATACGTTTGCTCCTGCCGGGTCAGCTGAGCAGAGAATTTCTATTTAACCACCTGCTATCATGAGAGACCCCAGGGCTGCATGTTTTGAGCGCAGTATTGATCCTGAAAAGCGTTTCCAACCCCAGTTACAAGTAAAACTAGCTAATATGTGCCTGGCTGCTATTCACTGAAAAGCTCATTCTGAGTACATTTTTAGCATACGTTTGCTCCTGCCGGGTCAGCTGAGCAGCGAATTTCTATTTAACCACCTGCTATCATGAGAGACCTCAGGGCTGCATGTTTTGAGCCCAGTACTGATCCTGAAAAGCGTTTCCAACCCCACTTACAAGTAAAACTAGCTAAAATGTGCCTGGCTGCTATTCACTGAAAAGCTCATTCTGTGTACATTTTTGGCATACGTTTGCTCCTACCGGGTCAGCTGAGCAGCGAATTTCTATTTAACCACCTGCTATCATGAGAGACCTCAGGGCTGCATGTTTTGAGCCCAGTACTGATCCTGAAAAGCGTTTCCAACCCCACTTACAAGTAAAACTAGCTAAAATGTGCCTGGCTGCTATTCACTGAAAAGCTCATTCTGTGTAAATTTTTAGCATACGTTTGCTCCTGCCGGGTCAGCTGAGCAGCGAATTTCTATTTAACCACCTGCTATCATGAGAGACCTCAGGGCTGCATGTTTTGAGCCCAGTACTGATCCTGAAAAGCGTTTCCAACGCCACTTACAAGTAAAACTAGCTAAAATGTGCCTGGCTGCTATTCACTGCAAAGCTCATTCTGAGTACATTTTTAGCATACGTTTGCTCCTGCCGGGTCAGCTGAGAAGCGAATTTCTATTTAACAACCTGCTATCATGAGAGACCCCAGGGCTGCATGTTTTGAGCCCAGTATTGATCCTGAAAAGCGTTTCCAACCCCACTTACAAGTAAAACTAGCTAAAATGTGCCTGGCTGCTATTCACTGAAAAGCTCATTCTGAGTACATTTTTAGCATACGTTTGCTCCTGCCGGGTCAGCTGAGCAGCGAATTTCTATTTAACCACCTGCTATCATGAGAGACCTCAGGGCTGCATGTTTTGAGCCCAGTACTGATCCTGAAAAGCGTTTCCAACCCCACTTACAAGTAAAACTAGCTAAAATGTGCCTGGCTGCTATTCACTGAAAAGCTCATTCTGTGTACATTTTTGGCATACGTTTGCTCCTGCCGGGTCAGCTGAGCAGCGAATTTCTATTTAACCACCTGCTTTCATGAGAGACCTCAGGGCTGCATGTTTTGAGCCCAGTACTGAGGCTGAAAAGCATTTCCAACCCTACTTACAAGTAAAACTAGCTAAAATGTGCCTGGCTTCTCTTCACTGAAAAGCTCATTCTGTGTACATTTTTGGCATACGTTTGCTCCTACCGGGTCAGCTGAGCAGCGAATTTCTATTTAACCACCTGCTATCATGAGAGACCTCAAGGCTGCATGTTTTGAGCCCAGTACTGATCCTGAAAAGCATTTCCAACCCCACTTACAAGTAAAACTAGCTCAAATGTGCCTGGCTGCTATTCACTGAAAAGCTCATTCTGTGTACATTTTTGGCATACGTTTGCTCCTACCGGGTCAGCTGAGCAGCAAATTTCTATTTAACCACCTGCTTTCATGAGAGACCTCAGGGCTGCATGTTTTGAGCCCAGTACTGAGCCTGAAAAGCATTTCCAACCCCACTTACAAGTAAAACTAGCTAAAATGTGCCTAGCTTCTCTTCACTGAAAAGCTCATTCTGAGTACATTTTTAGCATACGTTTGCTCCTGCCGGGTCTGCTGAGCAGCGAATTTCTATTTAACCACCTGCTATCATGAGAGATCTCAGGGATGCATGTTTTGAGCCCAGTACTGATCCTGAAAAGCGTTTCCAACCCCACTTACAAGTAAAACTAGCTAAAATGTGCCTGGCTGCTATTCACTGAAAAGCTCATTCTGTGTACATTTTTGGCATACGTTTGCTCCTACCGGGTCAGCTGAGCAGCAAATTTCTATTTAACCATCTGCTTTCATGAGAGACTTCAGGGCTGCATGTTTTGAGCCCAGTACTGATCCTGAAAAGCGTTTCCAACCCCACTTACAAGTAAAACTAGCTAAAATGTGCCTGGCTGCTATTCACTGAAAAGCTCATTCTGTGTACATTTTTGGCATACGTTTGCTCCTACCGGGTCAGCTGAGCAGCGAATTTCTATTTAACCATCTGCTTTCATGAGAGACTTCAGGGCTGCATGTTTTGAGCCCAGTACTGAGCCTGAAAAGCATTTCCAACCCCACTTACAAGTAAAACTAGCTAAAATGTGCCTGGCTTCTCTTCACTGAAAAGCTCATTCTGAGTACATTTTTAGCATACGTTTGCTCCTGCCGGGTCAGCTGAGCAGCAAATTTCTATTTAACCACCTGCTATCATGAGAGACCTCAGGGCTGCATGTTTTGAGCCCAGTACTGATCCTGAAAAGCGTTTCCAACCCCACTTACAAGTAAAACTAGCTAAAATGTGCCTGGCTTCTCTTCACTGAAAAGCTCATTCTGTGTACATTTTTGGCATACGTTTGCTCCTGCCGGGTCAGCTGAGCAGCGAATTTCTATTTAACCACCTGCTTTCATGAGAGACCTCAGGGCTGCATGTTTTGAGCCCAGTACTGAGGCTGAAAAGCATTTCCAACCCTACTTACAAGTAAAACTAGCTAAAATGTGCCTGGCTTCTCTTCACTGAAAAGCTCATTCTGTGTACATTTTTGGCATACGTTTGCTCCTACCGGGTCAGCTGAGCAGCGAATTTCTATTTAACCACCTGCTATCATGAGAGACCTCAGGGCTGCATGTTTTGAGCCCAGTACTGATCCTGAAAAGCATTTCCAACCCCACTTACAAGTAAAACTAGCTAAAATGTGCCTGGCTGCTATTCACTGAAAAGCTCATTCTGTGTACATTGTTGGCATACGTTTGCTCCTACCGGGTCAGCTGAGCAGCGAATTTCTATTTAACCACCTGCTTTCATGAGAGACCTCAGGGCTGCATGTTTTGAGCCCAGTACTGAGCCTGAAAAGCATTTCCAACCCCACTTACAAGTAAAACTAGCTAAAATGTGCCTAGCTTCTCTTCACTGAAAAGCTCATCCTGAGTACATTTTTAGCATACGTTTGCTCCTGCCGGGTCAGCTGAGCAGCAAATTTCTATTTAACCATCTGCTTTCATGAGAGACCTCAGGGCTGCATGTTTTGAGCCCAGTACTGAGCCTGAAAAGCATTTCCAACCCCACTTACAAGTAAAACTAGCTAAAATGTGCCTGGCTGCTCTACACTGAAAAGCTCATTCTGAGTACATTTTTGGCATACGTTTGCTCCTGCCGGGTCAGCTGAGCAGCAAATTTCTATTTAACCACCTGCTATCATGAGAGACCTCAGGACTGCATGTTTTGAGCCCAGTACTGATCCTGAAAAGCATTTCCAACTCCACTTACAAGTAAAACTAGCTAAAATGTGCCTGGCTGCTATTCACTGAAAAGCTCATTCTGAGTACATTTTTAGCATACGTTTGCTCCTGCCGGGTCAGCTGAGCAGCGAATTTCTATTTAACCACCTGCTATCATGAGAGACCTCAGGGCTGCATGTTTTGAGCCCAGTACTGATCCTGAAAAGCGTTTCCAACCCCACTTACAAGTAAAACTAGCTAAAATGTGCCTGGCTGCTATTCACTGAAAAGCTCATTCTGTGTACATTTTTGGCATACGTTTGCTCCTGCCGGGTCAGCTGAGCAGCGAATTTCTATTTAACCACCTGCTCTCATGAGAGACCTCAGGGCTGCATGTTTTGAGCCCAGTATTGATCCTGAAAAGCGTTTCCAACCCCACTTACAAGTAAAACTAGCTAAAATGTGCCTGGCTTCTCTTCACTGAAAAGCTCATTCTGAGTACATTTTTAGCATACGTTTGCTCCTGCCGGGTCAGCTGAGCAGCGAATTTCTATTTAACCACCTGCTATCATGAGAGACCTCAGGACTGCATGTTTTGAGCCCAGTACTGATCCTGAAAAGCGTTTCCAACCCCACTTACAAGTAAAACTAGCTAAAATGTGCCTGGCTGCTATTCACTGAAAAGCTCATTCTGTGTACATTTTTAGCATACGTTTGCTCCTGCCGGGTCAGCTGAGCAGCGAATTTCTATTTAACCACCTGCTATCATAAGAGACCTCAGGGCTGCATGTTTTGAGCCCAGTATTGATCCTGAAAAACGTTTCCAACCCCACTTACAAGTAAAACTAGCTAAAATGTGCCTGGCTTCTCTTCACTGAAAAGCTCATTCTGAATACATTTTTAGCATACGTTTGCTCCTGCCGGGTCAGCTGAGCAGCGAATTTCTATTTAACCACCTGCTATCATGAGAGACCCCAGGGCCGCATGTTTTGAGCCCAGTATTGATCCTGAAAAGCGTTTCCAACCCCACTTACAAGTAAAACTAGCTAAAATGTGCCTGGCTGCTATTCACTGAAAAGCTCATTCTGTGTACATTTTTGGCATACGTTTGCTCCTACCGGGTCAGCTGAGCAGCAAATTTCTATTTAACCATCTGCTTTCATGAGAGACTTCAGGGCTGCATGTTTTGAGCCCAGTACTGAGCCTGAAAAGAAATTCCAACCCCACTTACAAGTAAAACTAGCTAAAATGTGCCTGGCTGCTCTTCACTGAAAAGCTCATTCAGAGTACATTTTTAGCATACGTTTGCTCCTGCCGGGTCAGCTGAGCAGCGAATTTCTATTTAACCACCTGCTATCATGAGAGACCTCAGGGCTGCATGTTTTGAGCCCAGTACTGATCCTGAAAAGCGTTTCCAACCCCACTTACAAGTAAAACTAGCTAAAATGTGCCTGGCTGCTATTCACTGAAAAGCTCATTCTGTGTACATTTTTGGCATACGTTTGCTCCTACCGGGTCAGCTGAGCAGCGAATTTCTATTTAACCATCTGCTTTCATGAGAGACTTCAGGGCTGCATGTTTTGAGCCCAGTACTGAGCCTGAAAAGCATTTCCAACCCCACTTACAAGTAAAACTAGCTAAAATGTGCCTGGCTTCTCTTCACTGAAAAGCTCATTCTGAGTACATTTTTAGCATACGTTTGCTCCTGCCGGGTCAGCTGAGCAGCGAATTTCTATTTAACCACCTGCTATCATGAGAGACCTCAGGGCTGCATGTTTTGAGCCCAGTACTGATCCTGAAAAGCGTTTCCAACCCCACTTACAAGTAAAACTAGCTAAAATGTGCCTGGCTTCTCTTCACTGAAAAGCTCATTCTGTGTACATTTTTGGCATACGTTTGCTCCTGCCGGGTCAGCTGAGCAGCGAATTTCTATTTAACCACCTGCTTTCATGAGAGACCTCAGGGCTGCATGTTTTGAGCCCAGTACTGAGGCTGAAAAGCATTTCCAACCCTACTTACAAGTAAAACTAGCTAAAATGTGCCTGGCTTCTCTTCACTGAAAAGCTCATTCTGTGTACATTTTTGGCATACGTTTGCTCCTACCGGGTCAGCTGAGCAGCGAATTTCTATTTAACCACCTGCTATCATGAGAGACCTCAGGGCTGCATGTTTTGAGCCCAGTACTGATCCTGAAAAGCATTTCCAACCCCACTTACAAGTAAAACTAGCTAAAATGTGCCTGGCTGCTATTCACTGAAAAGCTCATTCTGTGTACATTGTTGGCATACGTTTGCTCCTACCGGGTCAGCTGAGCAGCGAATTTCTATTTAACCACCTGCTTTCATGAGAGACCTCAGGGCTGCATGTTTTGAGCCCAGTACTGAGCCTGAAAAGCATTTCCAACCCCACTTACAAGTAAAACTAGCTAAAATGTGCCTAGCTTCTCTTCACTGAAAAGCTCATCCTGAGTACATTTTTAGCATACGTTTGCTCCTGCCGGGTCAGCTGAGCAGCAAATTTCTATTTAACCATCTGCTTTCATGAGAGACCTCAGGGCTGCATGTTTTGAGCCCAGTACTGAGCCTGAAAAGCATTTCCAACCCCACTTACAAGTAAAACTAGCTAAAATGTGCCTGGCTGCTCTACACTGAAAAGCTCATTCTGAGTACATTTTTGGCATACGTTTGCTCCTGCCGGGTCAGCTGAGCAGCAAATTTCTATTTAACCACCTGCTATCATGAGAGACCTCAGGACTGCATGTTTTGAGCCCAGTACTGATCCTGAAAAGCATTTCCAACTCCACTTACAAGTAAAACTAGCTAAAATGTGCCTGGCTGCTATTCACTGAAAAGCTCATTCTGAGTACATTTTTAGCATACGTTTGCTCCTGCCGGGTCAGCTGAGCAGCGAATTTCTATTTAACCACCTGCTATCATGAGAGACCTCAGGGCTGCATGTTTTGAGCCCAGTACTGATCCTGAAAAGCGTTTCCAACCCCACTTACAAGTAAAACTAGCTAAAATGTGCCTGGCTGCTATTCACTGAAAAGCTCATTCTGTGTACATTTTTGGCATACGTTTGCTCCTGCCGGGTCAGCTGAGCAGCGAATTTCTATTTAACCACCTGCTCTCATGAGAGACCTCAGGGCTGCATGTTTTGAGCCCAGTATTGATCCTGAAAAGCGTTTCCAACCCCACTTACAAGTAAAACTAGCTAAAATGTGCCTGGCTTCTCTTCACTGAAAAGCTCATTCTGAGTACATTTTTAGCATACGTTTGCTCCTGCCGGGTCAGCTGAGCAGCGAATTTCTATTTAACCACCTGCTATCATGAGAGACCTCAGGACTGCATGTTTTGAGCCCAGTACTGATCCTGAAAAGCGTTTCCAACCCCACTTACAAGTAAAACTAGCTAAAATGTGCCTGGCTGCTATTCACTGAAAAGCTCATTCTGTGTACATTTTTAGCATACGTTTGCTCCTGCCGGGTCAGCTGAGCAGCGAATTTCTATTTAACCACCTGCTATCATAAGAGACCTCAGGGCTGCATGTTTTGAGCCCAGTATTGATCCTGAAAAACGTTTCCAACCCCACTTACAAGTAAAACTAGCTAAAATGTGCCTGGCTTCTCTTCACTGAAAAGCTCATTCTGAATACATTTTTAGCATACGTTTGCTCCTGCCGGGTCAGCTGAGCAGCGAATTTCTATTTAACCACCTGCTATCATGAGAGACCCCAGGGCCGCATGTTTTGAGCCCAGTATTGATCCTGAAAAGCGTTTCCAACCCCACTTACAAGTAAAACTAGCTAAAATGTGCCTGGCTGCTATTCACTGAAAAGCTCATTCTGTGTACATTTTTGGCATACGTTTGCTCCTACCGGGTCAGCTGAGCAGCAAATTTCTATTTAACCATCTGCTTTCATGAGAGACTTCAGGGCTGCATGTTTTGAGCCCAGTACTGAGCCTGAAAAGAAATTCCAACCCCACTTACAAGTAAAACTAGCTAAAATGTGCCTGGCTGCTCTTCACTGAAAAGCTCATTCAGAGTACATTTTTAGCATACGTTTGCTCCTGCCGGGTCAGCTGAGCAGCGAATTTCTATTTAACCACCTGCTATCATGAGAGACCTCAGGGCTGCATGTTTTGAGCCCAGTACTGATCCTGAAAAGCGTTTCCAACCCCACTTACAAGTAAAACTAGCTAAAATGTGCCTGGCTGCTATTCACTGAAAAGCTCATTCTGTGTACATTTTTGGCATACGTTTGCTCCTACCGGGTCAGCTGAGCAGCGAATTTCTATTTAACCATCTGCTTTCATGAGAGACTTCAGGGCTGCATGTTTTGAGCCCAGTACTGAGCCTGAAAAGCATTTCCAACCCCACTTACAAGTAAAACTAGCTAAAATGTGCCTGGCTTCTCTTCACTGAAAAGCTCATTCTGAGTACATTTTTAGCATACGTTTGCTCCTGCCGGGTCAGCTGAGCAGCGAATTTCTATTTAACCACCTGCTATCATGAGAGACCTCAGGGCTGCATGTTTTGAGCCCAGTACTGATCCTGAAAAGCGTTTCCAACCCCACTTACAAGTAAAACTAGCTAAAATGTGCCTGGCTTCTCTTCACTGAAAAGCTCATTCTGTGTACATTTTTGGCATACGTTTGCTCCTGCCGGGTCAGCTGAGCAGCGAATTTCTATTTAACCACCTGCTTTCATGAGAGACCTCAGGGCTGCATGTTTTGAGCCCAGTACTGAGGCTGAAAAGAATTTCCAACCCTACTTACAAGTAAAACAAGCTAAAATGTGCCTGGCTTCTCTTCACTGAAAAGCTCATTCTGTGTACATTTTTGGCATACGTTTGCTCCTACCGGGTCAGCTGAGCAGCGAATTTCTATTTAACCACCTGCTATCATGAGAGACCTCAGGGCTGCATGTTTTGAGCCCAGTACTGATCCTGAAAAGCATTTCCAACCCCACTTACAAGTAAAACTAGCTAAAATGTGCCTGGCTGCTATTCACTGAAAAGCTCATTCTGTGTACATTTTTGGCATACGTTTGCTCCTACCGGGTCAGCTGAGCAGCGAATTTCTATTTAACCACCTGCTTTCATGAGAGACCTCAGGGCTGCATGTTTTGAGCCCAGTACTGAGCCTGAAAAGCATTTCCAACCCCACTTACAAGTAAAACTAGCTAAAATGTGCCTAGCTTCTCTTCACTGAAAAGCTCATCCTGAGTACATTTTTAGCATACGTTTGCTCCTGCCGGGTCAGCTGAGCAGCGAATTTCTATTTAACCACCTGCTATCATGAGAGACCTCAGGGCTGCATGTTTTGAGCCCAGTACTGATCCTGAAAAGCGTTTCCAACCCCACTTACAAGTAAAACTAGCTAAAATGTGCCTGGCTGCTATTCACTGAAAAGCTCATTCTGTGTACATTTTTGGCATACGTTTGCTCCTACCGGGTCAGCTGAGCAGCAATTTTCTATTTAACCATCTGCTTTCATGAGAGACTTCAGGGCTGCATGTTTTGAGCCCAGTACTGAGCCTGAAAAGCATTTCCAACCCCACTTACAAGTAAAACTAGCTAAAATGTGCCTGGCTTCTCTTCACTGAAAAGCTCATTCTGAGTACATTTTTAGCATACGTTTGCTCCTGCCGGGTCAGCTGAGCAGCGAATTTCTATTTAACCACCTGCTATCATGAGAGACCTCAGGGCTGCATGTTTTGAGCCCAGTACTGATCCTGAAAAGCGTTTCCAACCCCACTTACAAGTAAAACTAGCTAAAATGTGCCTGGCTTCTCTTCACTGAAAAGCTCATTCTGTGTACATTTTTGGCATACGTTTGCTCCTGCCGGGTCAGCTGAGCAGCGAATTTCTATTTAACCACCTGCTTTCATGAGAGACCTCAGGGCTGCATGTTTTGAGCCCAGTACTGAGGCTGAAAAGAATTTCCAACCCTACTTACAAGTAAAACAAGCTAAAATGTGCCTGGCTTCTCTTCACTGAAAAGCTCATTCTGTGTACATTTTTGGCATACGTTTGCTCCTACCGGGTCAGCTGAGCAGCGAATTTCTATTTAACCACCTGCTATCATGAGAGACCTCAGGGCTGCATGTTTTGAGCCCAGTACTGATCCTGAAAAGCATTTCCAACCCCACTTACAAGTAAAACTAGCTAAAATGTGCCTGGCTGCTATTCACTGAAAAGCTCATTCTGTGTACATTTTTGGCATACGTTTGCTCCTACCGGGTCAGCTGAGCAGCGAATTTCTATTTAACCACCTGCTTTCATGAGAGACCTCAGGGCTGCATGTTTTGAGCCCAGTACTGAGCCTGAAAAGCATTTCCAACCCCACTTACAAGTAAAACTAGCTAAAATGTGCCTAGCTTCTCTTCACTGAAAAGCTCATCCTGAGTACATTTTTAGCATACGTTTGCTCCTGCCGGGTCAGCTGAGCAGCGAATTTCTATTTAACCACCTGCTATCATGAGAGACCTCAGGGCTGCATGTTTTGAGCCCAGTACTGATCCTGAAAAGCGTTTCCAACCCCACTTACAAGTAAAACTAGCTAAAATGTGCCTGGCTGCTATTCACTGAAAAGCTCATTCTGTGTACATTTTTGGCATACGTTTGCTCCTACCGGGTCAGCTGAGCAGCAATTTTCTATTTAACCATCTGCTTTCATGAGAGACCTCAGGGCTGCATGTTTTGAGCCCAGTACTGAGCCTGAAAAGCATTTCCAACCCCACTTACAAGTAAAACTAGCTAAAATGTGCCTGGCTGCTCTTCACTGAAAAGCTCATTCTGAGTACATTTTTGGCATACGTTTGCTCCTGCCGGGTCAGCTGAGCAGCAAATTTCTATTTAACCACCTGCTATCATGAGAGACCTCAGGACTGCATGTTTTGAGCCCAGTACTGATCCTGAAAAGCATTTCCAACTCCACTTACAAGTAAAACTAGCTAAAATGTGCCTGGCTGCTATTCACTGAAAAGCTCATTCTGAGTACATTTTTAGCATACGTTTGCTCCTGCCGGGTCAGCTGAGCAGCGAATTTCTATTTAACCACCTGCTATCATGAGAGACCTCAGGGCTGCATGTTTTGAGCCCAGTACTGATCCTGAAAAGCGTTTCCAACCCCACTTACAAGTAAAACTAGCTAAAATGTGCCTGGCTGCTATTCACTGAAAAGCTCATTCTGTGTACATTTTTGGCATACGTTTGCTCCTGCCGGGTCAGCTGAGCAGCGAATTTCTATTTAACCACCTGCTCTCATGAGAGACCTCAGGGCTGCATGTTTTGAGCCCAGTATTGATCCTGAAAAGCGTTTCCAACCCCACTTACAAGTAAAACTAGCTAAAATGTGCCTGGCTTCTCTTCACTGAAAAGCTCATTCTGAGTACATTTTTAGCATACGTTTGCTCCTGCCGGGTCAGCTGAGCAGCGAATTTCTATTTAACCACCTGCTATCATGAGAGACCTCAGGACTGCATGTTTTGAGCCCAGTACTGATCCTGAAAAGCGTTTCCAACCCCACTTACAAGTAAAACTAGCTAAAATGTGCCTGGCTGCTATTCACTGAAAAGCTCATTCTGTGTACATTTTTAGCATACGTTTGCTCCTGCCGGGTCAGCTGAGCAGCGAATTTCTATTTAACCACCTGCTATCATAAGAGACCTCAGGGCTGCATGTTTTGAGCCCAGTATTGATCCTGAAAAGCGTTTCCAACCCCACTTACAAGTAAAACTAGCTAAAATGTGCCTGGCTTCTCTTCACTGAAAAGCTCATTCTGAATACATTTTTAGCGTACGTTTGCTCCTGCCGGGTCAGCTGAGCAGCGAATTTCTATTTAACCACCTGCTATCATGAGAGACCCCAGGGCTGCATGTTTTGAGCCCAGTATTGATCCTGAAAAGCGTTTCCAACCCCACTTACAAGTAAAACTAGCTAAAATGTGCCTGGCTGCTATTCACTGAAAAGCTCATTCTGAGTACATTTTTAGCATACGTTTGCTCCTGCCGGGTCAGCTGAGCAGCGAATTTCTATTTAACCACCTGCTATCATGAGAGACCTCAGGGCTGCATGTTTTGAGCCCAGTACTGAGCCTGAAAAGCGTTTCCAACCCCACTTACAAGTAAAACTAGCTAAAATGTGCCTGGCTGCTATTCACTGAAAAGCTCATTCTGAGTACATTTTTAGCATACGTTTGCTCCTGCCGGGTCAGCTGAGCAGCGAATTTCTATTTAACCACCTGCTAACATGAGAGACCTCAGGGCTGCATGTTTTGAGCCCAGTACTGAGCCTGAAAAGCGTTTCCAACCCCACTTACAAGTAAAACTAGCTAAAATGTGCCTGGCTGCTATTCACTGAAAAGCTCATTCTGTGTACATTTTTAGGCATACGTTTGCTCCTGCCGGGTCAGCTGAGCAGCGAATGTCTATTTAACCACCTGCTATCATGATAGACCTCAGGGCTGCATGTTTTGAGCCCAGTACTGATCCTGAAAAGCGTTTCCAACCCCACTTACAAGTAAAACTAGCTAAAATGTGCCTGGCTGCTATTCACTGAAAAGCTCATTCTGAGTACATTTTTAGCATACGTTTGCTCCTGCCGGGTCAGCTGAGAAGCGAATTTCTATTTAACAACCTGCTATCATGAGAGACCCCAGGGCTGCATGTTTTGAGCCCAGTATTGATCCTGAAAAGCGTTTCCAACCCCACTTACAAGTAAAACTAGCTAAAATGTGCCTGGCTGCTATTCACTGAAAAGCTCATTCTGAGTACATTTTTAGCATACGTTTGCTCCTGCCGGGTCAGCTGAGCAGCGAATTTCTATTTAACCACCTGCTATCATGAGAGACCTCAGGGCTGCATGTTTTGAGCCCAGTACTGATCCTGAAAAGCGTTTCCAACCCCACTTACAAGTAAAACTAGCCAAAATGTGCCTGGCTGCTATTCACTGAAAAGCTCATTCTGTGTACATTTTTGGCATACGTTTGCTCCTGCCGGGTCAGCTGAGCAGCGAATTTCTATTTAACCACCTGCTTTCATGAGAGACCTCAGGGCTGCATGTTTTGAGCCCAGTACTGATCCTGAAAAGCGTTTCCAACCCCACTTACAAGTAAAACTAGCTAAAATGTGCCTGGCTGCTATTCACTGAAAAGCTCATTCTGTGTACATTTTTGGCATACGTTTGCTCCTGCCGGGTCAGCTGAGCAGCGAATTTCTATTTAACCACCTGCTCTCATGAGAGACCTCAGGGCTGCATGTTTTGAGCCCAGTATTGATCCTGAAAAGCGTTTCCAACCCCACTTACAAGTAAAACTAGCTAAAATGTGCCTGGCTTCTCTTCACTGAAAAGCTCATTCTGAGTACATTTTTAGCATACGTTTGCTCCTGCCGGGTCAGCTGAGCAGCGAATTTCTATTTAACCACCTGCTATCATGAGAGACCTCAGGACTGCATGTTTTGAGCCCAGTACTGATCCTGAAAAGCGTTTTCAACCCCACTTACAAGTAAAACTAGCTAAAATGTGCCTGGCTGCTATTCACTGAAAAGCTCATTCTGTGTACATTTTTAGCATACGTTTGCTCCTGCCGGGTCAGCTGAGCAGCGAATTTCTATTTAACCACCTGCTATCATAAGAGACCTCAGGGCTGCATGTTTTGAGCCCAGTATTGATCCTGAAAAGCGTTTCCAACCCCACTTACAAGTAAAACTAGCTAAAATGTGCCTGGCTTCTCTTCACTGAAAAGCTCATTCTGAATACATTTTTAGCGTACGTTTGCTCCTGCCGGGTCAGCTGAGCAGCGAATTTCTATTTAACCACCTGCTATCATGAGAGACCCCAGGGCTGCATGTTTTGAGCCCAGTATTGATCCTGAAAAGCGTTTCCAACCCCACTTACAAGTAAAACTAGCTAAAATGTGCCTGGCTGCTATTCACTGAAAAGCTCATTCTGAGTACATTTTTAGCATACGTTTGCTCCTGCCGGGTCAGCTGAGCAGCGAATTTCTATTTAACCACCTGCTATCATGAGAGACCTCAGGGCTGCATGTTTTGAGCCCAGTACTGAGCCTGAAAAGCGTTTCCAACCCCACTTACAAGTAAAACTAGCTAAAATGTGCCTGGCTGCTATTCACTGAAAAGCTCATTCTGAGTACATTTTTAGCATACGTTTGCTCCTGCCGGGTCAGCTGAGCAGCGAATTTCTATTTAACCACCTGCTATCATGAGAGACCTCAGGGCTGCATGTTTTGAGCCCAGTACTGAGCCTGAAAAGCGTTTCCAACCCCACTTACAAGTAAAACTAGCTAAAATGTGCCTGGCTGCTATTCACTGAAAAGCTCATTCTGTGTACATTTTTAGGCATACGTTTGCTCCTGCCGGGTCAGCTGAGCAGCGAATGTCTATTTAACCACCTGCTATCATGAGAGACCTCAGGGCTGCATGTTTTGAGCCCAGTACTGATCCTGAAAAGCGTTTCCAACCCCACTTACAAGTAAAACTAGCTAAAATGTGCCTGGCTTCTCTTCACTGAAAAGCTCATTCTGTGTACATTTTTGGCATACGTTTGCTCCTGCCGGGTCAGCTGAGCAGCGAATTTCTATTTAACCACCTGCTTTCATGAGAGACCTCAGGGCTGCATGTTTTGAGCCCAGTACTGAGGCTGAAAAGCATTTCCAACCCTACTTACAAGTAAAACTAGCTAAAATGTGCCTGGCTTCTCTTCACTGAAAAGCTCATTCTGTGTACATTTTTGGCATACGTTTGCTCCTACCGGGTCAGCTGAGCAGCGAATTTCTATTTAACCACCTGCTATCATGAGAGACCTCAGGGCTGCATGTTTTGAGCCCAGTACTGATCCTGAAAAGCATTTCCAACCCCACTTACAAGTAAAACTAGCTAAAATGTGCCTGGCTGCTATTCACTGAAAAGCTCATTCTGTGTACATTGTTGGCATACGTTTGCTCCTACCGGGTCAGCTGAGCAGCGAATTTCTATTTAACCACCTGCTTTCATGAGAGACCTCAGGGCTGCATGTTTTGAGCCCAGTACTGAGCCTGAAAAGCATTTCCAACCCCACTTACAAGTAAAACTAGCTAAAATGTGCCTAGCTTCTCTTCACTGAAAAGCTCATCCTGAGTACATTTTTAGCATACGTTTGCTCCTGCCGGGTCAGCTGAGCAGCAAATTTCTATTTAACCATCTGCTTTCATGAGAGACCTCAGGGCTGCATGTTTTGAGCCCAGTACTGAGCCTGAAAAGCATTTCCAACCCCACTTACAAGTAAAACTAGCTAAAATGTGCCTGGCTGCTCTACACTGAAAAGCTCATTCTGAGTACATTTTTGGCATACGTTTGCTCCTGCCGGGTCAGCTGAGCAGCAAATTTCTATTTAACCACCTGCTATCATGAGAGACCTCAGGACTGCATGTTTTGAGCCCAGTACTGATCCTGAAAAGCATTTCCAACTCCACTTACAAGTAAAACTAGCTAAAATGTGCCTGGCTGCTATTCACTGAAAAGCTCATTCTGAGTACATTTTTAGCATACGTTTGCTCCTGCCGGGTCAGCTGAGCAGCGAATTTCTATTTAACCACCTGCTATCATGAGAGACCTCAGGGCTGCATGTTTTGAGCCCAGTACTGATCCTGAAAAGCGTTTCCAACCCCACTTACAAGTAAAACTAGCTAAAATGTGCCTGGCTGCTATTCACTGAAAAGCTCATTCTGTGTACATTTTTGGCATACGTTTGCTCCTGCCGGGTCAGCTGAGCAGCGAATTTCTATTTAACCACCTGCTCTCATGAGAGACCTCAGGGCTGCATGTTTTGAGCCCAGTATTGATCCTGAAAAGCGTTTCCAACCCCACTTACAAGTAAAACTAGCTAAAATGTGCCTGGCTTCTCTTCACTGAAAAGCTCATTCTGAGTACATTTTTAGCATACGTTTGCTCCTGCCGGGTCAGCTGAGCAGCGAATTTCTATTTAACCACCTGCTATCATGAGAGACCTCAGGACTGCATGTTTTGAGCCCAGTACTGATCCTGAAAAGCGTTTCCAACCCCACTTACAAGTAAAACTAGCTAAAATGTGCCTGGCTGCTATTCACTGAAAAGCTCATTCTGTGTACATTTTTAGCATACGTTTGCTCCTGCCGGGTCAGCTGAGCAGCGAATTTCTATTTAACCACCTGCTATCATAAGAGACCTCAGGGCTGCATGTTTTGAGCCCAGTATTGATCCTGAAAAACGTTTCCAACCCCACTTACAAGTAAAACTAGCTAAAATGTGCCTGGCTTCTCTTCACTGAAAAGCTCATTCTGAATACATTTTTAGCATACGTTTGCTCCTGCCGGGTCAGCTGAGCAGCGAATTTCTATTTAACCACCTGCTATCATGAGAGACCCCAGGGCCGCATGTTTTGAGCCCAGTATTGATCCTGAAAAGCGTTTCCAACCCCACTTACAAGTAAAACTAGCTAAAATGTGCCTGGCTGCTATTCACTGAAAAGCTCATTCTGTGTACATTTTTGGCATACGTTTGCTCCTACCGGGTCAGCTGAGCAGCAAATTTCTATTTAACCATCTGCTTTCATGAGAGACTTCAGGGCTGCATGTTTTGAGCCCAGTACTGAGCCTGAAAAGAAATTCCAACCCCACTTACAAGTAAAACTAGCTAAAATGTGCCTGGCTGCTCTTCACTGAAAAGCTCATTCAGAGTACATTTTTAGCATACGTTTGCTCCTGCCGGGTCAGCTGAGCAGCGAATTTCTATTTAACCACCTGCTATCATGAGAGACCTCAGGGCTGCATGTTTTGAGCCCAGTACTGATCCTGAAAAGCGTTTCCAACCCCACTTACAAGTAAAACTAGCTAAAATGTGCCTGGCTGCTATTCACTGAAAAGCTCATTCTGTGTACATTTTTGGCATACGTTTGCTCCTACCGGGTCAGCTGAGCAGCGAATTTCTATTTAACCATCTGCTTTCATGAGAGACTTCAGGGCTGCATGTTTTGAGCCCAGTACTGAGCCTGAAAAGCATTTCCAACCCCACTTACAAGTAAAACTAGCTAAAATGTGCCTGGCTTCTCTTCACTGAAAAGCTCATTCTGAGTACATTTTTAGCATACGTTTGCTCCTGCCGGGTCAGCTGAGCAGCGAATTTCTATTTAACCACCTGCTATCATGAGAGACCTCAGGGCTGCATGTTTTGAGCCCAGTACTGATCCTGAAAAGCGTTTCCAACCCCACTTACAAGTAAAACTAGCTAAAATGTGCCTGGCTTCTCTTCACTGAAAAGCTCATTCTGTGTACATTTTTGGCATACGTTTGCTCCTGCCGGGTCAGCTGAGCAGCGAATTTCTATTTAACCACCTGCTTTCATGAGAGACCTCAGGGCTGCATGTTTTGAGCCCAGTACTGAGGCTGAAAAGAATTTCCAACCCTACTTACAAGTAAAACAAGCTAAAATGTGCCTGGCTTCTCTTCACTGAAAAGCTCATTCTGTGTACATTTTTGGCATACGTTTGCTCCTACCGGGTCAGCTGAGCAGCGAATTTCTATTTAACCACCTGCTATCATGAGAGACCTCAGGGCTGCATGTTTTGAGCCCAGTACTGATCCTGAAAAGCATTTCCAACCCCACTTACAAGTAAAACTAGCTAAAATGTGCCTGGCTGCTATTCACTGAAAAGCTCATTCTGTGTACATTTTTGGCATACGTTTGCTCCTACCGGGTCAGCTGAGCAGCGAATTTCTATTTAACCACCTGCTTTCATGAGAGACCTCAGGGCTGCATGTTTTGAGCCCAGTACTGAGCCTGAAAAGCATTTCCAACCCCACTTACAAGTAAAACTAGCTAAAATGTGCCTAGCTTCTCTTCACTGAAAAGCTCATCCTGAGTACATTTTTAGCATACGTTTGCTCCTGCCGGGTCAGCTGAGCAGCGAATTTCTATTTAACCACCTGCTATCATGAGAGACCTCAGGGCTGCATGTTTTGAGCCCAGTACTGATCCTGAAAAGCGTTTCCAACCCCACTTACAAGTAAAACTAGCTAAAATGTGCCTGGCTGCTATTCACTGAAAAGCTCATTCTGTGTACATTTTTGGCATACGTTTGCTCCTACCGGGTCAGCTGAGCAGCAATTTTCTATTTAACCATCTGCTTTCATGAGAGACCTCAGGGCTGCATGTTTTGAGCCCAGTACTGAGCCTGAAAAGCATTTCCAACCCCACTTACAAGTAAAACTAGCTAAAATGTGCCTGGCTGCTCTTCACTGAAAAGCTCATTCTGAGTACATTTTTGGCATACGTTTGCTCCTGCCGGGTCAGCTGAGCAGCAAATTTCTATTTAACCACCTGCTATCATGAGAGACCTCAGGACTGCATGTTTTGAGCCCAGTACTGATCCTGAAAAGCATTTCCAACTCCACTTACAAGTAAAACTAGCTAAAATGTGCCTGGCTGCTATTCACTGAAAAGCTCATTCTGAGTACATTTTTAGCATACGTTTGCTCCTGCCGGGTCAGCTGAGCAGCGAATTTCTATTTAACCACCTGCTATCATGAGAGACCTCAGGGCTGCATGTTTTGAGCCCAGTACTGATCCTGAAAAGCGTTTCCAACCCCACTTACAAGTAAAACTAGCTAAAATGTGCCTGGCTGCTATTCACTGAAAAGCTCATTCTGTGTACATTTTTGGCATACGTTTGCTCCTGCCGGGTCAGCTGAGCAGCGAATTTCTATTTAACCACCTGCTCTCATGAGAGACCTCAGGGCTGCATGTTTTGAGCCCAGTATTGATCCTGAAAAGCGTTTCCAACCCCACTTACAAGTAAAACTAGCTAAAATGTGCCTGGCTTCTCTTCACTGAAAAGCTCATTCTGAGTACATTTTTAGCATACGTTTGCTCCTGCCGGGTCAGCTGAGCAGCGAATTTCTATTTAACCACCTGCTATCATGAGAGACCTCAGGACTGCATGTTTTGAGCCCAGTACTGATCCTGAAAAGCGTTTCCAACCCCACTTACAAGTAAAACTAGCTAAAATGTGCCTGGCTGCTATTCACTGAAAAGCTCATTCTGTGTACATTTTTAGCATACGTTTGCTCCTGCCGGGTCAGCTGAGCAGCGAATTTCTATTTAACCACCTGCTATCATAAGAGACCTCAGGGCTGCATGTTTTGAGCCCAGTATTGATCCTGAAAAGCGTTTCCAACCCCACTTACAAGTAAAACTAGCTAAAATGTGCCTGGCTTCTCTTCACTGAAAAGCTCATTCTGAATACATTTTTAGCGTACGTTTGCTCCTGCCGGGTCAGCTGAGCAGCGAATTTCTATTTAACCACCTGCTATCATGAGAGACCCCAGGGCTGCATGTTTTGAGCCCAGTATTGATCCTGAAAAGCGTTTCCAACCCCACTTACAAGTAAAACTAGCTAAAATGTGCCTGGCTGCTATTCACTGAAAAGCTCATTCTGAGTACATTTTTAGCATACGTTTGCTCCTGCCGGGTCAGCTGAGCAGCGAATTTCTATTTAACCACCTGCTATCATGAGAGACCTCAGGGCTGCATGTTTTGAGCCCAGTACTGAGCCTGAAAAGCGTTTCCAACCCCACTTACAAGTAAAACTAGCTAAAATGTGCCTGGCTGCTATTCACTGAAAAGCTCATTCTGAGTACATTTTTAGCATACGTTTGCTCCTGCCGGGTCAGCTGAGCAGCGAATTTCTATTTAACCACCTGCTAACATGAGAGACCTCAGGGCTGCATGTTTTGAGCCCAGTACTGAGCCTGAAAAGCGTTTCCAACCCCACTTACAAGTAAAACTAGCTAAAATGTGCCTGGCTGCTATTCACTGAAAAGCTCATTCTGTGTACATTTTTAGGCATACGTTTGCTCCTGCCGGGTCAGCTGAGCAGCGAATGTCTATTTAACCACCTGCTATCATGATAGACCTCAGGGCTGCATGTTTTGAGCCCAGTACTGATCCTGAAAAGCGTTTCCAACCCCACTTACAAGTAAAACTAGCTAAAATGTGCCTGGCTGCTATTCACTGAAAAGCTCATTCTGAGTACATTTTTAGCATACGTTTGCTCCTGCCGGGTCAGCTGAGAAGCGAATTTCTATTTAACAACCTGCTATCATGAGAGACCCCAGGGCTGCATGTTTTGAGCCCAGTATTGATCCTGAAAAGCGTTTCCAACCCCACTTACAAGTAAAACTAGCTAAAATGTGCCTGGCTGCTATTCACTGAAAAGCTCATTCTGAGTACATTTTTAGCATACGTTTGCTCCTGCCGGGTCAGCTGAGCAGCGAATTTCTATTTAACCACCTGCTATCATGAGAGACCTCAGGGCTGCATGTTTTGAGCCCAGTACTGATCCTGAAAAGCGTTTCCAACCCCACTTACAAGTAAAACTAGCCAAAATGTGCCTGGCTGCTATTCACTGAAAAGCTCATTCTGTGTACATTTTTGGCATACGTTTGCTCCTGCCGGGTCAGCTGAGCAGCGAATTTCTATTTAACCACCTGCTTTCATGAGAGACCTCAGGGCTGCATGTTTTGAGCCCAGTACTGATCCTGAAAAGCGTTTCCAACCCCACTTACAAGTAAAACTAGCTAAAATGTGCCTGGCTGCTATTCACTGAAAAGCTCATTCTGTGTACATTTTTGGCATACGTTTGCTCCTGCCGGGTCAGCTGAGCAGCGAATTTCTATTTAACCACCTGCTCTCATGAGAGACCTCAGGGCTGCATGTTTTGAGCCCAGTATTGATCCTGAAAAGCGTTTCCAACCCCACTTACAAGTAAAACTAGCTAAAATGTGCCTGGCTTCTCTTCACTGAAAAGCTCATTCTGAGTACATTTTTAGCATACGTTTGCTCCTGCCGGGTCAGCTGAGCAGCGAATTTCTATTTAACCACCTGCTATCATGAGAGACCTCAGGACTGCATGTTTTGAGCCCAGTACTGATCCTGAAAAGCGTTTTCAACCCCACTTACAAGTAAAACTAGCTAAAATGTGCCTGGCTGCTATTCACTGAAAAGCTCATTCTGTGTACATTTTTAGCATACGTTTGCTCCTGCCGGGTCAGCTGAGCAGCGAATTTCTATTTAACCACCTGCTATCATAAGAGACCTCAGGGCTGCATGTTTTGAGCCCAGTATTGATCCTGAAAAGCGTTTCCAACCCCACTTACAAGTAAAACTAGCTAAAATGTGCCTGGCTTCTCTTCACTGAAAAGCTCATTCTGAATACATTTTTAGCGTACGTTTGCTCCTGCCGGGTCAGCTGAGCAGCGAATTTCTATTTAACCACCTGCTATCATGAGAGACCCCAGGGCTGCATGTTTTGAGCCCAGTATTGATCCTGAAAAGCGTTTCCAACCCCACTTACAAGTAAAACTAGCTAAAATGTGCCTGGCTGCTATTCACTGAAAAGCTCATTCTGAGTACATTTTTAGCATACGTTTGCTCCTGCCGGGTCAGCTGAGCAGCGAATTTCTATTTAACCACCTGCTATCATGAGAGACCTCAGGGCTGCATGTTTTGAGCCCAGTACTGAGCCTGAAAAGCGTTTCCAACCCCACTTACAAGTAAAACTAGCTAAAATGTGCCTGGCTGCTATTCACTGAAAAGCTCATTCTGAGTACATTTTTAGCATACGTTTGCTCCTGCCGGGTCAGCTGAGCAGCGAATTTCTATTTAACCACCTGCTATCATGAGAGACCTCAGGGCTGCATGTTTTGAGCCCAGTACTGAGCCTGAAAAGCGTTTCCAACCCCACTTACAAGTAAAACTAGCTAAAATGTGCCTGGCTGCTATTCACTGAAAAGCTCATTCTGTGTACATTTTTAGGCATACGTTTGCTCCTGCCGGGTCAGCTGAGCAGCGAATGTCTATTTAACCACCTGCTATCATGAGAGACCTCAGGGCTGCATGTTTTGAGCCCAGTACTGATCCTGAAAAGCGTTTCCAACCCCACTTACAAGTAAAACTAGCTAAAATGTGCCTGGCTGCTATTCACTGAAAAGCTCATTCTGAGTACATTTGTAGCATACGTTTGCTCCTGCCGGGTCAGCTGAGAAGCGAATTTCTATTTAACAACCTGCTATCATGAGAGACCCCAGGGCTGCATGTTTTGAGCCCAGTATTGATCCTGAAAAGCGTTTCCAACCCCACTTACAAGTAAAACTAGCTAAAATGTGCCTGGCTGCTATTCACTGAAAAGCTCATTCTGAGTACATTTTTAGCATACGTTTGCTCCTGCCGGGTCAGCTGAGCAGCGAATTTCTATTTAACCACCTGCTATCATGAGAGACCTCAGGGCTGCATGTTTTGAGCCCAGTACTGATCCTGAAAAGCGTTTCCAACCCCACTTACAAGTAAAACTAGCCAAAATGTGCCTGGCTGCTATTCACTGAAAAGCTCATTCTGTGTACATTTTTGGCATACGTTTGCTCCTGCCGGTTCAGCTGAGCAGCGAATTTCTATTTAACCACCTGCTTTCATGAGAGACCTCAGGGCTGCTGTTTTGAGCCCAGTACTGAGGCTGAAAAGCATTTCCAACCCTCCTTACAAGTAAAACTAGCTAAAATGTGCCTGGCTTCTCTTCACTGAAAAGCTCATTCTGAGTACATTTTTAGCATACGTTTGCTCCTGCCGGGTCAGCTGAGCAGTGAATTTCTATTTAACCACCTGCTATCATGAGAGACCTCAGGGCTGCATGTTTTGAGCCCAGTACTGATCCTGAAAAGCGTTTCCAACCCCACTTACAAGTAAAACTAGCTAAAATGTGCCTGGCTGCTATTCACTGAAAAGCTCATTCTGTGTACATTTTTGGCATATGTTTGATCCTGCCGGGTCAGCTGAGCAGCGAATTTCTATTTAACCACCTGCTTTCATGAGAGACCTCAGGGCTGCATGTTTTGAGCCCAGTACTGATCCTGAAAAGCGTTTCCAACCCCACTTACAAGTAAAACTAGCTAAAATGTGCCTGGCTGCTATTCACTGAAAAGCTCATTCGGTGTACATTTTTAGCATACGTTTGCTCCTGCCGGGTCAGCTGAGCAGCGAATTTCTATTTAACCACCTGCTATCATGAGAGACCTCAGGGCTGCATGTTTTGAGCCCAGTATTGATCCTGAAAAGCGTTTCCAACCCCACTTACAAGTAAAACTAGCTAAAATGTGCCTGGCTTCTCTTCACTGAAAAGCTCATTCTGAGTACATTTTTAGCATACGTTTGCTCCTGCCGGGTCAGCTGAGCAGCAAATTTCTATTTAACAACCTGCTATCATGAGAGACCTCAGGGCTACATGTTTTGAGCCCAGTATTGATCCTGAAAAGCGTTTCCAACCCCACTTACAAGTAAAACTAGCTAAAATGTGCCTGGCTGCTATTCACTGAAAAGCTCATTCTGAGTACATTTTTAGCATACGTTTGCTCCTGCCGGGTCAGCTGAGCAGCGAATTTCTATTTAACCACCTGCTATCACGAGAGACCTCAGGGCTGCATGTTTTGAGCCCAGTACTGATCCTGAAAAGCGTTTCCAACCCCACTTACAAGTAAAACTAGCTAAAATGTGCCTGGCTGCTATTCACTGAAAAGCTCATTCTGAGTACATTTTTAGCATACGTTTGCTCCTGCCGGGTCAGCTGAGCAGCAAATTTCTATTTAACCACCTGCTATCACGAGAGACCTCAGGGCTGCATGTTTTGAGCCCAGTACTGATCCTGAAAAGCGTTTCCAACCCCACTTACAAGTAAAACTAGCTAAAATGTGCCTGGCTGCTATTCACTGAAAAGCTCATTCTGTGTACATTTTTGGCATACGTTTGCTCCTGCCGGGTCAGCTGAGCAGCGAATTTCTATTTAACCACCTGCTCTCATGACAGACCTCAGGGCTGCATGTTTTGAGCCCAGTATTGATCCTGAAAAGCGTTTCCAACCCCACTTACAAGTAAAACTAGCTAAAATGTGCCTGGCTTCTCTTCACTGAAAAGCTCATTCTGAGTACATTTTTAGCATACGTTTGCTCCTGCCGGGTCAGCTGAGCAGCGAATTTCTATTTAACCACCTGCTATCATGAGAGACCTCAGGACTGCATGTTTTTAGCCCAGTACTGATCCTGAAAAGCGTTTCCAACCCCACTTACAAGTAAAACTAGCTAAAATGTGCCTGGCTGCTATTCACTGAAAAGCTCATTCTGTGTACATTTTTAGCATACGTTTGCTCCTGCCGGGTCAGCTGAGCAGCGAATTTCTATTTAACCACCTGCTATCATGAGAGACCTCAGGGCTGCATGTTTTGAGCCCAGTATTGATCCTGAAAAGCGTTTCCAACCCCACTTACAAGTAAAACTAGCTAAAATGTGCCTGGCTTCTCTTCACTGAAAAGCTCATTCTGAGTACATTTTTAGCATACGTTTGCTCCTGCCGGGTCAGCTGAGCAGCGAATTTCTATTTAACCACCTGCTATCATGAGAGACCCCAGGGCTGCATGTTTTGAGCCCAGTATTGATCCTGAAAAGCGTTTCCAACCCCACTTACAAGTAAAACTAGCTAAAATGTGCTTGGCTGCTATTCACTGAAAAGCTCATTCTGAGTACATTTTTAGCATACGTTTGCTCCTGCCGGGTCAGCTGAGCAGCGAATTTCTATTTAACCACCTGCTATCATGAGAGACCTCAGGGCTGCATGTTTTGAGCCCAGTATTGATCCTGAAAAGCGTTTCCAACCCCACTTACAAGTAAAACTAGCTAAAATGTGCCTGGCTGCTATTCACTGAAAAGCTCATTCTGAGTACATTTTTAGCATACGTTTGCTCCTGCCGGGTCAGCTGAGCAGCAAATTTCTATTAACCACCTGCTATCATGAGAGACCTCAGGGCTGCATGTTTTGAGCCCAGTACTGATCCTGAAAAGCGTTTCCAACCCCACTTACAAGTAAAACTAGCTAAAATGTGCCTGGCTGCTATTCACTGAAAAGCTCATTCTGAGTATATTTTTAGCATACGTTTGCTCCTGCCGGGTCAGCTGAGCAGCAAATTTCTATTAACCACCTGCTATCATGAGAGACCTCAGGGCTGCATGTTTTGAGCCCAGTACTGATCCTGAAAAGCGTTTCCAACCCCACTTACAAGTAAAACTAGCTAAAATCTGCCTGGCTGCTATTCACTGAAAAGCTCATTCTGAGCACATTTTTAGCATACGTTTGCTCCTGCCGGGTCAGCTGAGCAGCGAATTTCTATTTAACCACCTGCTATCATGACAGACCTCAGGGCTGCATGTTTTGAGCCCAGTACTGATCCTGAAAAGCGTTTCCAACCCCACTTACAAGTAAAACTAGCTAAAATGTGCCTGGCTGCTATTCACTGAAAAGCTCATTCTGTGTACATTTTTGGCATACATTTGCTCCTGCCGGGTCAGCTGAGCAGCGAATTTCTATTTAACCACCTGCTTTCATGTGAGACCTCAGGGCTGCATGTTTTGAGCCCAGTACTGAGGCTGAAAAGCATTTCCAACCCTACTTACAAGTAAAACTAGCTAAAATGTGCCTGGCTTCTCTTCACTGAAAAGCTCATTCTGAGTACATTTTTAGCATACGTTTGCTCCTGCCGGGTCAGCTGAGCAGTGAATTTCTATTTAACCACCTGCTATCATGAGAGACCTCAGGGCTGCATGTTTTGAGCCCAGTACTGATCCTGAAAAGCGTTTCCAACCCCACTTACAAGTAAAACTAGCTAAAATGTGCCTGGCTGCTATTCACTGAAAAGCTCATTCTGTGTACATTTTTGGCATACGTTTGCTCCTGCCGGGTCAGCTGAGCAGCGAATTTCTATTTAACCACCTGCTTTCATGAGAGACCTCAGGGCTGCATGTTTTGAGCCCAGTACTGATCCTGAAAAGCGTTTCCAACCCCACTTACAAGTAAAACTAGCTAAAACGTGCCTGGCTTCTCTTCACTGAAAAGCTCATTCTGAGTACATTTTTAGCATACGTTTGCTCCTGCCGGGTCAGCTGAGCAGCAAATTTCTATTTAACCACCTGCTATCATGAGAGACCCCAGGGCTGCATGTTTTGAGCGCAGTATTGATCCTGAAAAGCGTTTCCAACCTCACTTACAAGTAAAACTAGCTAATATGTGCCTGGCTGCTATTCACTGAAAAGCTCATTCTGAGTACATTTTTAGCATACGTTTGCTCCTGCCGGGTCAGCTGAGCAGCGAATTTCTATTTAACCACCTGCTATCATGAGAGACCTCAGGGCTGCATGTTTTGAGCCCAGTACTGATCCTGAAAAGCGTTTCCAACCCCACTTACAAGTAAAACTAGCTAAAATGTGCCTGGCTGCTATTCACTGAAAAGCTCATTCTGTGTACATTTTTGGCATACGTTTGCTCCTACCGGGTCAGCTGAGCAGCGAATTTCTATTTAACCACCTGCTATCATGAGAGACCTCAGGGCTGCATGTTTTGAGCCCAGTACTGATCCTGAAAAGCGTTTCCAACCCCACTTACAAGTAAAACTAGCTAAAATGTGCCTGGCTGCTATTCACTGAAAAGCTCATTCTGTGTAAATTTTTAGCATACGTTTGCTCCTGCCGGGTCAGCTGAGCAGCAAATTTCTATTTAACCACCTGCTATCATGAGAGACCTCAGGGCTGCATGTTTTGAGCCCAGTACTGATCCTGAAAAGCGTTTCCAACGCCACTTACAAGTAAAACTAGCTAAAATGTGCCTGGCTGCTATTCACTGCAAAGCTCATTCTGAGTACATTTTTAGCATACGTTTGCTCCTGCCGGGTCAGCTGAGAAGCGAATTTCTATTTAACAACCTGCTATCATGAGAGACCCCAGGGCTGCATGTTTTGAGCCCAGTATTGATCCTGAAAAGCGTTTCCAACCCCACTTACAAGTAAAACTAGCTAAAATGTGCCTGGCTGCTATTCACTGAAAAGCTCATTCTGAGTACATTTTTAGCATACGTTTGCTCCTGCCGGGTCAGCTGAGCAGCGAATTTCTATTTAACCACCTGCTATCATGAGAGACCTCAGGGCTGCATGTTTTGAGCCCAGTACTGATCCTGAAAAGCGTTTCCAACCCCACTTACAAGTAAAACTAGCTAAAATGTGCCTGGCTGCTATTCACTGAAAAGCTCATTCTGTGTACATTTTTGGCATACGTTTGCTCCTGCCGGGTCAGCTGAGCAGCGAATTTCTATTTAACCACCTGCTTTCATGAGAGACCTCAGGGCTGCATGTTTTGAGCCCAGTACTGAGGCTGAAAAGCATTTCCAACCCTACTTACAAGTAAAACTAGCTAAAATGTGCCTGGCTTCTCTTCACTGAAAAGCTCATTCTGTGTACATTTTTGGCATACGTTTGCTCCTACCGGGTCAGCTGAGCAGCGAATTTCTATTTAACCACCTGCTATCATGAGAGACCTCAAGGCTGCATGTTTTGAGCCCAGTACTGATCCTGAAAAGCATTTCCAACCCCACTTACAAGTAAAACTAGCTCAAATGTGCCTGGCTGCTATTCACTGAAAAGCTCATTCTGTGTACATTTTTGGCATACGTTTGCTCCTGCCGGGTCAGCTGAGCAGCGAATTTCTATTTAACCACCTGCTTTCATGAGAGACCTCAGGGCTGCATGTTTTGAGCCCAGTACTGAGCCTGAAAAGCATTTCCAACCCCACTTACAAGTAAAACTAGCTAAAATGTGCCTAGCTTCTCTTCACTGAAAAGCTCATTCTGAGTACATTTTTAGCATACGTTTGCTCCTGCCGGGTCTGCTGAGCAGCGAATTTCTATTTAACCACCTGCTATCATGAGAGACCTCAGGGATGCATGTTTTGAGCCCAGTACTGATCCTGAAAAGCGTTTCCAACCCCACTTACAAGTAAAACTAGCTAAAATGTGCCTGGCTGCTATTCACTGAAAAGCTCATTCTGTGTACATTTTTGGCATACGTTTGCTCCTACCGGGTCAGCTGAGCAGCAAATTTCTATTTAACCATCTGCTTTCATGAGAGACTTCAGGGCTGCATGTTTTGAGCCCAGTACTGATCCTGAAAAGCGTTTCCAACCCCACTTACAAGTAAAACTAGCTAAAATGTGCCTGGCTGCTATTCACTGAAAAGCTCATTCTGTGTACATTTTTGGCATACGTTTGCTCCTACCGGGTCAGCTGAGCAGCGAATTTCTATTTAACCATCTGCTTTCATGAGAGACTTCAGGGCTGCATGTTTTGAGCCCAGTACTGAGCCTGAAAAGCATTTCCAACCCCACTTACAAGTAAAACTAGCTAAAATGTGCCTGGCTTCTCTTCACTGAAAAGCTCATTCTGAGTACATTTTTAGCATACGTTTGCTCCTGCCGGGTCAGCTGAGCAGCGAATTTCTATTTAACCACCTGCTATCATGAGAGACCTCAGGGCTGCATGTTTTGAGCCCAGTACTGATCCTGAAAAGCGTTTCCAACCCCACTTACAAGTAAAACTAGCTAAAATGTGCCTGGCTTCTCTTCACTGAAAAGCTCATTCTGTGTACATTTTTGGCATACGTTTGCTCCTGCCGGGTCAGCTGAGCAGCGAATTTCTATTTAACCACCTGCTTTCATGAGAGACCTCAGGGCTGCATGTTTTGAGCCCAGTACTGAGGCTGAAAAGCATTTCCAACCCTACTTACAAGTAAAACTAGCTAAAATGTGCCTGGCTTCTCTTCACTGAAAAGCTCATTCTGTGTACATTTTTGGCATACGTTTGCTCCTACCGGGTCAGCTGAGCAGCGAATTTCTATTTAACCACCTGCTATCATGAGAGACCTCAGGGCTGCATGTTTTGAGCCCAGTACTGATCCTGAAAAGCATTTCCAACCCCACTTACAAGTAAAACTAGCTAAAATGTGCCTGGCTGCTATTCACTGAAAAGCTCATTCTGTGTACATTTTTGGCATACGTTTGCTCCTACCGGGTCAGCTGAGCAGCGAATTTCTATTTAACCACCTGCTTTCATGAGAGACCTCAGGGCTGCATGTTTTGAGCCCAGTACTGAGCCTGAAAAGCATTTCCAACCCCACTTACAAGTAAAACTAGCTAAAATGTGCCTAGCTTCTCTTCACTGAAAAGCTCATCCTGAGTACATTTTTAGCATACGTTTGCTCCTGCCGGGTCAGCTGAGCAGCAAATTTCTATTTAACCATCTGCTTTCATGAGAGACCTCAGGGCTGCATGTTTTGAGCCCAGTACTGAGCCTGAAAAGCATTTCCAACCCCACTTACAAGTAAAACTAGCTAAAATGTGCCTGGCTGCTCTACACTGAAAAGCTCATTCTGAGTACATTTTTGGCATACGTTTGCTCCTGCCGGGTCAGCTGAGCAGCAAATTTCTATTTAACCACCTGCTATCATGAGAGACCTCAGGACTGCATGTTTTGAGCCCAGTACTGATCCTGAAAAGCATTTCCAACTCCACTTACAAGTAAAACTAGCTAAAATGTGCCTGGCTGCTATTCACTGAAAAGCTCATTCTGAGTACATTTTTAGCATACGTTTGCTCCTGCCGGGTCAGCTGAGCAGCGAATTTCTATTTAACCACCTGCTATCATGAGAGACCTCAGGGCTGCATGTTTTGAGCCCAGTACTGATCCTGAAAAGCGTTTCCAACCCCACTTACAAGTAAAACTAGCTAAAATGTGCCTGGCTGCTATTCACTGAAAAGCTCATTCTGTGTACATTTTTGGCATACGTTTGCTCCTGCCGGGTCAGCTGAGCAGCGAATTTCTATTTAACCACCTGCTCTCATGAGAGACCTCAGGGCTGCATGTTTTGAGCCCAGTATTGATCCTGAAAAGCGTTTCCAACCCCACTTACAAGTAAAACTAGCTAAAATGTGCCTGGCTTCTCTTCACTGAAAAGCTCATTCTGAGTACATTTTTAGCATACGTTTGCTCCTGCCGGGTCAGCTGAGCAGCGAATTTCTATTTAACCACCTGCTATCATGAGAGACCTCAGGACTGCATGTTTTGAGCCCAGTACTGATCCTGAAAAGCGTTTCCAACCCCACTTACAAGTAAAACTAGCTAAAATGTGCCTGGCTGCTATTCACTGAAAAGCTCATTCTGTGTACATTTTTAGCATACGTTTGCTCCTGCCGGGTCAGCTGAGCAGCGAATTTCTATTTAACCACCTGCTATCATAAGAGACCTCAGGGCTGCATGTTTTGAGCCCAGTATTGATCCTGAAAAACGTTTCCAACCCCACTTACAAGTAAAACTAGCTAAAATGTGCCTGGCTTCTCTTCACTGAAAAGCTCATTCTGAATACATTTTTAGCATACGTTTGCTCCTGCCGGGTCAGCTGAGCAGCGAATTTCTATTTAACCACCTGCTATCATGAGAGACCCCAGGGCCGCATGTTTTGAGGCCAGTATTGATCCTGAAAAGCGTTTCCAACCCCACTTACAAGTAAAACTAGCTAAAATGTGCCTGGCTGCTATTCACTGAAAAGCTCATTCTGAGTACATTTTTAGCATACGTTTGCTCCTGCCGGGTCAGCTGAGCAGCGAATTTCTATTTAACCACCTGCTATCATGAGAGACCTCAGGGCTGCATGTTTTGAGCCCAGTACTGAGCCTGAAAAGCGTTTCCAACCCCACTTACAAGTAAAACTAGCTAAAATGTGCCTGGCTGCTATTCACTGAAAAGCTCATTCTGTGTACATTTTTAGGCATACGTTTGCTCCTGCCGGGTCAGCTGAGCAGCGAATGTCTATTTAACCACCTGCTATCATGAGAGACCTCAGGGCTGCATGTTTTGAGCCCAGTACTGATCCTGAAAAGCGTTTCCAACCCCACTTACAAGTAAAAAAGCTAAAATGTGCCTGGCTGCTATTCACTGAAAAGCTCATTCTGAGTACATTTTTAGCATACGTTTGCTCCTGCCGGGTCAGCTGAGAAGCGAATTTCTATTTAACAACCTGCTATCATGAGAGACCCCAGGGCTGCATGTTTTGAGCCCAGTATTGATCCTGAAAAGCGTTTCCAACCCCACTTACAAGTAAAACTAGCTAAAATGTGCCTGGCTGCTAT
This sequence comes from Lissotriton vulgaris, assembly GCF_964263255.1. Classification (NCBI taxonomy): domain Eukaryota; kingdom Metazoa; phylum Chordata; class Amphibia; order Caudata; family Salamandridae; genus Lissotriton; species Lissotriton vulgaris. The sequence continues at coordinate 134,555 of NW_028243347.1, read as the reverse complement.
TCACTGAAAAGCTCATTCTGAGTACATTTTTAGCATACGTTTGCTCCTGCCGGGTCAGCTGAGCAGCGAATTTCTATTTAACCACCTGCTATCATGAGAGACCTCAGGGCTGCATGTTTTGAGCCCAGTACTGATCCTGAAAAGCGTTTCCAACCCCACTTACAAGTAAAACTAGCCAAAATGTGCCTGGCTGCTATTCACTGAAAAGCTCATTTTGTGTACATTTTTGGCATACGTTTGCTCCTGCCGGGTCAGCTGAGCAGCGAATTTCTATTTAACCACCTGCTTTCATGAGAGACCTCAGGGCTGCTGTTTTGAGCCCAGTACTGAGGCTGAAAAGCATTTCCAACCCTCCTTACAAGTAAAACTAGCTAAAATGTGCCTGGCTTCTCTTCACTGAAAAGCTCATTCTGAGTACATTTTTAGCATACGTTTGCTCCTGCCGGGTCAGCTGAGCAGTGAATTTCTATTTAACCACCTGCTATCATGAGAGACCTCAGGGCTGCATGTTTTGAGCCCAGTACTGATCCTGAAAAGCGTTTCCAACCCCACTTACAAGTAAAACTAGCTAAAATGTGCCTGGCTGCTATTCACTGAAAAGCTCATTCTGTGTACATTTTTGGCATACGTTTGATCCTGCCGGGTCAGCTGAGCAGCGAATTTCTATTTAACCACCTGCTTTCATGAGAGACCTCAGGGCTGCATGTTTTGAGCCCAGTACTGATCCTGAAAAGCGTTTCCAACCCCACTTACAAGTAAAACTAGCTAAAATGTGCCTGGCTGCTATTCACTGAAAAGCTCATTCTGTGTACATTTTTAGCATACGTTTGCTCCTGCCGGGTCAGCTGAGCAGCGAATTTCTATTTAACCACCTGCTATCATGAGAGACCTCAGGGCTGCATGTTTTGAGCCCAGTATTGATCCTGAAAAGCGTTTCCAACCCCACTTACAAGTAAAACTAGCTAAAATGTGCCTGGCTTCTCTTCACTGAAAAGCTCATTCTGAGTACATTTTTAGCATACGTTTGCTCCTGCCGGGTCAGCTGAGCAGCGATTTTCTATTTAACCACCTGCTATCATGAGAGACCTCAGGGCTACATGTTTTGAGCCCAGTATTGATCCTGAAAAGCGTTTCCAACCCCACTTACAAGTAAAACTAGCTAAAATGTGCCTGGCTGCTATTCACTGAAAAGCTCATTCTGAGTACATTTTTAGCATACGTTTGCTCCTGCCGGGTCAGCTGAGCAGCGAATTTCTATTTAACCACCTGCTATCACGAGAGACCTCAGGGCTGCATGTTTTGAGCCCAGTACTGATCCTGAAAAGCGTTTCCAACCCCACTTACAAGTAAAACTAGCTAAAATGTGCCTGGCTTCTCTTCACTGAAAAGCTCATTCTGTGTACATTTTTGGCATACGTTTGCTCCTACCGGGTCAGCTGAGCAGCGAATTTCTATTTAACCACCTGCTATCATGAGAGACCTCAAGGCTGCAAGTTTTGAGCCCAGTACTGATCCTGAAAAGCATTTCCAACCCCACTTACAAGTAAAACTAGCTCAAATGTGCCTGGCTGCTATTCACTGAAAAGCTCATTCTGTGTACATTTTTGGCATACGTTTGCTCCTACCGGGTCAGCTGAGCAGCGAATTTCTATTTAACCACCTGCTTTCATGAGGGACCTCAGGGCTGCATGTTTTGAGCCCAGTACTGAGCCTGAAAAGCATTTCCAACCCCACTTACAAGTAAAACTAGCTAAAATGTGCCTAGCTTCTCTTCACTGAAAAGCTCATTCTGAGTACATTTTTAGCATACGTTTGCTCCTGCCGGGTCTGCTGAGCAGCGAATTTCTATTTAACCACCTGCTATCATGAGAGACCTCAGGGATGCATGTTTTGAGCCCAGTACTGATCCTGAAAAGCGTTTCCAACCCCACTTACAAGTAAAACTAGCTAAAATGTGCCTGGCTGCTATTCACTGAAAAGCTCATTCTGTGTACATTTTTGGCATACGTTTGCTCCTACCGGGTCAGCTGAGCAGCAAATTTCTATTTAACCATCTGCTTTCATGAGAGACTTCAGGGCTGCATGTTTTGAGCCCAGTACTGATCCTGAAAAGCGTTTCCAACCCCACTTACAAGTAAAACTAGCTAAAATGTGCCTGGCTGCTATTCACTGAAAAGCTCATTCTGTGTACATTTTTGGCATACGTTTGCTCCTACCGGGTCAGCTGAGCAGCGAATTTCTATTTAACCATCTGCTTTCATGAGAGACTTCAGGGCTGCATGTTTTGAGCCCAGTACTGAGCCTGAAAAGCATTTCCAACCCCACTTACAAGTAAAACTAGCTAAAATGTGCCTGGCTTCTCTTCACTGAAAAGCTCATTCTGAGTACATTTTTAGCATACGTTTGCTCCTGCCGGGTCAGCTGAGCAGCGAATTTCTATTTAACCACCTGCTATCATGAGAGACCTCAGGGCTGCATGTTTTGAGCCCAGTACTGATCCTGAAAAGCGTTTCCAACCCCACTTACAAGTAAAACTAGCTAAAATGTGCCTGGCTTCTCTTCACTGAAAAGCTCATTCTGTGTACATTTTTGGCATACGTTTGCTCCTGCCGGGTCAGCTGAGCAGCGAATTTCTATTTAACCACCTGCTTTCATGAGAGACCTCAGGGCTGCATGTTTTGAGCCCAGTACTGAGCCTGAAAAGCGTTTCCAACCCCACTTACAAGTAAAACTAGCTAAAATGTGCCTGGCTGCTATTCACTGAAAAGCTCATTCTGTGTACATTTTTGGCATACGTTTGCTCCTGCCGGGTCAGCTGAGCAGCGAATTTCTATTTAACCACCTGCTTTCATGAGAGACCTCAGGACTGCATGTTTTGAGCCCAGTACTGATCCTGAAAAGCGTTTCCAACCCCACTTACAAGTAAAACTAGCTAAAATGTGCCTGGCTGCTATTCACTGAAAAGCTCATTCTGTGTACATTTTTAGCATACGTTTGCTCCTGCCGGGTCAGCTGAGCAGCGAATTTCTATTTAACCACCTGCTATCATAAGAGACCTCAGGGCTGCATGTTTTGAGCCCAGTATTGATCCTGAAAAGCGTTTCCAACCCCACTTACAAGTAAAACTAGCTAAAATGTGCCTGGCTTCTCTTCACTGAAAAGCTCATTCTGAATACATTTTTAGCGTACGTTTGCTCCTGCCGGGTCAGCTGAGCAGCGAATTTCTATTTAACCACCTGCTATCATGAGAGACCCCAGGGCTGCATGTTTTGAGCCCAGTATTGATCCTGAAAAGCGTTTCCAACCCCACTTACAAGTAAAACTAGCTAAAATGTGCCTGGCTGCTATTCACTGAAAAGCTCATTCTGAGTACATTTTTAGCATACGTTTGCTCCTGCCGGGTCAGCTGAGCAGCGAATTTCTATTTAACCACCTGCTATCATGAGAGACCTCAGGGCTGCATGTTTTGAGCCCAGTACTGAGCCTGAAAAGCGTTTCCAACCCCACTTACAAGTAAAACTAGCTAAAATGTGCCTGGCTGCTATTCACTGAAAAGCTCATTCTGAGTACATTTTTAGCATACGTTTGCTCCTGCCGGGTCAGCTGAGCAGCGAATTTCTATTTAACCACCTGCTAACATGAGAGACCTCAGGGCTGCATGTTTTGAGCCCAGTACTGAGCCTGAAAAGCGTTTCCAACCCCACTTACAAGTAAAACTAGCTAAAATGTGCCTGGCTGCTATTCACTGAAAAGCTCATTCTGTGTACATTTTTAGGCATACGTTTGCTCCTGCCGGGTCAGCTGAGCAGCGAATGTCTATTTAACCACCTGCTATCATGATAGACCTCAGGGCTGCATGTTTTGAGCCCAGTACTGATCCTGAAAAGCGTTTCCAACCCCACTTACAAGTAAAACTAGCTAAAATGTGCCTGGCTGCTATTCACTGAAAAGCTCATTCTGAGTACATTTTTAGCATACGTTTGCTCCTGCCGGGTCAGCTGAGAAGCGTATTTCTATTTAACAACCTGCTATCATGAGAGACCCCAGGGCTGCATGTTTTGAGCCCAGTATTGATCCTGAAAAGCGTTTCCAACCCCACTTACAAGTAAAACTAGCTAAAATGTGCCTGGCTGCTATTCACTGAAAAGCTCATTCTGAGTACATTTTTAGCATACGTTTGCTCCTGCCGGGTCAGCTGAGCAGCGAATTTCTATTTAACCACCTGCTATCATGAGAGACCTCAGGGCTGCATGTTTTGAGCCCAGTACTGATCCTGAAAAGCGTTTCCAACCCCACTTACAAGTAAAACTAGCCAAAATGTGCCTGGCTGCTATTCACTGAAAAGCTCATTCTGTGTACATTTTTGGCATACGTTTGCTCCTGCCGGGTCAGCTGAGCAGCGAATTTCTATTTAACCACCTGCTTTCATGAGAGACCTCAGGGCTGCATGTTTTGAGCCCAGTACTGATCCTGAAAAGCGTTTCCAACCCCACTTACAAGTAAAACTAGCTAAAATGTGCCTGGCTGCTATTCACTGAAAAGCTCATTCTGTGTACATTTTTGGCATACGTTTGCTCCTGCCGGGTCAGCTGAGCAGCGAATTTCTATTTAACCACCTGCTCTCATGAGAGACCTCAGGGCTGCATGTTTTGAGCCCAGTATTGATCCTGAAAAGCGTTTCCAACCCCACTTACAAGTAAAACTAGCTAAAATGTGCCTGGCTTCTCTTCACTGAAAAGCTCATTCTGAGTACATTTTTAGCATACGTTTGCTCCTGCCGGGTCAGCTGAGCAGCGAATTTCTATTTAACCACCTGCTATCATGAGAGACCTCAGGACTGCATGTTTTGAGCCCAGTACTGATCCTGAAAAGCGTTTTCAACCCCACTTACAAGTAAAACTAGCTAAAATGTGCCTGGCTGCTATTCACTGAAAAGCTCATTCTGTGTACATTTTTAGCATACGTTTGCTCCTGCCGGGTCAGCTGAGCAGCGAATTTCTATTTAACCACCTGCTATCATAAGAGACCTCAGGGCTGCATGTTTTGAGCCCAGTATTGATCCTGAAAAGCGTTTCCAACCCCACTTACAAGTAAAACTAGCTAAAATGTGCCTGGCTTCTCTTCACTGAAAAGCTCATTCTGAATACATTTTTAGCGTACGTTTGCTCCTGCCGGGTCAGCTGAGCAGCGAATTTCTATTTAACCACCTGCTATCATGAGAGACCCCAGGGCTGCATGTTTTGAGCCCAGTATTGATCCTGAAAAGCGTTTCCAACCCCACTTACAAGTAAAACTAGCTAAAATGTGCCTGGCTGCTATTCACTGAAAAGCTCATTCTGAGTACATTTTTAGCATACGTTTGCTCCTGCCGGGTCAGCTGAGCAGCAAATTTCTATTAACCACCTGCTATCATGAGAGACCTCAGGGCTGCATGTTTTGAGCCCAGTACTGATCCTGAAAAGCGTTTCCAACCCCACTTACAAGTAAAACTAGCTAAAATGTGCCTGGCTGCTATTCACTGAAAAGCTCATTCTGAGTATATTTTTAGCATACGTTTGCTCCTGCCGGGTCAGCTGAGCAGCAAATTTCTATTAACCACCTGCTATCATGAGAGACCTCAGGGCTGCATGTTTTGAGCCCAGTACTGATCCTGAAAAGCGTTTCCAACCCCACTTACAAGTAAAACTAGCTAAAATCTGCCTGGCTGCTATTCACTGAAAAGCTCATTCTGAGCACATTTTTAGCATACGTTTGCTCCTGCCGGGTCAGCTGAGCAGCGAATTTCTATTTAACCACCTGCTATCATGACAGACCTCAGGGCTGCATGTTTTGAGCCCAGTACTGATCCTGAAAAGCGTTTCCAACCCCACTTACAAGTAAAACTAGCTAAAATGTGCCTGGCTGCTATTCACTGAAAAGCTCATTCTGTGTACATTTTTGGCATACATTTGCTCCTGCCGGGTCAGCTGAGCAGCGAATTTCTATTTAACCACCTGCTTTCATGTGAGACCTCAGGGCTGCATGTTTTGAGCCCAGTACTGAGGCTGAAAAGCATTTCCAACCCTACTTACAAGTAAAACTAGCTAAAATGTGCCTGGCTTCTCTTCACTGAAAAGCTCATTCTGAGTACATTTTTAGCATACGTTTGCTCCTGCCGGGTCAGCTGAGCAGTGAATTTCTATTTAACCACCTGCTATCATGAGAGACCTCAGGGCTGCATGTTTTGAGCCCAGTACTGATCCTGAAAAGCGTTTCCAACCCCACTTACAAGTAAAACTAGCTAAAATGTGCCTGGCTGCTATTCACTGAAAAGCTCATTCTGTGTACATTTTTGGCATACGTTTGCTCCTGCCGGGTCAGCTGAGCAGCGAATTTCTATTTAACCACCTGCTTTCATGAGAGACCTCAGGGCTGCATGTTTTGAGCCCAGTACTGATCCTGAAAAGCGTTTCCAACCCCACTTACAAGTAAAACTAGCTAAAACGTGCCTGGCTTCTCTTCACTGAAAAGCTCATTCTGAGTACATTTTTAGCATACGTTTGCTCCTGCCGGGTCAGCTGAGCAGCAAATTTCTATTTAACCACCTGCTATCATGAGAGACCCCAGGGCTGCATGTTTTGAGCGCAGTATTGATCCTGAAAAGCGTTTCCAACCTCACTTACAAGTAAAACTAGCTAATATGTGCCTGGCTGCTATTCACTGAAAAGCTCATTCTGAGTACATTTTTAGCATACGTTTGCTCCTGCCGGGTCAGCTGAGCAGCGAATTTCTATTTAACCACCTGCTATCATGAGAGACCTCAGGGCTGCATGTTTTGAGCCCAGTACTGATCCTGAAAAGCGTTTCCAACCCCACTTACAAGTAAAACTAGCTAAAATGTGCCTGGCTGCTATTCACTGAAAAGCTCATTCTGTGTACATTTTTGGCATACGTTTGCTCCTACCGGGTCAGCTGAGCAGCGAATTTCTATTTAACCACCTGCTATCATGAGAGACCTCAGGGCTGCATGTTTTGAGCCCAGTACTGATCCTGAAAAGCGTTTCCAACCCCACTTACAAGTAAAACTAGCTAAAATGTGCCTGGCTGCTATTCACTGAAAAGCTCATTCTGTGTAAATTTTTAGCATACGTTTGCTCCTGCCGGGTCAGCTGAGCAGCAAATTTCTATTTAACCACCTGCTATCATGAGAGACCTCAGGGCTGCATGTTTTGAGCCCAGTACTGATCCTGAAAAGCGTTTCCAACGCCACTTACAAGTAAAACTAGCTAAAATGTGCCTGGCTGCTATTCACTGCAAAGCTCATTCTGAGTACATTTTTAGCATACGTTTGCTCCTGCCGGGTCAGCTGAGAAGCGAATTTCTATTTAACAACCTGCTATCATGAGAGACCCCAGGGCTGCATGTTTTGAGCCCAGTATTGATCCTGAAAAGCGTTTCCAACCCCACTTACAAGTAAAACTAGCTAAAATGTGCCTGGCTGCTATTCACTGAAAAGCTCATTCTGAGTACATTTTTAGCATACGTTTGCTCCTGCCGGGTCAGCTGAGCAGCGAATTTCTATTTAACCACCTGCTATCATGAGAGACCTCAGGGCTGCATGTTTTGAGCCCAGTACTGATCCTGAAAAGCGTTTCCAACCCCACTTACAAGTAAAACTAGCTAAAATGTGCCTGGCTGCTATTCACTGAAAAGCTCATTCTGTGTACATTTTTGGCATACGTTTGCTCCTGCCGGGTCAGCTGAGCAGCGAATTTCTATTTAACCACCTGCTTTCATGAGAGACCTCAGGGCTGCATGTTTTGAGCCCAGTACTGAGGCTGAAAAGCATTTCCAACCCTACTTACAAGTAAAACTAGCTAAAATGTGCCTGGCTTCTCTTCACTGAAAAGCTCATTCTGTGTACATTTTTGGCATACGTTTGCTCCTACCGGGTCAGCTGAGCAGCGAATTTCTATTTAACCACCTGCTATCATGAGAGACCTCAAGGCTGCATGTTTTGAGCCCAGTACTGATCCTGAAAAGCATTTCCAACCCCACTTACAAGTAAAACTAGCTCAAATGTGCCTGGCTGCTATTCACTGAAAAGCTCATTCTGTGTACATTTTTGGCATACGTTTGCTCCTACCGGGTCAGCTGAGCAGCGAATTTCTATTTAACCACCTGCTTTCATGAGAGACCTCAGGGCTGCATGTTTTGAGCCCAGTACTGAGCCTGAAAAGCATTTCCAACCCCACTTACAAGTAAAACTAGCTAAAATGTGCCTAGCTTCTCTTCACTGAAAAGCTCATTCTGAGTACATTTTTAGCATACGTTTGCTCCTGCCGGGTCTGCTGAGCAGCGAATTTCTATTTAACCACCTGCTATCATGAGAGACCTCAGGGATGCATGTTTTGAGCCCAGTACTGATCCTGAAAAGCGTTTCCAACCCCACTTACAAGTAAAACTAGCTAAAATGTGCCTGGCTGCTATTCACTGAAAAGCTCATTCTGTGTACATTTTTGGCATACGTTTGCTCCTACCGGGTCAGCTGAGCAGCAAATTTCTATTTAACCATCTGCTTTCATGAGAGACTTCAGGGCTGCATGTTTTGAGCCCAGTACTGATCCTGAAAAGCGTTTCCAACCCCACTTACAAGTAAAACTAGCTAAAATGTGCCTGGCTGCTATTCACTGAAAAGCTCATTCTGTGTACATTTTTGGCATACGTTTGCTCCTACCGGGTCAGCTGAGCAGCGAATTTCTATTTAACCATCTGCTTTCATGAGAGACTTCAGGGCTGCATGTTTTGAGCCCAGTACTGAGCCTGAAAAGCATTTCCAACCCCACTTACAAGTAAAACTAGCTAAAATGTGCCTGGCTTCTCTTCACTGAAAAGCTCATTCTGAGTACATTTTTAGCATACGTTTGCTCCTGCCGGGTCAGCTGAGCAGCGAATTTCTATTTAACCACCTGCTATCATGAGAGACCTCAGGGCTGCATGTTTTGAGCCCAGTACTGATCCTGAAAAGCGTTTCCAACCCCACTTACAAGTAAAACTAGCTAAAATGTGCCTGGCTTCTCTTCACTGAAAAGCTCATTCTGTGTACATTTTTGGCATACGTTTGCTCCTGCCGGGTCAGCTGAGCAGCGAATTTCTATTTAACCACCTGCTTTCATGAGAGACCTCAGGGCTGCATGTTTTGAGCCCAGTACTGAGGCTGAAAAGCATTTCCAACCCTACTTACAAGTAAAACTAGCTAAAATGTGCCTGGCTTCTCTTCACTGAAAAGCTCATTCTGTGTACATTTTTGGCATACGTTTGCTCCTACCGGGTCAGCTGAGCAGCGAATTTCTATTTAACCACCTGCTATCATGAGAGACCTCAGGGCTGCATGTTTTGAGCCCAGTACTGATCCTGAAAAGCATTTCCAACCCCACTTACAAGTAAAACTAGCTAAAATGTGCCTGGCTGCTATTCACTGAAAAGCTCATTCTGTGTACATTTTTGGCATACGTTTGCTCCTACCGGGTCAGCTGAGCAGCGAATTTCTATTTAACCACCTGCTTTCATGAGAGACCTCAGGGCTGCATGTTTTGAGCCCAGTACTGAGCCTGAAAAGCATTTCCAACCCCACTTACAAGTAAAACTAGCTAAAATGTGCCTAGCTTCTCTTCACTGAAAAGCTCATCCTGAGTACATTTTTAGCATACGTTTGCTCCTGCCGGGTCAGCTGAGCAGCAAATTTCTATTTAACCATCTGCTTTCATGAGAGACCTCAGGGCTGCATGTTTTGAGCCCAGTACTGAGCCTGAAAAGCATTTCCAACCCCACTTACAAGTAAAACTAGCTAAAATGTGCCTGGCTGCTCTACACTGAAAAGCTCATTCTGAGTACATTTTTGGCATACGTTTGCTCCTGCCGGGTCAGCTGAGCAGCAAATTTCTATTTAACCACCTGCTATCATGAGAGACCTCAGGACTGCATGTTTTGAGCCCAGTACTGATCCTGAAAAGCATTTCCAACTCCACTTACAAGTAAAACTAGCTAAAATGTGCCTGGCTGCTATTCACTGAAAAGCTCATTCTGAGTACATTTTTAGCATACGTTTGCTCCTGCCGGGTCAGCTGAGCAGCGAATTTCTATTTAACCACCTGCTATCATGAGAGACCTCAGGGCTGCATGTTTTGAGCCCAGTACTGATCCTGAAAAGCGTTTCCAACCCCACTTACAAGTAAAACTAGCTAAAATGTGCCTGGCTGCTATTCACTGAAAAGCTCATTCTGTGTACATTTTTGGCATACGTTTGCTCCTGCCGGGTCAGCTGAGCAGCGAATTTCTATTTAACCACCTGCTCTCATGAGAGACCTCAGGGCTGCATGTTTTGAGCCCAGTATTGATCCTGAAAAGCGTTTCCAACCCCACTTACAAGTAAAACTAGCTAAAATGTGCCTGGCTTCTCTTCACTGAAAAGCTCATTCTGAGTACATTTTTAGCATACGTTTGCTCCTGCCGGGTCAGCTGAGCAGCGAATTTCTATTTAACCACCTGCTATCATGAGAGACCTCAGGACTGCATGTTTTGAGCCCAGTACTGATCCTGAAAAGCGTTTCCAACCCCACTTACAAGTAAAACTAGCTAAAATGTGCCTGGCTGCTATTCACTGAAAAGCTCATTCTGTGTACATTTTTAGCATACGTTTGCTCCTGCCGGGTCAGCTGAGCAGCGAATTTCTATTTAACCACCTGCTATCATAAGAGACCTCAGGGCTGCATGTTTTGAGCCCAGTATTGATCCTGAAAAACGTTTCCAACCCCACTTACAAGTAAAACTAGCTAAAATGTGCCTGGCTTCTCTTCACTGAAAAGCTCATTCTGAATACATTTTTAGCATACGTTTGCTCCTGCCGGGTCAGCTGAGCAGCGAATTTCTATTTAACCACCTGCTATCATGAGAGACCCCAGGGCCGCATGTTTTGAGGCCAGTATTGATCCTGAAAAGCGTTTCCAACCCCACTTACAAGTAAAACTAGCTAAAATGTGCCTGGCTGCTATTCACTGAAAAGCTCATTCTGAGTACATTTTTAGCATACGTTTGCTCCTGCCGGGTCAGCTGAGCAGCGAATTTCTATTTAACCACCTGCTATCATGAGAGACCTCAGGGCTGCATGTTTTGAGCCCAGTACTGAGCCTGAAAAGCGTTTCCAACCCCACTTACAAGTAAAACTAGCTAAAATGTGCCTGGCTGCTATTCACTGAAAAGCTCATTCTGTGTACATTTTTAGGCATACGTTTGCTCCTGCCGGGTCAGCTGAGCAGCGAATGTCTATTTAACCACCTGCTATCATGAGAGACCTCAGGGCTGCATGTTTTGAGCCCAGTACTGATCCTGAAAAGCGTTTCCAACCCCACTTACAAGTAAAAAAGCTAAAATGTGCCTGGCTGCTATTCACTGAAAAGCTCATTCTGAGTACATTTTTAGCATACGTTTGCTCCTGCCGGGTCAGCTGAGAAGCGAATTTCTATTTAACAACCTGCTATCATGAGAGACCCCAGGGCTGCATGTTTTGAGCCCAGTATTGATCCTGAAAAGCGTTTCCAACCCCACTTACAAGTAAAACTAGCTAAAATGTGCCTGGCTGCTATTCACTGAAAAGCTCATTCTGAGTACATTTTTAGCATACGTTTGCTCCTGCCGGGTCAGCTGAGCAGCGAATTTCTATTTAACCACCTGCTATCATGAGAGACCTCAGGGCTGCATGTTTTGAGCCCAGTACTGATCCTGAAAAGCGTTTCCAACCCCACTTACAAGTAAAACTAGCCAAAATGTGCCTGGCTGCTATTCACTGAAAAGCTCATTTTGTGTACATTTTTGGCATACGTTTGCTCCTGCCGGGTCAGCTGAGCAGCGAATTTCTATTTAACCACCTGCTTTCATGAGAGACCTCAGGGCTGCTGTTTTGAGCCCAGTACTGAGGCTGAAAAGCATTTCCAACCCTCCTTACAAGTAAAACTAGCTAAAATGTGCCTGGCTTCTCTTCACTGAAAAGCTCATTCTGAGTACATTTTTAGCATACGTTTGCTCCTGCCGGGTCAGCTGAGCAGTGAATTTCTATTTAACCACCTGCTATCATGAGAGACCTCAGGGCTGCATGTTTTGAGCCCAGTTGAAACATCGTTGTGCCTAGCGCTCAGTGGGATAGTAGCATTTCTGCTAGCAGGCAATTTTTAATTGTGTCATTTATGGAAGCTGTTTTTAAAACTGTTAAATACCGCTAATCTGTGCCTACCTACGCGCTGACTCCCCGGTCCACCGCAGCTCTCATGCTGTTTGATGTGGAGGGAGGAAAGCGTTTCTTACTTCCTGAATAGCCCACGCAGGGCGGCCATCTTTAGGAGGGTGACGCTCTAGTTCTTAGCGTCCCTCGGACTACAAAAGGGTTCAGTGCATTCGTGTACAAATGCTGAACTTGAAACATCGTTGTGCCTAGCGCTCAGTGGGATAGTAGCATTTCTGCTAGCAGGCAATTTATAATTGTGTCATTTATGGAAGCTGTTTTTAAAACTGTTAAATACCGCTAATCTGTGCCTACCTACGCGCTGACTCCCCGGTCCACCGCAGCTCTCATGCTGTTTGATGTGGAGGGAGGAAAGCGTTTCTTACTTCCTGAATAGCCCACGCAGGGCGGCCATCTTTAGGAGGGTGACGCTCTAGTTCTTAGCGTCCCTCGGACTACAAAAGGGTTCAGTGCATTCGTGTACAAATGCTGAACTTGAAACATCGTTGTGCCTAGCGCTCAGTGGGATAGTAGCATTTCTGCTAGCAGGCAATTTTTAATTGTGTCATTTATGGAAGCTGTTTTTAAAACTGTTAAATACCGCTAATCTGTGCCTACCTACGCGCTGACTCCCCGGTCCACCGCAGCTCTCATGCTGTTTGATGTGGAGGGAGGAAAGCGTTTCTTACTTCCTGAATAGCCCACGCAGGGCGGCCATCTTTAGGAGGGTGACGCTCTAGTTCTTAGCGTCCCTCGGACTACAAAAGGGTTCAGTGCATTCGTGTACAAATGCTGAACTTGAAACATCGTTGTGCCTAGCGCTCAGTGGGATAGTAGCATTTCTGCTAGCAGGCAATTTATAATTGTGTCATTTATGGAAGCTGTTTTTAAAACTGTTAAATACCGCTAATCTGTGCCTACCTACGCGCTGACTCCCCGGTCCACCGCAGCTCTCATGCTGTTTGATGTGGAGGGAGGAAAGCGTTTCTTACTTCCTGAATAGCCCACGCAGGGCGGCCATCTTTAGGAGGGTGACGCTCTAGTTCTTAACATCCCTTAATCTATATAAATCGATCTTACCGCGCAGCGGTGACGCGCAGCGGAAGCGCGATAGAAGCGCCGAAGAGGCGCCAAAGAGAAGCCAGTCTGCGCCAGTCCGCGTCCAGACGCTCCTGGCGCTCTGCCATACCAAGCACCATGGTAGGCCCTTGTATTACTTATAGCGCTTCATCTCTGCTGAATGTACGTCCTCATGTCAGCCCCTCATGCCTGCACTCTGTTAACCCAACGAATCCTAAAGCTCATTGTAAAAGTTGCAATTGGGTTACATCTGTCTCAAGCACACCAATACAACCTCCTGGTCATGACCGGAAAATGTATCTACTTAATTGCAGATCATTACCCAGACACTGTACTGAATTAGCCATGTTGATCGAGGAACTCAATCCTGATGTCCTTTTTTTAACTGAGACATGGCTCCAGCTGGAAATGGATCCCACCGTAGTATGGGCCATTCCCCATGGTTACACCCTAAAACGATTAGATCGTAAGATACACAGAGGTGGAGGGCTGGCCATCATTTACAGAGATATCTTCCGCTGCCGCATCTCCATCCCGCTCATGCGAGCATGTGAAAGTCTGTATTTTACTCTTGAGTTCTCCCCAACATCTACGTTCTCGGGCATTTTAGTTTATCGTCCTCCGGGCCCGTTGAATAACTTTATCACTGAGCTGACAGATGCGGCGGCTAATCAGCTGCTTTTGGCTGCAAATTTTACATTGCTAGGCGACTTAAACCTGCACCTAGATGACCCCCTAGACACTCCAGCTACTAATCTTCGACTCAATCTCCAAGCCATCAATTTGTTGCAAAAAGGTGTCCACCCAACACACAATAAAGGCCATCTTCTAGACCATATTTTCAGTAACCTGGACAGTCTCACTGTGGAAATTCCTAGGCCTTTGCCTTGGACCGATCATTACTTAGTACCTTTTACATGGCCGATTAATACTCCCCCTAGGTCTCAAAATAAGAATAAGCACCAGGGCAGGAAATGGGCTTCATTGCCTCTGTCTGATTGGGAATTGGCACTTAAGAAGCGTGCACCCTCCAAATCCATGAATCCCAGTATAGCTACGGCTAACTATGAGAACTGGATCACGGATACTTTGGACCAGGTCCTCCCTAAAAAATCTCTACAGTCCATTAAGCGACGCAAAGTGGCCCCATGGTACACCCCCACCCTGAGATCCATGAAACAATTGTGTCGCAAGCTGGAGAGAGCCTGGAGGCGAGAATACTCACAATCTAAGAAATCTGAGTACAGAGCTGCGATTAAATTATATAAGAGAGAAATGAAAAGCGCACAAATTCAATTTTATGACTCTAAAATCAAGTCAGCTGCTAACTCGCCTAGAGAAATATTTAAAATAGCTAAGTCACTAATCTCCCCGCCCCCTGAGTGCGTCTCCCCTACTGGGGCACTAGCCCGTTGCAACAATTTGGCAACTTTTTTCTCTCAAAAAATTTTGACCATCTACTCCTCCTTTCCCACCGATACAGAGAAACGGGACATCACTGATGACCTTAAAGTGAACACTCCAGTCCACAGTTCGCTTGAGGAGTTCCCTCTTCTTGATCCAACAGCATTGAAGAAAATTTTCTCGAAAGTCACCTCAGGATCTCCTAACGATCCTGCACCTCCTCAGACCCTCCTTAAGGCCAGCGAGGCAATATGTCCTGTCATCATAGATGTCCTAAATTCATCTATTGTTTCCAGCATGGTTCCAGCCCAGTGGAAATGTGCAATGGTAAGGGCCCTTCTAAAAAAACCTTCGTTAGACCAGAACAACCTGGCTAACTTCCGCCCCATCTCCCTTCTCCCTTGGATGAGTAAGTTGCTGGAGAGGCACATCAATAACATCTTGGTAGAGTATCTGGAGTCCAACAACCTACTCTGTGCCTCCCAGACAGGATTCCGCCCTCAACATGGCACCGAAACTGCTCTACTTGCAGTAACGGAAGAAACAAGATCTGTGCTGGACCAGGGAGGGAAGGCAGCCATTATATTATTAGACCTTAGTGCCGCGTTCGACACGGTTAACCATGCCACACTATTACATCGTCTCAAAGGCATGGGCGTGTCGGGCGCGGCCCTGAAATGGCTGACCTCCTTCCTGGATGAGCGCTTCTTCCAGGTGTTTGAGGGCGAGGTAACATCCTCGAAACACCCTCTGAGCTGTGGGGTTCCTCAGGGCTCGGCCCTGAGCCCCACGCTCTTTAATGTCTACATGAGTCCTCTGGCAGGGATAGTACAGCCCTTCGGTGTGCGTATTGTCACCTACGCGGATGATACCCAACTTGTGGTCTCTCTGGATCACACGGAGGGTTCATCCAACACCTTAGGGCCCTGTCTAGAGGCAGTAGCCAAGTGGATGCACTCCTCCTGTCTCAGACTCAACGGGGAGAAGACGGAGATTATGCTACTGGGCAATTCCGCACCTACCATTCTGGCCCCCATCTGGCCCGCCTGTCTGGGGGTTCCCCCCCTGCCAAAACCCCACATCAAAAGCCTCGGAGTCTGGCTGGATAAATCATTGGATTTTTCTGTGCAGGCTACCAAAACTGCTTCCATCTGCATTGGTCTGTTGAGAATGCTCCGGAAGATTCTCCCATTGCTTCCTTTCCAGGCGAGGAGGATCATGGTTCAGGCCCTGATACTCTCCCGCCTGGACTATGGAAATGCATTATATCTGGGTGCTCCGGTAGCAGTGATCAATAGACTCCAAGTTACGCAGAACTGTGCTGCTCGACTCCTGTTCGGCATTCCCCGGGGCCAATCAGCTAGGAAGGCTTTAAAAGAACTCCACTGGCTCCCAATAGCTGCCAGAATGCATTTTAAAGCTATGTGCATTGTGCACAAAGCCTTTCACCGAACAGGCCCAGCCATCTTGCTCCCTCTGGTTGTACCCTACGTCCCATCGAGAACCCTTCGTTCCAGCACCCTCCATTTTGCCACGACAACTAAAGTCAACAGGGCTCGCTGGGGTGGTCGGGCGTTTTCACACTTAGCAGCGAAGATGTGGAACTCACTCCCCCCAAGCATGCGTGAAGTCAGCAATCTGATGGTCTTTAGGAAGACTTTAAAAACTTACCTGTTTGCCAAATTGTGTTAATCTTGCTATTTGCTTACCACACTTTCAGTTCAAGCGCCGCGAGGCTTTAGGGTATGTGTGCGCTATATAAATATAATTTTTCATTTCATTTCATTTCATTTCAGTACTGATCCTGAAAAGCGTTTCCAACCCCACTTACAAGTAAAACTAGCTAAAATGTGCCTGGCTGCTATTCACTGAAAAGCTCATTCTGTGTACATTTTTGGCATACGTTTGATCCTGCCGGGTCAGCTGAGCAGCGAATTTCTATTTAACCACCTGCTTTCATGAGAGACCTCAGGGCTGCATGTTTTGAGCCCAGTACTGATCCTGAAAAGCGTTTCCAACCCCACTTACAAGTAAAACTAGCTAAAATGTGCCTGGCTGCTATTCACTGAAAAGCTCATTCTGTGTACATTTTTAGCATACGTTTGCTCCTGCCGGGTCAGCTGAGCAGCGAATTTCTATTTAACCACCTGCTATCACGAGAGACCTCAGGGCTGCATGTTTTGAGCCCAGTACTGATCCTGAAAAGCGTTTCCAACCCCACTTACAAGTAAAACTAGCTAAAATGTGCCTGGCTTCTCTTCACTGAAAAGCTCATTCTGTGTACATTTTTGGCATACGTTTGCTCCTACCGGGTCAGCTGAGCAGCGAATTTCTATTTAACCACCTGCTATCATGAGAGACCTCAAGGCTGCAAGTTTTGAGCCCAGTACTGATCCTGAAAAGCATTTCCAACCCCACTTACAAGTAAAACTAGCTCAAATGTGCCTGGCTGCTATTCACTGAAAAGCTCATTCTGTGTACATTTTTGGCATACGTTTGCTCCTACCGGGTCAGCTGAGCAGCGAATTTCTATTTAACCACCTGCTTTCATGAGGGACCTCAGGGCTGCATGTTTTGAGCCCAGTACTGAGCCTGAAAAGCATTTCCAACCCCACTTACAAGTAAAACTAGCTAAAATGTGCCTAGCTTCTCTTCACTGAAAAGCTCATTCTGAGTACATTTTTAGCATACGTTTGCTCCTGCCGGGTCTGCTGAGCAGCGAATTTCTATTTAACCACCTGCTATCATGAGAGACCTCAGGGATGCATGTTTTGAGCCCAGTACTGATCCTGAAAAGCGTTTCCAACCCCACTTACAAGTAAAACTAGCTAAAATGTGCCTGGCTGCTATTCACTGAAAAGCTCATTCTGTGTACATTTTTGGCATACGTTTGCTCCTACCGGGTCAGCTGAGCAGCAAATTTCTATTTAACCATCTGCTTTCATGAGAGACTTCAGGGCTGCATGTTTTGAGCCCAGTACTGATCCTGAAAAGCGTTTCCAACCCCACTTACAAGTAAAACTAGCTAAAATGTGCCTGGCTGCTATTCACTGAAAAGCTCATTCTGTGTACATTTTTGGCATACGTTTGCTCCTACCGGGTCAGCTGAGCAGCGAATTTCTATTTAACCATCTGCTTTCATGAGAGACTTCAGGGCTGCATGTTTTGAGCCCAGTACTGAGCCTGAAAAGCATTTCCAACCCCACTTACAAGTAAAACTAGCTAAAATGTGCCTGGCTTCTCTTCACTGAAAAGCTCATTCTGAGTACATTTTTAGCATACGTTTGCTCCTGCCGGGTCAGCTGAGCAGCGAATTTCTATTTAACCACCTGCTATCATGAGAGACCTCAGGGCTGCATGTTTTGAGCCCAGTACTGATCCTGAAAAGCGTTTCCAACCCCACTTACAAGTAAAACTAGCTAAAATGTGCCTGGCTTCTCTTCACTGAAAAGCTCATTCTGTGTACATTTTTGGCATACGTTTGCTCCTGCCGGGTCAGCTGAGCAGCGAATTTCTATTTAACCACCTGCTTTCATGAGAGACCTCAGGGCTGCATGTTTTGAGCCCAGTACTGAGGCTGAAAAGCATTTCCAACCCTACTTACAAGTAAAACTAGCTAAAATGTGCCTGGCTTCTCTTCACTGAAAAGCTCATTCTGTGTACATTTTTGGCATACGTTTGCTCCTACCGGGTCAGCTGAGCAGCGAATTT
This sequence comes from Lissotriton vulgaris, assembly GCF_964263255.1. Lineage (NCBI taxonomy): Eukaryota > Metazoa > Chordata > Amphibia > Caudata > Salamandridae > Lissotriton > Lissotriton vulgaris. Next base: position 116,107 of record NW_028243347.1, on the reverse strand, counting down.
CTATTTAACCACCTGCTATCATGAGAGACCTCAGGGCTGCATGTTTTGAGCCCAGTACTGATCCTGAAAAGCATTTCCAACCCCACTTACAAGTAAAACTAGCTAAAATGTGCCTGGCTGCTATTCACTGAAAAGCTCATTCTGTGTACATTTTTGGCATACGTTTGCTCCTACCGGGTCAGCTGAGCAGCGAATTTCTATTTAACCACCTGCTTTCATGAGAGACCTCAGGGCTGCATGTTTTGAGCCCAGTACTGAGCCTGAAAAGCATTTCCAACCCCACTTACAAGTAAAACTAGCTAAAATGTGCCTAGCTTCTCTTCACTGAAAAGCTCATCCTGAGTACATTTTTAGCATACGTTTGCTCCTGCCGGGTCAGCTGAGCAGCAAATTTCTATTTAACCATCTGCTTTCATGAGAGACCTCAGGGCTGCATGTTTTGAGCCCAGTACTGAGCCTGAAAAGCATTTCCAACCCCACTTACAAGTAAAACTAGCTAAAATGTGCCTGGCTGCTCTACACTGAAAAGCTCATTCTGAGTACATTTTTGGCATACGTTTGCTCCTGCCGGGTCAGCTGAGCAGCAAATTTCTATTTAACCACCTGCTATCATGAGAGACCTCAGGACTGCATGTTTTGAGCCCAGTACTGATCCTGAAAAGCATTTCCAACTCCACTTACAAGTAAAACTAGCTAAAATGTGCCTGGCTGCTATTCACTGAAAAGCTCATTCTGAGTACATTTTTAGCATACGTTTGCTCCTGCCGGGTCAGCTGAGCAGCGAATTTCTATTTAACCACCTGCTATCATGAGAGACCTCAGGGCTGCATGTTTTGAGCCCAGTACTGATCCTGAAAAGCGTTTCCAACCCCACTTACAAGTAAAACTAGCTAAAATGTGCCTGGCTGCTATTCACTGAAAAGCTCATTCTGTGTACATTTTTGGCATACGTTTGCTCCTGCCGGGTCAGCTGAGCAGCGAATTTCTATTTAACCACCTGCTCTCATGAGAGACCTCAGGGCTGCATGTTTTGAGCCCAGTATTGATCCTGAAAAGCGTTTCCAACCCCACTTACAAGTAAAACTAGCTAAAATGTGCCTGGCTTCTCTTCACTGAAAAGCTCATTCTGAGTACATTTTTAGCATACGTTTGCTCCTGCCGGGTCAGCTGAGCAGCGAATTTCTATTTAACCACCTGCTATCATGAGAGACCTCAGGACTGCATGTTTTGAGCCCAGTACTGATCCTGAAAAGCGTTTCCAACCTCACTTACAAGTAAAACTAGCTAAAATGTGCCTGGCTGCTATTCACTGAAAAGCTCATTCTGTGTACATTTTTAGCATACGTTTGCTCCTGCCGGGTCAGCTGAGCAGCGAATTTCTATTTAACCACCTGCTATCATAAGAGACCTCAGGGCTGCATGTTTTGAGCCCAGTATTGATCCTGAAAAACGTTTCCAACCCCACTTACAAGTAAAACTAGCTAAAATGTGCCTGGCTTCTCTTCACTGAAAAGCTCATTCTGAATACATTTTTAGCATACGTTTGCTCCTGCCGGGTCAGCTGAGCAGCGAATTTCTATTTAACCACCTGCTATCATGAGAGACCCCAGGGCCGCATGTTTTGAGCCCAGTATTGATCCTGAAAAGCGTTTCCAACCCCACTTACAAGTAAAACTAGCTAAAATGTGCCTGGCTGCTATTCACTGAAAAGCTCATTCTGAGTACATTTTTAGCATACGTTTGCTCCTGCCGGGTCAGCTGAGCAGCGAATTTCTATTTAACCACCTGCTATCATGAGAGACCTCAGGGCTGCATGTTTTGAGCCCAGTACTGAGCCTGAAAAGCGTTTCCAACCCCACTTACAAGTAAAACTAGCTAAAATGTGCCTGGCTGCTATTCACTGAAAAGCTCATTCTGTGTACATTTTTAGGCATACGTTTGCTCCTGCCGGGTCAGCTGAGCAGCGAATGTCTATTTAACCACCTGCTATCATGAGAGACCTCAGGGCTGCATGTTTTGAGCCCAGTACTGATCCTGAAAAGCGTTTCCAACCCCACTTACAAGTAAAAAAGCTAAAATGTGCCTGGCTGCTATTCACTGAAAAGCTCATTCTGAGTACATTTTTAGCATACGTTTGCTCCTGCCGGGTCAGCTGAGAAGCGAATTTCTATTTAACAACCTGCTATCACGAGAGACCCCAGGGCTGCATGTTTTGAGCCCAGTATTGATCCTGAAAAGCGTTTCCAACCCCACTTACAAGTAAAACTAGCTAAAATGTGCCTGGCTGCTATTCACTGAAAAGCTCATTCTGAGTACATTTTTAGCATACGTTTGCTCCTGCCGGGTCAGCTGAGCAGCAAATTTCTATTTAACCACCTGCTATCATGAGAGACCTCAGGGCTGCATGTTTTGAGCCCAGTACTGATCCTGAAAAGCGTTTCCAACCCCACTTACAAGTAAAACTAGCCAAAATGTGCCTGGCTGCTATTCACTGAAAAGCTCATTCTGTGTACATTTTTGGCATACGTTTGCTCCTGCCGGGTCAGCTGAGCAGCGAATTTCTATTTAACCACCTGCTTTCATGAGAGACCTCAGGGCTGCTGTTTTGAGCCCAGTACTGAGGCTGAAAAGCATTTCCAACCCTCCTTACAAGTAAAACTAGCTAAAATGTGCCTGGCTTCTCTTCACTGAAAAGCTCATTCTGAGTACATTTTTAGCATACGTTTGCTCCTGCCGGGTCAGCTGAGCAGTGAATTTCTATTTAACCACCTGCTATCATGAGAGACCTCAGGGCTGCATGTTTTGAGCCCAGTACTGATCCTGAAAAGCGTTTCCAACCCCACTTACAAGTAAAACTAGCTAAAATGTGCCTGGCTGCTATTCACTGAAAAGCTCATTCTGTGTACATTTTTGGCATACGTTTGATCCTGCCGGGTCAGCTGAGCAGCGAATTTCTATTTAACCACCTGCTTTCATGAGAGACCTCAGGGCTGCATGTTTTGAGCCCAGTACTGATCCTGAAAAGCGTTTCCAACCCCACTTACAAGTAAAACTAGCTAAAATGTGCCTGGCTGCTATTCACTGAAAAGCTCATTCTGTGTACATTTTTAGCATACGTTTGCTCCTGCCGGGTCAGCTGAGCAGCGAATTTCTATTTAACCACCTGCTATCATGAGAGACCTCAGGGCTGCATGTTTTGAGCCCAGTATTGATCCTGAAAAGCGTTTCCAACCCCACTTACAAGTAAAACTAGCTAAAATGTGCCTGGCTTCTCTTCACTGAAAAGCTCATTCTGAGTACATTTTTAGCATACGTTTGCTCCTGCCGGGTCAGCTGAGCAGCGAATTTCTATTTAACCACCTGCTATCATGAGAGACCTCAGGGCTACATGTTTTGAGCCCAGTATTGATCCTGAAAAGCGTTTCCAACCCCACTTACAAGTAAAACTAGCTAAAATGTGCCTGGCTGCTATTCACTGAAAAGCTCATTCTGAGTACATTTTTAGCATACGTTTGCTCCTGCCGGGTCAGCTGAGCAGCGAATTTCTATTTAACCACCTGCTATCACGAGAGACCTCAGGGCTGCATGTTTTGAGCCCAGTACTGATCCTGAAAAGCGTTTCCAACCCCACTTACAAGTAAAACTAGCTAAAATGTGCCTGGCTTCTCTTCACTGAAAAGCTCATTCTGAGTACATTTTTAGCATACGTTTGCTCCTGCCGGGTCAGCTGAGCAGCGAATTTCTATTTAACCACCTGCTATCATGAGAGACCTCAGGGCTGCATGTTTTGAGCCCAGTATTGATCCTGAAAAGCGTTTCCAACCCCACTTACAAGTAAAACTAGCTAAAATGTGCCTGGCTGCTATTCACTGAAAAGCTCATTCTGAGTACATTTTTAGCACACGTTTGCTCCTGCCGGGTCAGCTGAGCAGCGAATTTCTATTTAACCACCTGCTATCACGAGAGACCTCAGGGCTGCATGTTTTGAGCCCAGTACTGATCCTGAAAAGCGTTTCCAACCCCACTTACAAGTAAAACTAGCTAAAATGTGCCTGGCTGCTATTCACTGAAAAGCTCATTCTGTGTACATTTTTGGCATACGTTTGCTCCTGCCGGGTCAGCTGAGCAGCGAATTTCTATTTAACCACCTGCTCTCATGAGAGACCTCAGGGCTGCATGTTTTTAGCCCAGTATTGATCCTGAAAAGCGTTTCCAACCCCACTTACAAGTAAAACTAGCTAAAATGTGCCTGGCTTCTCTTCACTTAAAAGCTCATTCTGAGTACATTTTTAGCATACGTTTGCTCCTGCCGGGTCAGCTGAGCAGCGAATTTCTATTTAACCACCTGCTATCATGAGAGACCTCAGGACTGCATGTTTTGAGCCCAGTACTGATCCTGAAAAGCGTTTCCAACCCCACTTACAAGTAAAACTAGCTAAAATGTGCCTGGCTGCTATTCACTGAAAAGCTCATTCTGTGTACATTTTTAGCATACGTTTGCTCCTGCCGGGTCAGCTGAGCAGCGAATTTCTATTTAACCACCTGCTATCATGAGAGACCTCAGGGCTGCATGTTTTGAGCCCAGTATTGATCCTGAAAAGCGTTTCCAACCCCACTTACAAGTAAAACTAGCTAAAATGTGCCTGGCTTCTCTTCACTGAAAAGCTCATTCTGAGTACATTTTTAGCATACGTTTGCTCCTGCCGGGTCAGCTGAGCAGCGAATTTCTATTTAACCACCTGCTATCATGAGAGACCCCAGGGCTGCATGTTTTGAGCCCAGTATTGATCCTGAAAAGCGTTTCCAACCCCACTTACAAGTAAAACTAGCTAAAATGTGCTTGGCTGCTATTCATTGAAAAGCTCATTCTGAGTACATTTTTAGCATACGTTTGCTCCTGCCGGGTCAGCTGAGCAGCGAATTTCTATTTAACCACCTGCTATCATGAGAGACCTCAGGGCTGCATGTTTTGAGCCCAGTACTGATCCTGAAAAGCGTTTCCAACCCCACTTACAAGTAAAACTAGCTAAAATGTGCCTGGCTGCTATTCACTGAAAAGCTCATTCTGTGTACATTTTTAGGCATACGTTTGCTCCTGCCGGGTCAGCTGAGCAGCGAATGTCTATTTAACCACCTGCTATCATGAGAGTCCTCAGGGCTGCATGTTTTGAGCCCAGTACTGATCCTGAAAAGCGTTTCCAACCCCACTTACAAGTAAAACTAGCTAAAATGTGCCTGGCTGCTATTCACTGAAAAGCTCATTCTGAGTACATTTTTAGCATACGTTTGCTCCTGCCGGGTCAGCTGAGAAGCGAATTTCTATTTAACAACCTGCTATCATGAGAGACCCCAGGGCTGCATGTTTTGAGCCCAGTATTGATCCTGAAAAGCGTTTCCAACCCCACTTACAAGTAAAACTAGCTAAAATGTGCCTGGCTGCTATTCACTGAAAAGCTCATTCTGAGTACATTTGTAACATACGTTTGCTCCTGCCGTGTCAGCTGAGCAGCGAATTTCTATTTAACCACCTGCTATCATGAGAGACCTCAGGGCTGCATGTTTTGAGCCCAGTACTGATCCTGAAAAGCGTTTCCAACCCCACTTACAAGTAAAACTAGCTAAAATGTGCCTGGCTGCTATTCACTGAAAAGCTCATTCTGTGTACATTTTTGGCATACGTTTGCTCCTGCCGGGTCAGCTGAGCAGCGAATTTCTATTTAACCACCTGCTTTCATGAGAGACCTCAGGGCTGCTGTTTTGAGCCCAGTACTGATCCTGAAAAGCGTTTCCAACCCCACTTACAAGTAAAACTAGCTAAAATGTGCCTGGCTGCTATTCACTGAAAAGCTCATTCTGTGTACATTTTTAGCATACGTTTGCTCCTGCCGGGTCAGCTGAGCAGCGAATTTCTATTTAACCACCTGCTATCATGAGAGACCTCAGGGCTGCATGTTTTGAGCCCAGTATTGATCCTGAAAAGCGTTTCCAACCCCACTTACAAGTAAAACTAGCTAAAATGTGCCTGGCTTCTCTTCACTGAAAAGCTCATTCTGAGTACATTTTTAGCATACGTTTGCTCCTGCCGGGTCAGCTGAGCAGCGAATTTCTATTTAACCACCTGCTATCATGAGAGACCCCAGGGCTGCATGTTTTGAGCCCAGTATTGATCCTGAAAAGCGTTTCCAACCCCACTTACAAGTAAAACTAGCTAAAATGTGCTTGGCTGCTATTCACTGAAAAGCTCATTCTGAGTACATTTTTAGCATACGTTTGCTCCTGCCGGGTCAGCTGAGCAGCGAATTTCTATTTAACCACCTGCTATCATGAGAGACCTCAGGGCTGCATGTTTTGAGCCCAGTACTGATCCTGAAAAGCGTTTCCAACCCCACTTACAAGTAAAACTAGCTAAAATGTGCCTGGCTGCTATTCACTGAAAAGCTCATTCTGTGTACATTTTTAGGCATACGTTTGCTCCTGCCGGGTCAGCTGAGCAGCGAATGTCTATTTAACCACCTGCTATCATGAGAGTCCTCAGGGCTGCATGTTTTGAGCCCAGTACTGATCCTGAAAAGCGTTTCCAACCCCACTTACAAGTAAAACTAGCTAAAATGTGCCTGGCTGCTATTCACTGAAAAGCTCATTCTGAGTACATTTTTAGCATACGTTTGCTCCTGCCGGGTCAGCTGAGAAGCGAATTTCTATTTAACAACCTGCTATCATGAGAGACCCCAGGGCTGCATGTTTTGAGCCCAGTATTGATCCTGAAAAGCGTTTCCAACCCCACTTACAAGTAAAACTAGCTAAAATGTGCCTGGCTGCTATTCACTGAAAAGCTCATTCTGAGTACATTTGTAACATACGTTTGCTCCTGCCATGTCAGCTGAGCAGCGAATTTCTATTTAACCACCTGCTATCATGAGAGACCTCAGGGCTGCATGTTTTGAGCCCAGTACTGATCCTGAAAAGCGTTTCCAACCCCACTTACAAGTAAAACTAGCTAAAATGTGCCTGGCTGCTATTCACTGAAAAGCTCATTCTGTGTACATTTTTGGCATACGTTTGCTCCTGCCGGGTCAGCTGAGCAGCGAATTTCTATTTAACCACCTGCTTTCATGAGAGACCTCAGGGCTGCTGTTTTGAGCCCAGTACTGAGGCTGAAAAGCATTTCCAACCCTACTTACAAGTAAAACTAGCTAAAATGTGCCTGGCTTCTCTTCACTGAAAAGCTCATTCTGAGTACATTTTTAGCATACGTTTGCTCCTGCCGGGTCAGCTGAGCAGTGAATTTCTATTTAACCACCTGCTATCATGAGAGACCTCAGGGCTGCATGCTTTGAGCCCAGTACTGATCCTGAAAAGCGTTTCCAACCCCACTTACAAGTAAAACTAGCTAAAATGTGCCTGGCTGCTATTCACTGAAAAGCTCATTCTGTGTACATTTTTAGGCATACGTTTGCTCCTGCCGGGTCAGCTGAGCAGCGAATGTCTATTTAACCACCTGCTATCATGAGAGTCCTCAGGGCTGCATGTTTTGAGCCCAGTACTGATCCTGAAAAGCGTTTCCAACCCCACTTACAAGTAAAACTAGCTAAAATGTGCCTGGCTGCTATTCACTGAAAAGCTCATTCTGAGTACATTTTTAGCATACGTTTGCTCCTGCCGGGTCAGCTGAGAAGCGAATTTCTATTTAACAACCTGCTATCATGAGAGACCCCAGGGCTGCATGTTTTGAGCCCAGTATTGATCCTGAAAAGCGTTTCCAACCCCACTTACAAGTAAAACTAGCTAAAATGTGCCTGGCTGCTATTCACTGAAAAGCTCATTCTGAGTACATTTGTAACATATGTTTGCTCCTGCCGTGTCAGCTGAGCAGCGAATTTCTATTTAACCACCTGCTATCATGAGAGACCTCAGGGCTGCATGTTTTGAGCCCAGTACTGATCCTGAAAAGCGTTTCCAACCCCACTTACAAGTAAAACTAGCTAAAATGTGCCTGGCTGCTATTCACTGAAAAGCTCATTCTGTGTACATTTTTGGCATACGTTTGCTCCTGCCGGGTCAGCTGAGCAGCGAATTTCTATTTAACCACCTGCTTTCATGAGAGACCTCAGGGCTGCTGTTTTGAGCCCAGTACTGAGGCTGAAAAGCATTTCCAACCCTACTTACAAGTAAAACTAGCTAAAATGTGCCTGGCTTCTCTTCACTGAAAAGCTCATTCTGAGTACATTTTTAGCATACGTTTGCTCCTGCCGGGTCAGCTGAGCAGTGAATTTCTATTTAACCACCTGCTATCATGAGAGACCTCAGGGCTGCATGCTTTGAGCCCAGTACTGATCCTGAAAAGCGTTTCCAACCCCACTTACAAGTAAAACTAGCTAAAATGTGCCTGGCTGCTATTCACTGAAAAGCTCATTCTGTGTACATTTTTGGCATACGTTTGATCCTGCCGGGTCAGCTGAGCAGCGAATTTCTATTTAACCACCTGCTTTCATGAGAGACCTCAGGGCTGCATGTTTTGAGCCCAGTACTGATCCTGAAAAGCATTTCCAACCCCACTTACAAGTAAAACTAGCTAAAATGTGCCTGGCTGCTATTCACTGAAAAGCTCATTCTGTGTACATTTTTAGCATACGTTTGCTCCTGCCGGGTCAGCTGAGCAGCGAATTTCTATTTAACCACCTGCTATCATGAGAGACCTCAGGGCTACATGTTTTGAGCCCAGTATTGATCCTGAAAAGCGTTTCCAACCCCACTTACAAGTAAAACTAGCTAAAATGTGCCTGGCTTCTCTTCACTGAAAAGCTCATTCTGGAAGTGGTAGGGGCAAGATGGCGGCCGTGACTCACGGCTGAGCTGCAGCGTGTAGCAGTGAAGGCTCTGCCGGGTCGGATCCTAGGAAACACCCTGACAAATTAGGCACACCACTCCGCTCCGCTCTGGGCTGAGAGAGGGACTTTCTTTCCTGTATGTGGCGGCTACTTCGGGAAAGGCGAATACCACCAAGTGTTAACTAAAGGAATATGTACGGATAAATGCGAGGCGAAGCAAAGGATAAAAAATAAAAAGAAGCGATCAGGATTTCCTTGAACAATCATTTGAAAAACCCGATGCCGTTCTTTTTTCCTTACCGGAAGGTGCTGTCTGGTGAGGTGCTGAGAGCTGCTGCAGCACTTCTCTTCAGGTTCAGGCTTGCCGGCAGAGCCTGCGGAACTCACGGGCTCAGGAGGCGGGACCACACTGACCAGGTGAGCGGCTCCAGCCACAGCAACAGCGGCGAGGGCGGGAGGTGTAACGCGGAGTCCGCGAGGTGCAGAGGCAGGCATCGGAGATACCAGCAGGCGCGTACAAAACAAGCGGAGCGGCAGCCTTCAACGTGTAGGATTACGAGACAGAATACAGGAGGTAAGCCGGCATCTAGCAAGCGAAACGCCGAAATCGGATCAAACTCAAAGGAATCAAGGGATACAGAGACTATTAGTTGCCCAATAGTTGTTGCTGCGGAGGGAACTATAGAATCTGAAAAAAGCAAAGCAGGGACATTTTCCAGGCCTACAGTGAATCAACTGGTATCAGTGTTGCGTACTCCTAGGGGAATGAGGCCCCCAGCTGCTCGGACAAGACAAGCTGCTGCCACAGCTGCCGCTACAGCATCAGTGAGCGTAGTGGAGCTCTTGAATCGAAAGGAGAAAGAGAAAGAGAAGAAAAAATTGAAAAATAAAAACACGGAGATGGCATCTGTGGCCAGGTTAACACCACTTCCACCATCCACTGATGGGGACATCGGGTTGGAGCAAGAATCAGGTCAAGATGCAGCTGTTTTGACTACAGTGGTCTCTGATACTGATAATAGGGATACTGGAGGTGAAAGATCTGGGACCCGTGAGATGGTAGGCGAAGAGCTCGTCAATGATTCTATCACAGTCACTGAGATGGCAACAGCATCCTCAGTAGAGGAAACGGACTGTTTAATCAAGCCTGCACTTAATCATGAAATTCCCTCTCAAACTGCCGACATTATTGCGAGTGTGTGTCAGGCGGACTCAGACCTAGGCCAGCATCACTCTCAGGGCACAGGGGATTCAGCTAGTATACTAGCAGAGAATGCAGAGAATGCAGTGGTTAGCCCCATGGAGGGCCATACTCTAGGCCAAACTCCAGGTCAAGACCATGAGCAAGAGCAGAGACCCGAATCTGTCATCCGAGATGGCCAACCGGATGGGGGGAAAGAGAAAGAAAAAGAGAAAGAGAAAACCCCCAGCGAGTGTTTCTTCTCAGTGACTGAGGAGGCCGACTGGTCAGCAGATGATGAGGAAGAGGAGCTCAATAGCTCGGACATCGATGGTAGCAATTTAGAATCAGAAAGCGACCCAGAAGGGGATCCACCACAGACAGTTAAAACATTGCACTCTCAAAAAGGTCAAGGTGATCTAACATGGGACCACTCCCCTACGACTCTGCTACAGGGTAACCTAAACCAGGCGGCAGATCCCTTGCAGGGTCAGGTGCCCTTATCAGCATCTCAGGACACCACACAACCCTCAATGAACTCAATGATGTTAATGATGGAATCGATCCATCAGGGCGTCACAGCACACCGTGAGGAGACCAGATCCGACAGCCTCAAGGCCCAGGCTACCATGAGGAAAATGAAAGGGGTGGTCAGGAAGCTCTCAAAAGCTTGCGAGAACATGGGAGATAGGGTTTTAAATTTGGAAGAGAGAATCGTCTCGACTGAAGCGGAGGTGGCAACCGCAACAAGAAAAGTGGAATCCCTAGATACACAGGCACAGGACGTCCAGTGGAAGCTGGAAGATTTGGAAAACAGACTAAGAAGAAACAACCTCAGAGTCTTAGGGATTCCGGAAGGTTGTGAAGGACAGGATGCCAAGACATTCATTGTTAAAATATTCGAGAAAGCATTCCCAGATGTCGCAGGTTGGAACTGGACCACTGAAATCCAGAGAGCACATCGCATACCATTCAGGATGAGGCAGAATGCTAGAGCAGATGATAAGCCCAGAGCAATCCTGATATATATAGGAAACTTCTTGCTGCGCCAATCTATTGCAGAAAAAGCCAGACCAGATTCTAAGAGGGCTTTTGAGGGTGGCTCTTTCTTCGTGAGGCCGGATTTTTGCCATACTACGGTGGAACGGCGATGGAGATTAAGACAGTTAATTAAGCCATTTCAGGAAAAAAAAATACAGGTGTATCTCATCAATCCAGCTCAACTTAAAGTTATTCATCAGGGAAAGACTTTTTATTTTCCATCAGAAATCAAAGCTCGGGACTTTTTAAACTCAGTATAGATTGAGCTTATGTCGAATCAGCACTTCAATCAGACCAGCTCTAGGTTGGTATAACAGTGGTAAGGTGTGCGGCTAAGGGCTAAGCATAGATTTCAAAGGTTTGAGTTTGAGATTTGGTGGTGTCATTATATGTCATTATATGTTCTCAGGAGTTAAAACAGTTTAAAGCTGTTTAAAAAAAAAAAAAAAAGAGGCAAAATAGGCAAATATGGCAAAAAAGGGAAAAAAAAAAAAAAAAAAAAAAAAAAAAGGGGGAATTAGTCGGATTCCACTTTTTGGGTTTTTGCAGAATCTTAGGGTAATGGTGTTTCCTAATTATATGTGTATCTTCTTTTTATTTTCGAATTCAGAGCCCACTGCTCTGCACGCTGCATCCATCACTCGCACAGACTTAGTCTGCGCGCTCCTTTTGGGAGGGGGTCAGGGGCAGGGGTGGGTTCAGGGGGGGCTGTGACACGGGGTGGGAGGGTGGGACATTGGGGGGAGAAAGCAAAAAAAAAGAAGGTTCTCATAGCTAAGATGTATATTGTCGAAAATGTTAGCTCACCAATGCTGGGGGTATTCTATTCATGTAAAGTTTTCAAGGGAATAATTGATCGGATAGACCAATGGATACGATTCCTGCAGGGTTATGTCTAAGCTAAATGTAGTAAGCCTTAACATAGGTGGCCTCAATAACTGGAAAAAAAGAAGGAGGTTGGAGGAGTATATCAAGATAATAGGGGCCGATATTCTCTGCCTTCAAGAAACTCACTTGCCGTGGAAAAATAAACATTGGCTGAATTTTAGGGGGTATGATATTCTATCATGTTCTTCACAAACATCTATGATAAAAGGGGTAGCAATCATTGGAAAGTCAGGATTGGGGGGAGCAAAAAGGTGCAAGTCAGATATATCTGGACGCTGGGCTATATGTGAAATGAACATTGGTCTCACAATTTGCACAATATACGGGTCTAACCATGATGATCCAGCAGTAATGGATTATTTAGAGCAAGAGTTAATAAATTGGTCAGCCCCGGTAATAATCTGTGGAGATCTAAATATTTCAGCAGATTTTACATATAGGTGTGTATATACAGGTCGGAAGCCAAGGGTATATAAGGCGCTATCCTCTGTTATTAAATCCCATGGCTTGATAGATGTTTGGGGAAGCTTAAAGCGAGATAATCCAGGGTTTACATATTTTTCATACCCTTTTAACAAATATACCAAACTGGACTATTTTATGATAACAGCTAACTATCTTCCAAATGTGGAAATAGTAAGGTTGCCCAAGATAATCTCGGATCATAATCCCCTTGTGTTAACAATTGCTGTCAGTCAACAAGGGAAAATAGGTAGACCCTGGACTTTCGATAGGAAGCTCTTAATGGATTCAAATTATACCTCGCATTTGAAAACTTGGTGTCACTCATTTTTCGATGCAAATAGATATAGTGCTCCCCGCAATATTGTCTGGGATAGCTTTAAAGCTGGTCTGAGAGGTGAGACAATTAGTTATGTTGGGCGAATGTGGAAGAAAGGCAAGATAGAGAGGGAACGGTTATTGGGTAAATTGGCAGATGCAGAGGAACAGCATAGGAAAGATGTAAGTCAGGGGTGCCAGGGTAATTTAAGCTTAGAGCGACTGAATAGCATCAAGGCTGAACTCCAGCTACAATTGGCCAAAAAAGCTGCAGCCGGATATCATTCATATAGATCTGGAATGTACGAAACAGGGGAAAGTGCCGGTAAGGCTCTGGCTCTGCGGATAAGGCAGGTTGCTTCAAAGAATATCATAACCGAAATAAAGGAAGGAGATCAAACTTATAAAAAGTCAGATGAAATCCTTGACGTTTTCAAGAGATTTTACCAAGAGCTGTATAAGGAAGAGTCAGAAAATGATGATCCAGATATAAACTGGCCAGAAATGGGTACCAAACTCACTGCTAACCAAAGAGAAAAATTGGAAGGTAGTATTACTTTGGATGAATTATCCGAGGCATTACAGGATCTAGCATCAGGCAAGGCGGCAGGACCTGATGCCATTCCTTTGGAAGTATACAAATGTCTAAGGGAAGAAAAACCGCCCTTATTATTGGATTTATTTAACGGGGTTATCAATACCGGGGGTATCCCGGAATCTTGGACTGAAACAAATATTGTGGTCTTCCATAAGAAGGGGAAACCGAAAGAGAGTCCTGGGTCATATAGACCTATATCATTGATAAACAGTGATAACAAACTATATGCTAAAATCATGGCGACCCGGCTGGCCAAGATCATTGGGACCCTGGTATCTCCCTGGCAGCATGGTTTTATTCCAGGGAGAGGCACGACCGATCATATAAGGAGGGTCATTACATTATTTGATATACAAGATGCCGAAGGAGGGAGGGCTGCTATGGCCCTTCTAGATGCAGAAAAAGCTTTCGACCGCGTCAGGTGGAGGTTTTTGTGGCGGGTAATGAAAGACAGAGGTTTTGGCCCCAAATTCCTACAGGCAATTGGTGCTATGTATGTTAACCCAACGGCTAGGATCCATCTTATGGGTGAGCAGTCAGGTAGGATCTACATCTCAAGGGGCACGCGACAGGGGTGCCCATGCTCACCCATTCTTTTTGCTCTGTATATAGATCCTCTAATAAATCTGTTAATGGATAGTAAAATCAAGCCAGTGGTTACCAAAGGATTTCAGACCAAAGTACTCGCCTATGCGGACGACATTGCTATTTTAACCACGGATCCTGACAGTGCCCTGAATGAAATTGTTAAAATCACTTCTGATTTTGGGAGACTATCTGAATACCGTCTTAACGCAGCTAAGACGCAGGTATTATGTACCGGAAATATAAACAAAACGGACAATAGATATCTGGACTCAGTTGTCTATCTAGGAATTACAATTAATGCCCAGCCAAAGGATATTATCAAAGATAATTTTGAGCCATTACTTATTAAAATTAAACAGGATTTAAGGAGAATAGACAAACTTCATCTATCAGTCATAGGAAGAGCAAATGTTATTAAAATGTCTATTTTCCCAAAAATTTTGTATAAATTTAGGTCTATCCCTTTCAAAATTGAAGATCTATTGATAAAGGAAATGGAGTCGATATTCATGAATTTTGTATGGCAATATGGTAAGGTTAGGAGATCCTGTAAGCTCATGTCTCTTCCTCAAGAAAAGGGGGGGCTGGGAATACCCAATCTTAGGTATTACAATTGGACTTGCTTCCTTACAGGGATGTCCGTGCGTCTCTTTCCAGATGATGCTAGATATAGCCAGGGAGTTATCCCTACTATTTACCACCTGGCACTGGGGGGGGAAGTATATGGGATACTGTCAAGGAAACATGACAAACGCTTTTTTAAAGCCTCCGGTTATAAGACTATTGGAGATATTTGGGGGATATGGTCATCAATCTGCAAAGATCAGGACATCCCAAAGTATAATCAGCACACCCTATTATGGAAGTCAGATCTATTCCCGCATTTAAGCGATGATGGCCCATGGAAGCAATGGGAAAGACAAGGGATTAATTCATTAGGCCAAGTAATGATCAAAGATGTCTGCAGACCTCTAGAATTGCTTAGGACACGGTTTTCACTTCAAGGGGTCCAAGTATTTAAGTATATGCAGCTGGTTAATACCATCAAATCAAAAAGACCGGGTTTGAATATATCTAATGAATGTGCTTTATTGGATTATTTGAAAGGTGGAGGTCATAGAATTAAAGATTTGTATAGGTTACTTATGGAGAGTCTTTCTGACGATTTGATTAAGGTTGAGGAGAGCTGGGCTCATAAACTGCAGGATCCGGAAATTGATCTCGACAGAGCACTGGTAATGGACAAAAGGTTTCTGAGATCATCAAATTTAAGAGCACAGCACTTCAAGACTCTTTTCAACCTATACTACACACCAGCTAAACTGTTCAAATGGGGTAAGAGAATGGATCATAATTGTCCTAGGTGCGGCAAGGGGCCAGCAGACGTATTACATATGTTCTGTAATTGTTTAAACTTGGGACCAATCAAAAATGAAATTGAAAAGTTTTTAGAGGGGCTGCTAGCTGTTAAAATTGACCTATCCCCTACACTGTTAATATTTGGCTGTGATGTAAAACTAGGCTTGAGTATAGAGATAGAGGCGTTGGTTTTTATCTCGACAGCTGTTCTTAGGATATTAATCGCTGCTGCGTGGAAGGATGTGGAGCCTCCAACTTTCCAAATGTGGATGTGTCGGCTGCTAGGGATTCACAATATTGAATCGGAACTTTATGCCCTTAAAGGAATCAAAGCTAGAGAAATGGGTTTACGTGTATGGGCACCAGTGGCTAGCTGGAGGAAGGCAAGATGCGCGACCCTCTAGACTTGATAATATTAAGAGATGTCCCGGACATTTCTTTGCATGTATTGGTTTTTACCCGGATAGCTATACCTGTCTTTTTTGATATTGGGTAATGTTGTTCATATTGTATTTATCATATTTTCATATATGTCTATATTTTACGTTGATTTATATATGTATATTTATGATCTTAATGTACATCTGGCGTCTGTGAACTTTCAATAAAAAAAAAAAAAAAAAAAAAAAAAAGAAAAGCTCATTCTGAGTACATTTTTAGCATACGTTTGCTCCTGCCGGGTCAGCTGAGCAGCAAATTTCTATTTAACCACCTGCTATCATGAGAGACCCCGGGGCTGCATGTTTTGAGCCCAGTATTGATCCTGAAAAGCGTTTCCAACCCCACTTACAAGTAAAACTAGCTAAAATGTGCCTGGCTGCTATTCACTGAAAAGCTCATTCTGAGTACATTTTTAGCATACGTTTGCTCCTGCCGGGTCAGCTGAGCAGCGAATTTCTATTTAACCACCTGCTATCACGAGAGACCTCAGGGCTGCATGTTTTGAGCCCAGTACTGATCCTGAAAAGCGTTTCCAACCCCACTTACAAGTAAAACTAGCTAAAATGTGCCTGGCTGCTATTCTCTGAAAAGCTCATTCTGTGTACATTTTTGGCATACGTTTGCTCCTACCGGGTCAGCTGAGCAGCGAATTTCTATTTAACCACCTGCTATCATGAGAGACATCAGGGCTGCATGTTTTGAGCCCAGTACTGATCCTGAAAAGCGTTTCCAACCCCACTTACAAGTAAAACTAGCTAAAATGTGCCTGGCTGCTATTCACTGAAAAGCTCATTCTGTGTACATTTTCAGGCATACGTTTGCTCCTGCCGGGTCAGCTGAGCAGCGAATGTCTATTTAACCACCTGCTATCATGAGAGACCTCAGGGCTGCATGTTTTGAGCCCAGTACTGATCCTGAAAAGCGTTTCCAACCCCACTTACAAGTAAAACTAGCTAAAATGTGCCTGGCTGCTATTCACTGAAAAGCTCATTCTGAGTACATTTTTAGCATACGTTTGCTCCTGCCGGGTCAGCTGAGAAGCGAATTTCTATTTAACAACCTGCTATCATGAGAGACCCCAGGGCTGCATGTTTTGAGCCCAGTATTGATCCTGAAAAGCGTTTCCAACCCCACTTACAAGTAAAACTAGCTAAAATGTGCCTGGCTGCTATTCACTGAAAAGCTCATTCTGAGTACATTTTTAGCATACGTTTGCTCCTGCCGGGTCAGCTGAGCAGCGAATTTCTATTTAACCACCTGCTATCATGAGAGACCTCAGGGCTGCATGTTTTGAGCCCAGTACTGATCCTGAAAAGCGTTTCCAACCCCACTTACAAGTAAAACTAGCTAAAATGAGCCTGGCTGCTATTCACTGAAAAGCTCATTCTGTGTACATTTTTGGCATACGTTTGCTCCTGCCGGGTCAGCTGAGCAGCGAATTTCTATTTAACCACCTGCTATCATGAGAGACCTCAGGGCTGCATGTTTTGAGCCCAGTACTGATCCTGAAAAGCATTTCCAACCCCACTTACAAGTAAAACTAGCTAAAATGTGCCTGGCTGCTATTCACTGAAAAGCTCATTCTGTGTACATTTTTGGCATACGTTTGCTCCTACCGGGTCAGCTGAGCAGCGAATTTCTATTTAACCACCTGCTTTCATGAGAGACCTCAGGGCTGCATGTTTTGAGCCCAGTACTGAGACTGAAAAGCATTTCCAACCCCACTTACAAGTAAAACTAGCTAAAATGTGCCTAGCTTCTCTTCACTGAAAAGCTCATCCTGAGTACAGTTTTAGCAAACGTTTGCTCCTGCCGGGTCAGCTGAGCAGCGAATTTCTATTTAACCACCTGCTATCATGAGAGACCTCAGGGCTGCATGTTTTGAGCCCAGTACTGATCCTGAAAAGCGTTTCCAACCCCACTTACAAGTAAAACTAGCTAAAATGTGCCTGGCTGCTATTCATTGAAAAGCTCATTCTGTGTACATTTCTGGCATACGTTTGCTCCTACCGGGTCAGCTGAGCAGCAAATTTCTATTTAACCATCTGCTTTCATGAGAGACCTCAGGGCTGCATGTTTTGAGCCCAGTACTGAGCCTGAAAAGCATTTCCAACCCCACTTACAAGTAAAACTAGCTAAAATGTGCCTGGCTGCTCTTCACTGAAAAGCTCATTCTGAGTACATTTTTGGCATACGTTTGCTCCTGCCGGGTCAGCTGAGCAGCGAATTTCTATTTAACCACCTGCTATCATGAGAGACCTCAGGGCTGCATGTTTTGAGCCCAGTACTGATCCTGAAAAGCATTTCCAACCCCACTTACAAGTAAAACTAGCTAAAATGTGCCTGGCTGCTATTCACTGAAAAGCTCATTCTGAGTACATTTTTAGCATACGTTTGCTCCTGCCGGGTCAGCTGAGCAGCGAATTTCTATTTAACCACCTGCTATCATGAGAGACCTCAGGGCTGCATGTTTTGTGCCCAGTACTGATCCTGAAAAGCGTTTCCAACCCCACTTACAAGTAAAACTAGCAAAAATGTGCCTGGCTGCTATTCACTGAAAAGCTCATTCTGTGTACATTTTTGGCATACGTTTGCTCCTGCCGGGTCAGCTGAGCAGCGAATTTCTATTTAACCACCTGCTCTCATGAGAGACCTCAGGGCTGCATGTTTTGAGCCCAGTATTGATCCTGAAAAGCGTTTCCAACCCCACTTACAAGTAAAACTAGCTAAAATGTGCCTGGCTTCTCTTCACTGAAAAGCTCATTCTGAGTACATTTTTAGCATACGTTTGCTCCTGCCGGGTCAGCTGAGCAGCGAATTTCTATTTAACCACCTGCTATCATGAGAGACCTCAGGACTGCATGTTTTGAGCCCAGTACTGATCCTGAAAAGCGTTTCCAACCCCACTTACAAGTAAAACTAGCTAAAATGTGCCCGGCTGCTATTCACTGAAAAGCTCATTCTGTGTACATTTTTAGCATACGTTTGCTCCTGCCGGGTCAGCTGAGCAGCGAATTTCTATTTAACCACCTGCTATCATGAGAGACCCCAGGGCTGCATGTTTTGAGCCCAGTATTGATCCTGAAAAGCGTTTCCAACCCCACTTACAACTAAAACTAGCTAAAATGTGCCTGGCTGCTATTCACTGAAAAGCTCATTCTGAGTACATTTTTAGCATACGTTTGCTCCTGCCGGGTCAGCTGAGCAGCGAATTTCTATTTAACCACCTGCTATCATGAGAGACCTCAGGGCTGCATGTTTTGAGCCCAGTACTGATCCTGAAAAGCGTTTCCAACCCCACTTACAAGTAAAACTAGCTAAAATGTGCCTGGCTGCTATTCACTGAAAAGCTCATTCTGTGTACATTTTTGGCATACGTTTGCTCCTACCGGGTCAGCTGAGCAGCAAATTTCTATTTAACCATCTGCTTTCATGAGAGACCTCAGGGCTGCATGTTTTGAGCCCAGTACTGAGCCTGAAAAGCATTTCTAACCCCACTTACAAGTAAAACTAGCTAATGTGCCTGGCTGGTATTCACTGAAAAGCTCATTCTGTGTACATTTTTAGGCATACGTTTGCTCCTGCCGGGTCAGCTGAGCAGCGAATGTCTATTTAACCACATGCTATCATGAGAGACCTCAGGGCTACATGTTTTGAGCCCAGTACTGATCCTGAAAAGCGTTTCCAACCCCACTCACAAGTAAAACTAGCTAAAATGTGCCTGGCTGCTATTCACTGAAAAGCTCATTCTGAGTACATTTTTAGCATACGTTTGCTCCTGCCGGGTCAGCTGAGAAGCGAATTTCTATTTAACAACCTGCTATCATGAGAGACCCCAGGGCTGCATGTTTTGAGCCCAGTATTGATCCTGAAAAGCGTTTCCAACCCCACTTACAAGTAAAACTAGCTAAAATGTGCCTGGCTGCTATTCACTGAAAAGCTCATTCTGAGTACATTTTTAGCATACGTTTGCTCCTGCCGGGTCAGCTGAGCAGCGAATTTCTATTTAACCACCTGCTATCATGAGAGACCTCAGGGCTGCATGTTTTGAGCCCAGTACTGATCCTGAAAAGCGTTTCCAACCCCACTTACAAGTAAAACTAGCTAAAATGTGCCTGGCTGCTATTCACTGAAAAGCTCATTCTGTGTACATTTTTGGCATACGTTTGCTCCTGCCGGGTCAGCTGAGCAGCAAATTTCTATTTAACCACCTGCTATCATGAGAGACCTCAGGGCTGCAAGTTTTGAGCCCAGTACTGATCCTGAAAAGCATTTCCAACCCCACTTACAAGTAAAACTAGCTAAAATGTGCCTGGCTGCTATTCACTGAAAAGCTCATTCTGTGTACATTTTTGGCATATGTTTGCTCCTACCGGGTCAGCTGAGCAGCGAATTTCTATTTAACCACCTGCTTTCATGAGAGACCTCAGGGCTGCATGTTTTGAGCCCAGTACTGAGCCTGAAAAGCATTTCCAACCCCACTTACAAGTAAAACTAGCTAAAATGTGCCTAGCTTCTCTTCACTGAAAAGCTCATCCTGAGTACATTTTTAGCATACGTTTGCTCCTGCCGGGTCAGCTGAGCAGCGAATTTCTATTTAACCACCTGCTATCATGAGAGACCTCAGGGCTGCATGTTTTGAGCCCAGTACTGATCCTGAAAAGCGTTTCCAACCCCACTTACAAGTAAAACTAGCTAAAATGTGCCTGGCTGCTATTTATTGAAAAGCTCATTCTGTGTACATTTTTGGCATACGTTTGCTCCTACCGGGTCAGCTGAGCAGCAAATTTCTATTTAACCATCTGCTTTCATGAGAGACCTCAGGGCTGCATGTTTTGAGCCCAGTACTGAGCCTGAAAAGCATTTCCACCCCCACTTACAAGTAAAACTAGCTAAAATGTGCCTGGCTGCTCTTCACTGAAAAGCTCATTCTGAGTACATTTTTGGCATACGTTTGCTCCTGCCGGGTCAGCTGAGCAGCGAATTTCTATTCAACCACCTGCTATCATGAGAGACCTCAGGGCTGCATGTTTTGAGCCCAGTACTGATCCTGAAAAGCATTTCCAACCCCACTTACAAGTAAAACTAGCTAAAATGTGCCTGGCTGCTATTCACTGAAAAGCTCATTCTGAGTACATTTTTAGCATACGTTTGCTCCTGCCGGGTCAGCTGAGCAGCGAATTTCTATTTAACCACCTGCTATCATGAGAGACCTCAGGGCTGCATGTTTTGAGCCCAGTACTGATCCTGAAAAGCGTTTCCAACCCCACTTACAAGTAAAACTAGCCAATATGTGCCTGGCTGCTATTCACTGAAAAGCTCATTCTGTGTACATTTTTGGCATACGTTTGCTCCTGCCGGGTCAGCTGAGCAGCGAATTTCTATTTAACCACCTGCTCTCATGAGAGACCTCAGGGCTGCATGTTTTGAGCCCAGTATTGATCCTGAAAAGCGTTTCCAACCCCACTTACAAGTAAAACTAGCTAAAATGTGCCTGGCTTCTCTTCACTGAAAAGCTCATTCTGGGGGGCGCTAGAGGGCGCCGGACAAGATGGCCGCACTTGCGTGAGGCTCTGTCGAGACCTAGTAACATTTGCCAATTTATCCTGTCATTTCTCATGCCTGCACCCTGAAAAGACGCCGAGAGAACCCCACTGCCAGCGGGGGTCGGATGAGACGCTTTTTTCCGGCGTCTGCGGTGACTCGGTGAGCCCCTGGGGGTCGGAACGCTCTGCACCGCGTTCACGCTAGTGCGGTCTGGTGACCTCGTGGAGGAGACGCCCCGCTGCCGGCCGACCTGAGTACACCGTTGCCTCCTGCGTGAGCTGTCCCGGAGGCGTGGAGTCGGCGGACTGCGGAGGAGAGGCGGAGGCGGAGCACGACAGCGGAGAGACACCGGAGTAGCAGCGGAGCGGCCTGGACCCGGCCTGCCGGCGTTGGTGAGTGGGGCGGGGCACTACGCAAGCCCGGGGCTGCGGAGGTGGCGCCGGGCATGGTTAGGCCGCGCCGCGCGAGCTAGGGCTGGCGGGGGAAGGGCGGAGGAGCTACGATGCGCGGAGATGGCGGAGCTGTGACCCTGGGGGGTGTTCTTATCGCCCTGGGCTGTAGCGGTAGAGCGTCCCGTGTACAGCGGAACCGCTGGGGCCCTGAGCTGTGCTGAGGGGCTGACGACCTGAGCTGCATCCGCCAATTCCAGGGGCTAACAACCAGATCGGAGGACATTGGCCTTAGAGGGGGGGAGCCTTGTACAACGAAGACTGTACGGACTGTACACGCGGTAGTGGGGCTGAGCTAAACTCCATTGGACACTGTGCTGGTGGTAGCGCATGAAGCTGCGGAGAGCCTGAAATTGTGACGAGGTGCACTTCTGATTCCTCTATCGGAGGGCAATTGGCCTGCCAGCGCCAGGCTGGGGTACATGGAAAGCGGCTGGAAGTAGCACTGGGCAGTGTTCTGGACCCGACCTATGAGCATAGCCTGAAATAGCTGCGTCTCTGCTTGGCATCTCTTCCTGGGCTGAATTAACCGCCACCATGGGCAGGACAGACAGGACTCAGCCAAAAATAACATTTGAGGCAAACAAAAAGACTGCGCACACATCTTCCCAGGCGCCTGCTGACCCTGATCAGGGGGGGGCTGTAGGGGGCGCCCCAAACTTGGAATCCACCCTGGTGGCCATGCAAAAGACCTTACAATCAATTGAAGGCACCATGGAGTCTGTCAACCACCGCCTCGATCAAATGGCGACACAATTCGACCGCCAAAACGAACGCATGGGGAGGTGGAACAGAGAGTGTCTGCCACGGAAGATGGTCTGGCCACAGTCTCTGCTAAGGTGTTCAGCATGGAGAGGGTGTTGGCAGTCATTCAGGCCAAGAACGAGGAGTTGGAAGGGAGGTCCAGAAGGAACAATGTAAGGGTCACGGGCCTGCCGGAATCCACAAATGTGGGTCGTATGGAAGACTTCATGGAACGTATGATTATTGATATATTCGGGGCTGATCAACTGTCCAAACTCTTTATAGTGGAGCGGGCCCATCGCTCTCTAGCCAAACGGCCTCCGCCTGGAGCACCACCACGCCCGATAGTAGCCAGGATACTGAACTACAGGGACCGAGATACCATTCTTCGGCTTGCGAGGGAAAAAGGGGCTATCGAATACCAGGGCAACAAACTCGAGTTCTACCCCGACTTCACCATGGCGGTGCAGACGGCTCGGAAAGAATTTGCTGCGGTGAAGCAGATGCTGCGAACTGAGGACGTAGCATATGCCATGCTTTATCCGGCACGCCTGCGGATCGGGCCCCCTGCGGACAATAAGATATTTTCCTCCCCAAAGGCGGCCATGGACTACGCCAAACAACTGAAAAGGAGAGCTAAGGGGCCGAGGGACCGTCGGGAGGACGACGATGGCGGGCAGGAAGAAGCCGCCTGAGCTGACGATGTGCAGTTGTCTGTGGAGGGGAACTTGCTGCGAGTCACTGCGATATGCCGCCTCCACTGTTGCTTGGGCCGTTGTCGCTGCTGGGACTCGGGGTCCGGTGGGGTCTGCTTTGCCCTGTTCAGCGACTGTGTACATTGTGGGCGGCGGGGCATGCTAACTGATGTGGACTCTGTGGATTGTGCGGCACTGACCCTTTATAGATCATTTCACCGGTGTGAGCATTACTAGGCCGGGCTGAGGGCCACTGGTGTTGTGCGTTGTGTGCACGTGCTGCGGAGCGCATGCGGTGCCCATTTGCCTATGAGCTCTGATCTGTTTGCTGAGGGCCCGGGCTGGAGCAAATCTAACTATGTGCTGGAGTTTACTCGATTATCTGTTACTTTTTTATTCACGAAATAGGATTGCAGGCATGGGGATGTAGTTCTAAATGTTAGGTCTACGCTCTCGTCAATACCTGGCGTGAGTGGAGTGCCACTACGCCCCCCAGGAAGGGAGATCCCCACACGCAGTTGTTGATATTGTTGGGGTTTGGGGCAGGGGGGACAATGGGATTGCTTTGGCATTTTGGGCACGCTGAAGTGGGTGGAGGGATGGGGGTTGAGTTTCTGGGGGATGTTGGGGGACTGTTCTTTTACCTGGTCAGGGAAGTGAGACCTATGTTGCTGTTAGACTGTGCTTGGAACTTCTGGTACTGGATCGGTCTTCGGGGTGGGGGGTCTTATGTCCTTTCTGTGCTGTTGGTGGCTGTGGATGGGCCTCTGAGATGGAAGCCGGGGAAAGCCTATTGCATTAAGGGTGGATTGCAGGATTGGTGTTATGGAGAGGGGGGGTAAGATTAAATGCATTACTTGGAATGTGCGGGGACTCAATAGGCCGCAAAAGACTAGACAAATGCTTGCCTTTTTGAATAGACATGGCGTACAGGTGGCACTCCTTCAGGAAACGCACCTTCAGGGTAAGGCAGCCGAAAAGGTGGGCAAACAATGGGCGGGGGTGAGACTGGCTACGAAATACTCTTCCTATGCTAGAGGGGTGATGATCCTGATCAAGAGAAATGTTCCCTTTGAAATTATGCATGAAGACATTGACCTGAATGGTAGATACATCATAGTGCAGGGTAAATTATGTGGCACACTGATAACTCTGCTCAATGTTTATGGACCAAATGTGGATGACCCTGAATTTTATGTAACTCTCTGGAACAAGCTATATTCACTTGCACCTTCGGCTATCATATGTGGGGGGGATTGGAACGTCACTCTGGATCCAGACCTAGATAGGAAACAAGACAGAACTCCTGCGCGTAAGAAGGCAGTGGATGCGGTTTGCGAGGGCATGGATGGGTTACGACTGCTGGATGTATGGAGACTACGTAACCCGACTAAGCGGGAGGGCACCTGCTACACCTCAGCACATGATACATGGTCGCGATTGGACTACTGGCTAATGACACGAGATGTCAGTGGTTGGGTGGTGAGTGTTGACCATTTACCTCGTACTATCTCTGATCATGCGCCCGTCGCACTGGTGCTACAGCTCCCATCTCATGTCCCAGCTCCTTTCACCTGGCGACTTTCCTCTGGGGTGCTGACGGATCAGGTGTTGTCTGAGAAACTGAGGCAGATAATTGAGGAGTTTTTTACTAACAACGTGGGATCTGTAGATAAAATGGGTACGGTCTGGGAGGCCTTCAAGGTGACGGTGAGGGGTGCGTGCATTGGGCTGAGGTCAGGGGTGCTCACGTCCATTAGGGGCTCCATGACCAGGTTAGAAAGAGAGTTACTGATTCTGGAGCGGCAACTAGAGGAGGGAGCGAATGGCACGGTTCTCGCTGACATTCGAACGAAAGTGGACGAATATAACGATCTGGCAGAGCAGGAGGTAAAATTCCTCTCCAAGAAGGCCACAGCTAGGTACTATGGCGAAGGGGGCAGACCAGGCAAGGGCCTGGCGGATCGGATCAGGGAGCCATGGGCACGACACTGCACAGTGCAGGAAATTATGGATCAGGGGAATGTGGTTACTAGCACAGAGGGTATACTGACCTGCTTCTCCAAACATTATGAGCAACTCTACGCGCATAGGGATACAGCAGATGAGGAAGAAGTGAATCGATATTTGGAAGATGTAGCCTTAATATGGCTATCTAGGGGGCAGCAGGAATTCCTTATGCATCACGTAACTGAGGCCGAATTCAGGGATGCAATAGCGGCCCTCCCTAGTGGCAAGGCGGCTGGTACGGATGGCTTACCCTCCGAGTTCTATAAAACATATGCAGATTTACTGATCCCGCAGCTGGCACAGGTGTTGGAAGAAGCGTTTGACTGCGGACAATTGCCGGCAACCATGAGGGAGGCACTGCTGGTGGCACTACCTAAACCGGGGAAACCGCCTGATAAGTGTGACTCATATCGGCCCCTTTCACTTATGAACACTGATGTGAAGATAATTGCAAAAGTCCTGGCCACACGGTTACGGTTACTGCTGCCTGTCATGGTCTTACCGGACCAATCAGGTTTCGTCCCACTCAGATCCACTACACATAATTTAAGGACACTCTTTGCCGTACTGCACCTGCTTAAACCTGAACTGCCTGCAGCTGCGGTCATGCTGGACGCGGCTAAGGCCTTCGATTCGGTGGCATGGAAATACATGATGGCTGTCCTGCACCGGATGGGGGTACCGTTCTTTTTCACGTCACTCATCGCCCTCTTATATACTGCACCCACAGCAAGAGTCAGGGTTAACGGCCACGTATCTTCCTCGTTCCCGATACAGAGGGGAACGAGACAGGGGTGCCCTCTGTCTCCGTTACTGTTTGCCATCATGATGGAACCCCTAGCCTGTATTTTGCGTCAACGATATGCTGAAGCTGCATTGAAATTCCCACTTCGTGCTCTGGCGGTGTCAATGTACGCGGATGACATGGTCCTGTACGTTAGGGATCCGGCTCTCCACCTGGAGAACATCCTACGCGAATTCATTAAGTTTGGTCGACACTCTGGTCTCACTATAAATTGGGACAAATCTGTGATCCTGCCGCTCACGGAGGCGACCAGCCAGACCCAGCTGGAGTTCCCCCTGGAGTGGGCAACAGAGTCAGTTCGGTATCTGGGGGTCTGGGTGCACAGGGACTGCCAGGAGGTTATCCGGGCCAACTATGGTGTTGCTGTATCTAAACTAGAAGATCAAGTAGCGCGCTGGACTCGACTCCCGTTGACTCTAGCGGACCGAATATCCTTAATTAAAATGGTGGTGTTGCCAAAATTTCTCTACCTTTTCATTAATATCCCTATCCCGTTGAAGTCGCATTTCTTTGCAAGGATCAGATCGCTCCTGATAACTCTCACATGGGCTGGCAAGAAACCAAGAGTGACCTGGGAGGTGCTGACCAAACCGTATGCACTGGGAGGGTTCGCCCTGCCGGACATGAGGCTGTACTATCTCTGCGCACAGGCGCATTTTGCGAGTTATTGGTTGAATGCTCCACCATACACCCCACACGTGGCACTAGAGGCGAGTGCGGTTCTGCCGTATCCGCTCAGGACCATGGTAGTTAATGAACACTCGGTTTTTGAGAAGGGAGAGATAGACACAGTGCGGATTACAGCGACAGCTTGGGAACACCTCGGTCGAAGAGCGGCCCGCCTGCCGTTATATACGCCGGCTATGCCGCTACTCTACCACTCTGATATTTCTGTAACTGGTGAGATCGGAGGGTTGCAAGTCCTGAGGGAAGCCGGATTGCAATCCATGGGGGACCTTTTTCCTGGGGCGTCGTTTCTCTCTTTGCAGACCATGACGGCTGGATCGACTAACACGTGCATGCCTACTTTTATTTATGCCCGGCTGCGGGCTGCGATAAAGGATTTGTATCCAACATACCCAGAGGAGCCCCCAACACTCGGTGCATTGCAGTTACTTTACACAGCTAAGGACAGGGCTAAATTGGTCTCTAAACTGTACAAGGCTGCGCAGGAGGATGAGGGAGGGGGGGCGGACCTGGCAAGAGCACGGTGGGATAGGAGTCTTCCTGACCCTCTTACTGATGACGAATGGCATGAGTGTTGCAACATGACGGGAGGATATGTGATAAATGGAAACTTCCGGCTCTTACATTATAAATTTTTGCATCAGTGGTACTACACACCGATTCAACTAGTGAGGTATGGGCTTCGCACTACTGCGTGTTGCGTGAGATGCGGTGCGGATGATGCTGATTTTATACATCTTGCCTGGGGTTGCCCGCGAGTGTATGACTTTTGGAGGGCGGTAACAGAGTGTCTGACGGTTATGACTTCAGTTGAGGTTCACCTTGGTGTGCGGCTCTGCCTGTTGGGTATAGCCTCTGGGGTGGCAGCACAATCACGACGACTAGTGGTACTGGCGCTCCAATTAGCCAAGAGGAGAGTCGCTATGGGATGGGGGGGAAGGAGGGCACCAGACGTGCAACTATGGCTGAAGGATATGGCATACTGCAGAGACCAATTGCACTGTTATTATGAGGGTCTGCCGGAGAGGTCTCGCCCGCGAGACATATGGGCTCCATTTACGCTGTATGTCTTGTCTCTAGAAGATTCAGATAGCGAAAGGAATACGATTGCTGAAATACCGGAACATGATCTTGTATCGGATTGACTGTTCGAAAGCGGTGAAGGTGGCTGCGTTGTGCGATGTGCTCGTGCTGTTGTGCTTCATGTGTGCTGAACATTTGCTGTGATAGATTGGCCAGGCCAGCCTGCCTTCTGCTGCCCAGCTGCGATCCGAGTATATGCTGTAAGAATGGCGATACGTTACCTACGATGGCCTCGCACCCTGGGCCGTTTCCTGCAACAGCTAAACCTTGAGCGTTGTGTATGTCCAATAGTAAGGCTCACTAAGACCAGGAGTGGGAGGGGTGGGAGGGTGTTGGACTTGTTAGTCGGTTGACTTTGTTCTACAAAAACAGAAAATGAGACCGAGATCACATGAGGGCTATACGGCCGACATCATCGTATGCTCTGACCACTGCAATTGGAACATATATGGTGCCTACAGGAGCTCAGTCTGGGACTGCATTTGTACCAAAGATGTGTGTTACTGAGATCCAATGTGACTGTATGATGCACTGATTGCGGCCGGCCCTGCCAGGGGGTTGTAGGCACTCCGCTGTGTTTATACAAAATGTGCAATAAAGGTCTACCAAAAAAAAAAAAAAAAAAAAAAAAAAGCTCATTCTGAGTACATTTTTAGCATACGTTTGCTCCTGCCGGGTCAGCTGAGCAGCGAATTTCTATTTAACCACCTGCTATCATGAGAGACCCCAGGGCTGCATGTTTTGAGCCCAGTTTTTATCCTGAAAAGCGTTTCCAACCCCACTTACAAGTAAAACTAGCTAAAATGTGCCTGGCTGCTATTCACTGAAAAGCTCATTCTGAGTACATTTTTAGCATACGTTTGCTCCTGCCGGGTCAGCTGAGCAGCGAATTTCTATTTAACCACCTGCTATCATGAGAGACCTCAGGGCTGCATGTTTTGAGCCCAGTACTGATCCTGAAAAGCGTTTCCAACCCCACTTACAAGTAAAACTAGCTAAAATGTGCCTGGCTGCTATTCATTGAAAAGCTCATTCTGTGTACATTTTTAGGCATACGTTTGCTCCTACCGGGTCAGCTGAGCAGCGAATGTCTATTTAACCACCTGCTATCATGAGAGACCTCAGGGCTGCATGTTTTGAGCCCAGTACTGATCCTGAAAAGCGTTTCCAACCCCACTTACAAGTAAAACTAGCTAAAATGTGCCTGGCTGCTATTCACTGAAAAGCTCATTCTGAGTACATTTTTAGCATACGTTTGCTCCTGCCGGGTCAGCTGAGAAGCGAATTTCTATTTAACAACCTGCTATCATGAGAGACCCCAGGGCTGCATGTTTTGAGCCCAGTATTGATCCTGAAAAGCGTTTCCAACCCCACTTACAAGTAAAACTAGCTAAAATGTGCCTGGCTGCTATTCACTGAAAAGCTCATTCTGAGTACATTTTTAGCATACGTTTGCTCCTGCCGGGTGAGCTGAGCAGCGAATTTCTATTTAACCACCTGCTATCATGAGAGACCTCAGGGCTGCATGTTTTGAGCCCAGTACTGATCCTGAAAAGTGTTTCCAACCCCACTTACAAGTAAAACTAGCTAAAATGTGCCTGGCTGCTATTCACTGAAAAGCTCATTCTGTGTACATTTTTGGCATACGTTTGCTCCTGCCGGGTCAGCTGAGCAGCGAATTTCTATTTAACCACCTGCTTTCATGAGAGACCTCAGGGCTGCTGTTTTGAGCCCAGTACTGAGGCTGAAAAGCATTTCCAACCCTACTTACAAGTAAAACTAGCTAAAATGTGCCTGGCTTCTCTTCACTGAAAAGCTCATTCTGTGTACATTTTTGGCATACGTTTGCTCCTGCCGGGTCAGCTGAGCAGCGAATTTCTATTTAACCACCTGCTTTCATGAGAGACCTCAGGGCTGCATGTTTTGAGCCCAGTACTGATCCTGAAAAGCGTTTCCAACCCCACTTACAAGTAAAACTAGCTAAAATGTGCCTGGCTGCTATTCACTGAAAAGCTCATTCTGTGTACATTTTTAGCATACGTTTGCTCCTGCCGGGTCAGTTGAGCAGCGAATTTCTATTTAACCACCTGCTATCATGAGAGACCTCAGGGCTGCATGTTTTGAGCCCAGTATTGATCCTGAAAAGCGTTTCCAACCCCACTTACAAGTAAAACTAGCTAAAATGTGCCTGGCTTCTCTTCACTGAAAAGCTCATTCTGAGTACATTTTAAGCATACGTTTGCTCCTGCCGGGTCAGCTGAGCAGCGAATTTCTATTTAACCACCTGCTATCATGAGAGACCCCAGGGCTGCATGTTTTGAGCCCAGTATTGATCCTGAAAAGCGTTTCCAACCCCACTTACAAGTAAAACTAGCTAAAATGTGCCTGGCTGCTATTCACTGAAAAGCTCATTCTGAGTACATTTTTAGCATACGTTTGCTCCTGCCGGGTCAGCTGAGCAGCGAATTTCTATTTAACCACCTGCTATCATGAGAGACCTCAGGGCTGCATGTTTTGAGCCCAGTACTGATCCTGAAAAGCGTTTCCAACCCCACTTACAAGTAAAACTAGCTAAAATGTGCCTGGCTGCTATTCACTGAAAAGCTCATTCTGTGTACATTTTTGGCATACGTTTGCTCCTACCGGGTCAGCTGAGCAGCGAATTTCTATTTAACCACCTGCTATCATGAGAGACATCAGGGCTGCATGTTTTGAGCCCAGTACTGATCCTGAAAAGCGTTTCCAAACCCACTTACAAGTAAAACTAGCTAAAATGTGCCTGGCTGCTATTCACTGAAAAGCTCATTCTGTGTACATTTTTAGCATACGTTTGCTCCTGCCGGGTCAGCTGAGCAGCGAATTTCTATTTAACCACCTGCTATCATGAGAGACCTCAGGGCTGCATGTTTTGAGCCCAGTACTGATCCTGAAAAGCGTTTCCAACCCCACTTACAAGTAAAACTAGCTAAAATGTGCCTGGCTGCTATTCACTGAAAAGCTCATTCTGAGTACATTTTTACCATATGTTTGCTCCTGCCGGGTCAGCTGAGAAGCGAATTTCTATTTAACAACCTGCTATCATGAGAGACCCCAGGGCTGCATGTTTTGAGCCCAGTATTGATCCTGAAAAGCGTTTCCAACCCCACTTACAAGTAAAACTAGCTAAAATGTGCCTGGGTGCTATTCACTGAAAAGCTCATTCTGAGTACATTTTTAGCATACGTTTGCTCCTGCCGGGTCAGCTGAGCAGCGAATTTCTATTTAACCACCTGCTATCATGAGAGACCTCAGGGCTGCATATTTTGAGCCCAGTACTGATCCTGAAAAGCGTTTCCAACCCCACTTACAAGTAAAACTAGCTAAAATGTGCCTGGCTGCTATTCACTGAAAAGCTCATTCTGTGTACATTTTTGGCATACGTTTGCTCCTGCCGGGTCAGCTGAGCAGCAAATTTCTATTTAACCACCTGCTATCATGAGAGACCTCAGGGCTGCAAGTTTTGAGCCCAGTACTGATCCTGAAAAGCATTTCCAACCCCACTTACAAGTAAAACTAGCTAAAATGTGCCTGGCTGCTATTCACTGAAAAGCTCATTCTGTGTACATTTTTGGCATATGTTTGCTCCTACCGGGTCAGCTGAGCAGCGAATTTCTATTTAACCACCTGCTTTCATGAGAGACCTCAGGGCTGCATGTTTTGAGCCCAGTACTGAGCCTGAAAAGCATTTCCAACCCCACTTACAAGTAAAACTAGCTAAAATGTGCCTAGCTTCTCTTCACTGAAAAGCTCATCCTGAGTACATTTTTAGCATACGTTTGCTCCTGCCGGGTCAGCTGAGCAGCGAATTTCTATTTAACCACCTGCTATCATGAGAGACCTCAGGGCTGCATGTTTTGAGCCCAGTACTGATCCTGAAAAGCGTTTCCAACCCCACTTACAAGTAAAACTAGCTAAAATGTGCCTGGCTGCTATTTATTGAAAAGCTCATTCTGTGTACATTTTTGGCATACGTTTGCTCCTACCGGGTCAGCTGAGCAGCAAATTTCTATTTAACCATCTGCTTTCATGAGAGACCTCAGGGCTGCATGTTTTGAGCCCAGTACTGAGCCTGAAAAGCATTTCCAACCCCACTTACAAGTAAAACTAGCTAAAATGTGCCTGGCTGCTCTTCACTGAAAAGCTCATTCTGAGTACATTTTTGGCATACGTTTGCTCCTGCCGGGTCAGCTGAGCAGCGAATTTCTATTTAACCACCTGCTATCATGAGAGACCTCAGGGCTGCATGTTTTGAGCCCAGTACTGATCCTGAAAAGCATTTCCAACCCCACTTACAAGTAAAACTAGCTAAAATGTGCCTGGCTGCTATTCACTGAAAAGCTCATTCTGAGTACATTTTTAGCATACGTTTGCTCCTGCCGGGTCAGCTGAGCAGCGAATTTCTATTTAACCACCTGCTATCATGAGAGACCTCAGGGCTGCATGTTTTGAGCCCAGTACTGATCCTGAAAAGCGTTTCCAACCCCACTTACAAGTAAAACTAGCAAATATGTGCCTGGCTGCTATTCACTGAAAAGCTCATTCTGTGTACATTTTTGGCATACGTTTGCTCCTGCCGGGTCAGCTGAGCAGCGAATTTCTATTTAACCACCTGCTCTCATGAGAGACCTCAGGGCTGCATGTTTTGAGCCCAGTATTGATCCTGAAAAGCGTTTCCAACCCCACTTACAAGTAAAACTAGCTAAAATGTGCCTGGCTTCTCTTCACTGAAAAGCTCATTCTGAGTACATTTTTAGCATACGTTTGCTCCTGCCGGGTCAGCTGAGCAGCGAATTTCTATTTAACCACCTGCTATCATGAGAGACCCCAGGGCTGCATGTTTTGAGCCCAGTTTTTATCCTGAAAAGCGTTTCCAACCCCACTTACAAGTAAAACTAGCTAAAATGTGCCTGGCTGCTATTCACTGAAAAGCTCATTCTGAGTACATTTTTAGCATACGTTTGCTCCTGCCGGGTCAGCTGAGCAGCGAATTTCTATTTAACCACCTGCTATCATGAGAGACCTCAGGGCTGCATGTTTTGAGCCCAGTACTGATCCTGAAAAGCGTTTCCAACCCCACTTACAAGTAAAACTAGCTAAAATGTGCCTGGCTGCTATTCATTGAAAAGCTCATTCTGTGTACATTTTTAGGCATACGTTTGCTCCTACCGGGTCAGCTGAGCAGCGAATGTCTATTTAACCACCTGCTATCATGAGAGACCTCAGGGCTGCATGTTTTGAGCCCAGTACTGATCCTGAAAAGCGTTTCCAACCCCACTTACAAGTAAAACTAGCTAAAATGTGCCTGGCTGCTATTCACTGAAAAGCTCATTCTGAGTACATTTTTAGCATATGTTTGCTCCTGCCGGGTCAGCTGAGAAGCGAATTTCTATTTAACAACCTGCTATCATGAGAGACCCCAGGGCTGCATGTTTTGAGCCCAGTATTGATCCTGAAAAGCGTTTCCAACCCCACTTACAAGTAAAACTAGCTAAAATGTGCCTGGCTGCTATTCACTGAAAAGCTCATTCTGAGTACATTTTTAGCATACGTTTGCTCCTGCCGGGTCAGCTGAGCAGCGAATTTCTATTTAACCACCTGCTATCATGAGAGACCTCAGGGCTGCATGTTTTGAGCCCAGTACTGATCCTGAAAAGTGTTTCCAACCCCACTTACAAGTAAAACTAGCTAAAATGTGCCTGGCTGCTATTCACTGAAAAGCTCATTCTGTGTACATTTTTGGCATACGTTTGCTCCTGCCGGGTCAGCTGAGCAGCGAATTTCTATTTAACCACCTGCTTTCATGAGAGACCTCAGGGCTGCTGTTTTGAGCCCAGTACTGAGGCTGAAAAGCATTTCCAACCCTACTTACAAGTAAAACTAGCTAAAATGTGCCTGGCTTCTCTTCACTGAAAAGCTCATTCTGTGTACATTTTTGGCATACGTTTGCTCCTGCCGGGTCAGCTGAGCAGCGAATTTCTATTTAACCACCTGCTTTCATGAGAGACCTCAGGGCTGCATGTTTTGAGCCCAGTACTGATCCTGAAAAGCGTTTCCAACCCCACTTACAAGTAAAACTAGCTAAAATGTGCCTGGCTGCTATTCACTGAAAAGCTCATTCTGTGTACATTTTTAGCATACGTTTGCTCCTGCCGGGTCAGTTGAGCAGCGAATTTCTATTTAACCACCTGCTATAATGAGAGACCTCAGGGCTGCATGTTTTGAGCCCAGTATTGATCCTGAAAAGCGTTTCCAACCCCACTTACAAGTAAAACTAGCTAAAATGTGCCTGGCTTCTCTTCACTGAAAAGCTCATTCTGAGTACATTTTAGGCATACGTTTGCTCCTGCCGGGTCAGCTGAGCAGCGAATTTCTATTTAACCACCTGCTATCATGAGAGACCCCAGGGCTGCATGTTTTGAGCCCAGTATTGATCCTGAAAAGCGTTTCCAACCCCACTTACAAGTAAAACTAGCTAAAATGTGCCTGGCTGCTATTCACTGAAAAGCTCATTCTGAGTACATTTTTAGCATACGTTTGCTCCTGCCGGGTCAGCTGAGCAGCGAATTTCTATTTAACCACCTGCTATCATGAGAGACCTCAGGGCTGCATGTTTTGAGCCCAGTACTGATCCTGAAAAGCGTTTCCAACCCCACTTACAAGTAAAACTAGCTAAAATGTGCCTGGCTGCTATTCACTGAAAAGCTCATTCTGTGTACATTTTTGGCATACGTTTGCTCCTACCGGGTCAGCTGAGCAGCGAATTTCTATTTAACCACCTGCTATCATGAGAGACATCAGGGCTGCATGTTTTGAGCCCAGTACTGATCCTGAAAAGCGTTTCCAAACCCACTTACAAGTAAAACTAGCTAAAATGTGCCTGGCTGCTATTCACTGAAAAGCTCATTCTGTGTACATTTTTAGCATACGTTTGCTCCTGCCGGGTCAGCTGAGCAGCGAATTTCTATTTAACCACCTGCTATCATGAGAGACCTCAGGGCTGCATGTTTTGAGCCCAGTACTGATCCTGAAAAGCGTTTCCAACCCCACTTACAAGTAAAACTAGCTAAAATGTGCCTGGCTGCTATTCACTGAAAAGCTCATTCTGAGTACATTTTTACCATATGTTTGCTCCTGCCGGGTCAGCTGAGAAGCGAATTTCTATTTAACAACCTGCTATCATGAGAGACCCCAGGGCTGCATGTTTTGAGCCCAGTATTGATCCTGAAAAGCGTTTCCAACCCCACTTACAAGTAAAACTAGCTAAAATGTGCCTGGGTGCTATTCACTGAAAAGCTCATTCTGAGTACATTTTTAGCATACGTTTGCTCCTGCCGGGTCAGTTGAGCAGCGAATTTCTATTTAACCACCTGCTATCATGAGAGACCTCAGGGCTGCATGTTTTGAGCCCAGTATTGATCCTGAAAAGCGTTTCCAACCCCACTTACAAGTAAAACTAGCTAAAATGTGCCTGGCTTCTCTTCACTGAAAAGCTCATTCTGAGTACATTTTAAGCATACGTTTGCTCCTGCCGGGTCAGCTGAGCAGCGAATTTCTATTTAACCACCTGCTATCATGAGAGACCCCAGGGCTGCATGTTTTGAGCCCAGTATTGATCCTAAAAAGCGTTTCCAACCCCACTTACAAGTAAAACTAGCTAAAATGTGCCTGGCTGCTATTCACTGAAAAGCTCATTCTGAGTACATTTTTAGCATACGTTTGCTCCTGCCGGGTCAGCTGAGCAGCGAATTTCTATTTAACCACCTGCTATCATGAGAGACCTCAGGGCTGCATGTTTTAAGCCCAGTACTGATCCTGAAAAGCGTTTCCAACCCCACTTACAAGTAAAACTAGCTAAAATGTGCCTGGCTGCTATTCACTGAAAAGCTCATTCTGTGTACATTTTTGGCATACGTTTGCTCCTACCGGGTCAGCTGAGCAGCGAATTTCTATTTAACCACCTGCTATCATGAGAGACATCAGGGCTGCATGTTTTGAGCCCAGTACTGATCCTGAAAAGCGTTTCCAAACCCACTTACAAGTAAAACTAGCTAAAATGTGCCTGGCTGCTATTCACTGAAAAGCTCATTCTGTGTACATTTTTAGCATACGTTTGCTCCTGCCGGGTGAGCTGAGCAGCGAATTTCTATTTAACCACCTGCTATCATGAGAGACCTCAGGGCTGCATGTTTTGAGCCCAGTACTGATCCTGAAAAGTGTTTCCAACCCCACTTACAAGTAAAACTAGCTAAAATGTGCCTGGCTGCTATTCACTGAAAAGCTCATTCTGTGTACATTTTTGGCATACGTTTGCTCCTGCCGGGTCAGCTGAGCAGCGAATTTCTATTTAACCACCTGCTTTCATGAGAGACCTCAGGGCTGCTGTTTTGAGCCCAGTACTGAGGCTGAAAAGCATTTCCAACCCTACTTACAAGTAAAACTAGCTAAAATGTGCCTGGCTTCTCTTCACTGAAAAGCTCATTCTGTGTACATTTTTGGCATACGTTTGCTCCTGCCGGGTCAGCTGAGCAGCGAATTTCTATTTAACCACCTGCTTTCATGAGAGACCTCAGGGCTGCATGTTTTGAGCCCAGTACTGATCCTGAAAAGCGTTTCCAACCCCACTTACAAGTAAAACTAGCTAAAATGTGCCTGGCTGCTATTCACTGAAAAGCTCATTCTGTGTACATTTTTAGCATATGTTTGCTCCTGCCGGGTCAGTTGAGCAGCGAATTTCTATTTAACCACCTGCTATCATGAGAGACCTCAGGGCTGCATGTTTTGAGCCCAGTATTGATCCTGAAAAGCGTTTCCAACCCCACTTACAAGTAAAACTAGCTAAAATGTGCCTGGCTTCTCTTCACTGAAAAGCTCATTCTGAGTACATTTTAAGCATACGTTTGCTCCTGCCGGGTCAGCTGAGCAGCGAATTTCTATTTAACCACCTGCTATCATGAGAGACCCCAGGGCTGCATGTTTTGAGCCCAGTATTGATCCTGAAAAGCGTTTCCAACCCCACTTACAAGTAAAACTAGCTAAAATGTGCCTGTCTGCTATTCACTGAAAAGCTCATTCTGAGTACATTTTTAGCATACGTTTGCTCCTGCCGGGTCAGCTGAGCAGCGAATTTCTATTTAACCACCTGCTATCATGAGAGACATCAGGGCTGCATGTTTTGAGCCCAGTACTGATCCTGAAAAGCGTTTCCAAACCCACTTACAAGTAAAACTAGCTAAAATGTGCCTGGCTGCTATTCACTGAAAAGCTCATTCTGAGTACATTTTTAGCATACGTTTGCCCCTGCCGGGTCAGCTGAGCAGCGAATTTCTATTTAACTACCTGCTATCATGAGAGACCTCAGGGCTGCATGTTTTGAGCCCAGTACTGATCCTGAAAAGCGTTTCCAACCCCACTTACAAGTAAAACTAGCTAAAATGTGCCTGGCTGCTATTCACTGAAAAGCTCATTCTGTGTACATTTTTGGCATACGTTTGCTCCTACCGGGTCAGCTGAGCAGCGAATTTCTATTTAACCACCTGCTATTATGAGAGACATCAGGGCTGCATGTTTTGAGCCCAGTACTGATCCTGAAAAGCGTTTCCGAACCCACTTACAAGTAAAACTAGCTAAAATGTGCCTGGCTGCTATTCACTGAAAAGCTCATTCTGTGTACATTTTTAGCATACGTTTGCTCCTGCTGGGTCAGCTGAGCAGCGAATTTCTATTTAACCACCTGCTATCATGAGAGACCTCAGGGCTGCATGTTTTGAGCCCAGTACTGATCCTGAAAAGCGTTTCCAACCCCACTTACAAGTAAAACTAGCTAAAATGTGCCTGGCTGCTATTCACTGAAAAGCTCATTCTGAGTACATTTTTACCATATGTTTGCTCCTGCCGGGTCAGCTGAGAAGCGAATTTCTATTTAACAACCTGCTATCATGAGAGACCCCAGGGCTGCATGTTTTGAGCCCAGTATTGATCCTGAAAAGCGTTTCCAACCCCACTTACAAGTAAAACTAGCTAAAATGTACCTGCTGAGTACATTTTTAGCATACGTTTGCTCCTGCCGGGTCAGCTGAGCAGCGAATTTCTATTTAACCACCTGCTATCACGAGAGACCTCAGGGCTGCATGTTTTGAGCCCAGTACTGATCCTGAAAAGCATTTCCAACCCCACTTACAAGTAAAACTAGCTAAAATGTGCCTGGCTGCTATTCACTGAAAAGCTCATTCTGTGTACATTTTTGGCATACGTTTGCTCCTACCGGGTCAGCTGAGCAGCGAATTTCTATTTAACCACCTGCTTTCATGAGAGACCTCAGGGCTGCATGTTTTGAGCCCAGTACTGAGCCTGAAAAGCATTTCCAACCCCACTTACAAGTAAAACTAGCTAAAATGTGCCTAGCTTCTCTTCACTGAAAAGCTCATTCTGAGTACATTTTTAGCATACGTTTGCTCCTGCCGGGTCAGCTGAGCAGCGAATTTCTATTTAACCATCTGCTTTCATGAGAGACCTCAGGGCTGCATGTTTTGAGCCCAGTACTGATCCTGAAAAGCGTTTCCAACCCCACTTACAAGTAAAACTAGCTAAAATGTGCCTGGCTGCTATTCACTGAAAAGCTCATTCTGTGTACATTTTTGGCATACGTTTGCTCCTACCGGGTCAGCTGAGCAGCGAATTTCTATTTAACCATCTGCTTTCATGAGAGACCTCAGGGCTGCATGTTTTGAGCCCAGTACTGATCCTGAAAAGCGTTTCCAACCCCACTTACAAGTAAAACTAGCTAAAATGTGCCTGGCTTCTCTTCACTGAAAAGCTCATTCTGTGTAGATTTTTGGCATACGTTTGCTCCTACCGGGCCAGCTGAGCAGCAAATTTCTATTTAACCACCTGCTATCATGAGAGACCTCAGGGCTGCATGTTTTGAGCCCAGTACTGATCCTGAAAAGCATTTCCAACCCCACTTACAAGTAAAACTAGCTAAAATGTGCCTGGCTGCTATTCACTGAAAAGCTCATTCTGTGTACATTTTTGGCATACGTTTGCTCCTACCGGGTCAGCTGAGCAGCGAATTTCTATTTAACCACCTGCTTTCATGAGAGACCTCAGGGCTGCATGTTTTGAGCCCAGTACTGATCCTGAAAAGCATTTCCAACCCCACTTACAAGTAAAACTAGCTAAAATGTGCCTGGCTGCTATTCACTGAAAAGCTCATTCTGTGTACATTTTTGGCATACGTTTGCTCCTACCGGGTCAGCTGAGCAGCGAATTTCTATTTAACCACCTGCTTTCATGAGAGACCTCAGGGCTGCATGTTTTGAGCCCAGTACTGAGCCTGAAAAGCATTTCCAACCCCACTTACAAGTAAAACTAGCTAAAATATGCCTGGCTTCTCTTCACTGAAAAGCTCATTCTGAGTACATTTTTAGCATACGTTTGCTCCTGCCGGGTCAGCTGAGCAGCGAATTTCTATTTAACAACCTGCTATCATGAGAGACCTCAGTGCTGCATGTTTTGAGCCCAGTACTGATCCTGAAAAGCGTTTCCAACCCCACTTACAAGTAAAACTAGCTAAAATGTGCCTGGCTGCTATTCACTGAAAAGCTCATTCTGTGTACATTTTTGGCATACGTTTGCTCCTACCGGGTCAGCTGAGCAGCAAATTTCTATTTAACCATCTGCTTTCATGAGAGACCTCAGGGCTGCATGTTTTGAGCCCAGTACTGAGCCTGAAAAGCATTTCCAACCCCACTTACAAGTAAAACTAGCTAAAATGTGCCTGGCTGCTAATCACTGAAAAGCTCATTCTGTGTACATTTTTAGGCATACGTTTGCTCCTGCCGGGTCAGCTGAGCAGCGAATGTCTATTTAACCACCTGCTATCATGAGAGACCTCAGGGCTGCATGTTTTGAGCCCAGTACTGATCCTGAAAAGCGTTTCCAACCCCACTTACAAGTAAAACTAGCTAAAATGTGCCTGGCTGCTAATCACTGAAAAGCTCATTCTGTGTACATTTTTAGGCATACGTTTGCTCCTGCCGGGTCAGCTGAGCAGCGAATGTCTATTTAACCACCTGCTATCATGAGAGACCTCAGGGCTGCATGTTTTGAGCCCAGTACTGATCCTGAAAAGCGTTTCCAACCCCACTTACAAGTAAAACTAGCTAAAATGTGCCTGGCTGCTATTCACTGAAAAGCTCATTCTGAGTACATTTTTAGCATACGTTTGCTCCTGCCGGGGCAGCTGAGAAGCGAATTTCTATTTAACAACCTGCTATCATGAGAGACCTCAGTGCTGCATGTTTTGAGCCCAGTACTGATCCTGAAAAGCGTTTCCAAACCCACTTACAAGTAAAACTAGCTAAAATGTGCCTGGCTGCTATTCACTGAAAAGGTCATTCTGTGTACATTTTTGGCATACGTTTGCTCCTACCGGGTCAGCTGAGCAGCGAATTTCTATTTAACCACCTGCTTTCATGAGAGACCTCAGGGCTGCATGTTTTGAGCCCAGTACTGAGCCTGAAAAGCATTTCCAACCCCACTTACAAGTAAAACTAGCTAAAATGTGCCTAGCTTCTCTTCACTGAAAAGCTCATCCTGAGTACATTTTTAGCATACGTTTGCTCCTGCCGGGTCAGCTGAGCAGCGAATTTCTATTTAACCACCTGCTATCATGAGAGACCTCAGGGCTGCATGTTTTGAGCCCAGTACTGATCCTGAAAAGCGTTTCCAACCCCACTTACAAGTAAAACTAGCTAAAATGTGCCTGGCTGCTATTCATTGAAAAGCTCATTCTGTGTACATTTTTGGCATACGTTTGCTCCTACCGGGTCAGCTGAGCAGCAAATTTCTATTTAACCATCTGCTTTCATGAGAGACCTCAGGGCTGCATGTTTTGAGCCCAGTACTGAGCCTGAAAAGCATTTCCAACCCCACTTACAAGTAAAACTAGCTAAAATGTGCCTGGCTGCTCTTCACTGAAAAGCTCATTCTGAGTACATTTTTGGCATACGTTTGCTCCTGCCGGGTCAGCTGAGCAGCGAATTTCTATTTAACCACCTGCTATCATGAGAGACCTCAGGGCTGCATGTTTTGAGCCCAGTACTGATCCTGAAAAGCATTTCCAACCCCACTTACAAGTAAAACTAGCTAAAATGTGCCTGGCTGCTATTCACTGAAAAGCTCATTCTGAGTACATTTTTAGCATACGTTTGCTCCTGCAGGGTCAGCTGAGCAGCGAATTTCTATTTAACCACCTGCTATCATGAGAGACCTCAGTGCTGCATGTTTTGAGCCCAGTACTGATCCTGAAAAGCGTTTCCAACCCCACTTACAAGTAAAACTAGCTAAAATGTGCCTGGCTGCTATTCACTGAAAAGCTCATTCTGTGTACATTTTTGGCATACGTTTGCTCCTACCGGGTCAGCTGAGCAGCGAATTTCTATTTAACCATCTGCTTTCATGAGAGACCTCAGGGCTGCATGTTTTGAGCCCAGTACTGATCCTGAAAAGCATTTCCAACCCCACTTACAAGTAAAACTAGCTAAAATGTGCCTGGCTGCTATTCACTGAAAAGCTCATTCTGAGTACATTTTTAGCATACGTTTGCTTCTGCCAGGTCAGCTGAGCAGCGAATTTCTATTTAACCACCTGCTATCATGAGAGACCTCAGGGCTGCATGTTTTGAGCCCAGTACTGATCCTGAAAAGCGTTTCCAACCCCACTTACAAGTAAAACTAGCTAAAATGTGCCTGGCTGCTATTCACTGAAAAGCTCATTCTGTGTACATTTTTGGCATACGTTTGCTCCTACCGGGTCAGCTGAGCAGCAAATTTCTATTTAACCATCTGCTTTCATGAGAGACCACAGGGCTGCATGTTTTGAGCCCAGTACTGAGCCTGAAAAGCATTTCCAACCCCACTTACAAGTAAAACTAGCTAAAATGTGCCTGGCTGCTAATCACTGAAAAGCTCATTCTTTGTACATTTTTAGGCATACGTTTGCTCCTGCCGGGTCAGCTGAGAAGCGAATGTCTATTTAACCACCTGCTATCATGAGAGACCTCAGGGCTGCATGTTTTGAGCCCAGTACTGATCCTGAAAAGCATTTCCAACCCCACTTACAAGTAAAACTAGCTAAAATGTGCCTGGCTGCTATTCATTGAAAAGCTCATTCTGTGTACATTTTTGGCATACGTTTGCTCCTACCGGGTCAGCTGAGCAGCAAATTTCTATTTAACCATCTGCTTTCATGAGAGACCTCAGGGCTGCATGTTTTGAGCCCAGTACTGAGCCTGAAAAGCATTTCCAACCCCACTTACAAGTAAAACTAGCTAAAATGTGCCTGGCTGCTCTTCACTGAAAATCTCATTCTGAGTACATTTTTGGCATACGTTTGCTCCTGCCGGGTCAGCTGAGCAGCGAATTTCTATTTAACCACCTGCTATCATGAGAGACCTCAGGGCTGCATGTTTTGAGCCCAGTACTGATCCTGAAAAGCATTTCCAACCCCACTTACAAGTAAAACTAGCTAAAATGTGCCTGGCTGCTATTCACTGAAAAGCTCATTCTGAGTACATTTTTAGCATACGTTTGCTCCTGCAGGGTCAGCTGAGCAGCGAATTTCTATTTAACCACCTGCTATCATGAGAGACCTCAGTGCTGCATGTTTTGAGCCCAGTACTGATCCTGAAAAGCGTTTCCAACCCCACTTACAAGTAAAACTAGCTAAAATGTGCCTGGCTGCTATTCACTGAAAAGCTCATTCTGTGTACATTTTTGGCATACGTTTGCTCCTACCGGGTCAGCTGAGCAGCGAATTTCTATTTAACCATCTGCTTTCATGAGAGACCTCAGGGCTGCATGTTTTGAGCCCAGTACTGATCCTGAAAAGCATTTCCAACCCCACTTACAAGTAAAACTAGCTAAAATGTGCCTGGCTGCTATTCACTGAAAAGCTCATTCTGAGTACATTTTTAGCATACGTTTGCTTCTGCCGGGTCAGCTGAGCAGCGAATTTCTATTTAACCACCTGCTATCATGAGAGACCTCAGGGCTGCATGTTTTGAGCCCAGTACTGATCCTGAAAAGCGTTTCCAACCCCACTTACAAGTAAAACTAGCTAAAATGTGCCTGGCTGCTATTCACTGAAAAGCTCATTCTGAGTACATTTTTAGCATACGTTTGC
Organism: Lissotriton vulgaris; assembly: GCF_964263255.1. NCBI lineage: Eukaryota > Metazoa > Chordata > Amphibia > Caudata > Salamandridae > Lissotriton > Lissotriton vulgaris. Next base: position 73,162 of record NW_028243347.1, on the reverse strand, counting down.
TCCTGCCGGGTCAGCTGAGAATCGAATTTCTATTTAACAACCTGCTATCATGAGAGACCCCAGGGCTGCATGTTTTGAGCCCAGTATTGATCCTGAAAAGCGTTTCCAACCCCACTTACAAGTAAAACTAGCTAAAATGTGCCTGGCTGCTATTCACTGAAAAGCTCATTCTGAGTACATTTTTAGCATACGTTTGCTCCTGCCGGGTCAGCTGAGCAGCGAATTTCTATTTAACCACCTGCTATCATGAGAGACCTCAGGGCTGCATGTTTTGAGCCCAGTACTGATCCTGAAAAGCGTTTCCAACCCCACTTACAAGTAAAACTAGCTAAAATGTGCCTGGCTGCTATTCACTGAAAAGCTCATTCTGAGTACATTTTTAGCATACGTTTGCTCCTGCCGGGTCAGCTGAGAATCGAATTTCTATTTAACAACCTGCTATCATGAGAGACCCCAGGGCTGCATGTTTTGAGCCCAGTATTGATCCTGAAAAGCGTTTCCAACCCCACTTACAAGTAAAACTAGCTAAAATGTGCCTGGCTGCTATTCACTGAAAAGCTAATTCTGAGTACATTTTTAGCATACGTTTGCTCCTGCCGGGTCAGCTGAGCAGCGAATTTCTATTTAACCACCTGCTATCATGAGAGACCTCAGGGCTGCATGTTTTGAGCCCAGTACTGATCCTGAAAAGCGTTTCCAACCCCACTTACAAGTAAAACTAGCTAAAATGTGCCTGGCTGCTATTCACTGAAAAGCTCATTCTGTGTACATTTTTGGCATACGTTTGCTCCTGCCGGGTCAGCTGAGCAGCGAATTTCTATTTAACCACCTGCTATCATGAGAGACCTCAGGGCTGCATGTTTTGAGCCCAGTACTGATCCTGAAAAGCATTTCCAACCCCACTTACAAGTAAAACTAGCTAAAATGTGCCTGGCTGCTATTCACTGAAAAGGTCATTCTGTGTACATTTTTGGCATACGTTTGCTCCTACCGGGTCAGCTGAGCAGCGAATTTCTATTTAACCACCTGCTTTCATGAGAGACCTCAGGGCTGCATGTTTTGAGCCCAGTACTGAGCCTGAAAAGCATTTCCAACCCCACTTACAAGTAAAACTAGCTAAAATGTGCCTAGCTTCTCTTCACTGAAAAGCTCATCCTGAGTACATTTTTAGCATACGTTTGCTCCTGCCGGGTCAGCTGAGCAGCGAATTTCTATTTAACCACCTGCTATCATGAGAGACCTCAGGGCTGCATGTTTTGAGCCCAGTACTGATCCTGAAAAGCGTTTCCAACCCCACTTACAAGTAAAACTAGCTAAAATGTGCCTGGCTGCTATTCATTGAAAAGCTCATTCTGTGTACATTTTTGGCATACGTTTGCTCCTACCGGGTCAGCTGAGCAGCAAATTTCTATTTAACCATCTGCTTTCATGAGAGACCTCAGGGCTGCATGTTTTGAGCCCAGTACTGAGCCTGAAAAGCATTTCCAACCCCACTTACAAGTAAAACTAGCTAAAATGTGCCTGGCTGCTCTTCACTGAAAAGCTCATTCTGAGTACATTTTTGGCATACGTTTGCTCCTGCCGGGTCAGCTGAGCAGCGAATTTCTATTTAACCACCTGCTATCATGAGAGACCTCAGGGCTGCATGTTTTGAGCCCAGTACTGATCCTGAAAAGCATTTCCAACCCCACTTACAAGTAAAACTAGCTAAAATGTGCCTGGCTGCTATTCACTGAAAAGCTCATTCTGAGTACATTTTTAGCATACGTTTGCTCCAGCAGGGTCAGCTGAGCAGCGAATTTCTATTTAACCACCTGCTATCATGAGAGACCTCAGGGCTGCATGTTTTGAGCCCAGTACTGATCCTGAAAAGCGTTTCCAACCCCACTTACAAGTAAAACTAGCTAAAATGTGCCTGGCTGCTATTCACTGAAAAGCTCATTCTGTGTACATTTTTGGCATACGTTTGCTCCTACCGGGTCAGCTGAGCAGCAAATTTCTATTTAACCATCTGCTTTCATGAGAGACCACAGGGCTGCATGTTTTGAGCCCAGTACTGAGCCTGAAAAGCATTTCCAACCCCACTTACAAGTAAAACTAGCTAAAATGTGCCTGGCTGCTAATCACTGAAAAGCTCATTCTTTGTACATTTTTAGGCATACGTTTGCTCCTGCCGGGTCAGCTGAGCAGCGAATGTCTATTTAACCACCTGCTATCATGAGAGACCTCAGGGCTGCATGTTTTGAGCCCAGTACTGATCCTGAAAAGCGTTTCCAACCCCACTTACAAGTAAAACTAGCTAAAATGTGCCTGGCTGCTATTCATTGAAAAGCTCATTCTGTGTACATTTTTGGCATACGTTTGCTCCTACCGGGTCAGCTGAGCAGCAAATTTCTATTTAACCATCTGCTATCATGAGAGACCTCAGGGCTGCATGTTTTGAGCCCAGTACTGATCCTGAAAAGCGTTTCCAACCCCACTTACAAGTAAAACTAGCTAAAATGTGCCTGGCTGCTATTCACTGAAAAGCTCATTCTGTGTACATTTTTGGCATACGTTTGCTCCTGCCGGGTCAGCTGAGCAGCGAATTTCTATTTAACCACCTGCTATCATGAGAGACCTCAGGGCTGCATGTTTTGAGCCCAGTACTGATCCTGAAAAGCATTTCCAACCCCACTTACAAGTAAAACTAGCTAAAATGTGCCTGGCTGCTATTCACTGAAAAGGTCATTCTGTGTACATTTTTGGCATACGTTTGCTCCTACCGGGTCAGCTGAGCAGCGAATTTCTATTTAACCACCTGCTTTCATGAGAGACCTCAGGGCTGCATGTTTTGAGCCCAGTACTGAGCCTGAAAAGCATTTCCAACCCCACTTACAAGTAAAACTAGCTAAAATGTGCCTAGCTTCTCTTCACTGAAAAGCTCATCCTGAGTACATTTTTAGCATACGTTTGCTCCTGCCGGGTCAGCTGAGCAGCGAATTTCTATTTAACCACCTGCTATCATGAGAGACCTCAGGGCTGCATGTTTTGAGCCCAGTACTGATCCTGAAAAGCGTTTCCAACCCCACTTACAAGTAAAACTAGCTAAAATGTGCCTGGCTGCTATTCATTGAAAAGCTCATTCTGTGTACATTTTTGGCATACGTTTGCTCCTACCGGGTCAGCTGAGCAGAAAATTTCTATTTAACCATCTGCTTTCATGAGAGACCTCAGGGCTGCATGTTTTGAGCCCAGTACTGAGCCTGAAAAGCATTTCCAACCCCACTTACAAGTAAAACTAGCTAAAATGTGCCTGGCTGCTCTTCACTGAAAAGCTCATTCTGAGTACATTTTTGGCATACGTTTGCTCCTGCCGGGTCAGCTGAGCAGCGAATTTCTATTTAACCACCTGCTATCATGAGAGACCTCAGGGCTGCATGTTTTGAGCCCAGTACTGATCCTGAAAAGCATTTCCAACCCCACTTACAAGTAAAACTAGCTAAAATGTGCCTGGCTGCTATTCACTGAAAAGCTCATTCTGAGTACATTTTTAGCATACGTTTGCTTCTGCCGGGTCAGCTGAGCAGCGAATTTCTATTTAACCACCTGCTATCATGAGAGACCTCAGGGCTGCATGTTTTGAGCCCAGTACTGATCCTGAAAAGCGTTTCCAACCCCACTTACAAGTAAAACTAGCTAAAATGTGCCTGGCTGCTATTCACTGAAAAGCTCATTCTGTGTACATTTTTGGCATACGTTTGCTCCTACCGGGTCAGCTGAGCAGCAAATTTCTATTTAACCATCTGCTTTCATGAGAGACCACAGGGCTGCATGTTTTGAGCCCAGTACTGAGCCTGAAAAGCATTTCCAACCCCACTTACAAGTAAAACTAGCTAAAATGTGCCTGGCTGCTAATCACTGAAAAGCTCATTCTTTGTACATTTTTCGGCATACGTTTGCTCCTGCCGGGTCAGCTGAGCAGCGAATGTCTATTTAACCACCTGCTATCATGAGAGACCTCAGGGCTGCATGTTTTGAGCCCAGTACTGATCCTGAAAAGCGTTTCCAACCCCACTTACAAGTAAAACTAGCTAAAATGTGCCTGGCTGCTATTCATTGAAAAGCTCATTCTGTGTACATTTTTGGCATACGTTTGCTCCTACCGGGTCAGCTGAGCAGCAAATTTCTATTTAACCATCTGCTTTCATGAGAGACCTCAGGGCTGCATGTTTTGAGCCCAGTACTGAGCCTGAAAAGCATTTCCAACCCCACTTACAAGTAAAATTAGCTAAAATGTGCCTGGCTGCTCTTCACTGAAAAGCTCATTCTGAGTACATTTTTGGCATACGTTTGCTCCTGCCGGGTCAGCTGAGCAGCGAATTTCTATTTAACCACCTGCTATCATGAGAGACCTCAGGGCTGCATGTTTTGAGCCCAGTACTGATCCTGAAAAGCATTTCCAACCCCACTTACAAGTAAAACTAGCTAAAATGTGCCTGGCTGCTATTCACTGAAAAGCTCATTCTGAGTACATTTTTAGCATACGTTTGCTCCTGCAGGGTCAGCTGAGCAGCGAATTTCTATTTAACCACCTGCTATCATGAGAGACCTCAGGGCTGCATGTTTTGAGCCCAGTACTGATCCTGAAAAGCGTTTCCAACCCCACTTACAAGTAAAACTAGCTAAAATGTGCCTGGCTGCTATTCACTGAAAAGCTCATTCTGTGTACATTTTTGGCATACGTTTGCTCCTGCCGGGTCAGCTGAGCAGCGAATTTCTATTTAACCACCTGCTATCATGAGAGACCTCAGGGCTGCATGTTTTGAGCCCAGTACTGATCCTGAAAAGCATTTCCAACCCCACTTACAAGTAAAACTAGCTAAAATGTGCCTGGCTGCTATTCACTGAAAAGGTCATTCTGTGTACATTTTTGGCATACGTTTGCTCCTACCGGGTCAGCTGAGCAGCGAATTTCTATTTAACCACCTGCTTTCATGAGAGACCTCAGGGCTGCATGTTTTGAGCCCAGTACTGAGCCTGAAAAGCATTTCCAACCCCACTTACAAGTAAAACTAGCTAAAATGTGCCTAGCTTCTCTTCACTGAAAAGCTCATCCTGAGTACATTTTTAGCATACGTTTGCTCCTGCCGGGTCAGCTGAGCAGCGAATTTCTATTTAACCACCTGCTATCATGAGAGACCTCAGGGCTGCATGTTTTGAGCCCAGTACTGATCCTGAAAAGCGTTTCCAACCCCACTTACAAGTAAAACTAGCTAAAATGTGCCTGGCTGCTATTCATTGAAAAGCTCATTCTGTGTACATTTTTGGCATACGTTTGCTCCTACCGGGTCAGCTGAGCAGCAAATTTCTATTTAACCATCTGCTTTCATGAGAGACCTCAGGGCTGCATGTTTTGAGCCCAGTACTGAGCCTGAAAAGCATTTCCAACCCCACTTACAAGTAAAACTAGCTAAAATGTGCCTGGCTGCTCTTCACTGAAAAGCTCATTCTGAGTACATTTTTGGCATACGTTTGCTCCTGCCGGGTCAGCTGAGCAGCGAATTTCTATTTAACCACCTGCTATCATGAGAGACCTCAGGGCTGCATGTTTTGAGCCCAGTACTGATCCTGAAAAGCATTTCCAACCCCACTTACAAGTAAAACTAGCTAAAATGTGCCTGGCTGCTATTCACTGAAAAGCTCATTCTGAGTACATTTTTAGCATACGTTTGCTCCTGCCGGGTCAGCTGAGCAGCGAATTTCTATTTAACCACCTGCTATCATGAGAGACCTCAGGGCTGCATGTTTTGAGCCCAGTACTGATCCTGAAAAGCATTTCCAACCCCACTTACAAGTAAAACTAGCAAAAATGTGCCTGGCTGCTATTCACTGAAAAGCTCATTCTGTGTACATTTTTGGCATACAATTGCTCCTGCCGGGTCAGCTGAGCAGCGAATTTCTATTTAACCACCTGCTCTCATGAGAGACCTCAGGGCTGCATGTTTTGAGCCCAGTATTGATCCTGAAAAGCGTTTCCAACCCCACTTACAAGTAAAACTAGCTAAAATGTGCCTGGCTTCTCTTCACTGAAAAGCTCATTCTGAGTACATTTTAAGCATACGTTTGCTCCTGCCGGGTCAGCTGAGCAGCGAATTTCTATTTAACCACCTGCTATCATGAGAGACCTCAGGACTGCATGTTTTGAGCCCAGTACTGATCCTGAAAAGCGTTTCCAACCCCACTTACGAGTAAAACTAGCTAAAATGTGCCTGGCTGCTATTCACTGAAAAGCTCATTCTGTGTACATTTTTAGCATACGTTTGCTCCTGCCGGGTCAGCTGAGCAGCGAATTTCTATTTAACCACCTGCTATCATGAGAGACCTCAGGGCTGCATGTTTTGAGCCCAGTATTGATCCTGAAAAGCGTTTCCAACCCCACTTACAAGTAAAACTAGCTAAAATGTGCCTGGCTTCTCTTCACTGAAAAGCTCATTCTGAGTACATTTTTAGCATACGTTTGCTCCTGCCGGGTCAGCTGAGCAGCGAATTTCTATTTAACCACCTGCTATCATGAGAGACCTCAGGGCTGCATGTTTTGAGCCCAGTACTGATCCTGAAAAGCGTTTCCAACCCCACTTACAAGTAAAACTAGCTAAAATGTGCCTGGCTGCTATTCACTGAAAAGCTCATTCTGTGTACATTTTTAGGCATACGTTTGCTCCTGCCGGGTCAGCTGAGCAGCGAATGTCTATTTAACCACCTGCTATCATGAGAGACCTCAGGGCTGCATGTTTTGAGCCCAGTACTGATCCTGAAAAGCGTTTCCAACCCCACTTACAAGTAAAACTAGCTAAAATGTGCCTGGCTGCTATTCACTGAAAAGCTCATTCTGAGTACATTTTTAGCATACGTTTGCTCCTGCCGGGTCAGCTGAGAAGCGAATTTCTATTTAACAACCTGCTATCATGAGAGACCCCAGGGCTGCATGTTTTGAGCCCAGTATTGATCCTGAAAAGCGTTTCCAACCCCACTTACAAGTAAAACTAGCTAAAATGAGCCTGGCTGCTATTCACTGAAAAGCTCATTCTGAGTACATTTTTAGCATATGTTTGCTCCTGCCGGGTCAGCTGAGCAGCGAATTTCTATTTAACCACCTGCTATCATGAGAGACCTCAGGGCTGCATGTTTTGAGCCCAGTACTGATCCTGAAAAGTGTTTCCAACCCCACTTACAAGTAAAACTAGCTAAAATGTGCCTGGCTGCTATTCACTGAATAGCTCATTCTGTGTACATTTTTGGCATACGTTTGCTCCTGCCGGGTCAGCTGAGCAGCGAATTTCTATTTAACCACCTGCTTTCATGAAAGACCTCAGGGCTGCTGTTTTGAGCCCAGTACTGAGGCTGAAAAGCATTTCCAACCCTACTTACAAGTAAAACTAGCTAAAATGTGCCTGGCTTCTCTTCACTGAAAAGCTCATTCTGAGTACATTTTTAGCATACGTTTGCTCCTGCCGGGTCAGCTGAGCAGTGAATTTCTATTTAAGCACCTGCTATCATGAGAGACCTCAGGGCTGCATGTTTTGAGCCCAGTACTGATCCTGAAAAGCGTTTCCAACCCCACTTACAAGTAAAACTAGCTAAAATGTGCCTGGCTGCTATTCACTGAAAAGCTCATTCTGTGTACATTTTTGGCATACGTTTGCTCCTGCCGGGTCAGCTGAGCAGCGAATTTCCATTTAACCACCTGCTTTCATGAGAGACCTCAGGGCTGCATGTTTTGAGCCCAGTACTGATCCTGAAAAGCGTTTCCAACCCCACTTACAAGTAAAACTAGCTAAAATGTGCCTGGCTGCTATTCACTGAAAAGCTCATTCTGTGTACATTTTTAGCATACGTTTGCTCCTGCCGGGTCAGCTGAGCAGCGAATTTCTATTTAACCACCTGCTATCATGAGAGACCTCAGGGCTGCATGTTTTGAGCCCAGTATTGATCCTGAAAAGCGTTTCCAACCCCACTTACAAGTAAAACTAGCTAAAATGTGCCTGGCTTCTCTTCACTGAAAAGCTCATTCTGAGTACATTTTTAGCATACGTTTGCTCCTGCCGGGTCAGCTGAGCAGCGAATTTCTATTTAACCACCTGCTATCATGAGAGACCCCAGGGCTGCATGTTTTGTGCCCAGTATTGATCCTGAAAAGCGTTTCCAACCCTACTTACAAGTAAAACTAGCTAAAATGTGCCTGGCTGCTATTCACTGAAAAGCTCATTCTGAGTACATTTTTAGCATACGTTTGCTCCTGCCGGGTCAGCTGAGCAGCGAATTTCTATTTAACCACCTGCTATCATGAGAGACCTCAGGGCTGCATGTTTTGAGCCCAGTACTGATCCTGAAAAGCGTTTCCAACCCCACTTACAAGTAAAACTAGCTAAAATGTGCCTGGCTGCTATTCACTGAAAAGCTCATTCTGTGTACATTTTTGGCATACGTTTGCTCCTACCGGGTCAGCTGAGCAGCGAATTTCTATTTAACCACCTGCTATCATGAGAGACATCAGGGCTGCATGTTTTGAGCCCAGTACTGATCCTGAAAAGCGTTTCCAACCCCACTTACAAGTAAAACTAGCTAAAATGTGCCTGGCTGCTATTCACTGAAAAGCTCATTCTGTGTACATTTTTAGCATACGTTTGCTCCTGCCGGGTCAGCTGAGCAGCGAATTTCTATTTAACCACCTGCTATCATGAGAGACCTCAGGGCTGCATGTTTTGAGCCCAGTACTGATCCTGAAAAGCGTTTCCAACCCCACTTACAAGTAAAACTAGCTAAAATGTGCCTGGCTGCTATTCACTGAAAAGCTCATTCTGAGTACATTTTTAGCATACGTTTGCTCCTGCCGGGTCAGCTGAGCAGCGAATTTCTATTTAACCACCTGCTATCATGAGAGACCTCAGGGCTGCATGTTTTGAGCCCAGTGCTGATCCTGAAAAGCGTTTCCAACCCCACTTACAAGTAAAACTAGCTAAAATGTGCCTGGCTGCTATTCACTGAAAAGCTCATTCTGTGTACATTTTTGGCATACGTTTGCTCCTGCCGGGTCAGCTGAGCAGCGAATTTCTATTTAACCACCTGCTATCATGAGAGACCTCAGGGCTGCATGTTTTGAGCCCAGTACTGATCCTGAAAAGCATTTCCAAACCCACTTACAAGTAAAACTAGCTAAAATGTGCCTGGCTGCTATTCACTGAAAAGCTCATTCTGTGTACATTTTTGGCATACGTTTGCTCCTACCGGGTCAGCTGAGCAGCGAATTTCTATTTAACCACCTGCTTTCATGAGAGACCTCAGGGCTGCATGTTTTGAGCCCAGTACTGAGCCTGAAAAGCATTTCCAACCCCACTTACAAGTAAAACTAGCTAAAATGTGCCTAGCTTCTCTTCACTGAAAAGCTCATTCTGAGTACATTTTTAGCATACGTTTGCTCCTGCCGGGTCAGCTGAGCAGCGAATTTCTATTTAACCACCTGCTATCATGAGAGACCTCAGGGCTGCATGTTTTGAGCCCAGTACTGATCCTGAAAAGCGTTTCCAACCCCACTTACAAGTAAAACTAGCTAAAATGTGCCTGGCTGCTATTCACTGAAAAGCTCATTCTGTGTACATTTTTAGGCATACGTTTGCTCCTGCCGGGTCAGCTGAGCAGCGAATGTCTATTTAACCACCTGCTATCATGAGAGACCTCAGGGCTGCATGTTTTGAGCCCAGTACTGATCCTGAAAAGCGTTTCCAACCCTACTTACAAGTAAAACTAGCTAAAATGTGCCTGGCTGCTATTCACTGAAAAGCTCATTCTGAGTACATTTTTAGCATACGTTTGCTCCTGCCGGGTCAGCTGAGCAGCGAATTTCTATTTAACCACCTGCTATCATGAGAGACCTCAGGGCTGCATGTTTTGAGCGCAGTACTGATCCTGAAAAGCGTTTCCAACCCCACTTACAAGTAAAACTAGCTAAAATGTGCCTGGCTGCTATTCACTGAAAAGCTCATTCTGTGTACATTTTTAGCATACGTTTGCTCCTGCCGGGTCAGCTGAGCAGCGAATTTCTATTTAACCACCTGCTATCATGAGAGACCCCAGGGCTGCATGTTTTGAGCCCAGTACTGATCCTGAAAAGCGTTTCCAACCCCACTTACAAGTAAAACTAGCTAAAATGTGCCTGGCTGCTATTCACTGAAAAGCTCATTCTGAGTACATTTTTAGCATACGTTTGCTCCTGCCGGGTCAGCTGAGCAGCGAATTTCTATTTAACCACCTGCTATCATGAGAGACCTCAGGGCTGCATGTTTTGAGCCCAGTGCTGATCCTGAAAAGCGTTTCCAACCCCACTTACAAGTAAAACTAGCTAAAATGTGCCTGGCTGCTATTCACTGAAAAGCTCATTCTGTGTACATTTTTGGCATACGTTTGCTCCTGCCGGGTCAGCTGAGCAGCGAATTTCTATTTAACCACCTGCTATCATGAGAGACCTCAGGGCTGCATGTTTTGAGCCCAGTACTGATCCTGAAAAGCATTTCCAAACCCACTTACAAGTAAAACTAGCTAAAATGTGCCTGGCTGCTATTCACTGAAAAGCTCATTCTGTGTACATTTTTGGCATACGTTTGCTCCTACCGGGTCAGCTGAGCAGCGAATTTCTATTTAACCACCTGCTTTCATGAGAGACCTCAGGGCTGCATGTTTTGAGCCCAGTACTGAGCCTGAAAAGCATTTCCAACCCCACTTACAAGTAAAACTAGCTAAAATGTGCCTAGCTTCTCTTCACTGAAAAGCTCATTCTGAGTACATTTTTAGCATACGTTTGCTCCTGCCGGGTCAGCTGAGCAGCGAATTTCTATTTAACCACCTGCTATCATGAGAGACCTCAGGGCTGCATGTTTTGAGCCCAGTACTGATCCTGAAAAGCGTTTCAAACCCCACTTACAAGTAAAACTAGCTAAAATGTGCCTGGCTGCTATTCACTGAAAAGCTCATTCTGTGTACATTTTTAGGCATACGTTTGCTCCTGCCGGGTCAGCTGAGCAGCGAATGTCTATTTAACCACCTGCTATCATGAGAGACCTCAGGGCTGCATGTTTTGAGCCCAGTACTGATCCTGAAAAGCGTTTCCAACCCCACTTACAAGTAAAACTAGCTAAAATGTGCCTGGCTGCTATTCACTGAAAAGCTCATTCTGAGTACATTTTTAGCATACGTTTGCTCCTGCCGGGTCAGCTGAGAAGCAAATTTCTATTTAACAACCTGCTATCATGAGAGACCCCAGGGCTGCATGTTTTGAGCCCAGTATTGATCCTGAAAAGCGTTTCCAACCCCACTTACAAGTAAAACTAGCTAAAATGAGCCTGGCTGCTATTCACTGAAAAGCTCATTCTGAGTACATTTTTAGCATACGTTTGCTCCTGCCGGGTCAGCTGAGCAGCGAATTTCTATTTAACCACCTGCTATCATGAGAGACCTCAGGGCTGCATGTTTTGAGCCCAGTACTGATCCTGAAAAGTGTTTCCAACCCCACTTACAAGTAAAACTAGCTAAAATGTGCCTGGCTGCTATTCACTGAATAGCTCATTCTGTGTACATTTTTGGCATACGTTTGCTCCTGCCGGGTCAGCTGAGCAGCGAATTTCTATTTAACCACCTGCTTTCATGAAAGACCTCAGGGCTGCTGTTTTGAGCCCAGTACTGAGGCTGAAAAGCATTTCCAACCCTACTTACAAGTAAAACTAGCTAAAATGTGCCTGGCTTCTCTTCACTGAAAAGCTCATTCTGAGTACATTTTTAGCATACGTTTGCTCCTGCCGGGTCAGCTGAGCAGTGAATTTCTATTTAAGCACCTGCTATCATGAGAGACCTCAGGGCTGCATGTTTTGAGCCCAGTACTGATCCTGAAAAGCGTTTCCAACCCCACTTACAAGTAAAACTAGCTAAAATGTGCCTGGCTGCTATTCACTGAAAAGCTCATTCTGTGTACATTTTTGGCATACGTTTGCTCCTGCCGGGTCAGCTGAGCAGCGAATTTCTATTTAACCACCTGCTTTCATGAGAGACCTCAGGGCTGCATGTTTTGAGCCCAGTACTGATCCTGAAAAGCGTTTCCAACCCCACTTACAAGTAAAACTAGCTAAAATGTGCCTGGCTGCTATTCACTGAAAAGCTCATTCTGTGTACATTTTTAGCATACGTTTGCTCCTGCCGGGTCAGCTGAGCAGCAAATTTCTATTTAACCACCTGCTATCATGAGAGACCTCAGGGCTGCATGTTTTGAGCCCAGTATTGATCCTGAAAAGCGTTTCCAACCCCACTTACAAGTAAAACTAGCTAAAATGTGCCTGGCTTCTCTTCACTGAAAAGCTCATTCTGAGTACATTTTTAGCATACGTTTGCTCCTGCCGGGTCAGCTGAGCAGCGAATTTCTATTTAACCACCTGCTATCATGAGAGACCCCAGGGCTGCATGTTTTGTGCCCAGTATTGATCCTGAAAAGCGTTTCCAACCCTACTTACAAGTAAAACTAGCTAAAATGTGCCTGGCTGCTATTCACTGAAAAGCTCATTCTGAGTACATTTTTAGCATACGTTTGCTCCTGCCGGGTCAGCTGAGCAGCGAATTTCTATTTAACCACCTGCTATCATGAGAGACCTCAGGGCTGCATGTTTTGAGCCCAGTACTGATCCTGAAAAGCGTTTCAAACCCCACTTACAAGTAAAACTAGCCAAAATGTGCCTGGCTGCTATTCACTGAAAAGCTCATTCTGTGTACATTTTTGGCATACGTTTGCTCCTACCGGGTCAGCTGAGCAGCGAATTTCTATTTAACCACCTGCTATCATGAGAGACATCAGGGCTGCATGTTTTGAGCCCAGTACTGATCCTGAAAAGCGTTTCCAACCCCACTTACAAGTAAAACTAGCTAAAATGTGCCTGGCTGCTATTCACTGAAAAGCTCATTCTGTGTACATTTTTAGCATACGTTTGCTCCTGCCGGGTCAGCTGAGCAGCGAATTTCTATTTAACCACCTGCTATCATGAGAGACCTCAGGGCTGCATGTTTTGAGCCCAGTACTGATCCTGAAAAGCGTTTCCAACCCCACTTACAAGTAAAACTAGCTAAAATGTGCCTGGCTGCTATTCACTGAAAAGCTCATTCTGAGTACATTTTTACCATACGTTTGCTCCTGCCGGGTCAGCTGAGAAGCGAATTTCTATTTAACAACCTGCTATCATGAGAGACCCCAGGGCTGCATGTTTTGAGCCCAGTATTGATCCTGAAAAGCGTTTCCAACCCCACTTACAAGTAAAACTAGCTAAAATGTGCCTGGCTGCTATTCACTGAAAAGCTCATTCTGAGTACATTTTTAGCATACGTTTGCTCCTACCGGGTCAGCTGAGCAGCGAATTTCTATTTAACCACCTGCTTTCATGAGAGACCTCAGGGCTGCATGTTTTGAGCCCAGTACTGAGCCTGAAAAGCATTTCCAACCCCACTTACAAGTAAAACTAGCTAAAATGTGCCTAGCTTCTCTTCACTGCAAAGCTCATTCTGAGTACATTTTTAGCATACGTTTGCTCCTGCCGGGTCAGCTGAGCAGCGAATTTCTATTTAACCACCTGCTATCATGAGAGACCTCAGGGCTGCATGTTTTGAGCCCAGTACTGATCCTGAAAAGCGTTTCCAACCCCACTTACAAGTAAAACTAGCTAAAATGTGCCTGGCTGCTATTCACTGAAAAGCTCATTCTGAGTACATTTTTAGCATACGTTTGCTCCTGCCGGGTCAGCTGAGCAGCGAATTTCTATTTAACCACCTGCTATCATGAGAGACCCCAGGGCTGCATGTTTTGTGCCCAGTATTGATCCTGAAAAGCGTTTCCAACCCTACTTACAAGTAAAACTAGCTAAAATGTGCCTGGCTGCTATTCACTGAAAAGCTCATTCTGAGTACATTTTTAGCATACGTTTGCTCCTGCCGGGTCAGCTGAGCAGCGAATTTCTATTTAACCACCTGCTATCATGAGAGACCTCAGGGCTGCATGTTTTGAGCCCAGTACTGATCCTGAAAAGCGTTTCCAACCCCACTTACAAGTAAAACTAGCTAAAATGTGCCTGGCTGCTATTCACTGAAAAGCTCATTCTGTGTACATTTTTGGCATACGTTTGCTCCTACCGGGTCAGCTGAGCAGCGAATTTCTATTTAACCACCTGCTATCATGAGAGACCTCAGGGCTGCATGTTTTGAGCCCAGTACTGATCCTGAAAAGCGTTTCCAACCCCACTTACAAGTAAAACTAGCTAAAATGTGCCTGGCTGCTATTCACTGAAAAGCTCATTCTGTGTACATTTTTGGCATACGTTTGCTCCTGCCGGGTCAGCTGAGCAGCGAATTTCTATTTAACCACCTGCTTTCATGAAAGACCTCAGGGCTGCTGTTTTGAGCCCAGTACTGAGGCTGAAAAGCATTTCCAACCCTACTTACAAGTAAAACTAGCTAAAATGTGCCTGGCTTCTCTTCACTGAAAAGCTCATTCTGAGTACATTTTTAGCATACGTTTGCTCCTGCCGGGTCAGCTGAGCAGTGAATTTCTATTTAAGCACCTGCATTCATGAGAGACCTCAGGGCTGCATGTTTTGAGCCCAGTACTGATCCTGAAAAGCGTTTCAAACCCCACTTACAAGTAAAACTAGCTAAAATGTGCCTGGCTGCTATTCACTGAAAAGCTCATTCTGTGTACATTTTTGGCATACGTTTGCTCCTGCCGGGTCAGCTGAGCAGCGAATTTCTATTTAACCACCTGCTTTCATGAGAGACCTCAGGGCTGCATGTTTTGAGCCCAGTACTGATCCTGAAAAGCGTTTCCAACCCCACTTACAAGTAAAACTAGCTAAAATGTGCCTGGCTGCTATTCACTGAAAAGCTCATTCTGTGTACATTTTTAGCATACGTTTGCTCCTGCCGGGTCAGCTGAGCAGCGAATTTCTATTTAACCACCTGCTATCATGAGAGACCTCAGGGCTGCATGTTTTGAGCCCAGTATTGATCCTGAAAAGCGTTTCCAACCCCACTTACAAGTAAAACTAGCTAAAATGTGCCTAGCTTCTCTTCACTGCAAAGCTCATTCTGAGTACATTTTTAGCATACGTTTGCTCCTGCCGGGTCAGCTGAGCAGCGAATTTCTATTTAACCACCTGCTATCATGAGAGACCTCAGGGCTGCATGTTTTGAGCCCAGTACTGATCCTGAAAAGCGTTTCCAACCCCACTTACAAGTAAAACTAGCTAAAATGTGCCTGGCTGCTATTCACTGAAAAGCTCATTCTGAGTACATTTTTAGCATACGTTTGCTCCTGCCGGGTCAGCTGAGCAGCGAATTTCTATTTAACCACCTGCTATCATGAGAGACCCCAGGGCTGCATGTTTTGTGCCCAGTATTGATCCTGAAAAGCGTTTCCAACCCTACTTACAAGTAAAACTAGCTAAAATGTGCCTGGCTGCTATTCACTGAAAAGCTCATTCTGAGTACATTTTTAGCATACGTTTGCTCCTGCCGGGTCAGCTGAGCAGCGAATTTCTATTTAACCACCTGCTATCATGAGAGACCTCAGGGCTGCATGTTTTGAGCCCAGTACTGATCCTGAAAAGCGTTTCCAACCCCACTTACAAGTAAAACTAGCTAAAATGTGCCTGGCTGCTATTCACTGAAAAGCTCATTCTGTGTACATTTTTGGCATACGTTTGCTCCTACCGGGTCAGCTGAGCAGCGAATTTCTATTTAACCACCTGCTATCATGAGAGACCTCAGGGCTGCATGTTTTGAGCCCAGTACTGATCCTGAAAAGCGTTTCCAACCCCACTTACAAGTAAAACTAGCTAAAATGTGCCTGGCTGCTATTCACTGAAAAGCTCATTCTGTGTACATTTTTGGCATACGTTTGCTCCTGCCGGGTCAGCTGAGCAGCGAATTTCTATTTAACCACCTGCTTTCATGAAAGACCTCAGGGCTGCTGTTTTGAGCCCAGTACTGAGGCTGAAAAGCATTTCCAACCCTACTTACAAGTAAAACTAGCTAAAATGTGCCTGGCTTCTCTTCACTGAAAAGCTCATTCTGAGTACATTTTTAGCATACGTTTGCTCCTGCCGGGTCAGCTGAGCAGTGAATTTCTATTTAAGCACCTGCATTCATGAGAGACCTCAGGGCTGCATGTTTTGAGCCCAGTACTGATCCTGAAAAGCGTTTCAAACCCCACTTACAAGTAAAACTAGCTAAAATGTGCCTGGCTGCTATTCACTGAAAAGCTCATTCTGTGTACATTTTTGGCATACGTTTGCTCCTGCCGGGTCAGCTGAGCAGCGAATTTCTATTTAACCACCTGCTTTCATGAGAGACCTCAGGGCTGCATGTTTTGAGCCCAGTACTGATCCTGAAAAGCGTTTCCAACCCCACTTACAAGTAAAACTAGCTAAAATGTGCCTGGCTGCTATTCACTGAAAAGCTCATTCTGTGTACATTTTTAGCATACGTTTGCTCCTGCCGGGTCAGCTGAGCAGCGAATTTCTATTTAACCACCTGCTATCATGAGAGACCTCAGGGCTGCATGTTTTGAGCCCAGTATTGATCCTGAAAAGCGTTTCCAACCCCACTTACAAGTAAAACTAGCTAAAATGTGCCTGGCTTCTCTTCACTGAAAAGCTCATTCTGAGTACATTTTTAGCATACGTTTGCTCCTGCCGGGTCAGCTGAGCAGCGAATTTCTATTTAACCACCTGCTATCATGAGAGACCCCAGGGCTGCATGTTTTGTGCCCAGTATTGATCCTGAAAAGCGTTTCCAACCCTACTTACAAGTAAAACTAGCTAAAATGTGCCTGGCTGCTATTCACTGAAAAGCTCATTCTGAGTACATTTTTAGCATACGTTTGCTCCTGCCGGGTCAGCTGAGCAGCGAATTTCTATTTAACCACCTGCTATCATGAGAGACCTCAGGGCTGCATGTTTTGAGCCCAGTACTGATCCTGAAAAGCGTTTCCAACCCCACTTACAAGTAAAACTAGCTAAAATGTGCCTGGCTGCTATTCACTGAAAAGCTCATTCTGTGTACATTTTTGGCATACGTTTGCTCCTACCGGGTCAGCTGAGCAGCGAATTTCTATTTAACCACCTGCTATCATGAGAGACATCAGGGCTGCATGTTTTGAGCCCAGTACTGATCCTGAAAAGCGTTTCCAACCCCACTTACAAGTAAAACTAGCTAAAATGTGCCTGGCTGCTATTCACTGAAAAGCTCATTCTGTGTACATTTTTAGCATACGTTTGCTCCTGCCGGGTCAGCTGAGCAGCGAATTTCTATTTAACCACCTGCTATCATGAGAGACCTCAGGGCTGCATGTTTTGAGCCCAGTACTGATCCTGAAAAGCGTTTCCAACCCCACTTACAAGTAAAACTAGCTAAAATGTGCCTGGCTGCTATTCACTGAAAAGCTCATTCTGAGTACATTTTTACCATACGTTTGCTCCTGCCGGGTCAGCTGAGAAGCGAATTTCTATTTAACAACCTGCTATCATGAGAGACCCCAGGGCTGCATGTTTTGAGCCCAGTATTGATCCTGAAAAGCGTTTCCAACCCCACTTACAAGTAAAACTAGCTAAAATGTGCCTGGCTGCTATTCACTGAAAAGCTCATTCTGAGTACATTTTTAGCATACGTTTGCTCCTGCCGGGTCAGCTGAGCAGCGAATTTCTATTTAACCACCTGCTATCATGAGAGACCTCAGGGCTGCATGTTTTGAGCCCAGTGCTGATCCTGAAAAGCGTTTCCAACCCCACTTACAAGTAAAACTAGCTAAAATGTGCCTGGCTGCTATTCACTGAAAAGCTCATTCTGTGTACATTTTTGGCATACGTTTGCTCCTGCCGGGTCAGCTGAGCAGCGAATTTCTATTTAACCACCTGCTATCATGAGAGACCTCAGGGCTGCATGTTTTGAGCCCAGTACTGATCCTGAAAAGCATTTCCAAACCCACTTACAAGTAAAACTAGCTAAAATGTGCCTGGCTGCTATTCACTGAAAAGCTCATTCTGTGTACATTTTTGGCATACGTTTGCTCCTACCGGGTCAGCTGAGCAGCGAATTTCTATTTAACCACCTGCTTTCATGAGAGACCTCAGGGCTGCATGTTTTGAGCCCAGTACTGAGCCTGAAAAGCATTTCCAACCCCACTTACAAGTAAAACTAGCTAAAATGTGCCTAGCTTCTCTTCACTGAAAAGCTCATTCTGAGTACATTTTTAGCATACGTTTGCTCCTGCCGGGTCAGCTGAGCAGCGAATTTCTATTTAACCACCTGCTATCATGAGAGACCTCAGGGCTGCATGTTTTGAGCCCAGTACTGATCCTGAAAAGCGTTTCCAACCCCACTTACAAGTAAAACTAGCTAAAATGTGCCTGGCTGCTATTCACTGAAAAGCTCATTCTGAGTACATTTTTAGCATACGTTTGCTCCTGCCGGGTCAGCTGAGCAGCGAATTTCTATTTAACCACCTGCTATCATGAGAGACCTCAGGGCTGCATGTTTTGAGCCCAGTGCTGATCCTGAAAAGCGTTTCCAACCCCACTTACAAGTAAAACTAGCTAAAATGTGCCTGGCTGCTATTCACTGAAAAGCTCATTCTGTGTACATTTTTGGCATACGTTTGCTCCTGCCGGGTCAGCTGAGCAGCGAATTTCTATTTAACCACCTGCTATCATGAGAAACCTCAGGGCTGCATGTTTTGAGCCCAGTACTGATCCTGATAAGCATTTCCAACCCCACTTACAAGTAAAACTAGCTAAAATGTGCCTGGCTGCTATTAACTGAAAAGCTCATTCTGTGTACATTTTTGGCATACGTTTGCTCCTACCGGGTCAGCTGAGCAGCGAATTTCTATTTAACCACCTGCTTTCATGAGAGACCTCAGGGCTGCATGTTTTGAGCCCAGTACTGAGCCTGAAAAGCATTTCCAACCCCACTTACAAGTAAAACTAGCTAAAATGTGCCTAGCTTCTCTTCACTGAAAAGCTCATTCTGAGTACATTTTTAGCATACGTTTGCTCCTGCCGGGTCAGCTGAGCAGCGAATTTCTATTTAACCACCTGCTATCATGAGAGACCTCAGGGCTGCATGTTTTGAGCCCAGTACTGATCCTGAAAAGCGTTTCCAACCCCACTTACAAGTAAAACAAGCTAAAATGTGCCTGGCTGCTATTCACTGAAAAGCTCATTCTGTGTACATTTTTGGCATACGTTTGCTCCTACCGGGTCAGCTGAGCAGCGAATTTCTATTTAACCATCTGCTTTCATGAGAGACCTCAGGGCTGCATGTTTTGAGCCCAGTACTGATCCTGAAAAGCGTTTCCAACCCCACTTACAAGTAAAACTAGCTAAAATGTGCCTGGCTTCTCTTCACTGAAAAGCTCATTCTGTGTAGATTTTTGGCATACGTTTGCTCTTACCGGGCCAGCTGAGCAGCGAATTTCTATTTAACCACCTGCTATCATGAGAGACCTCAGGGCTGCATGTTTTGAGCCCAGTACTGATCCTGAAAAGCATTTCCAACCCCACTTACAAGTAAAACTAGCTAAAATGTGCCTGGCGGCTATTCACTGAAAAGCTCATTCTGTGTACATTTTTGGCATACGTTTGCTCCTACCGGGTCAGCTGAGCAGCGAATTTCTATTTAACCACCTGCTTTCATGAGAGACCTCAGGGCTGCATGTTCTGAGCCCAGTACTGATCCTGAAAAGCATTTCCAACCCCACTTACAAGTAAAACTAGCTAAAATGTGCCTGGCTGCTATTCACTGAAAAGCTCATTCTGTGTACATTTTTGGCATACGTTTGCTCCTACCGGGTCAGCTGAGCAGCGAATTTCTATTTAACCACCTGCTTTCATGAGAGACCTCAGGGCTGCATGTTTTGAGCCCAGTACTGAGCCTGAAAAGCATTTCCAACCCCACTTACAAGTAAAACTAGCTAAAATGTGCCTGGCTTCTCTTCACTGAAAAGCTCATTCTGAGTACATTTTTAGCATACGTTTGCTCCTGCCGGGTCAGCTGAGCAGCGAATTTCTATTTAACCACCTGCTATCATGAGAGACCTCAGTGCTGCATGTTTTGAGCCCAGTACTGATCCTGAAAAGCGTTTCCAACCCCACTTACAAGTAAAACTAGCTAAAATGTGCCTGGCTGCTATTCACTGAAAAGCTCATTCTGTGTACATTTTTGGCATACGTTTGCTCCTACCGGGTCAGCTGAGCAGCGAATTTCTATTTAACCATCTGCTTTCATGAGAGACCTCAGGGCTGCATGTTTTGAGCCCAGTACTGATCCTGAAAAGCATTTCCAACCCCACTTACAAGTAAAACTAGCTAAAATGTGCCTGGCTGCTATTCACTGAAAAGCTCATTCGAGTACATTTTTAGCATACAATTGCTCCTGCCGGGTCTGCTGAGCAGCGAATTTCTATTTAACCACCTGCTATCATGAGAGACCTCAGGGCTGCATGTTTTGAGCCCAGTACTGATCCTGAAAAGCGTTTCCAACCCCACTTACAAGTAAAACTAGCTAAAATGTGCCTGGCTGCTATTCACTGAAAAGCTCATTCTGTGTACATTTTTGGCATACGTTTGCTCCTACCGGGTCAGCTGAGCAGCGAATTTCTAGTTAACCATCTGCTTTCATGAGAGACCTCAGGGCTGCATGTTTTGAGCCCAGTACTGAGCCTGAAAAGCATTTCCAACCCCACTTACAAGTAAAACTAGCTAAAATGTGCCTGGCGTCTCTTCACTGAAAAGCTCATTCTGAGTACATTTTTAGCATACGTTTGCTCCTGCCGGGTCAGCTGAGCAGCGAATTTCTATTTAACCACCTGCTTTCATGAGAGACCTCAGGGCTGCATGTTTTGAGCCCAGTACTGAGGCTGAAAAGCATTTCCAACCCTACTTACAAGTAAAACTAGCTAAAATGTGCCTGGCTTCTCTTCACTGAAAAGCTCATTCTGTGTACATTTTTGGCATACGTTTGCTCCTACCGGGTCAGCTGAGCAGCGAATTTCTATTTAACCACCTGCTATCATGAGAGACCTCAGGGCTGCATGTTTTGAGCCCAGTACTGATCCTGAAAAGCATTTCCAACCCCACTTACAAGTAAAACTAGCTAAAATGTGCCTGGCTGCTATTCACTGAAAAGCTCATTCTGTGTACATTTTTGGCATACGTTTGCTCCTACAGGGTCAGCTGAGCAGCGAATTTCTATTTAACCACCTGCTTTCATGGGAGACCTCAGGGCTGCATGTTTTGAGCCCAGTACTGAGCCTGAAAAGCATTTCCAACCCCACTTACAAGTAAAACTAGCTAAAATGTGCCTAATTCTCTTCACTGAAAAGCTCATCCTGAGTACATTTTTAGCATACGTTTGCTCCTGCCGGGTCAGCTGAGCAGCGAATTTCTATTTAACCACCTGCTTTCATGAGAGACCTCAGGGCTGCATGTTTTGAGCCCAGTACTGAGGCTGAAAAGCATTTCCAACCCCACTTACAAGTAAAACTAGCTAAAATGTGCCTGGCTTCTCTTCACTGAAAAGCTCATTCTGTGTACATTTTTGGCATACATTTGCTCCTACCGGGTCAGCTGAGCAGCGAATTTCTATTTAACCACCTGCTATCATGAGAGACCTCAGGGCTGCATGTTTTGAGCCCAGTACTGATCCTGAAAAGCATTTCCAACCCCACTTACAAGTAAAACTAGCTAAAATGTGCCTGGCTGCTATTCACTGAAAAGCTCATTCTGTGTACATTTTTAGCATACGTTTGCTCCTGCCGGGTCAGCTGAGCAGCGAATTTCTATTTAACCACCTGCTATCATGAGAGACCTCAGGGCTGCATGTTTTGAGCCCAATACTGATCCTGAAAAGCGTTTCCAACCCCACTTACAAGTAAAACTAGCTAAAATGTGCCTGGCTTCTCTTCACTGAAAAGCTCATTCTGTGTAGATTTTTGGCATACGTTTGCTCCTACCGGGCCAGCTGAGCAGCGAATTTCTATTTAACCACCTGCTATCATGAGAGACCTCAGGGCTGCATGTTTTGAGCCCAGTACTGTTCCTGAAAAGCATTTCCAACCCCACTTACAAGTAAAACTAGCTAAAATGTGCCTGGCTGCTATTCACTGAAAAGCTCTTTCTGTGTACATTTTTGGCATACCTTTGCTCCTACCGGGTCAGCTGAGCAGCGAATTTCTATTTAACCACCTGCTTTCATGAGAGACCTCAGGGCTGCATGTTTTGAGCCCAGTACTGATCCTGAAAAGCGTTTCCAACCCCACTTACAAGTAAAACTAGCTAAAATGTGCCTGGCTGCTCTTCACTGAAAAGCTCATTCTGTGTACATTTTTGGCATACGTTTGTTCCTGCCGGGTCAGCTGAGCAGCGAATTTCTATTTAACCACCTGCTATCATGAGAGACCTCAGGGCTGCATGTTTTGAGCCCAGTACTGATCCTGAAAAGCATTTCCAAACCCACTTACAAGTAAAACTAGCTAAAATGTGCCTGGCTGCTATTCACTGAAAAGCTCATTCTGTGTACATTTTTGGCATACGTTTGCTCCTGCCGGGTCAGCTGAGCAGCGAATTTCTATTTAACCACCTGCTATCATGAGAGACCTCAGTGCTGCATGTTTTGAGCCCAGTACTGATCCTGAAAAGCGTTTCCAACCCCACTTACAAGTAAAACTAGCTAAAATGTGCCTGGCTGCTATTCACTGAAAAGCTCATTCTGTGTACATTTTTGGCATACGTTTGCTCCTGCCGGGTCAGCTGAGCAGCGAATTTCTATTTAACCACCTGCTATCATGAGAGACCTCAGGGCTGCATGTTTTGAGCCCAGTACTGATCCTGAAAAGCGTTTCCAACCCCACTTACAAGTAAAACTAGCTAAAATGTGCCTAGCTGCTTTTCACTGAAAAGCTCATTCTGTGTACATTTTTGGCATACGTTTGCTCCTACCGGGTCAGCTGAGCAGCGAATTTCTATTTAACCACCTGCTTTCATGAGAGACCTCAGGGCTGCATGTTTTGAGCCCAGTACTGAGCCTGAAAAGCGTTTCCAACCCCACTTACAAGTAAAACTAGCTAAAATGTGCCTGGCTTCTCTTCACTGAAAAGCTCATTCTGAGTACATTTTTAGCATACGTTTGCTCCTGCCGGGTCAGCTGAGCAGCGAATTTCTATTTAACCACCTGCTATCATGTGAGAGACCTCAGGGCTGCATGTTTTTAGCCCAGTACTGATCCTGAAAAGCGTTTCCAACCCCACTTACAAGTAAAACTAGCTAAAATGTGCCTGGCTTCTCTTCACTGAAAAGCTCATTCTGAGTACATTTTTGGCATACGTTTGCTCCTGCCGGGTCAGCTGAGCAGCGAATTTCTATTTAACCACCTGCTTTCATGAGAGACCTCAGGGCTGCATGTTTTGAGCCCAGTACTGAGCCTGAAAAGCATTTCCAACCCCATTTACAAGTAAAACTAGCTAAAATGTGCCTGGCTTCTTTTCACTGAAAAGCTCATTCTGAGTACATTTTTGGCATACGTTTGCTCCTGCCGGGTCAGCTGAGCAGCGAATTTCTATTTAACCACCTGCTATCATGAGAGACCTCAGGGCTGCATGTTTTGAGCCCAGTACTGATCCTGAAAAGCGTTTCCAACCCCACTTACAAGTAAAACTAGCTAAAATGTGCCTGGCTGCTATTCACTGAAAAGCTCATTCTGAGTACATTTTTAGCATACGTTTGCTCCTACCGGGTCAGCTGAGCAGCGAATTTCTATTTAACCACCTGCTTTCATGAGAGACCTCAGGGCTGCATGTTTTGAGCCCAGTACTGAGCCTGAAAAGCGTTTCCAACCCCACTTCAAGTAAAACTAGCTAAAATGTGCCTGGCTGCTATTCACTGAAAAGCTCATTCTGAGTACATTTTTAGCATACGTTTGCTCCTGCCGGGTCAGCTGAGCAGCAAATTTCTATTTAACCACCTGCTTTTATGAGAGACCTCAGGGCTGCATGTTTTGAGCCCAGTACTGAGCCTGAAAAGCGTTTCCAACCCCACTTACAAGTAAAACTAGCTAAAATGTGCCTGGCTGCTATTCACTGAAAAGCTCATTCTGTGTACATTTTTAGCATACGTTTGCTCCTGCCGGGTCAGCTGAGCAGCGAATTTCTATTTAACCACCTGCTATCATGAGAGACATCAGGGCTGCATGTTTTGAGCCCAGTATTGATCCTGAAAAGCGTTTCCAACCCCACTTACAAGTAAAACTAGCTAAAATGTGCCTGGCTGCTATTCACTGAAAAGCTCATTCTGTGTACATTTTTGGCATACGTTTGCTCCTACCGGGTCAGCTGAGCAGCAAATTTCTATTTAACCATCTGCTTTCATGAGAGACCTCAGGGCTGCATGTTTTGAGCCCAGTACTGAGCCTGAAAAGCATTTCCAACCCCACTTACAAGTAAAACTAGCTAAAATGTGCCTGGCTGCTATTCACTGAAAAGCTCATTCTGAGTACATTTTTAGCATACGTTTGCTCCTGCCGGGTCAGCTGAGCAGCGAAATTCTATTTAACCACCTGCTATCATGAGAGACCTCAGGGCTGCATGTTTTGAGCTCAGTACTGATCCTGAAAAGCGTTTCCAACCCCACTTACAAGTAAAACTAGCTAAAATGTGCCTGGCTGCTATTCACTGAAAAGCTCATTCTGTGTACATTTTTGGCATACATTTGCTCCTGCCGGGTCAGCTGAGCAGCGAATTTCTATTTAACCACCTGCTTTCATGAGAGACCTCAGGGCTGCATGTTTTGAGCCCAGTACTGAGGCTGAAAAGCATTTCCAACCCTACTTACAAGTAAAACTAGCTAAAATGTGCCTGGCTTCTCTTCACTGAAAAGCTCATTCTGTGCACATTTTTGGCATAAGTTTGCTCCTAGCGGGTCAGCTGAGCAGCGAATTTCTATTTAACCACCTGCTATCATGAGAGACCTCAGGGCTGCATGTTTTGAGCCCAGTACTGATCCTGAAAAGCATTTCCAACCCCACTTACCAGTAAAACTAGCTAAAATGTGCCTGGCTGCTATTCACTGAAAAGCTCATTCTGTGTACATTTTTGGCATACATTTGCTCCTACCGGGTCAGCTGAGCAGCAAATTTCTATTTAACCACCTGCTTTCATGAGAGACCTCAGGGCTGCATGTTTTGAGCCCAGTACTGAGCCTGAAAAGCAATTCCAACCCCACTTACAAGTAAAACTAGCTAAAATGTGCCTAGCTTCTCTTCACTGAAAAGCTCATTCTGAGTACATTTTTAGCATACGTTTGCTCCTGCCGGGTCAGCTGAGCAGCGAATTTCTATTTAACCACCTGCTATCATGAGAGACCTCAGGGCTGCATGTTTTGAGCCCAGTACTGATCCTGAAAAGCGTTTCCAATCCCACTTACAAGTAAAACTAGCTAAAATGTGCCTGGCTGCTATTCACTGAAAAGCTCATTCTGTGTACATTTTTGGCATACGTTTGCTCCTACCGGGTCAGCTGAGCAGCAAATTTCTATTTAACCATCTGCTTTCATGAGAGACCTCAGGGCTGCATGTTTTGAGCCCAGTACTGAGCCTGAAAAGCATTTCCAACCCCACTTACAAGTAAAACTAGTTAAAATGTGCCTGGCTGCTCTTCACTGAAAAGCTCATTCTGAGTACATTTTTGGCATACGTTTGCTCCTGCCGGGTCAGCTGAGCAGCGAATTTCTATTTAACCACCTGCTATCATGAGAGACCTCAGGGCTGCATGTTTTGAGCCCAGTACTGATCCTGAAAAGCATTTCCAACCCCACTTACAAGTAAAACTAGCTAAAATGTGCCTGGCTGCTATTCACTGAAAAGCTCATTCTGAGTACATTTTTAGCATACGTTTGCTCCTGCCGGGTCAGCTGAGCAGCGAATTTCTATTTAACCACCTGCTATCATGAGAGACCTCAGGGCTGCATGTTTTGAGCCCAGTACTGATCCTGAATAGCGTTTCCAACCCCACTTACAAGTAAAACTAGCTAAAATGTGCCTGCTGCTATTCACTGAAAAGCTCATTCTGTGTACATTTTTGGCATACGTTTGCTCCTACCGGGTCAGCTGAGCAGCGAATTTCTATTTAACCATCTGCTTTCATGAGAGACCTCAGGGCTGCCTGTTTTGAGCCAAGTACTGAGCCTGAAAAGCATTTCCAACCCCACTTACAAGTAAAACTAGCTAAAATGTGCCTGGCTGCTATTCACTGAAAAGCTCATTCTGTGTACATTTTTGGCATACGTTTGCTCCTGCCGGGTCAGCTGAGCAGCGAATTTCTATTTAACCACCTGCTTTCATGAGAGACCTCAGGGCTGCATGTTTTGAGCCCAGTACTGATCCTGAGAAGCGTGTCCAACCCCACTTACAAGTAAAACTAGCTAAAATGTGCCTGGCTGCTATTCACTGAAAAGCTCATTCTGTGTACATTTCAAGCATACGTTTGCTCCTGCCGGGTCAGCTGAGCAGCGAATTTCTATTTAACCACCTGCTATCATGAGAGACCTCAGGGCTGCATGTTTTGAGCCCAGTATTGATCCTGAAAAGCGTTTCCAACCCCACTTACAAGTAAAACTAGCTAAAATGTGCCTGGCTGCTATTCACTGAAAAGCTCATTCTGTGTACATTTTTGGCATACGTTTGCTCCTACCGGGTCAGCTGAGCAGCAAATTTCTATTTAACCACCTGATTTCATGAGAGACCTCAGGGCTGCATGTTTTGAGCCCAGTACTGAGCCTGAAAAGCATTTCCAACCCCACTTACAAGTAAAACTAGCTAAAATGTGCCTGGCTTCTCTTCACTGAAAAGCTCATTCTGAGTACATTTTTAGCATACGTTTGCTCCTGCCGGGTCAGCTGAGCAGCGAAATTCTATTTAACCACCTGCTATCATGAGAGACCTCAGGGCTGCATGTTTTGAGCTCAGTACTGATCCTGAAAAGCATTTCCAACCCCACTTAAGTACAACTAGCTAAAATGTGCCTGGCTGCTATTCACTGAAAAGCTCATTCTGTGTACATTTTTGGCATACGTTTGCTCCTGCCGGGTCAGCTGAGCAGCGAATTTCTATTTAACCACCTGCTATCATGAGAGACCTCAGGGCTGCATGTTTTGAGCCCAGTACTGATCCTGAAAAGCATTTCCAACCCCACTTACAAGTAAAACTAGCTAAAATGTGCCTGGCTGCTATTCACTGAAAAGCTCATTCTGTGTACATTTTTGGCATACGTTTGCTCCTACAGGGTCAGCTGAGCAGCGAATTTCTATTTAACCACCTGCTTTCATGGGAGACCTCAGGGCTGCGTGTTTTGAGCCCAGTACTGAGCCTGAAAAGCATTTCCAACCCCACTTACAATTAAAACTAGCTAAAATGTGCCTAATTCTCTTCACTGAAAAGCTCATCCTGAGTACATTTTTAGCATACGTTTGCTCCTGCAGGGTCAGCTGAGCAGCGAATTTCTATTTAACCACCTGCTTTCATGAGAGACCTCAGGGCTGCATGTTTTGAGCCCAGTACTGAGGCTGAAAAGCATTTCCAACCCCACTTACAAGTAAAACTAGCTAAAATGTGCCTGGCTTCTCTTCACTGAAAAGCTCATTCTGTGTACATTTTTGGCATACGTTTGCTCCTACCGGGTCAGCTGAGCAGCGAATTTCTATTTAACCACCTGCTATCATGAGAGACCTCAGGGCTGCATGTTTTGAGCCCAGTACTGATCCTGAAAAGCATTTCCAACCCCACTTACAAGTAAAACTAGCTAAAATGTGCCTGGCTGCTATTCACTGAAAAGCTCATTCTGTGTACATTTTTAGCATACGTTTGCTCCTGCCGGGTCAGCTGAGCAGCGAATTTCTATTTAACCACCTGCTATCATGAGAGACCTCAGGGCTGCATGTTTTGAGCCCAATACTGATCCTGAAAAGCGTTTCCAACCCCACTTACAAGTAAAACTAGCTAAAATGTGCCTGGCTTCTCTTCACTGAAAAGCTCATTCTGTGTAGATTTTTGGCATACGTTTGCTCCTACCGGGCCAGCTGAGCAGCGAATTTCTATTTAACCACCTGCTATCATGAGAGACCTCAGGGCTGCATGTTTTGAGCCCAGTACTGTTCCTGAAAAGCATTTCCAACCCCACTTACAAGTAAAACTAGCTAAAATGTGCCTGGCTGCTATTCACTGAAAAGCTCTTTCTGTGTACATTTTTGGCATACCTTTGCTCCTACCGGGTCAGCTGAGCAGCGAATTTCTATTTAACCACCTGCTTTCATGAGAGACCTCAGGGCTGCATGTTTTGAGCCCAGTACTGATCCTGAAAAGCGTTTCCAACCCCACTTACAAGTAAAACTAGCTAAAATGTGCCTGGCTGCTCTTCACTGAAAAGCTCATTCTGTGTACATTTTTGGCATACGTTTGTTCCTGCCGGGTCAGCTGAGCAGCGAATTTCTATTTAACCACCTGCTATCATGAGAGACCTCAGGGCTGCATGTTTTGAGCCCAGTACTGATCCTGAAAAGCATTTCCAAACCCACTTACAAGTAAAACTAGCTAAAATGTGCCTGGCTGCTATTCACTGAAAAGCTCATTCTGTGTACATTTTTGGCATACGTTTGCTCCTACCGGGTCAGCTGAGCAGCGAATTTCTATTTAACCACCTGCTTTCATGAGAGACCTCAGGGCTGCATGTTTTGAGCCCAGTACTGAGCCTGAAAAGCATTTCCAACCCCACTTACAAGTAAAACTAGCTAAAATGTGCCTGGCTTCTCTTCACTGAAAAGCTCATTCTGAGTACATTTTTAGCATACGTTTGCTCCTGCCGGGTCAGCTGAGCAGCGAATTTCTATTTAACCACCTGCTATCATGAGAGACCTCAGTGCTGCATGTTTTGAGCCCAGTACTGATCCTGAAAAGCGTTTCCAACCCCACTTACAAGTAAAACTAGCTAAAATGTGCCTGGCTGCTATTCACTGAAAAGCTCATTCTGTGTACATTTTTGGCATACGTTTGCTCCTGCCGGGTCAGCTGAGCAGCGAATTTCTATTTAACCACCTGCTATCATGAGAGACCTCAGGGCTGCATGTTTTGAGCCCAGTACTGATCCTGAAAAGCGTTTCCAACCCCACTTACAAGTAAAACTAGCTAAAATGTGCCTAGCTGCTTTTCACTGAAAAGCTCATTCTGTGTACATTTTTGGCATACGTTTGCTCCTACCGGGTCAGCTGAGCAGCGAATTTCTATTTAACCACCTGCTTTCATGAGAGACCTCAGGGCTGCATGTTTTGAGCCCAGTACTGAGCCTGAAAAGCGTTTCCAACCCCACTTACAAGTAAAACTAGCTAAAATGTGCCTGGCTTCTCTTCACTGAAAAGCTCATTCTGAGTACATTTTTAGCATACGTTTGCTCCTGCCGGGTCAGCTGAGCAGCGAATTTCTATTTAACCACCTGCTATCATGTGAGAGACCTCAGGGCTGCATGTTTTTAGCCCAGTACTGATCCTGAAAAGCGTTTCCAACCCCACTTACAAGTAAAACTAGCTAAAATGTGCCTGGCTTCTCTTCACTGAAAAGCTCATTCTGAGTACATTTTTGGCATACGTTTGCTCCTGCCGGGTCAGCTGAGCAGCGAATTTCTATTTAACCACCTGCTTTCATGAGAGACCTCAGGGCTGCATGTTTTGAGCCCAGTACTGAGCCTGAAAAGCATTTCCAACCCCATTTACAAGTAAAACTAGCTAAAATGTGCCTGGCTTCTCTTCACTGAAAAGCTCATTCTGAGTACATTTTTGGCATACGTTTGCTCCTGCCGGGTCAGCTGAGCAGCGAATTTCTATTTAACCACCTGCTATCATGAGAGACCTCAGGGCTGCATGTTTTGAGCCCAGTACTGATCCTGAAAAGCGTTTCCAACCCCACTTACAAGTAAAACTAGCTAAAATGTGCCTGGCTGCTATTCACTGAAAAGCTCATTCTGAGTACATTTTTAGCATACGTTTGCTCCTACCGGGTCAGCTGAGCAGCGAATTTCTATTTAACCACCTGCTTTCATGAGAGACCTCAGGGCTGCATGTTTTGAGCCCAGTACTGAGCCTGAAAAGCGTTTCCAACCCCACTTCAAGTAAAACTAGCTAAAATGTGCCTGGCTGCTATTCACTGAAAAGCTCATTCTGAGTACATTTTTAGCATACGTTTGCTCCTGCCGGGTCAGCTGAGCAGCAAATTTCTATTTAACCACCTGCTTTTATGAGAGACCTCAGGGCTGCATGTTTTGAGCCCAGTACTGAGCCTGAAAAGCGTTTCCAACCCCACTTACAAGTAAAACTAGCTAAAATGTGCCTGGCTGCTATTCACTGAAAAGCTCATTCTGTGTACATTTTTAGCATACGTTTGCTCCTGCCGGGTCAGCTGAGCAGCGAATTTCTATTTAACCACCTGCTATCATGAGAGACATCAGGGCTGCATGTTTTGAGCCCAGTATTGATCCTGAAAAGCGTTTCCAACCCCACTTACAAGTAAAACTAGCTAAAATGTGCCTGGCTGCTATTCACTGAAAAGCTCATTCTGTGTACATTTTTGGCATACGTTTGCTCCTACCGGGTCAGCTGAGCAGCAAATTTCTATTTAACCACCTGCTTTCATGAGAGACCTCAGGGCTGCATGTTTTGAGCCCAGTACTGAGCCTGAAAAGCATTTCCAACCCCACTTACAAGTAAAACTAGCTAAAATGTGCCTGGCTGCTATTCACTGAAAAGCTCATTCTGAGTACATTTTTAGCATACGTTTGCTCCTGCCGGGTCAGCTGAGCAGCGAAATTCTATTTAACCACCTGCTATCATGAGAGACCTCAGGGCTGCATGTTTTGAGCTCAGTACTGATCCTGAAAAGCGTTTCCAACCCCACTTACAAGTAAAACTAGCTAAAATGTGCCTGGCTGCTATTCACTGAAAAGCTCATTCTGTGTACATTTTTGGCATACATTTGCTCCTGCCGGGTCAGCTGAGCAGCGAATTTCTATGTAACCACCTGCTTTCATGAGAGACCTCAGGGCTGCATGTTTTGAGCCCAGTACTGAGGCTGAAAAGCATTTCCAACCCTACTTACAAGTAAAACTAGCTAAAATGTGCCTGGCTTCTCTTCACTGAAAAGCTCATTCTGTGCACATTTTTGGCATAAGTTTGCTCCTAGCGGGTCAGCTGAGCAGCGAATTTCTATTTAACCACCTGCTATCATGAGAGACCTCAGGGCTGCATGTTTTGAGCCCAGTACTGATCCTGAAAAGCATTTCCAACCCCACTTACAAGTAAAACTAGCTAAAATGTGCCTGGCTGCTATTCACTGAAAAGCTCATTCTGTGTACATTTTTGGCATACATTTGCTCCTACCGGGTCAGCTGAGCAGCAAATTTCTATTTAACCACCTGCTTTCATGAGAGACCTCAGGGCTGCATGTTTTGAGCCCAGTACTGAGCCTGAAAAGCAATTCCAACCCCACTTACAAGTAAAACTAGCTAAAATGTGCCTAGCTTCTCTTCACTGAAAAGCTCATTCTGAGTACATTTTTAGCATACGTTTGCTCCTGCCGGGTCAGCTGAGCAGCGAATTTCTATTTAACCACCTGCTATCATGAGAGACCTCAGGGCTGCATGTTTTGAGCCCAGTACTGATCCTGAAAAGCGTTTCCAACCCCACTTACAAGTAAAACTTGCTAAAATGTGCCTGGCTGCTATTCACTGAAAAGCTCATTCTGTGTACATTTTTGGCATACGTTTGCTCCTACCGGGTCAGCTGAGCAGCAAATTTCTATTTAACCATCTGCTTTCATGAGAGACCTCAGAGCTGCATGTTTTGAGCCCAGTACTGAGCCTGAAAAGCATTTCCAACCCCACTTACAAGTAAAACTAGTTAAAATGTGCCTGGCTGCTCTTCACTGAAAAGCTCATTCTGAGTACATTTTTGGCATACGTTTGCTCCTGCCGGGTCAGCTGAGCAGCGAATTTCTATTTAACCACCTGCTATCATGAGAGACCTCAGGGCTGCATGTTTTGAGCCCAGTACTGATCCTGAAAAGCATTTCCAACCCCACTTACAAGTAAAACTAGCTAAAATGTGCCTGGCTGCTATTCACTGAAAAGCTCATTCTGAGTACATTTTTAGCATACGTTTGCTCCTGCCGGGTCAGCTGAGCAGCGAATTTCTATTTAACCACCTGCTATCATGAGAGACCTCAGGGCTGCATGTTTTGAGCCCAGTACTGATCCTGAATAGCGTTTCCAACCCCACTTACAAGTAAAACTAGCTAAAATGTGCCTGCTGCTATTCACTGAAAAGCTCATTCTGTGTACATTTTTGGCATACGTTTGCTCCTACCGGGTCAGCTGAGCAGCGAATTTCTATTTAACCATCTGCTTTCATGAGAGACCTCAGGGCTGCCTGTTTTGAGCCAAGTACTGAGCCTGAAAAGCATTTCCAACCCCACTTACAAGTAAAACTAGCTAAAATGTGCCTGGCTGCTATTCACTGAAAAGCTCATTCTGTGTACATTTTTGGCATACGTTTGCTCCTGCCGGGTCAGCTGAGCAGCGAATTTCTATTTAACCACCTGCTTTCATGAGAGACCTCAGGGCTGCATGTTTTGAGCCCAGTACTGATCCTGAGAAGCGTGTCCAACCCCACTTACAAGTAAAACTAGCTAAAATGTGCCTGGCTGCTATTCACTGAAAAGCTCATTCTGTGTACATTTCAAGCATACGTTTGCTCCTGCCGGGTCAGCTGAGCAGCGAATTTCTATTTAACCACCTGCTATCATGAGAGACCTCAGGGCTGCATGTTTTGAGCCCAGTATTGATCCTGAAAAGCGTTTCCAACCCCACTTACAAGTAAAACTAGCTAAAATGTGCCTGGCTGCTATTCACTGAAAAGCTCATTCTGTGTACATTTTTGGCATACGTTTGCTCCTACCGGGTCAGCTGAGCAGCAAATTTCTATTTAACCACCTGATTTCATGAGAGACCTCAGGGCTGCATGTTTTGAGCCCAGTACTGAGCCTGAAAAGCATTTCCAACCCCACTTACAAGTAAAACTAGCTAAAATGTGCCTGGCTTCTCTTCACTGAAAAGCTCATTCTGAGTACATTTTTAGCATACGTTTGCTCCTGCCGGGTCAGCTGAGCAGCGAAATTCTATTTAACCACCTGCTATCATGAGAGACCTCAGGGCTGCATGTTTTGAGCTCAGTACTGATCCTGAAAAGCATTTCCAACCCCACTTAAGTACAACTAGCTAAAATGTGCCTGGCTGCTATTCACTGAAAAGCTCATTCTGTGTACATTTTTGGCATACGTTTGCTCCTGCCGGGTCAGCTGAGCAGCAAATTTCTATTTAACCACCTGCTTTCATGAGAGACCTCAGGGCTGCATGTTTTGAGCCCAGTACTGAGGCTGAAAAGCATTTCCAACCCTACTTACAAGTAAAACTAGCTAAAATGTGCCTGGCTTCTCTTCACTGAAAAGCTCATTCTGTGTACATTTTTGGCATACGTTTGCTCCTACCGGGTCAGCTGAGCAGCGAATTTCTATTTAACCACCTGCTATCATGAGAGACCTCAGGGCTGCATGTTTTGAGCCCAGTACTGATCCTGAAAAGCATTTCCAACCCCACTTACAAGTAAAACTAGCTAAAATGTGCCTGGCTGCTATTCACTGAAAAGCTCATTCTGTGTACATTTTTGGCATACATTTGCTCCTACCGGGTCAGCTGAGCAGCGAATTTCTATTTAACCACCTGCTTTCATGAGAGACCTCAGGGCTGCATGTTTTGAGCCCAGTACTGAGCCTGAAAAGCAATTCCAACCCCACTTACAAGTAAAACTAGCTAAAATGTGCCTAGCTTCTCTTCACTGAAAAGCTCATTCTGAGTACATTTTTAGCATACGTTTGCTCCTGCCGGGTCAGCTGAGCAGCGAATTTCTATTTAACCACCTGCTATCATGAGAGACCTCAGTGCTGCATGTTTTGAGCCCAGTACTGATCCTGAAAAGCGTTTCCAACCCCACTTACAAGTAAAACTAGCTAAAATGTGCCTGGCTGCTATTCACTGAAAAGCTCATTCTGTGTACATTTTTGGCATACGTTTGCTCCTACCGGGTCAGCTGAGCAGCAAATTTCTATTTAACCATCTGCTTTCATGAGAGACCTCAGGGCTGCATGTTTTGAGCCCAGTACTGAGCCTGAAAAGCATTTCCAACCCCACTTACAAGTAAAACTAGCTAAAATGTGCCTGGCTGCTCTTCACTGAAAAGCTCATTCTGAGTACATTTTTGGCATACGTTTGCTCCTGCCGGGTCAGCTGAGCAGCGAATTTCTATTTAACCACCTGCTATCATGAGAGACCTCAGGGCTGCATGTTGTGAGCCCACAGTACTGATCCTGAAAAGCATTTCCAACCCCACTTACAAGTAAAACTAGCTAAAATGTGCCTGGCTGCTATTCACTGAAAAGCTCATTCTGAGTACATTTTTAGCATACGTTTGCTCCTGCCGGGTCAGCTGAGCAGCGAATTTCTATTTAACCACCTGCTATCATGAGAGACCTCAGGGCTGCATGTTTTGAGCCCAGTACTGATCCTGAATAGCGTTTCCAACCCCACTTACAAGTAAAACTAGCTAAAATGTGCCTGCTGCTATTCACTGAAAAGCTCATTCTGTGTACACTTTTTGGCATACGTTTGCTCCTACCGGGTCAGCTGAGCAGCGAATTTCTATTTAACCATCTGCTTTCATGAGAGACCTCAGGGCTGCCTGTTTTGAGCCCAGTACTGAGCCTGAAAAGCATTTTCAACCCCACTTACAAGTAAAACTAGCTAAAATGTGCCTGGCTTCTCTTCACTGAAAAGCTCATTCTGAGTACATTTTTAGCATACGTTTGCTCCTGCCGGGTCAGCCAAGCAGCAAATTTCTATTTAACCACCTGCTATCATGAGAGACCTCAGGGCTGCATGTTTTGAGCCCAGTACTGATCCTGAAAAGCGTTTCCAACCCCACTTACAAGTAAAACTAGCTAAAATGTGCCTGGCTGCTATTCACTGAAAAGCTCATTCTGTGTACATTTTTGGCATACGTTTGCTCCTGCCGGGTCAGCTGAGCAGCGAATTTCTATTTAACCACCTGCTTTCATGAGAGACCTCAGGGCTGCATGTTTTGAGCCCAGTACTGATCCTGAAAAGCGTTTCCAACCCCACTTACAAGTAAAACTAGCTAAAATGTGCCTGGCTGCTATTCACTGAAAAGCTCATTCTGTGTACATTTTTGGCATACGTTTGCTCCTGCCGGTTCAGCTGAGCAGCAAATTTCTATTTAACCACCTGCTTTCATGAGAGACCTCAGGGCTGCATGTTTTGAGCCCAGTACTGAGCCTGAAAAGCTTTTCCAACCCCACTTACAAGTAAAACTAGCTAAAATGTGCCTGGCTGCTATTCACTGAAAAGCTCATTCTGTGTACATTTTTAGCATACGTTTGCTCCTGCTGGGTCAGCTGAGCAGCGAATTTAACCACCTGCTATCATGAGAGACCTCAGGGCTGCATGTTTTGAGCCCAGTATTGATCCTGAAAAGCGTTTCCAACCCCACTTACAAGTAAAACTAGCTAAAATGTGCTTGGCTTCTCTTCACTGAAAAGCTCATTCTGAGTACATTTTTATTATACGTTTGCTCCTGCCGGGTCAGCTGAGCAGCGAATTTCTATTTAACCACCTGCTATCATGAGAGACCTCAGGGCTGCATGTTTTGAGCCCAGTACTGATCCTGAAAAGCGTTTCCAACCCCACTTACAAGTAAAACTAGCTAAAATGTGCCTGGCTGCTATTCACTGAAAAGCTCATTCTGTGTACATTTTTGGCATACGTTTGCTCCTACCGGGTCAGCTGAGCAGCGAATTTCTATTTAACCATCTGCTTTCATGAGAGACCTCAGGGCTGCATGTTTTGAGCCCAGTACTGATCCTGAAAAGCGTTTCCAACCCCACTTACAAGTAAAACTAGCTAAAATGTGCCTGGCTTCTCTTCACTGAAAAGCTCATTCTGAGTACATTTTTAGCATACGTTTGCTCCTGCCGGGTCAGCTGAGCAGTGAATTTCTATTTAACCACCTGCTATCATGAGAGACCTCAGGGCTGCATGTTTTGAGCCCAGTACTGATCCTGAAAAGCGTTTCCAACCCCACTTACAAGTAAAACTAGCTAAAATGTGCCTGGCTGCTATTCACTGAAAAGCTCATTCTGTGTACATTTTTGGCATACGTTTGCTCCTGCCGGGTCAGCTGAGCAGCGAATTTCTATTTAACCACCTGCTTTCATGAGAGACCTCAGGGCTGCATGTTTTGAGCCCAGTACTGATCCTGAAAAGCGTATCCAACCCCACTTACAAGTAAAACTAGCTAAAATGTGCCTGGCTGCTATTCACTGAAAAGCTCATTCTGTGTAAATTTTTAGCATACGTTTGCTCCTGCCGGGTCAGCTGAGCAGCGAATTTCTATTTAACCACCTGCTATCATGAGAGACCTCAGGGCTGCATGTTTTGAGCCCAGTATTGATCCTGAAAAGCGTTTCCAACCCCACTTACAAGTAAAACTAGCTAAAACGTGCCTGGCTTCTCTTCACTGAAAAGCTCATTCTGAGTACATTTTTAGCATACGTTTGCTCCTGCCGGGTCAGCTGAGCAGCGAATTTCTATTTAACCACCTGCTATCATGAGAGACCCCAGGGCTGCATGTTTTGAGCCCAGTATTGATCCTGAAAAGCGTTTCCAACCCCACTTACAAGTAAAACTAGCTAAAATGTGCCTGGCTGCTATTCACTGAAAAGCTCATTCTGAGTACATTTTTAGCATACGTTTGCTCCTGCCGGGTCAGCTGAGCAGCGAATTTCTATTTAACCACCTGCTATCATGAGAGACCTCAGGGCTCCATGTTTTGAGCCCAGTACTTATCCTGAAAAGCGTTTCCAACCCCACTTACAAGTAAAACTAGCTAAAATGTGCCTGGCTGCTATTCACTGAAAAGCTCATTCTGTGTACATTTTTGGCATACGTTTGCTCCTACGGGGTCAGCTGAGCAGCGAATTTCTATTTAACCACCTGCTATCATGAGAGACCTCAGGGCTGCATGTTTTGAGCCCAGTACTGATCCTGAAAAGCGTTTCCAACCCCACTTACAAGTAAAACTAGCTAAAATGTGCCTGGCTGCTATTCACTGAAAAGCTCATTCTGTGTACATTTTTGGCATACGTTTGCTCCTGCCGGGTCAGCTGAGCAGCAAATTTCTATTTAACCACCTGCTTTCATGAGAGACCTCAGGGCTGCATGTTTTGAGCCCAGTACTGAGGCTGAAAAGCATTTCCAACCCTACTTACAAGTAAAACTAGCTAAAATGTGCCTGGCTTCTCTTCACTGAAAAGCTCATTCTGTGTACATTTTTGGCATACGTTTGCTCCTACCGGGTCAGCTGAGCAGCGAATTTCTATTTAACTACCTGCTATCATGAGAGACCTCAGGGCTGCATGTTTTGAGCCCAGTACTGATCCTGAAAAGCATTTCCAACCCCACTTACAAGTAAAACTAGCTAAAATGTGCCTGGCTGCTATTCACTGAAAAGCTCATTCTGTGTACATTTTTGGCATACGTTTGCTCCTACCGGGTCAGCTGAGCAGCGAATTTCTATTTAACCACCTGCTATCATGAGAGACCTCAGTGCTGCATGTTTTGAGCCCAGTACTGATCCTGAAAAGCGTTTCCAACCCCACTTACAAGTAAAACTAGCTAAAATGTGCCTGGCTGCTATTCACTGAAAAGCTCATTCTGTGTACATTTTTGGCATACGTTTGCTCCTACCGGGTCAGCTGAGCAGCGAATTTCTATTTAACCATCTGCTTTCATGAGAGACCTCAGGGCTGCATGTTTTGAGCCCAGTACTGATCCTGAAAAGCATTTCCAACCCCACTTACAAGTAAAACTAGCTAAAATGTGCCTGGCTGCTATTCACTGAAAAGCTCATTCTGAGTACATTTTTAGCATACGTTTGCTCCTGCCGGGTCAGCTGAGCAGCGAATTTCTATTTAACCACCTGCTATCATGAGAGACCTCAGGGCTGCATGTTTTGAGCCCAGTACTGATCCTGAAAAGCGTTTCCAACCCCACTTACAAGTAAAACTAGCTAAAATGTGCCTGGCTGCTATTCACTGAAAAGCTCATTCTGTGTACATTTTTGGCATACGTTTGCTCCTACCGGGTCAGCTGAGCAGCGAATTTCTAGTTAACCATCTGCTTTCATGAGAGACCTCAGGGCTGCATGTTTTGAGCCCAGTACTGAGCCTGAAAAGCATTTCCAACCCCACTTACAAGTAAAACTAGCTAAAATGTGCCTGGCGTCTCTTCACTGAAAAGCTCATTCTGAGTACATTTTTAGCATACGTTTGCTCCTGCCGGGTCAGCTGAGCAGCGAATTTCTATTTAACCACCTGCTTTCATGAGAGACCTCAGGGCTGCATGTTTTGAGCCCAGTACTGAGGCTGAAAAGCATTTCCAACCCTACTTACAAGTAAAACTAGCTAAAATGTGCCTGGCTTCTCTTCACTGAAAAGCTCATTCTGTGTACATTTTTGGCATACCTTTGCTCCTACCGGGTCAGCTGAGCAGCGAATTTCTATTTAACCACCTGCTATCATGAGAGACCTCAGGGCTGCATGTTTTGAGCCCAGTACTGATCCTGAAAAGCATTTCCAACCCCACTTACAAGTAAAACTAGCTAAAATGTGCCTGGCTGCTATTCACTGAAAAGCTCATTCTGTGTACATTTTTGGCATACGTTTGCTCCTACAGGGTCAGCTGAGCAGCGAATTTCTATTTAACCACCTGCTTTCATGGGAGACCTCAGGGCTGCATGTTTTGAGCCCAGTACTGAGCCTGAAAAGCATTTCCAACCCCACTTACAAGTAAAACTAGCTAAAATGTGCCTAATTCTCTTCACTGAAAAGCTCATCCTGAGTACATTTTTAGCATACGTTTGCTCCTGCCGGGTCAGCTGAGCAGCGAATTTCTATTTAACCACCTGCTTTCATGAGAGACCTCAGGGCTGCATGTTTTGAGCCCAGTACTGAGGCTGAAAAGCATTTCCAACCCCACTTACAAGTAAAACTAGCTAAAATGTGCCTGGCTGCTATTCACTGAAAAGCTCATTCTGAGTACATTTTTAGCATACGTTTGCTCCTGCCGGGTCAGCTGAGCAGCGAATTTCTATTTAACCACCTGCTATCATGAGAGACCTCAGGGCTGCATGTTTTGAGCCCAGTACTGATCCTGAAAAGCGTTTCCAACCCCACTTACAAGTAAAACTAGCTAAAATGTGCCTGGCTGCTATTCACTGAAAAGCTCATTCTGTGTACATTTTTGGCATACGTTTGCTCCTACCGGGTCAGCTGAGCAGCGAATTTCTAGTTAACCATCTGCTTTCATGAGAGACCTCAGGGCTGCATGTTTTGAGCCCAGTACTGAGCCTGAAAAGCATTTCCAACCCCACTTACAAGTAAAACTAGCTAAAATGTGCCTGGCGTCTCTTCACTGAAAAGCTCATTCTGAGTACATTTTTAGCATACGTTTGCTCCTGCCGGGTCAGCTGAGCAGCGAATTTCTATTTATCCACCTGCTTTCATGAGAGACCTCAGGGCTGCATGTTTTGAGCCCAGTACTGAGGCTGAAAAGCATTTCCAACCCTACTTACAAGTAAAACTAGCTAAAATGTGCCTGGCTTCTCTTCACTGAAAAGCTCATTCTGTGTACATTTTTGGCATACCTTTGCTCCTACCGGGTCAGCTGAGCAGCGAATTTCTATTTAACCACCTGCTATCATGAGAGACCTCAGGGCTGCATGTTTTGAGCCCAGTACTGATCCTGAAAAGCATTTCCAACCCCACTTACAAGTAAAACTAGCTAAAATGTGCCTGGCTGCTATTCACTGAAAAGCTCATTCTGTGTACATTTTTGGCATACGTTTGCTCCTACAGGGTCAGCTGAGCAGCGAATTTCTATTTAACCACCTGCTTTCATGGGAGACCTCAGGGCTGCATGTTTTGAGCCCAGTACTGAGCCTGAAAAGCATTTCCAACCCCACTTACAAGTAAAACTAGCTAAAATGTGCCTAATTCTCTTCACTGAAAAGCTCATCCTGAGTACATTTTTAGCATACGTTTGCTCCTGCCGGGTCAGCTGAGCAGCGAATTTCTATTTAACCACCTGCTTTCATGAGAGACCTCAGGGCTGCATGTTTTGAGCCCAGTACTGAGGCTGAAAAGCATTTCCAACCCCACTTACAAGTAAAACTAGCTAAAATGTGCCTGGCTTCTCTTCACTGAAAAGCTCATTCTGTGTACATTTTTGGCATACGTTTGCTCCTACCGGGTCAGCTGAGCAGCGAATTTCTATTTAACCACCTGCTATCATGAGAGACCTCAGGGCTGCATGTTTTGAGCCCAGTACTGATCCTGAAAAGCTTTTCCAACCCCACTTACAAGTAAAACTAGCTAAAATGTGCCTGGCTGCTATTCACTAAAAAGCTCATTCTGTGTACATTTTTAGCATACGTTTGCTCCTGCCGGGTCAGCTGAGCAGCGAATTTCTATTTAACCACCTGCTATCATGAGAGACCTCAGGGCTGCATGTTTTGAGCCCAATACTGATCCTGAAAAGCGTTTCCAACCCCACTTACAAGTAAAACTAGCTAAAATGTGCCTGGCTTCTCTTCACTGAAAAGCTCATTCTGTGTAGATTTTTGGCATACGTTTGCTCCTACCGGGCCAGCTGAGCAGCGAATTTCTATTTAACCACCTGCTATCATGAGAAACCTCAGGGCTGCATGTTTTGAGCCCAGTACTGTTCCTGAAAAGCATTTCCAACCCCACTTACAAGTAAAACTAGCTAAAATGTGCCTGGCTGCTATTCACTGAAAAGCTCATTCTGTGTACATTTTTGGCATACCTTTGCTCCTACCGGGTCAGCTGAGCAGCGAATTCCTATTTAACCACCTGCTTTCATGAGAGACCTCAGGGCTGCATGTTTTGAGCCCAGTACTGATCCTGAAAAGCGTTTCCAACCCCACTTACAAGTAAAACTAGCTAAAATGTGCCTGGCTGCTCTTCACTGAAAAGCTCATTCTGTGTACATTTTTGGCATACGTTTGTTCCTGCCGGGTCAGCTGAGCAGCGAATTTCTATTTAACCACCTGCTATCATGAGAGACCTCAGGGCTGCATGTTTTGAGCCCAGTACTGATCCTGAAAAGCATTTCCAAACCCACTTACAAGTAAAACTAGCTAAAATGTGCCTGGCTGCTATTCACTGAAAAGCTCATTCTGTGTACATTTTTGGCATACGTTTGCTCCTACCGGGTCAGCTGAGCAGCGAATTTCTATTTAACCACCTGCTTTCATGAGAGACCTCAGGGCTGCATGTTTTGAGCCCAGTACTGAGCCTGAAAAGCATTTCCAACCCCACTTACAAGTAAAACTAGCTAAAATGTGCCTGGCTTCTCTTCACTGAAAAGCTCATTCTGAGTACATTTTTAGCATACGTTTGCTCCTGCCGGGTCAGCTGAGCAGCGAATTTCTATTTAACCACCTGCTATCATGAGAGACCTCAGTGCTGCATGTTTTGAGCCCAGTACTGATCCTGAAAAGCGTTTCCAACCCCACTTACAAGTAAAACTAGCTAAAATGTGCCTGGCTGCTATTCACTGAAAAGCTCATTCTGTGTACATTTTTGGCATACGTTTGCTCCTGCCGGGTCAGCTGAGCAGCGAATTTCTATTTAACCACCTGCTATCATGAGAGACCTCAGGGCTGCATGTTTTGAGCCCAGTACTGATCCTGAAAAGCGTTTCCAACCCCACTTACAAGTAAAACTAGCTAAAATGTGCCTAGCTGCTTTTCACTGAAAAGCTCATTCTGTGTACATTTTTGGCATACGTTTGCTCCTACCGGGTCAGCTGAGCAGCGAATTTCTATTTAACCACCTGCTTTCATGAGAGACCTCAGGGCTGCATGTTTTGAGCCCAGTACTGAGCCTGAAAAGCGTTTCCAACCCCACTTACAAGTAAAACTAGCTAAAATGTGCCTGGCTTCTCTTCACTGAAAAGCTCATTCTGAGTACATTTTTAGCATACGTTTGCTCCTGCCGGGTCAGCTGAGCAGCGAATTTCTATTTAACCACCTGCTATCATGTGAGAGACCTCAGGGCTGCATGTTTTTAGCCCAGTACTGATCCTGAAAAGCGTTTCCAACCCCACTTACAAGTAAAACTAGCTAAAATGTGCCTGGCTTCTCTTCACTGAAAAGCTCATTCTGAGTACATTTTTGGCATACGTTTGCTCCTGCCGGGTCAGCTGAGCAGCGAATTTCTATTTAACCACCTGCTTTCATGAGAGACCTCAGGGCTGCATGTTTTGAGCCCAGTACTGAGCCTGAAAAGCATTTCCAACCCCATTTACAAGTAAAACTAGCTAAAATGTGCCTGGCTTCTCTTCACTGAAAAGCTCATTCTGAGTACATTTTTGGCATACGTTTGCTCCTGCCGGGTCAGCTGAGCAGCGAATTTCTATTTAACCACCTGCTATCATGAGAGACCTCAGTGCTGCATGTTTTGAGCCCAGTACTGATCCTGAAAAGCGTTTCCAACCCCACTTACAAGTAAAACTAGCTAAAATGTGCCTGGCTGCTATTCACTGAAAAGCTCATTCTGAGTACATTTTTAGCATACGTTTGCTCCTACCGGGTCAGCTGAGCAGCGAATTTCTATTTAACCACCTGCTTTCATGAGAGACCTCAGGGCTGCATGTTTTGAGCCCAGTACTGATCCTGAAAAGCATTTCCAACCCCACTTACAAGTAAAACTAGCTAAAATGTGCCTGGCTGCTATTCACTGAAAAGCTCATTCTGAGTACATTTTTAGCATACGTTTGCTTCTGCCGGGTCAGCTGAGCAGCGAATTTCTATTTAACCACCTGCTATCATGAGAGACCTCAGGGCTGCATGTTTTAAGCCCAGTACTGATCCTGAAAAGCGTTTCCAACCCCACTTACAAGTAAAACTAGCTAAAATGTGCCTGGCTGCTATTCACTGAAAAGCTCATTCTGTGTACATTTTTGGCATACGTTTGCTCCTACCGGGTCAGCTGAGCAGCAAATTTCTATTTAACCATCTGCTTTCATGAGAGACCACAGGGCTGCATGTTTTGAGCCCAGTACTGAGCCTGAAAAGCATTTCCAACCCCACTTACAAGTAAAACTAGCTAAAATGTGCCTGGCTGCTAATCACTGAAAAGCTCATTCTTTGTACATTTTTAGGCATACGTTTGCTCCTGCCGGGTCAGCTGAGCAGCGAATGTCTATTTAACCACCTGCTATCATGAGAGACCTCAGGGCTGCATGTTTTGAGCCCAGTACTGATCCTGAAAAGCGTTTCCAACCCCACTTACAAGTAAAACTAGCTAAAATGTGCCTGGCTGCTATTCATTGAAAAGCTCATTCTGTGTACATTTTTGGCATACGTTTGCTCCTACCGGGTCAGCTGAGCAGCAAATTTCTATTTAACCATCTGCTTTCATGAGAGACCTCAGGGCTGCATGTTTTGAGCCCAGTACTGAGCCTGAAAAGCATTTCCAACCCCACTTACAAGTAAAACTAGCTAAAATGTGCCTGGCTGCTCTTCACTGAAAAGCTCATTCTGAGTACATTTTTGGCATACGTTTGCTCCTGCCGGGTCAGCTGAGCAGCGAATTTCTATTTAACCACCTGCTATCATGAGAGACCTCAGGGCTGCATGTTTTGAGCCCAGTACTGATCCTGAAAAGCATTTCCAACCCCACTTACAAGTAAAACTAGCTAAAATGTGCCTGGCTGCTATTCACTGAAAAGCTCATTCTGAGTACATTTTTAGCATACGTTTGCTCCTGCAGGGTCAGCTG
This sequence comes from Lissotriton vulgaris, assembly GCF_964263255.1. Classification (NCBI taxonomy): domain Eukaryota; kingdom Metazoa; phylum Chordata; class Amphibia; order Caudata; family Salamandridae; genus Lissotriton; species Lissotriton vulgaris. The sequence goes on along the minus strand of NW_028243347.1, from coordinate 29,026 downwards.
AGCAGCGAATTTCTATTTAACCACCTGCTATCATGAGAGACCTCAGTGCTGCATGTTTTGAGCCCAGTACTGATCCTGAAAAGCGTTTCCAACCCCACTTACAAGTAAAACTAGCTAAAATGTGCCTGGCTGCTATTCACTGAAAAGCTCATTCTGTGTACATTTTTGGCATACGTTTGCTCCTACCGGGTCAGCTGAGCAGCGAATTTCTATTTAACCATCTGCTTTCATGAGAGACCTCAGGGCTGCATGTTTTGAGCCCAGTACTGAGCCTGAAAAGCATTTCCAACCCCACTTACAAGTAAAACTAGCTAAAATGTGCCTGGCTGCTCTTCACTGAAAAGCTCATTCTGAGTACATTTTTGGCATACGTTTGCTCCTGCCGGGTCAGCTGAGCAGCGAATTTCTATTTAACCACCTGCTATCATGAGAGACCTCAGGGCTGCATGTTGTGAGCCCACAGTACTGATCCTGAAAAGCATTTCCAACCCCACTTACAAGTAAAACTAGCTAAAATGTGCCTGGCTGCTATTCACTGAAAAGCTCATTCTGAGTACATTTTTAGCATACGTTTGCTCCTGCCGGGTCAGCTGAGCAGCGAATTTCTATTTAACCACCTGCTATCATGAGAGACCTCAGGGCTGCATGTTTTGAGCCCAGTACTGATCCTGAATAGCGTTTCCAACCCCACTTACAAGTAAAACTAGCTAAAATGTGCCTGCTGCTATTCACTGAAAAGCTCATTCTGTGTACACTTTTTGGCATACGTTTGCTCCTACCGGGTCAGCTGAGCAGCGAATTTCTATTTAACCATCTGCTTTCATGAGAGACCTCAGGGCTGCCTGTTTTGAGCCCAGTACTGAGCCTGAAAAGCATTTTCAACCCCACTTACAAGTAAAACTAGCTAAAATGTGCCTGGCTTCTCTTCACTGAAAAGCTCATTCTGAGTACATTTTTAGCATACGTTTGCTCCTGCCGGGTCAGCCAAGCAGCAAATTTCTATTTAACCACCTGCTATCATGAGAGACCTCAGGGCTGCATGTTTTGAGCCCAGTACTGATCCTGAAAAGCGTTTCCAACCCCACTTACAAGTAAAACTAGCTAAAATGTGCCTGGCTGCTATTCACTGAAAAGCTCATTCTGTGTACATTTTTGGCATACGTTTGCTCCTGCCGGGTCAGCTGAGCAGCGAATTTCTATTTAACCACCTGCTTTCATGAGAGACCTCAGGGCTGCATGTTTTGAGCCCAGTACTGATCCTGAAAAGCGTTTCCAACCCCACTTACAAGTAAAACTAGCTAAAATGTGCCTGGCTGCTATTCACTGAAAAGCTCATTCTGTGTACATTTTTGGCATACGTTTGCTCCTGCCGGTTCAGCTGAGCAGCAAATTTCTATTTAACCACCTGCTTTCATGAGAGACCTCAGGGCTGCATGTTTTGAGCCCAGTACTGAGCCTGAAAAGCTTTTCCAACCCCACTTACAAGTAAAACTAGCTAAAATGTGCCTGGCTGCTATTCACTGAAAAGCTCATTCTGTGTACATTTTTAGCATACGTTTGCTCCTGCTGGGTCAGCTGAGCAGCGAATTTAACCACCTGCTATCATGAGAGACCTCAGGGCTGCATGTTTTGAGCCCAGTATTGATCCTGAAAAGCGTTTCCAACCCCACTTACAAGTAAAACTAGCTAAAATGTGCTTGGCTTCTCTTCACTGAAAAGCTCATTCTGAGTACATTTTTATCATACGTTTGCTCCTGCCGGGTCAGCTGAGCAGCGAATTTCTATTTAACCACCTGCTATCATGAGAGACCTCAGGGCTGCATGTTTTGAGCCCAGTACTGATCCTGAAAAGCGTTTCCAACCCCACTTACAAGTAAAACTAGCTAAAATGTGCCTGGCTGCTATTCACTGAAAAGCTCATTCTGTGTACATTTTTGGCATACGTTTGCTCCTACCGGGTCAGCTGAGCAGCGAATTTCTATTTAACCATCTGCTTTCATGAGAGACCTCAGGGCTGCATGTTTTGAGCCCAGTACTGATCCTGAAAAGCGTTTCCAACCCCACTTACAAGTAAAACTAGCTAAAATGTGCCTGGCTTCTCTTCACTGAAAAGCTCATTCTGAGTACATTTTTAGCATACGTTTGCTCCTGCCGGGTCAGCTGAGCAGTGAATTTCTATTTAACCACCTGCTATCATGAGAGACCTCAGGGCTGCATGTTTTGAGCCCAGTACTGATCCTGAAAAGCGTTTCCAACCCCACTTACAAGTAAAACTAGCTAAAATGTGCCTGGCTGCTATTCACTGAAAAGCTCATTCTGTGTACATTTTTGGCATACGTTTGCTCCTGCCGGGTCAGCTGAGCAGCGAATTTCTATTTAACCACCTGCTTTCATGAGAGACCTCAGGGCTGCATGTTTTGAGCCCAGTACTGATCCTGAAAAGCGTATCCAACCCCACTTACAAGTAAAACTAGCTAAAATGTGCCTGGCTGCTATTCACTGAAAAGCTCATTCTGTGTAAATTTTTAGCATACGTTTGCTCCTGCCGGGTCAGCTGAGCAGCGAATTTCTATTTAACCACCTGCTATCATGAGAGACCTCAGGGCTGCATGTTTTGAGCCCAGTATTGATCCTGAAAAGCGTTTCCAACCCCACTTACAAGTAAAACTAGCTAAAACGTGCCTGGCTTCTCTTCACTGAAAAGCTCATTCTGAGTACATTTTTAGCATACGTTTGCTCCTGCCGGGTCAGCTGAGCAGCGAATTTCTATTTAACCACCTGCTATCATGAGAGACCCCAGGGCTGCATGTTTTGAGCCCAGTATTGATCCTGAAAAGCGTTTCCAACCCCACTTACAAGTAAAACTAGCTAAAATGTGCCTGGCTGCTATTCACTGAAAAGCTCATTCTGAGTACATTTTTAGCATACGTTTGCTCCTGCCGGGTCAGCTGAGCAGCGAATTTCTATTTAACCACCTGCTATCATGAGAGACCTCAGGGCTCCATGTTTTGAGCCCAGTACTTATCCTGAAAAGCGTTTCCAACCCCACTTACAAGTAAAACTAGCTAAAATGTGCCTGGCTGCTATTCACTGAAAAGCTCATTCTGTGTACATTTTTGGCATACGTTTGCTCCTACGGGGCCAGCTGAGCAGCGAATTTCTATTTAACCACCTGCTATCATGAGAGACCTCAGGGCTGCATGTTTTGAGCCCAGTACTGATCCTGAAAAGCGTTTCCAACCCCACTTACAAGTAAAACTAGCTAAAATGTGCCTGGCTGCTATTCACTGAAAAGCTCATTCTGTGTACATTTTTGGCATACGTTTGCTCCTGCCGGGTCAGCTGAGCAGCAAATTTCTATTTAACCACCTGCTTTCATGAGAGACCTCAGGGCTGCATGTTTTGAGCCCAGTACTGAGGCTGAAAAGCATTTCCAACCCTACTTACAAGTAAAACTAGCTAAAATGTGCCTGGCTTCTCTTCACTGAAAAGCTCATTCTGTGTACATTTTTGGCATACGTTTGCTCCTACCGGGTCAGCTGAGCAGCGAATTTCTATTTAACTACCTGCTATCATGAGAGACCTCAGGGCTGCATGTTTTGAGCCCAGTACTGATCCTGAAAAGCATTTCCAACCCCACTTACAAGTAAAACTAGCTAAAATGTGCCTGGCTGCTATTCACTGAAAAGCTCATTCTGTGTACATTTTTGGCATACGTTTGCTCCTACCGGGTCAGCTGAGCAGCGAATTTCTATTTAACCACCTGCTATCATGAGAGACCTCAGTGCTGCATGTTTTGAGCCCAGTACTGATCCTGAAAAGCGTTTCCAACCCCACTTACAAGTAAAACTAGCTAAAATGTGCCTGGCTGCTATTCACTGAAAAGCTCATTCTGTGTACATTTTTGGCATACGTTTGCTCCTACCGGGTCAGCTGAGCAGCGAATTTCTATTTAACCATCTGCTTTCATGAGAGACCTCAGGGCTGCATGTTTTGAGCCCAGTACTGATCCTGAAAAGCATTTCCAACCCCACTTACAAGTAAAACTAGCTAAAATGTGCCTGGCTGCTATTCACTGAAAAGCTCATTCTGAGTACATTTTTAGCATACGTTTGCTCCTGCCGGGTCAGCTGAGCAGCGAATTTCTATTTAACCACCTGCTATCATGAGAGACCTCAGGGCTGCATGTTTTGAGCCCAGTACTGATCCTGAAAAGCGTTTCCAACCCCACTTACAAGTAAAACTAGCTAAAATGTGCCTGGCTGCTATTCACTGAAAAGCTCATTCTGTGTACATTTTTGGCATACGTTTGCTCCTACCGGGTCAGCTGAGCAGCGAATTTCTAGTTAACCATCTGCTTTCATGAGAGACCTCAGGGCTGCATGTTTTGAGCCCAGTACTGAGCCTGAAAAGCATTTCCAACCCCACTTACAAGTAAAACTAGCTAAAATGTGCCTGGCGTCTCTTCACTGAAAAGCTCATTCTGAGTACATTTTTAGCATACGTTTGCTCCTGCCGGGTCAGCTGAGCAGCGAATTTCTATTTAACCACCTGCTTTCATGAGAGACCTCAGGGCTGCATGTTTTGAGCCCAGTACTGAGGCTGAAAAGCATTTCCAACCCTACTTACAAGTAAAACTAGCTAAAATGTGCCTGGCTTCTCTTCACTGAAAAGCTCATTCTGTGTACATTTTTGGCATACCTTTGCTCCTACCGGGTCAGCTGAGCAGCGAATTTCTATTTAACCACCTGCTATCATGAGAGACCTCAGGGCTGCATGTTTTGAGCCCAGTACTGATCCTGAAAAGCATTTCCAACCCCACTTACAAGTAAAACTAGCTAAAATGTGCCTGGCTGCTATTCACTGAAAAGCTCATTCTGTGTACATTTTTGGCATACGTTTGCTCCTACAGGGTCAGCTGAGCAGCGAATTTCTATTTAACCACCTGCTTTCATGGGAGACCTCAGGGCTGCATGTTTTGAGCCCAGTACTGAGCCTGAAAAGCATTTCCAACCCCACTTACAAGTAAAACTAGCTAAAATGTGCCTAATTCTCTTCACTGAAAAGCTCATCCTGAGTACATTTTTAGCATACGTTTGCTCCTGCCGGGTCAGCTGAGCAGCGAATTTCTATTTAACCACCTGCTTTCATGAGAGACCTCAGGGCTGCATGTTTTGAGCCCAGTACTGAGGCTGAAAAGCATTTCCAACCCCACTTACAAGTAAAACTAGCTAAAATGTGCCTGGCTGCTATTCACTGAAAAGCTCATTCTGAGTACATTTTTAGCATACGTTTGCTCCTGCCGGGTCAGCTGAGCAGCGAATTTCTATTTAACCACCTGCTATCATGAGAGACCTCAGGGCTGCATGTTTTGAGCCCAGTACTGATCCTGAAAAGCGTTTCCAACCCCACTTACAAGTAAAACTAGCTAAAATGTGCCTGGCTGCTATTCACTGAAAAGCTCATTCTGTGTACATTTTTGGCATACGTTTGCTCCTACCGGGTCAGCTGAGCAGCGAATTTCTAGTTAACCATCTGCTTTCATGAGAGACCTCAGGGCTGCATGTTTTGAGCCCAGTACTGAGCCTGAAAAGCATTTCCAACCCCACTTACAAGTAAAACTAGCTAAAATGTGCCTGGCGTCTCTTCACTGAAAAGCTCATTCTGAGTACATTTTTAGCATACGTTTGCTCCTGCCGGGTCAGCTGAGCAGCGAATTTCTATTTATCCACCTGCTTTCATGAGAGACCTCAGGGCTGCATGTTTTGAGCCCAGTACTGAGGCTGAAAAGCATTTCCAACCCTACTTACAAGTAAAACTAGCTAAAATGTGCCTGGCTTCTCTTCACTGAAAAGCTCATTCTGTGTACATTTTTGGCATACCTTTGCTCCTACCGGGTCAGCTGAGCAGCGAATTTCTATTTAACCACCTGCTATCATGAGAGACCTCAGGGCTGCATGTTTTGAGCCCAGTACTGATCCTGAAAAGCATTTCCAACCCCACTTACAAGTAAAACTAGCTAAAATGTGCCTGGCTGCTATTCACTGAAAAGCTCATTCTGTGTACATTTTTGGCATACGTTTGCTCCTACAGGGTCAGCTGAGCAGCGAATTTCTATTTAACCACCTGCTTTCATGGGAGACCTCAGGGCTGCATGTTTTGAGCCCAGTACTGAGCCTGAAAAGCATTTCCAACCCCACTTACAAGTAAAACTAGCTAAAATGTGCCTAATTCTCTTCACTGAAAAGCTCATCCTGAGTACATTTTTAGCATACGTTTGCTCCTGCCGGGTCAGCTGAGCAGCGAATTTCTATTTAACCACCTGCTTTCATGAGAGACCTCAGGGCTGCATGTTTTGAGCCCAGTACTGAGGCTGAAAAGCATTTCCAACCCCACTTACAAGTAAAACTAGCTAAAATGTGCCTGGCTTCTCTTCACTGAAAAGCTCATTCTGTGTACATTTTTGGCATACGTTTGCTCCTACCGGGTCAGCTGAGCAGCGAATTTCTATTTAACCACCTGCTATCATGAGAGACCTCAGGGCTGCATGTTTTGAGCCCAGTACTGATCCTGAAAAGCTTTTCCAACCCCACTTACAAGTAAAACTAGCTAAAATGTGCCTGGCTGCTATTCACTAAAAAGCTCATTCTGTGTACATTTTTAGCATACGTTTGCTCCTGCCGGGTCAGCTGAGCAGCGAATTTCTATTTAACCACCTGCTATCATGAGAGACCTCAGGGCTGCATGTTTTGAGCCCAATACTGATCCTGAAAAGCGTTTCCAACCCCACTTACAAGTAAAACTAGCTAAAATGTGCCTGGCTTCTCTTCACTGAAAAGCTCATTCTGTGTAGATTTTTGGCATACGTTTGCTCCTACCGGGCCAGCTGAGCAGCGAATTTCTATTTAACCACCTGCTATCATGAGAAACCTCAGGGCTGCATGTTTTGAGCCCAGTACTGTTCCTGAAAAGCATTTCCAACCCCACTTACAAGTAAAACTAGCTAAAATGTGCCTGGCTGCTATTCACTGAAAAGCTCATTCTGTGTACATTTTTGGCATACCTTTGCTCCTACCGGGTCAGCTGAGCAGCGAATTCCTATTTAACCACCTGCTTTCATGAGAGACCTCAGGGCTGCATGTTTTGAGCCCAGTACTGATCCTGAAAAGCGTTTCCAACCCCACTTACAAGTAAAACTAGCTAAAATGTGCCTGGCTGCTCTTCACTGAAAAGCTCATTCTGTGTACATTTTTGGCATACGTTTGTTCCTGCCGGGTCAGCTGAGCAGCGAATTTCTATTTAACCACCTGCTATCATGAGAGACCTCAGGGCTGCATGTTTTGAGCCCAGTACTGATCCTGAAAAGCATTTCCAAACCCACTTACAAGTAAAACTAGCTAAAATGTGCCTGGCTGCTATTCACTGAAAAGCTCATTCTGTGTACATTTTTGGCATACGTTTGCTCCTACCGGGTCAGCTGAGCAGCGAATTTCTATTTAACCACCTGCTTTCATGAGAGACCTCAGGGCTGCATGTTTTGAGCCCAGTACTGAGCCTGAAAAGCATTTCCAACCCCACTTACAAGTAAAACTAGCTAAAATGTGCCTGGCTTCTCTTCACTGAAAAGCTCATTCTGAGTACATTTTTAGCATACGTTTGCTCCTGCCGGGTCAGCTGAGCAGCGAATTTCTATTTAACCACCTGCTATCATGAGAGACCTCAGTGCTGCATGTTTTGAGCCCAGTACTGATCCTGAAAAGCGTTTCCAACCCCACTTACAAGTAAAACTAGCTAAAATGTGCCTGGCTGCTATTCACTGAAAAGCTCATTCTGTGTACATTTTTGGCATACGTTTGCTCCTGCCGGGTCAGCTGAGCAGCGAATTTCTATTTAACCACCTGCTATCATGAGAGACCTCAGGGCTGCATGTTTTGAGCCCAGTACTGATCCTGAAAAGCGTTTCCAACCCCACTTACAAGTAAAACTAGCTAAAATGTGCCTAGCTGCTTTTCACTGAAAAGCTCATTCTGTGTACATTTTTGGCATACGTTTGCTCCTACCGGGTCAGCTGAGCAGCGAATTTCTATTTAACCACCTGCTTTCATGAGAGACCTCAGGGCTGCATGTTTTGAGCCCAGTACTGAGCCTGAAAAGCGTTTCCAACCCCACTTACAAGTAAAACTAGCTAAAATGTGCCTGGCTTCTCTTCACTGAAAAGCTCATTCTGAGTACATTTTTAGCATACGTTTGCTCCTGCCGGGTCAGCTGAGCAGCGAATTTCTATTTAACCACCTGCTATCATGTGAGAGACCTCAGGGCTGCATGTTTTTAGCCCAGTACTGATCCTGAAAAGCGTTTCCAACCCCACTTACAAGTAAAACTAGCTAAAATGTGCCTGGCTTCTCTTCACTGAAAAGCTCATTCTGAGTACATTTTTGGCATACGTTTGCTCCTGCCGGGTCAGCTGAGCAGCGAATTTCTATTTAACCACCTGCTTTCATGAGAGACCTCAGGGCTGCATGTTTTGAGCCCAGTACTGAGCCTGAAAAGCATTTCCAACCCCATTTACAAGTAAAACTAGCTAAAATGTGCCTGGCTTCTCTTCACTGAAAAGCTCATTCTGAGTACATTTTTGGCATACGTTTGCTCCTGCCGGGTCAGCTGAGCAGCGAATTTCTATTTAACCACCTGCTATCATGAGAGACCTCAGTGCTGCATGTTTTGAGCCCAGTACTGATCCTGAAAAGCGTTTCCAACCCCACTTACAAGTAAAACTAGCTAAAATGTGCCTGGCTGCTATTCACTGAAAAGCTCATTCTGAGTACATTTTTAGCATACGTTTGCTCCTACCGGGTCAGCTGAGCAGCGAATTTCTATTTAACCACCTGCTTTCATGAGAGACCTCAGGGCTGCATGTTTTGAGCCCAGTACTGATCCTGAAAAGCATTTCCAACCCCACTTACAAGTAAAACTAGCTAAAATGTGCCTGGCTGCTATTCACTGAAAAGCTCATTCTGAGTACATTTTTAGCATACGTTTGCTTCTGCCGGGTCAGCTGAGCAGCGAATTTCTATTTAACCACCTGCTATCATGAGAGACCTCAGGGCTGCATGTTTTAAGCCCAGTACTGATCCTGAAAAGCGTTTCCAACCCCACTTACAAGTAAAACTAGCTAAAATGTGCCTGGCTGCTATTCACTGAAAAGCTCATTCTGTGTACATTTTTGGCATACGTTTGCTCCTACCGGGTCAGCTGAGCAGCAAATTTCTATTTAACCATCTGCTTTCATGAGAGACCACAGGGCTGCATGTTTTGAGCCCAGTACTGAGCCTGAAAAGCATTTCCAACCCCACTTACAAGTAAAACTAGCTAAAATGTGCCTGGCTGCTAATCACTGAAAAGCTCATTCTTTGTACATTTTTAGGCATACGTTTGCTCCTGCCGGGTCAGCTGAGCAGCGAATGTCTATTTAACCACCTGCTATCATGAGAGACCTCAGGGCTGCATGTTTTGAGCCCAGTACTGATCCTGAAAAGCGTTTCCAACCCCACTTACAAGTAAAACTAGCTAAAATGTGCCTGGCTGCTATTCATTGAAAAGCTCATTCTGTGTACATTTTTGGCATACGTTTGCTCCTACCGGGTCAGCTGAGCAGCAAATTTCTATTTAACCATCTGCTTTCATGAGAGACCTCAGGGCTGCATGTTTTGAGCCCAGTACTGAGCCTGAAAAGCATTTCCAACCCCACTTACAAGTAAAACTAGCTAAAATGTGCCTGGCTGCTCTTCACTGAAAAGCTCATTCTGAGTACATTTTTGGCATACGTTTGCTCCTGCCGGGTCAGCTGAGCAGCGAATTTCTATTTAACCACCTGCTATCATGAGAGACCTCAGGGCTGCATGTTTTGAGCCCAGTACTGATCCTGAAAAGCATTTCCAACCCCACTTACAAGTAAAACTAGCTAAAATGTGCCTGGCTGCTATTCACTGAAAAGCTCATTCTGAGTACATTTTTAGCATACGTTTGCTCCTGCAGGGTCAGCTGAGCAGCGAATTTCTATTTAACCACCTGCTATCATGAGAGACCTCAGTGCTGCATGTTTTGAGCCCAGTACTGATCCTGAAAAGCGTTTCCAACCCCACTTACAAGTAAAACTAGCTAAAATGTGCCTGGCTGCTATTCACTGAAAAGCTCATTCTGTGTACATTTTTGGCATACGTTTGCTCCTACCGGGTCAGCTGAGCAGCGAATTTCTATTTAACCATCTGCTTTCATGAGAGACCTCAGGGCTGCATGTTTTGAGCCCAGTACTGATCCTGAAAAGCATTTCCAACCCCACTTACAAGTAAAACTAGCTAAAATGTGCCTGGCTGCTATTCACTGAAAAGCTCATTCTGAGTACATTTTTAGCATACGTTTGCTTCTGCCGGGTCAGCTGAGCAGCGAATTTCTATTTAACCACCTGCTATCATGAGAGACCTCAGGGCTGCATGTTTTGAGCCCAGTACTGATCCTGAAAAGCGTTTCCAACCCCACTTACAAGTAAAACTAGCTAAAATGTGCCTGGCTGCTATTCACTGAAAAGCTCATTCTGAGTACATTTTTAGCATACGTTTGCTCCTGCCGGGTCAGCTGAGAATCGAATTTCTATTTAACAACCTGCTATCATGAGAGACCCCAGGGCTGCATGTTTTGAGCCCAGTATTGATCCTGAAAAGCGTTTCCAACCCCACTTACAAGTAAAACTAGCTAAAATGTGCCTGGCTGCTATTCACTGAAAAGCTCATTCTGAGTACATTTTTAGCATACGTTTGCTCCTGCCGGGTCAGCTGAGCAGCGAATTTCTATTTAACCACCTGCTATCATGAGAGACCTCAGGGCTGCATGTTTTGAGCCCAGTACTGATCCTGAAAAGCGTTTCCAACCCCACTTACAAGTAAAACTAGCTAAAATGTGCCTGGCTGCTATTCACTGAAAAGCTCATTCTGAGTACATTTTTAGCATACGTTTGCTCCTGCCGGGTCAGCTGAGAATCGAATTTCTATTTAACAACCTGCTATCATGAGAGACCCCAGGGCTGCATGTTTTGAGCCCAGTATTGATCCTGAAAAGCGTTTCCAACCCCACTTACAAGTAAAACTAGCTAAAATGTGCCTGGCTGCTATTCACTGAAAAGCTCATTCTGAGTACATTTTTAGCATACGTTTGCTTCTGCCGGGTCAGCTGAGCAGCGAATTTCTATTTAACCACCTGCTATCATGAGAGACCTCAGGGCTGCATGTTTTAAGCCCAGTACTGATCCTGAAAAGCGTTTCCAACCCCACTTACAAGTAAAACTAGCTAAAATGTGCCTGGCTGCTATTCACTGAAAAGCTCATTCTGTGTACATTTTTGGCATACGTTTGCTCCTACCGGGTCAGCTGAGCAGCAAATTTCTATTTAACCATCTGCTTTCATGAGAGACCACAGGGCTGCATGTTTTGAGCCCAGTACTGAGCCTGAAAAGCATTTCCAACCCCACTTACAAGTAAAACTAGCTAAAATGTGCCTGGCTGCTAATCACTGAAAAGCTCATTCTTTGTACATTTTTAGGCATACGTTTGCTCCTGCCGGGTCAGCTGAGCAGCGAATGTCTATTTAACCACCTGCTATCATGAGAGACCTCAGGGCTGCATGTTTTGAGCCCAGTACTGATCCTGAAAAGCGTTTCCAACCCCACTTACAAGTAAAACTAGCTAAAATGTGCCTGGCTGCTATTCATTGAAAAGCTCATTCTGTGTACATTTTTGGCATACGTTTGCTCCTACCGGGTCAGCTGAGCAGCAAATTTCTATTTAACCATCTGCTTTCATGAGAGACCTCAGGGCTGCATGTTTTGAGCCCAGTACTGAGCCTGAAAAGCATTTCCAACCCCACTTACAAGTAAAACTAGCTAAAATGTGCCTGGCTGCTCTTCACTGAAAAGCTCATTCTGAGTACATTTTTGGCATACGTTTGCTCCTGCCGGGTCAGCTGAGCAGCGAATTTCTATTTAACCACCTGCTATCATGAGAGACCTCAGGGCTGCATGTTTTGAGCCCAGTACTGATCCTGAAAAGCATTTCCAACCCCACTTACAAGTAAAACTAGCTAAAATGTGCCTGGCTGCTATTCACTGAAAAGCTCATTCTGAGTACATTTTTAGCATACGTTTGCTCCTGCAGGGTCAGCTGAGCAGCGAATTTCTATTTAACCACCTGCTATCATGAGAGACCTCAGTGCTGCATGTTTTGAGCCCAGTACTGATCCTGAAAAGCGTTTCCAACCCCACTTACAAGTAAAACTAGCTAAAATGTGCCTGGCTGCTATTCACTGAAAAGCTCATTCTGTGTACATTTTTGGCATACGTTTGCTCCTACCGGGTCAGCTGAGCAGCGAATTTCTATTTAACCATCTGCTTTCATGAGAGACCTCAGGGCTGCATGTTTTGAGCCCAGTACTGATCCTGAAAAGCATTTCCAACCCCACTTACAAGTAAAACTAGCTAAAATGTGCCTGGCTGCTATTCACTGAAAAGCTCATTCTGAGTACATTTTTAGCATACGTTTGCTTCTGCCGGGTCAGCTGAGCAGCGAATTTCTATTTAACCACCTGCTATCATGAGAGACCTCAGGGCTGCATGTTTTGAGCCCAGTACTGATCCTGAAAAGCGTTTCCAACCCCACTTACAAGTAAAACTAGCTAAAATGTGCCTGGCTGCTATTCACTGAAAAGCTCATTCTGAGTACATTTTTAGCATACGTTTGCTCCTGCCGGGTCAGCTGAGAATCGAATTTCTATTTAACAACCTGCTATCATGAGAGACCCCAGGGCTGCATGTTTTGAGCCCAGTATTGATCCTGAAAAGCGTTTCCAACCCCACTTACAAGTAAAACTAGCTAAAATGTGCCTGGCTGCTATTCACTGAAAAGCTCATTCTGAGTACATTTTTAGCATACGTTTGCTCCTGCCGGGTCAGCTGAGCAGCGAATTTCTATTTAACCACCTGCTATCATGAGAGACCTCAGGGCTGCATGTTTTGAGCCCAGTACTGATCCTGAAAAGCGTTTCCAACCCCACTTACAAGTAAAACTAGCTAAAATGTGCCTGGCTGCTATTCACTGAAAAGCTCATTCTGAGTACATTTTTAGCATACGTTTGCTCCTGCCGGGTCAGCTGAGAATCGAATTTCTATTTAACAACCTGCTATCATGAGAGACCCCAGGGCTGCATGTTTTGAGCCCAGTATTGATCCTGAAAAGCGTTTCCAACCCCACTTACAAGTAAAACTAGCTAAAATGTGCCTGGCTGCTATTCACTGAAAAGCTCATTCTGAGTACATTTTTAGCATACGTTTGCTCCTGCCGGGTCAGCTGAGCAGCGAATTTCTATTTAACCACCTGCTATCATGAGAGACCTCAGGGCTGCATGTTTTGAGCCCAGTACTGATCCTGAAAAGCGTTTCCAACCCCACTTACAAGTAAAACTAGCTAAAATGTGCCTGGCTGCTATTCACTGAAAAGCTCATTCTGTGTACATTTTTGGCATACGTTTGCTCCTGCCGGGTCAGCTGAGCAGCGAATTTCTATTTAACCACCTGCTATCATGAGAGACCTCAGGGCTGCATGTTTTGAGCCCAGTACTGATCCTGAAAAGCATTTCCAACCCCACTTACAAGTAAAACTAGCTAAAATGTGCCTGGCTGCTATTCACTAAAAAGGTCATTCTGTGTACATTTTTGGCATACGTTTGCTCCTACCGGGTCAGCTGAGCAGCGAATTTCTATTTAACCACCTGCTTTCATGAGAGACCTTAGGGCTGCATGTTTTGAGCCCAGTACTGAGCCTGAAAAGCATTTCCAACCCCACTTACAAGTAAAACTAGCTAAAATGTGCCTAGCTTCTCTTCACTGAAAAGCTCATCCTGAGTACATTTTTAGCATACGTTTGCTCCTGCCGGGTCAGCTGAGCAGCGAATTTCTATTTAACCACCTGCTATCATGAGAGACCTCAGGGCTGCATGTTTTGAGCCCAGTACTGATCCTGAAAAGCGTTTCCAACCCCACTTACAAGTAAAACTAGCTAAAATGTGCCTGGCTGCTATTCATTGAAAAGCTCATTCTGTGTACATTTTTGGCATACGTTTGCTCCTACCGGGTCAGCTGAGCAGCGAATTTCTATTTAACCATCTGCTTTCATGAGAGACCTCAGGGCTGCATGTTTTGAGCCCAGTACTGAGCCTGAAAAGCATTTCCAACCCCACTTACAAGTAAAACTAGCTAAAATGTGCCTGGCTGCTCTTCACTGAAAAGCTCATTCTGTGTACATTTTTGGCATACGTTTGCTCCTACCGGGTCAGCTGAGCAGCAAATTTCTATTTAACCATCTGCTTTCATGAGAGACCACAGGGCTGCATGTTTTGAGCCCAGTACTGAGCCTGAAAAGCATTTCCAACCCCACTTACAAGTAAAACTAGCTAAAATGTGCCTGGCTGCTAATCACTGAAAAGCTCATTCTTTGTACATTTTTAGGCATACGTTTGCTCCTGCCGGGTCAGCTGAGCAGCGAATGTCTATTTAACCACCTGCTATCATGAGAGACCTCAGGGCTGCATGTTTTGAGCCCAGTACTGATCCTGAAACGCGTTTCCAACCCCACTTACAAGTAAAACTAGCTAAAATGTGCCTGGCTGCTATTCATTGAAAAGCTCATTCTGTGTACATTTTTGGCATACGTTTGCTCCTACCGGGTCAGCTGAGCAGCAAATTTCTATTTAACCATCTGCTTTCATGAGAGACCTCAGGGCTGCATGTTTTGAGCCCAGTACTGAGCCTGAAAAGCATTTCCAACCCCACTTACAAGTAAAACTAGCTAAAATGTGCCTGGCTGCACTTCACTGAAAAGCTCATTCTGAGTACATTTTTGGCATACGTTTGCTCCTGCCGGGTCAGCTGAGCAGCGAATTTCTATTTAACCACCTGCTATCATGAGAGACCTCAGGGCTGCATGTTTTGAGCCCAGTACTGATCCTGAAAAGCATTTCCAACCCCACTTACAAGTAAAACTAGCTAAAATGTGCCTGGCTGCTATTTACTGAAAAGCTCATTCTGAGTACATTTTTAGCATACGCTTGCTCCTGCAGGGTCAGCTGAGCAGCGAATTTCTATTTAACCACCTGCTATCATGAGAGACCTCAGTGCTGCATGTTTTGAGCCCAGTACTGATCCTGAAAAGCGTTTCCAACCCCACTTACAAGTAAAACTAGCTAAAATGTGCCTGGCTGCTATTCACTGAAAAGCTCATTCTGAGTACATTTTTAGCATACGTTTGCTTCTGCCGGGTCAGCTGAGCAGCGAATTTCTATTTAACCACCTGCTATCATGAGAGACCTCAGGGCTGCATGTTTTGAGCCGAGTACTGATCCTGAAAAGCGTTTCCAACCCCACTTACAAGTAAAACTAGCTAAAATGTGCCTGGCTGCTATTCACTGAAAAGCTCATTCTGAGTATATTTTTAGCATACGTTTGCTCCTGCCGGGTCAGCTGAGAATCGAATTTCTATTTAACAACCTGCTATCATGAGAGACCCCAGGGCTGCATGTTTTGAGCCCAGTATTGATCCTGAAAAGCGTTTCCAACCCCACTTACAAGTAAAACTAGCTAAAATGTGCCTGGCTGCTATTCACTGAAAAGCTCATTCTGAGTACATTTTTAGCATACGTTTGCTCCTGCCGGGTCAGCTGAGCAGCGAATTTCTATTTAACCACCTGCTATCATGAGAGACCTCAGGGCTGCATGTTTTGAGCCCAGTACTGATCCTGAAAAGCATTTCCAACCCCACTTACAAGTAAAACTAGCTAAAATGTGCCTGGCTGCTATTCACTGAAAAGCTCATTCTGAGTACATTTTTAGCATACGTTTGCTCCTGCAGGGTCAGCTGAGCAGCGAATTTCTATTTAACCACCTGCTATCATGAGAGACCTCAATGCTGCATGTTTTGAGCCCAGTACTGATCCTGAAAAGCGTTTCCAACCCCACTTACAAGTAAAACTAGCTAAAATGTGCCTGGCTGCTATTCACTGAAAAGGTCATTCTGTGTACATTTTTGGCATACGTTTGCTCCTACCGGGTCAGCTGAGCAGCGAATTTCTATTTAACCACCTGCTTTCATGAGAGACCTCAGGGCTGCATGTTTTGAGCCCAGTACTGAGCCTGAAAAGCATTTCCAACCCCACTTACAAGAACTAGCTAAAATGTGCCTAGCTTCTCTTCACTGAAAAGCTCATCCTGAGTACATTTTTAGCATACGTTTGCTCCTGCCGGGTCAGCTGAGCAGCGAATTTCTATTTAACCACCTGCTATCATGAGAGACCTCAGGGCTGCATGTTTTGAGCCCAGTACTGATCCTGAAAAGCGTTTCCAACCCCACTTACAAGTAAAACTAGCTAAAATGTGCCTGGCTGCTATTCATTGAAAAGCTCATTCTGTGTACATTTTTGGCATACGTTTGCTCCTACCGGGTCAGCTGAGCAGCAAATTTCTATTTAACCATCTGCTTTCATGAGAGACCTCAGGGCTGCATGTTTTGAGCCCAGTACTGAGCCTGAAAAGCATTTCCAACCCCACTTACAAGTAAAACTAGCTAAAATGTGCCTGGCTGCTCTTCACTGAAAAGCTCATTCTGAGTACATTTTTGGCATACGTTTGCTCCTGCCGGGTCAGCTGAGCAGCGAATTTCTATTTAACCACCTGCTATCATGAGAGACCTCAGGGCTGCATGTTTTGAGCCCAGTACTGATCCTGAAAAGCATTTCCAACCCCACTTACAAGTAAAACTAGCTAAAATGTGCCTGGCTGCTATTCACTGAAAAGCTCATTCTGAGTACATTTTTAGCATACGTTTGCTCCTGCAGGGTCAGCTGAGCAGCGAATTTCTATTTAACCACCTGCTATCATGAGAGACCTCAGTGCTGCATGTTTTGAGCCCAGTACTGATCCTGAAAAGCGTTTCCAACCCCACTTACAAGTAAAACTAGCTAAAATGTGCCTGGCTGCTATTCACTGAAAAGCTCATTCTGTGTACATTTTTGGCATACGTTTGCTCCTACCGGGTCAGCTGAGCAGCGAATTTCTATTTAACCATCTGCTTTCATGAGAGACCTCAGGGCTGCATGTTTTGAGCCCAGTACTGATCCTGAAAAGCATTTCCAACCCCACTTACAAGTAAAACTAGCTAAAATGTGCCTGGCTGCTATTCACTGAAAAGCTCATTCTGAGTACATTTTTAGCATACGTTTGCTTCTGCCGGGTCAGCTGAGCAGCGAATTTCTATTTAACCACCTGCTATCATGAGAGACCTCAGGGCTGCATGTTTTGAGCCCAGTACTGATCCTGAAAAGCGTTTCCAACCCCACTTACAAGTAAAACTAGCTAAAATGTGCCTGGCTGCTATTCACTGAAAAGCTCATTCTGTGTACATTTTTGGCATACGTTTGCTCCTACCGGGTCAGCTGAGCAGCAAATTTCTATTTAACCATCTGCTTTCATGAGAGACCACAGGGCTGCATGTTTTGAGCCCAGTACTGAGCCTGAAAAGCATTTCCAACCCCACTTACAAGTAAAACTAGCTAAAATGTGCCTGGCTGCTAATCACTGAAAAGCTCATTCTTTGTACATTTTTAGGCATACGTTTGCTCCTGCCGGGTCAGCTGAGCAGCGAATGTCTATTTAACCACCTGCTATCATGAGAGACCTCAGGGCTGCATGTTTTGAGCCCAGTACTGATCCTGAAACGCGTTTCCAACCCCACTTACAAGTAAAACTAGCTAAAATGTGCCTGGCTGCTATTCATTGAAAAGCTCATTCTGTGTACATTTTTGGCATACGTTTGCTCCTACCGGGTCAGCTGAGCAGCAAATTTCTATTTAACCATCTGCTTTCATGAGAGACCTCAGGGCTGCATGTTTTGAGCCCAGTACTGAGCCTGAAAAGCATTTCCAACCCCACTTACAAGTAAAACTAGCTAAAATGTGCCTGGCTGCACTTCACTGAAAAGCTCATTCTGAGTACATTTTTGGCATACGTTTGCTCCTGCCGGGTCAGCTGAGCAGCGAATTTCTATTTAACCACCTGCTATCATGAGAGACCTCAGGGCTGCATGTTTTGAGCCCAGTACTGATCCTGAAAAGCATTTCCAACCCCACTTACAAGTAAAACTAGCTAAAATGTGCCTGGCTGCTATTTACTGAAAAGCTCATTCTGAGTACATTTTTAGCATACGCTTGCTCCTGCAGGGTCAGCTGAGCAGCGAATTTCTATTTAACCACCTGCTATCATGAGAGACCTCAGTGCTGCATGTTTTGAGCCCAGTACTGATCCTGAAAAGCGTTTCCAACCCCACTTACAAGTAAAACTAGCTAAAATGTGCCTGGCTGCTATTCACTGAAAAGCTCATTCTGAGTACATTTTTAGCATACGTTTGCTTCTGCCGGGTCAGCTGAGCAGCGAATTTCTATTTAACCACCTGCTATCATGAGAGACCTCAGGGCTGCATGTTTTGAGCCGAGTACTGATCCTGAAAAGCGTTTCCAACCCCACTTACAAGTAAAACTAGCTAAAATGTGCCTGGCTGCTATTCACTGAAAAGCTCATTCTGAGTACATTTTTAGCATACGTTTGCTCCTGCCGGGTCAGCTGAGAATCGAATTTCTATTTAACAACCTGCTATCATGAGAGACCCCAGGGCTGCATGTTTTGAGCCCAGTATTGATCCTGAAAAGCGTTTCCAACCCCACTTACAAGTAAAACTAGCTAAAATGTGCCTGGCTGCTATTCACTGAAAAGCTCATTCTGAGTACATTTTTAGCATACGTTTGCTCCTGCCGGGTCAGCTGAGCAGCGAATTTCTATTTAACCACCTGCTATCATGAGAGACCTCAGGGCTGCATGTTTTGAGCCCAGTACTGATCCTGAAAAGCGTTTCCAACCCCACTTACAAGTAAAACTAGCTAAAATGTGCCTGGCTGCTATTCACTGAAAAGCTCATTCTGTGTACATTTTTGGCATACGTTTGCTCCTGCCGGGTCAGCTGAGCAGCAAATTTCTATTTAACCACCTGCTATCATGAGAGACCTCAGGGCTGCATGTTTTGAGCCCAGTACTGATCCTGAAAAGCATTTCCAACCCCACTTACAAGTAAAACTAGCTAAAATGTGCCTGGCTGCTATTCACTGAAAAGGTCATTCTGTGTACATTTTTGGCATACGTTTGCTCCTACCGGGTCAGCTGAGCAGCGAATTTCTATTTAACCACCTGCTTTCATGAGAGACCTCAGGGCTGCATGTTTTGAGCCCAGTACTGAGCCTGAAAAGCATTTCCAACCCCACTTACAAGTAAAACTAGCTAAAATGTGCCTAGCTTCTCTTCACTGAAAAGCTCATCCTGAGTACATTTTTAGCATACGTTTGCTCCTGCCGGGTCAGCTGAGCAGCGAATTTCTATTTAACCACCTGCTATCATGAGAGACCTCAGGGCTGCATGTTTTGAGCCCAGTACTGATCCTGAAAAGCGTTTCCAACCCCACTTACAAGTAAAACTAGCTAAAATGTGCCTGGCTGCTATTCATTGAAAAGCTCATTCTGTGTACATTTTTGGCATACGTTTGCTCCTACCGGGTCAGCTGAGCAGCAAATTTCTATTTAACCATCTGCTTTCATGAGAGACCTCAGGGCTGCATGTTTTGAGCCCAGTACTGAGCCTGAAAAGCATTTCCAACCCCACTTACAAGTAAAACTAGCTAAAATGTGCCTGGCTGCTCTTCACTGAAAAGCTCATCCTGAGTACATTTTTAGCATACGTTTGCTCCTGCCGGGTCAGCTGAGCAGCGAATTTCTATTTAACCACCTGCTATCATGAGAGACCTCAGGGCTGCATGTTTTGAGCCCAGTACTGATCCTGAAAAGCATTTCCAACCCCACTTACAAGTAAAACTAGCAAAAATGTGCCTGGCTGCTATTCACTGAAAAGCTCATTCTGTGTACATTTTTGGCATACAATTGCTCCTGCCGGGTCAGCTGAGCAGCGAATTTCTATTTAACCACCTGCTCTCATGAGAGACCTCAGGGCTGCATGTTTTGAGCCCAGTATTGATCCTGAAAAGCGTTTCCAACCCCACTTACAAGTAAAACTAGCTAAAATGTGCCTGGCTTCTCTTCACTGAAAAGCTCATTCTGAGTACATTTTTAGCATACGTTTGCTCCTGCCGGGTCAGCTGAGCAGCGAATTTCTATTTAACCACCTGCTATCATGAGAGACCTCAGGACTGCATGTTTTGAGCCCAGTACTGATCCTGAAAAGCGTTTCCAACCCCACTTACGAGTAAAACTAGCTAAAATGTGCCCGGCTGCTATTCACTGAAAAGCTCATTCTGTGTACATTTTTAGCACACGTTTGCTCCTGCCGGGTCAGCTGAGCAGCGAATTTCTATTTAACCACCTGCTATCATGAGAGACCTCAGGGCTGCATGTTTTGAGCCCAGTATTGATCCTGAAAAGCGTTTCCAACCCCACTTATAAGTAAAACTAGCTAAAATGTGCCTGGCTTCTCTTCACTGAAAAGCTCATTCTGAATACATTTTTAGCATACGTTTGCTCCTGCCGGGTCAGCTGAGCAGCGAATTTCTATTTAACCACCTGCTATCATGAGAGACCTCAGGGCTGCATGTTTTGAGCCCAGTACTGATCCTGAAAAGCGTTTCCAACCCCACTTACAAGTAAAACTAGCTAAAATGTGCCTGGCTGCTATTCACTGAAAAGCTCATTCTGTGTACATTTTTAGGCATACGTTTGCTCCTGCCGGGTCAGCTGAGCAGCGAATGTCTATTTAACCACCTGCTATCATGAGAGACCTCAGGGCTGCATGTTTTGAGCCCAGTACTGATCCTGAAAAGCGTTTCCAACCCCACTTACAAGTAAAACTAGCTAAAATGTGCCTGGCTGCTATTCACTGAAAAGCTCATTCTGAGTACATTTTTAGCATACGTTTGCTCCTGCCGGGTCAGCTGAGAAGCGAATTTCTATTTAACAACCTGCTATCATGAGAGACCCCAGGGCTGCATGTTTTGAGCCCAGTATTGATCCTGAAAAGCGTTTCCAACCCCACTTACAAGTAAAACTAGCTAAAATGAGCCTGGCTGCTATTCACTGAAAAGCTCATTCTGAGTACATTTTTAGCATACGTTTGCTCCTGCCGGGTCAGCTGAGCAGCGAATTTCTATTTAACCACCTGCTATCATGAGAGACCTCAGGGCTGCATGTTTTGAGCCCAGTACTGATCCTGAAAAGTGTTTCCAACCCCACTTACAAGTAAAACTAGCTAAAATGTGCCTGGCTGCTATTCACTGAATAGCTCATTCTGTGTACATTTTTGGCATACGTTTGCTCCTGCCGGGTCAGCTGAGCAGCGAATTTCTATTTAACCACCTGCTATCATGAGAGACCTCAGGGCTGCATGTTTTGAGCCCAGTATTGATCCTGAAAAGCGTTTCCAACCCCACTTACAAGTAAAACTAGCTAAAATGTGCCTGGCTTCTCTTCACTGTAAAGCTCATTCTGAGTACATTTTTAGCATACGTTTGCTCCTGCCGGGTCAGCTGAGCAGCGAATTTCTATTTAACCACCTGCTTTCATGAGAGACCTCAGGGCTGCTGTTTTGAGCCCAGTACTGAGGCTGAAAAGCATTTCCAACCCTACTTACAAGTAAAACTAGCTAAAATGTGCCTGG
The DNA here is from genome assembly GCF_964263255.1 of Lissotriton vulgaris. NCBI lineage: Eukaryota > Metazoa > Chordata > Amphibia > Caudata > Salamandridae > Lissotriton > Lissotriton vulgaris. The sequence goes on along the minus strand of NW_028243347.1, from coordinate 7,230 downwards.
CTTCTCTTCACTGAAAAGCTCATTCTGAGTACATTTTTAGCATACGTTTGCTCCTGCCGGGTCAGCTGAGCAGTGAATTTCTATTTAAGCACCTGCTATCATGAGAGACCTCAGGGCTGCATGTTTTGAGCCCAGTACTGATCCTGAAAAGCGTTTCCAACCCCACTTACAAGTAAAACTAGCTAAAATGTGCCTGGCTGCTATTCACTGAAAAGCTCATTCTGTGTACATTTTTGGCATACGTTTGCTCCTGCCGGGTCAGCTGAGCAGCGAATTTCTATTTAACCACCTGCTTTCATGAGAGACCTCAGGGCTGCATGTTTTGAGCCCAGTACTGATCCTGAAAAGTGTTTCCAACCCCACTTACAAGTAAAACTAGCTAAAATGTGCCTGGCTGCTATTCACTGAAAAGCTCATTCTGTGTACATTTTTAGCATACGTTTGCTCCTGCCGGGTCAGCTGAGCAGCGAATTTCTATTTAACCACCTGCTATCATGAGAGACCTCAGGGCTGCATGTTTTGAGCCCAGTATTGATCCTGAAAAGCGTTTCCAACCCCACTTACAAGTAAAACTAGCTAAAATGTGCCTGGCTTCTCTTCACTGAAAAGCTCATTCTGAGTACATTTTTAGCATACGTTTGCTCCTGCCGGGTCAGCTGAGCAGCGAATTTCTATTTAACCACCTGCTATCATGAGAGACCCCAGGGCTGCATGTTTTGTGCCCAGTATTGATCCTGAAAAGCGTTTCCAACCCCACTTACAAGTAAAACTAGCTAAAATGTGCCTGGCTGCTATTCACTGAAAAGCTCATTCTGAGTACATTTTTAGCATACGTTTGCTCCTGCCGGGTCAGCTGAGCAGCGAATTTCTATTTAACCACCTGCTATCATGAGAGACCTCAGGGCTGCATGTTTTGAGCCCAGTACTGATCCTGAAAAGCGTTTCCAACCCCACTTACAAGTAAAACTAGCTAAAATGTGCCTGGCTGCTATTCACTGAAAAGCTCATTCTGTGTACATTTTTGGCATACGTTTGCTCCTACCGGGTCAGCTGAGCAGCGAATTTCTATTTAACCACCTGCTATCATGAGAGACATCAGGGCTGCATGTTTTGAGCCCAGTACTGATCCTGAAAAGCGTTTCCAACCCCACTTACAAGTAAAACTAGCTAAAATGTGCCTGGCTGCTATTCACTGAAAAGCTCATTCTGTGTACATTTTTAGCATACGTTTGCTCCTGCCGGGTCAGCTGAGCAGCGAATTTCTATTTAACCACCTGCTATCATGAGAGACCTCAGGGCTGCATGTTTTGAGCCCAGTACTGATCCTGAAAAGCGTTTCCAACCCCACTTACAAGTAAAACTAGCTAAAATGTGCCTGGCTGCTATTCACTGAAAAGCTCATTCTGAGTACATTTTTACCATACGTTTGCTCCTGCCGGGTCAGCTGAGAAGCGAATTTCTATTTAACAACCTGCTATCATGAGAGACCCCAGGGCTGCATGTTTTGAGCCCAGTATTGATCCTGAAAAGCGTTTCCAACCCCACTTACAAGTAAAACTAGCTAAAATGTGCCTGGCTGCTATTCACTGAAAAGCTCATTCTGAGTACATTTTTAGCATACGTTTGCTCCTGCCGGGTCAGCTGAGCAGCGAATTTCTATTTAACCACCTGCTATCATGAGAGACCTCAGGGCTGCATGTTTTGAGCCCAGTGCTGATCCTGAAAAGCGTTTCCAACCCCACTTACAAGTAAAACTAGCTAAAATGTGCCTGGCTGCTATTCACTGAAAAGCTCATTCTGTGTACATTTTTGGCATACGTTTGCTCCTGCCGGGTCAGCTGAGCAGCGAATTTCTATTTAACCACCTGCTATCATGAGAGACCTCAGGGCTGCATGTTTTGAGCCCAGTACTGATCCTGAAAAGCATTTCCAAACCCACTTACAAGTAAAACTAGCTAAAATGTGCCTGGCTGCTATTCACTGAAAAGCTCATTCTGTGTACATTTTTGGCATACGTTTGCTCCTACCGGGTCAGCTGAGCAGCGAATTTCTATTTAACCACCTGCTTTCATGAGAGACCTCAGGGCTGCATGTTTTGAGCCCAGTACTGAGCCTGAAAAGCATTTCCTACCCCACTTACAAGTAAAACTAGCTAAAATGTGCCTAGCTTCTCTTCACTGAAAAGCTCATTCTGAGTACATTTTTAGCATACGTTTGCTCCTGCCGGGTCAGCTGAGCAGCGAATTTCTATTTAACCACCTGCTATCATGAGAGACCTCAGGGCTGCATGTTTTGAGCCCAGTACTGATCCTGAAAAGCGTTTCCAACCCCACTTACAAGTAAAACTAGCTAAAATGTGCCTGGCTGCTATTCACTGAAAAGCTCATTCTGAGTACATTTTTAGCATACGTTTGCTCCTGCCGGGTCAGCTGAGCAGCGAATTTCTATTTAACCACCTGCTATCATGAGAGACCTCAGGGCTGCATGTTTTGAGCCCAGTGCTGATCCTGAAAAGCGTTTCCAACCCCACTTACAAGTAAAACTAGCTAAAATGTGCCTGGCTGCTATTCACTGAAAAGCTCATTCTGTGTACATTTTTGGCATACGTTTGCTCCTGCCGGGTCAGCTGAGCAGCGAATTTCTATTTAACCACCTGCTATCATGAGAGACCTCAGGGCTGCATGTTTTGAGCCCAGTACTGATCCTGATAAGCATTTCCAACCCCACTTACAAGTAAAACTAGCTAAAATGTGCCTGGCTGCTATTCACTGAAAAGCTCATTCTGTGTACATTTTTGGCATACGTTTGCTCCTACCGGGTCAGCTGAGCAGCGAATTTCTATTTAACCACCTGCTTTCATGAGAGACCTCAGGGCTGCATGTTTTGAGCCCAGTACTGAGCCTGAAAAGCATTTCCAACCCCACTTACAAGTAAAACTAGCTAAAATGTGCCTAGCTTCTCTTCACTGAAAAGCTCATTCTGAGTACATTTTTAGCATACGTTTGCTCCTGCCGGGTCAGCTGAGCAGCGAATTTCTATTTAACCACCTGCTATCATGAGAGACCTCAGGGCTGCATGTTTTGAGCCCAGTACTGATCCTGAAAAGCGTTTCCAACCCCACTTACAAGTAAAACAAGCTAAAATGTGCCTGGCTGCTATTCACTGAAAAGCTCATTCTGTGTACATTTTTGGCATACGTTTGCTCCTACCGGGTCAGCTGAGCAGCGAATTTCTATTTAACCATCTGCTTTCATGAGAGACCTCAGGGCTGCATGTTTTGAGCCCAGTACTGATCCTGAAAAGCGTTTCCAACCCCACTTACAAGTAAAACTAGCTAAAATGTGCCTGGCTTCTCTTCACTGAAAAGCTCATTCTGTGTAGATTTTTGGCATACGTTTGCTCTTACCGGGCCAGCTGAGCAGCAAATTTCTATTTAACCACCTGCTATCATGAGAGACCTCAGGGCTGCATGTTTTGATCCCAGTACTGATCCTGAAAAGCATTTCCAACCCCACTTACAAGTAAAACTAGCTAAAATGTGCCTGGCTGCTATTCACTGAAAAGCTCATTCTGTGTACATTTTTGGCATACGTTTGCTCCTACCGGGTCAGCTGAGCAGCGAATTTCTATTTAACCACCTGCTTTCATGAGAGACCTCAGGGCTGCATGTTCTGAGCCCAGTACTGATCCTGAAAAGCATTTCCAACCCCACTTACAAGTAAAACTAGCTAAAATGTGCCTGGCTGCTATTCACTGAAAAGCTCATTCTGTGTACATTTTTGGCATACGTTTGCTCCTACCGGGTCAGCTGAGCAGCGAATTTCTATTTAACCACCTGCTTTCATGAGAGACCTCAGGGCTGCATGTTTTGAGCCCAGTACTGAGCCTGAAAAGCATTTCCAACCCCACTTACAAGTAAAACTAGCTAAAATGTGCCTGGCTTCTCTTCACTGAAAAGCTCATTCTGAGTACATTTTTAGCATACGTTTGCTCCTGCCGGGTCAGCTGAGCAGCGAATTTCTATTTAACCACCTGCTATCATGAGAGACCTCAGTGCTGCATGTTTTGAGCCCAGTACTGATCCTGAAAAGCGTTTCCAACCCCACTTACAAGTAAAACTAGCTAAAATGTGCCTGGCTGCTATTCACTGAAAAGCTCATTCTGTGTACATTTTTGGCATACGTTTGCTCCTACCGGGTCAGCTGAGCAGCGAATTTCTATTTAACCATCTGCTTTCATGAGAGACCTCAGGGCTGCATGTTTTGAGCCCAGTACTGATCCTGAAAAGCATTTCCAACCCCACTTACAAGTAAAACTAGCTAAAATGTGCCTGGCTGCTATTCACTGAAAAGCTCATTCTGAGTACATTTTTAGCATACGTTTGCTCCTGCCGGGTCTGCTGAGCAGCGAATTTCTATTTAACCACCTGCTATCATGAGAGACCTCAGGGCTGCATGTTTTGAGCCCAGTACTGATCCTGAAAAGCGTTTCCAACCCCACTTACAAGTAAAACTAGCTAAAATGTGCCTGGCTGCTATTCACTGAAAAGCTCATTCTGTGTACATTTTTGGCATACGTTTGCTCCTACCGGGTCAGCTGAGCAGCGAATTTCTAGTTAACCATCTGCTTTCATGAGAGACCTCAGGGCTGCATGTTTTGAGCCCAGTACTGAGCCTGAAAAGCATTTCCAACCCCACTTACAAGTAAAACTAGCTAAAATGTGCCTGGCGTCTCTTCACTGAAAAGCTCATTCTGAGTACATTTTTAGCATACGTTTGCTCCTGCCGGGTCAGCTGAGCAGCGAATTTCTATTTAACCACCTGCTTTCATGAGAGACCTCAGGGCTGCATGTTTTGAGCCCAGTACTGAGGCTGAAAAGCATTTCCAACCCTACTTACAATTAAAACTAGCTAAAATGTGCCTGGCTTCTCTTCACTGAAAAGCTCATTCTGTGTACATTTTTGGCATACGTTTGCTCCTACCGGGTCAGCTGAGCAGCGAATTTCTATTTAACCACCTGCTATCATGAGAGACCTCAGGGCTGCATGTTTTGAGCCCAGTACTGATCCTGAAAAGCATTTCCAACCCCACTTACAAGTAAAACTAGCTAAAATGTGCCTGGCTGCTATTCACTGAAAAGCTCATTCTGTGTACATTTTTGGCATACGTTTGCTCCTACAGGGTCAGCTGAGCAGCGAATTTCTATTTAACCACCTGCTTTCATGGGAGACCTCAGGGCTGCATGTTTTGAGCCCAGTACTGAGCCTGAAAAGCATTGACGACCCCACTTACAAGTAAAACTAGCTAAAATGTGCCTAATTCTCTTCACTGAAAAGCTCATCCTGAGTACATTTTTAGCATACGTTTGCTCCTGCCGGGTCAGCTGAGCAGCGAATTTCTATTTAACCACCTGCTTTCATGAGAGACCTCAGGGCTGCATGTTTTGAGCCCAGTACTGAGGCTGAAAAGCATTTCCAACCCCACTTACAAGTAAAACTAGCTAAAATGTGCCTGGCTGCTATTCACTGAAAAGCTAATTCTGTGTACATTTTTGGCATACGTTTGCTCCTACCGGGTCAGCTGAGCAGCGAATTTCTATTTAACCACCTGCTATCATGAGAGACCTCAGGGCTGCATGTTTTGAGCCCAGTACTGATCCTGAAAAGCATTTCCAACCCCACTTACAAGTAAAACTAGCTAAAATGTGCCTGGCTGCTATTCACTGAAAAGCTCATTCTGTGTACATTTTTAGCATACGTTTGCTCCTGCCGGGTCAGCTGAGCAGCGAATTTCTATTTAACCACCTGCTATCATGAGAGACCTCAGGGCTGCATGTTTTGAGCCCAATACTGATCCTGAAAAGCGTTCCCAACCCCACTTACAAGTAAAACTAGCTAAAATGTGCCTGGCTTCTCTTCACTGAAAAGCTCATTCTGTGTAGATTTTTGGCATACGTTTGCTCCTACCGGGCCAGCTGAGCAGCGAATTTCTATTTAACCACCTGCTATCATGAGAGACCTCAGGGCTGCATGTTTTGAGCCCAGTACTGTTCCTGAAAAGCATTTCCAACCCCACTTACAAGTAAAACTAGCTAAAATGTGCCTGGCTGCTATTCACTGAAAAGCTCATTCTGTGTACATTTTTGGCATACCTTTGCTCCTACCGGGTCAGCTGAGCAGCGAATTTCTATTTAACCACCTGCTTTCATGAGAGACCTCAGGGCTGCATGTTTTGAGCCCAGTACTGATCCTGAAAAGCGTTTCCAACCCCACTTACAAGTAAAACTAGCTAAAATGTGCCTGGCTGCTCTTCACTGAAAAGCTCATTCTGTGTACATTTTTGGCATACGTTTGTTCCTGCCGGGTCAGCTGAGCAGCGAATTTCTATTTAACCACCTGCTATCATGAGAGACCTCAGGGCTGCATGTTTTGAGCCCAGTACTGATCCTGAAAAGCATTTCCAAACCCACTTACAAGTAAAACTAGCTAAAATGTGCCTGGCTGCTATTCACTGAAAAGCTCATTCTGTGTACATTTTTGGCATACGTTTGCTCCTACCGGGTCAGCTGAGCAGCGAATTTCTATTTAACCACCTGCTTTCATGAGAGACCTCAGGGCTGCATGTTTTGAGCCCAGTACTGAGCCTGAAAAGCATTTCCAACCCCACTTACAAGTAAAACTAGCTAAAATGTGCCTGGCTTCTCTTCACTGAAAAGCTCATTCTGAGTACATTTTTAGCATACGTTTGCTCCTGCCGGGTCAGCTGAGCAGCGAATTTCTATTTAACCACCTGCTATCATGAGAGACCTCAGTGCTGCATGTTTTGAGCCCAGTACTGATCCTGAAAAGCGTTTCCAACCCCACTTACAAGTAAAACTAGCTAAAATGTGCCTGGCTGCTATTCACTGAAAAGCTCATTCTGTGTACATTTTTGGCATACGTTTGCTCCTGCCGGGTCAGCTGAGCAGCGAATTTCTATTTAACCACCTGCTATCATGAGAGACCTCAGGGCTGCATGTTTTGAGCCCAGTACTGATCCTGAAAAGCGTTTCCAACCCCACTTACAAGTAAAACTAGCTAAAATGTGCCTAGCTGCTTTTCACTGAAAAGCTCATTCTGTGTACATTTTTGGCATACGTTTGCTCCTACCGGGTCAGCTGAGCAGCGAATTTCTATTTAACCACCTGCTTTCATGAGAGACCTCAGGGCTGCATGTTTTGAGCCCAGTACT